>NC_140993.1:108475376-109192982 GCF_052327205.1 Somniosus microcephalus
ATTTGGAATCTTTCTTTAAATGTTTGCCACTGCTTATCTACTGTCATACCTTTTAATCTAATTTCACAATCTATCTTAGTTAACTTGCCCCTCATACCTATGTAATTGGCTTTATTTAAGTTCAAGACTCTCATTTCTGATTGAGGTATTTCACTCTCTAACTCAGCATGAAATTTTATCATATTATGATCACTCTTCCCCAGAGGATGCTTTACTATGAGATTACTAATTAACCCTGTCTCATTACACAATACAAGATCTAAAATAGCCTGTTCCCTAGTTGGTTCCATGAAATATTGTTCTAGGAAACTGTCTCGAATCTCGAATGCATTCCATAAACTCATCCTGCAGACCTTTGCCAATTTGATTTGGCCAGTCTATATGAAGATTCTTCAGTGGTCGCTGTGGCCTAAGCAGCAGCCGCTACCAAAGGGTAGTTTTAAAAATATATATATTCATTCCTGTGGAGCAAATTGTTTATATCAAGCACCCATGGACTAGGACATCTAGGTGAATCACAAGATAGGGAAAATTTTAGAGTGGGAGGAGTAGCCTTAGAGGTTAAAATATGAAATCACTTCAATGATCAGAGAGGAGACAACAAGAGGTAAGCAGGCAGTGGAGGCTTTATAGGTAGAATTAAGAAATAGAAAAGGATTTAAGATTGTCATGGGAGTTGTGCATAGGCCCCTGGTAGCAGCTATGAAGTGTTAGAATATATAAATGCTGGGATTAGACAAGCAGGTAGCAAAGGCAGGGTGGTTTTAATGGGGGATTTAAATTTTCATATAGATTGGGATAAACAGATTAGCTCATGTCTGAAAGGTAGTGAATTTTGAGTGTGTTCAGGATCGTATTCTGCAACAATATGTCCTAGAAACAAGGGGGCAGGCCATATTAGATTTAGTAATGAGTAATGAGCCAGATTTAATTAACAGCCTGACAGTGCGTGAACATTTATCTAATAGCGATCATAATGGCCCGTATTTTGCAGCCCCTACAGGTGTGTACGAGGTGTGTACGCGCCTGTAAGGGCAGCGGAAGTTCCAGGTTTTTGCGCGCGATGCGCATGCGCAAAAACCTAGAACTTGCGATCTGTCAAGAATCTTCTTGACAGATGCAACGCACCCCCAGGAAAAGGGCTTCCACAGGTGGAGAGTTGGGCTATTTGCCCCACTTCTACTTAGCGAATGCCTGTGAAATTCTTATGCCTGGTAAAAGCAGGCATAAGGCCAGCGTAAGAGTTTAAATGGACATAGAAATACATTTTTTCCAATCATTTAATCATTAAAAAACCTGTAAAATAAAATAAGATTATTTTTAGCCCTGTTAAAACATTAAATTTATTTTTCAAAAAATTAAATGGCATTTTAATTAATTTTAAATATGTAATTTTTAAAAATTGATTTGATGTGTACATGTATTTTTGGGGGTATTCCCATTCATGCTTATGGGGTTTCTGTACATACGGAATGCCCATAAACATGACTGGGAACCCCCCTTTCATTCATTGTGACAGTCCACGTGATCCCAGGGGCGCTTGCAAACCTCATAGCGCCCCTGGGATACGTGGGCCTCTACAGATGTCTACACTTAGAGGCCCAGGAGCGCGAGTCTCCATGGATCCAGGACCATCGGGTAGGTTCGCAGATTTTTTGCTGGTCGGAGGCACCTGCTCGTGGGAAGCCTCCGACCGCAAATTCAGGCCCACTAGTATGATTGCGTTCAATGTTGCGCTTGAAAGGGAGAAATGGGAAACACCTACTAATATTCTAGATTTAGATAAAGCAAATTTCAATGGGATGAGACAGAGACTGTGCACAACAAAATGGGCAAATCTGTTATTGGGTAAAATGAAAGATCAGTGGGAGGAGTTCAAAAAAGAATTTATGATACAGAACCAGTTTATACACCTAAAGGACAAGAGCGCTACTTGCCAAAAAAAAAGCCATGAACAACTAAAGAGGTAATGAACAACATAAAAAGAAAAGAAAAAGCATACAATAATGCAAAAACTAGCACTGATCCTGGCAACTGGGAGAGCTACAAAGAACAACAAAAGGTGACAAAACAGATCGTAAGAGCTACAAAATTCGACAGACTCTGGAACAGTACCCATGGATTGGCGGGTAGCTAATGTTACCCCACTGTTCAAAAAGGGTGGTAGAGAATTACAGACCGGTAAGCCTGACATCGGTAGTGGGGAAAATGCTAGAGTCCATTATAAAGGATGTAATAGCAGAGCACTTGGAAAAAAGTGACCGGATCCGACAAAGTAAACATGGATGTACAAAAGGTAAATCATGCTTGACTAATCTACTGGAAATTTTTGAGGATGTAACTGGTAAAATAGATAAGGGAGAACCAGTGGATGTGGTGTATTTGGATTTTCAAAAGGCTTTCGATAAGGTCCCGCATAAGAGATTAGCATGTAAAATTAAGGCACATGGGATTGGGGACAAGGTATTGACTTGGATAGAGAACTGGTTGGCAGGCAGAAAGCAAAGAGTTGGAATAAATGGCTCTTTTTCCGAGTGGGGTACCGCAGGGATTGGTCCTTGGACCCCAGCTATTCACAATATGTATTAATGATCTGGACGAGGGAACTAGATGTAATATCTCCAAGTTTGCAGACGACACAAAGCTGGGTGGGCGTGTGTGCTGTGAGGAGGATGCCGAGAAACTCCAGTATGATTTGGACAGTTTGGGTGATTGGACAGAAGCATGGCAGATGCAATATAACGTGGATAAATGTGAGGTTATCCGCTTTGGTGTCAAAAACAGGAAGGCAGATTATTATCTGAATGGCAATAGATTGGGAGAAGGGGAAGTGCAACGAGACCTGGGCATCCTTGTGCACCAGTCGCTGAAAGTAAGCATGCAGGTGCAGCAGGTGGTTAAGAAGGCAAATGGTATGTTGGCCTTCGTAGCGAGAGAGCTTGAGTACAGGAACAAGGATGTCTTGCTGCAGTTATACAGGGCCTTGGTGAGACCACATCTTGAGTATTGTGGGCTGTTTTGGTCGCCTTATCTGAGGAAGGATGTTCTTGCCATGGAGGGAGTGCAGCGAAGATTCACCAGGCTGATACCTGGGATGGCAGGAATGACGTATGAGGAGAGATTGGGTCGATTGGGCTTATACTCGCTGGAGTTTAGAAGAATGAGAGGGGATCTCATCGAAACTTATAAAATTCTAACAGGACTAGACAGACTAGATGCTGGAAGGATGTTCCCGATGGTCGGGGAGTCCAGAACTAGGGCTCACAGTCTAAGGATAAGGCGTAAGCCATTTAGGACAGAGATGAGGAGGAATTTCTTCACCCAGAGAGTGGTGAACCTGTGGAATTCTCTACCAAAGAAGGCAGTAGAGGCCAATTCATTAAATATATTCAAGAAGGAGTTGGATATATTTCTTAAGGCTAAAGGGATCAAGGGATATGGAGAGAAGGCAGGAACAGGGTGCTGAATTTGGATGATCAGCCATGATCTCATTGAATGGCGGAGCAGGCTCGAGAGGCCGAATGGCTTACTCCTGCTCCTATCTTCTATGTTTCTATGTTTAAAAATGGAGTATGAAAAGAAACTTGCAAGCGATATCAAAATCAACACAATTTTTGTTAACAATTTCATTAGGAAAAAGAGGGTGGTCAGGAGTAATGTTTGGCCTCTTGAAAACTGATAATGGTGATATTGCCAATGAAAATACAGAAATGGCAGACATGTTAAATAATAATTTTAGACAAGTATTTACAGTAGAGGAAGAGCATGCCAGACATCCCAATGAGATCAATATTGAATCAGGGGCAGGGACTCTCCAAAATTATGGTAAGCAAAATAACAGCAATGAAGAAAATAATGGCATTAAGGAGTGACAAGTCCCCAGGACCAGATGGTTTCCATCCCAGGGTATTAAGGGAAGTAGGTGAGAACATCACAGATGCCCTAACTGTAATCTTCCAAAGTTCTCTCCATTCAGGAACTGCTACTTTAGATTGGAAAATTGCACATGTCACTCCGCTATTTAAGAATGGTGAGAGAGGAAAACCAGGGAATTATAGACCAATTAGCCTAACATCTGTTTTCGGGAAATTACTAGAGTCTATAGTTAAGGATCGAGTGACTGAACACCTTGAAAATTTTCAGCTGATCAGGGAAAGCCAGCATGGATTTGTGAAAGGTAGATCATGCCTGACAAACCTGATTGAAATGTTTGAAGATGTGACTAAAGTAGTGAACAGGGAAATGTCTATGGATGTTATTTATATGGATTTCCAGAAGGCATTTGAAAAAGTGTCTTATAAGAGGTTGTTAGTTAAAGTTGAACTCATGGAATTGAAGGCAAATCATTGACCTGTTTAGGAAATTGGCCGAGTGGCTGGAAACAGAGAGTAGGGACTAATTTGTAGGTAATCTAATTGGCAGGATGTGACTAGTGGTGTCCTGCATGGACCTGTGTTGGGGCCTCAACTATTCACCGTATTTATTAATGACTTAGATGATGGGATAGAAAGCCACATATTTAAGTTTGCCAATGGCACAAAGATAGGCAGCATTGTAAGCAGTGTAGATGGAAGCATAACATTACAAAGAGATATTACTAGATTAAGCGAATGGGCAAAACTGTAACAAATGGATTTCAATATAAACAATTGTGAGGTCATCCACTTTGGACCTCAAAATGATAGAGCAAAGTACTTTCTAAATGGTGAAAAGCTCAAAACAGTGGAGGTCCAAAGAGACTTGGGGGTTCATGTACATGGATCATTAAAATGCCATGGACAGGTACAGAAAATAATCAAAAAGGCGAATGGAAAGCTGACCTTTATAGCTAGAGAACTAGAATACAAGGGGGTAGAAGTTATGCTGCAGCTACATAAAGCCCTGGTTGGACCACACCTGGAGTACTGTGAGCAGTTCTGGGCACCAAACCTTAGGAAGGATATATTGGCCTTGGAGGGAGTGCAGCGTAGATTTACCAGAATGATACCTGGGCTCCAAGGGTTAAATTACGAGGAGAGATTACACAAACTAGGGTTGTATTCCCTAGAATTTAGAAGATTAAGGGGTGATTTGATCAAAGTTTTCAAGGTATTAAGGGGAACTGATAGGGTAGATAGAGAGAAACTATTTTCACTGGTTGGGGAATCTAGGACTGGGGGCATAATCTAAAAATTAGTGCCAGGTCTTTCAGGAGTGAAGTTAGGAAACATTTCTACACGCTAAGGGTGGTAGAAGTTTGGAACTCTCTTACGCAAACGGCAATTGATGCTAGATCAATTGTTAATTTTAAATTTGAGATTCATAGATTTTTGTTAACCAAAGTTATTAAGGAATATGGGGCAAAGGTGGGTATATGGAGTTAGGTCACAGATCAGCCATGGTCTCATTGAATGGTGGAACAGACTTGAAGGGCTAAATGGCCTACTCCTGTTCCTATGTTCCTATCATTCCTATGATTCACATATATTGCCATATACATGATCGATTCTATAAAAGGGTAATGTCATTTATTTACAATATTCATATTTGCTTTTATACAAAACTTCCTCCACCTTTTCTTGTATTGGTGTATAGTTCTACAGACACTGTGGGGGCGATTTTCACAGCCTTGCGGAGACGGGTTTGGAGGTAGAACAGTTGGTAAAATTGCAAAAAGTGAGTGCAGGTTTGGAACCTGCCTCCAACCCGCTTCCGCGCAACTTTGGCGGAGGCGGGCTTCAGGAGGGCGATTCGGTCCCACCTCCAAGAGGCGGGACAGGCTGCGAAGACCCATAACAAGCCCCTAAGGGCCTCTGTAATCCTATTTTACCAGGCCTTTGTTATTTTTGCCACATTTACAGCATGTTGCATGCCACTCGTAAACCACACCAGCTAATCCTGGCGGGTTGACAAGTAGCTGGCCTCCTCACAACTGCAGCTCCACCATAAAAATGGAGCTTTCAACAGGGATCAGTTGGAGGTGGCAGAACTTTTGTTGCACAGGTCTTTAAGCACTTTTTCCAGGCCTACTGAAGTCGGAGGTGGTGCGGCTGAGATCTATCAACTTTGGGACCTTCTGGGAAAACCTTCTCCCCACTTGGACTGAGTGCTTCCCCAACGGAGGTATCTACCAGCAGCATGGGAAACATTTATTTCCTTTCATCATGGACCACAGATTCTGACGAGGAGCAGCCACGGCAGTAGCAGAACAAGGCAGAACAGCAGCAACAGCAGCAGGAGCGCCAACCTCCTGCTCACCCACCTGATGGTGCACAGGGCAGAAGGCGCCAGTGCATGGCAGCACATCGCCGCAGGAGATACACTCATTTCAGGGTTTACAGAAAGAGGATGAGCTTCCTCAACATGAGTGAGCAGCAGTGCCAAAGGAGGCTGAGACTTCCGCGAGAGGTTGTCGGAGACATCTGCGCAATGCTGCACCAACACCTGGAGCTCAGAGGATCCGGTGGACACCCCTTACCAGTGGCTGTCAAAGTCACCACCACACTCAACTTTTTTGCTTCAGGCTTCTTCCAGGGATCATCAGCAGACATCAGTGGCATCTCCCAGTCGGCCGCCCACAGTTGCATCACGCAGTTTACCGATGCCCTCTTCACAAAGGCGCACATTACATCAACTTTTCAACTGATCAAGCAAGTATAATCATACGTGCAGTTGGATTCGCAAATATGGCAGGCTTGCCAATGGTGCATGGCATCATAGACTGCACACATGTGGCCCTTAGGGCACCCCATCACAACCCAGCTATTTTTGTCAACTGCAAGGGCTTCCACTCCCTCAACGTACAGCTGGTGTGTAACCACAAGGAGATTTTGCATGTTTGTGCCAAGTACTGTGGCAGTTGCCATGACTTGTTCATCCTGCGGCAGTTTAGTGTGCCTCCGCTCTTCAATCAGCCAAACCAACTTAACGGATGGCTACTTTGAGACAAGAGCTACCCCCTGAAGACGTGGCTAATGAGGCCAATCAGGAGGCCAGCAAACGAAGCTGAGATGTGCTACAATGCCAGCCACATTTTGACCAGGTCCATCATCGAACAAACTATCAGCTTGCTGAAGATGCGATTCAGATGCCTTGACCGATCAGGTGGAGCCCTGCAGTACTCAGCAGCCAGGGTATCCAGAATGGTCGTGGTCTGCTGTGCACTGCACAGCATCGTGGCTTGCAGCTTCCTGGGGAGCAAGTGGCTCAGTACATAGCCTCCTCAGATGAAGAAGAGGAGGAGGAGGAGGAGGAGAATGATGCCCGAGTGGAGACACATCAACCAGCAGCAGCACGTGAGCACATTGCTGGCTGGAATGCAAGGGATGCACTCATCTTGGCCAGATTTGCTTAGGCTGCCTATTCTAGCACATGCGCTTGGCTCCTTCTTAGCACAAGATAGACAATGGACATGAATCTCTGGCTTCCTCTCACCCTGACCACCAATCTGACCAAGCAAATCTCGCTGAGGCTGCAATGTGGAACTTCCAAAACCGAAATCACAGATGCCATAATGTCAGCAGTTTGCCATCATCAGAGTTTAATACATTAACAAAGGGATGGCATTTAATCATTAAGCACAAAAAAACACCCAAGTGACTGCCCGTGTAATTAATTGTGCTTTATAAGAACATAAGAACATAAGACGTAGAAGCAGGAGTAGGTCATTTGGCCCCTCAAGCCTGCTCCGCCATTCAATAAGATCATGGCTGATCTGATCTTGGCCTCAACTCCACTTCCCTGCCCGTTCCCCATAACCCTTGACTCCCTTATCGTTCAAAAACCTGTCTATCTCCACCTTAAATATATTCAATGACCCAGCCTCCACAGCTCTCTGGGGAAGAGAATTCCAAAGATTCATAACCCTCTGAGAGAAGAAATCCCTCCTCATTTCCGATTTAAAAGGGTGCCCCCTTATTCTGAAATTATGCCCTCTGGTTCTAGATTCCCCATGAGGGGAAACATCCTCTCTGCATCTACCCTGTCAAGCCCCTTCAGAATCTTTCAATAAGACCCCCTCTCATTCTTCTAAACTCCAATGAGTATAGGCCCAAACTGCTCAATCTTTCTTCATAAGACTACCCCTTTATCTCCGGAATCAACCTCGTGAACCTTCTCTGAACTGCCTCCAATGCAAGTGTATCCTTCCTTAAATAAGGAGACCAAAACTGTATGCAGTACTCCAGGTGTGGTCTCTCCTACGCCCTGTACAGTTGTAACAGGACTTCCGTACTTTTATACGCCATTCCCTTTGCAATAAAGGCCAACACTCCATTTGCCTTCCTAATTACTTGCTGTACCTGCATGCTAACTTTTTGTGATTCATATACAAGGACCCCCAGATCCCTCTGTACCTCAGCATTTTGTAATCTCTCCCCATTTAAATAATAATTTGCTGTTTTATTTTTCCTACCAAAGTGGATAACGTCGCATTTTCCCACATTAAACTCCATCTGCCAGATTTTTGCCCACTCACTTAGCTTCCTCTTATGCGTGCTCCTACGCGGTGCTTCCCCTGTGTCTTCAGCAGAAGTGCAGGCAGGCTCCTTGTTCACTTTCATGATGCTCCTGCTTCAACACCTTTGGTGGGTGTCCTCTTGGTTTGCGAGTCTGTGAGGGCTCGCCAAAAGTTTGCTTCTCCTGCGGCTGTGCAGGGGCTGAGACGCCCATCTCAGTTGGATGAGGACTCTGGTGGGGCTCTGACCGAGGGCAACGCAGTGGCATGGAAGTGTGAGCACTTGGAGAGGAGCCCCCACTTCCCTGTTCTCTCCCACCAACATCTCTCTCATGGGTCAGGCCCCTCTCAGCGCTAGCAAATGGCTTGAGATTACCTTGCTGCACATCAGTGGGGCCATGAGGACCCATCTCTGCACTGGCAGTCCTACTGCTGAAGACTTCCATGAAGCTCTGGTCTCTCTGATCAATAGCTGGCCATCGCTCCTCCAGAGCTGGCAGTCTATTCTGAACATTGAACATGTTTTCAACACTCTGGTGACTTATCTCCTCCATGGCCCTGGCCATCGTCTGCAGAGAGGCAGCCATCGATACCACAGAGGTAGACATCGCTTCCACGGAGGTAGCCAACCTTTCCAAGGAGATGCGCTCATGCGCCAATGACTCCACAAAGGCTCTGCTCATATTCGAGTTGGACTCCTCCATCCTCTCCACACACGCAGTGACCTTGGAGACAAAATCTGCCAGAGACTCCTGCACCTGTCCCTGGAGTTCCAGCACCGCTCTCCTTCTGGATGGACCCGGAGGCACGGGGTCCACATGCAGCTGAGCAGAGCTAGGAGAGTCCTTCGACCTCCGACGAGGACTCTCCACTGCTGTCCCTGTCTCCACCACCTGCTGATGCTCACTTGTGAGCTGTGATCCACCAGGTGACAACACTACTCTATCTCACGAAGGACCCACAGAGGTGTGCATATCTGCGCTGGTGCAGGGTGTGCTTACATCTGCTGACGCTGCGTCCTCAAAGATTGCAGGTTCCTCTAAGGAGTCTTCTGCCTCAGGCTCTTCCTCCTGGACAGTGAGGAGGGGGGCTGTCGATGGTCCTGTGGGGGAGTAAAGGAATGAGTTAGCGATGTTACGGTAGTGTGGCATGCACATGCAATAGCGCAGATGATCAATTGCCATTCTATAAATGTACATCAGCAGCCATTTAAATGACTCCTGCAATGTAAAAGAGAGAGATGCAAAACTATTCTGTCACCAGCTTGCTCTGCTGTGCCCGTCTGTCCGTCCCCCACTTTCACCTCCACCTCAGTGCCAACAATTTCCAGGGCCGCCTCTTCAGCATGGGTCAAATGGGCGAAGGAAGGTGGCCCTCCTCCAGTCTTCGCCATTTCCCTTTTATTGTGGGCTATCTTTTCCTGCAATGAGGGAGACAATTGGAGTTTAAGTGAGAATGATGGAGTGAGTGTAGAGAGTCCAGAGCATAGATGCTTAGAAGGAGTCAAAGGTGGAGTGATGTTCCATTTCCAAGGGCCCTCCCTGTGTGTAGTTTGTCGTTGTCATTGCATAACAGTGATAGGGAGTGTGAGGGCAGCATAGTCGAATAGTGAAGTGATTGTGTTCATAGAGTGAGAGGGATGGTTAAGGGTGCAAGGGTTGTAAGGGTAAAGTGGGATGTGTAGGAGGAGGTTGACAATGCAGAGTGCTGGTGATGAGAGGAGAAGGGGAGCAGAAGGAGGGTCAAGCTGTTGGTATACTCACTTCGGCTGATCTTACAAGGTGATTGAACCTCTTGCGGCACTGCAGCCATGTTCTGCTGCACACAGATCTGGAGATTACATCCCGTGCCAGCTGCACCCAGACAGCCTTCGTTTGTGTGGGAGGCTTCTTCCTCCCAGATGAGGGGAAGAGCACCTCCTTGCTAGCTCTCACCCCCTCAACCAGAATATTCAGGGACTCATCTGAGAACCTTGGGAAGGCCGTGGCTCTCAAGTTGGCCATTTCTTCGCAATGCAAAAGTGTTCAGCATCCACAAAACAGCAGTGAAATGAGCCAAGGAAGCAAGCAGCCTTTAAATGAAGCTGCATAAGTGACGTCAGAAGAGGCGAGTTTCAGTCCCAAAAGACTAATTGGCCCAGGGGAACCCACACACCCGGAGTTAATTGGGCAATTAGGGGAAAATCCAAACGTTTTCCCACCTGACAGTGGAGGCGGGTTCAGCACCCGCCCACCCCCAAACCCGCTCCCAACCCACCTCCAATGTGAAAATCACCCCGTTAGTCCCCTAGTACCTCGACTAATTGACCATTATTCCTGTGTTAGACTAGACAGTGAATGATCGCAGCCTTTTTTATAATGGAGCCTGATCTTGTCTTCACCTGACATTCACAAATGAACTTTCCAGTAGGGGTCATCGGATAGCAATCAGGAGTGGGAACCCTGGCTGATTTTTTGCTCTCCCGAGCAATGCCTCTACTGTTGCTCTGGCTGAGCTCAGCTAAATCAGTACACACAGCGAATTAAACCTGTAACCTTCCTGATCTTATAGCTCAATATTACACCATGTGGTGCATTGAGCCATTAGGGGAAGAAAAACTCTCAATCTTATCAGCTCAGTCAGAAGGAAAGTAAAACATTCAGCTAGATGCAATTCATTTTTGAGCTATGTTTTCAGATATTAGTGTTGTAATAATAGAAGTAAAAAAACACAGCAGTTATCTTTGAATAGTCACAATGACAATGAACACTGGGGAAATACCAGTAGAGTAGAAACAGGCTAATATGGTGCCCGTATTTAAAAAGGATGGCAAAACAGACATAGGCAACTATAGACATTAGTCTTAATTCCATTCCATGTAAAATAATGGAATCCATTATCAGGATTAAACCTCTCAATCTAGCTAGCTGCCAGGTAGGAAATTGAGTACAAAAATTCAAGTGCGGTTCTGACGAATTTAATGCCTTTCCCGTATTTCCATGTTTCCCGGCCACTGACAGACGTGTCTGCTCCTTCCCCATAAATATCAGGGCCATTGATTGTTATGCTTCATTAACCTAAATATGAGGAAAGCAATAAGCAACATTCATTGCTTTTGTTGAACATATTGGCCATCTAGAAATGCTTGATTCACTGCAATAAAGACCCAAGTCATGCAATTAATTTTATTAGATAAAAGAAAGAGGGAAGCAGATATGATCTTTCTCAGGGATGATATAAAGTGGATTCTAACATATACCAATAAATTATGGATGCAAGCACACAGATATCAGATGTTGAATATTTAGTATTGTGCAGAGTCTAAATCATGGGGAGATTCTGGGCACAAATCAACCATGTAAATAACAACATTGCTTTTATTTTTGCCAGCGTTATAGTTTCAAATCATCTTCTCGCTCATTGGATCCACAAGTGGACCTTGTCCCTTCTGATCTGGAAGCCATGGCTTTTCTGTACTCTGATCTGACATTGGTGCATATCTGACAGCCTAACAATTACCCCACCTGCTTATTTAATTTAATACAGACTTGCGCTACACTACTAATTTATCTTTAAATTGACGGATATTATCACACAGGATTATAGACTACGCAACTAGTATCTTTGTTTGCAAATAAATAGTAATATGAAGCACAGTAATCTTCAGATACTCAAAGCAAATTCAGTTTGCTGTAGATACCTTCTCAGATTCAGTGGCATCAGTCGCTCCCTTCAGCAGTCGGAGCATCTTGCTTTTATGGTAGCTGACTCACACTGCGCCATATCTACCTGTATGGTGGCTTACCCATGGAAGTAGCAATAGCATTCCCTTGTAATCTGGACCAGATCCTCATGACTTTCACATGTGTATTTCTTCAATCTCTCTGAAGGCAGACCAAATTAACGTTAAATGAGGCAAGGCTTGATTGAAATTGTTATGCTGTTTTATTCCACGATAAGGTGAATGTACAGAGCAATAGTTATGATCAGATTAATTAATTGCAACTTATCTCTGCGTAATATATAAAAATAATGAAAATGCTATACTATCCCACTTCAATCTTCGCATTTTGATTTTTTTCTAGGGCCTTTCTGTCCCAGTAGCTTTTCTGTTCAAAAGCTAGATTGCTTTTTAGGTGTTTGCAACTCTGTTAGATTGACTGTTCACAGTTAGAAAAAGATGTCGGCCTAGAAATTGAGTGGGCTTAGCGCCCAATTAGTGGCGCTAGAGGGCCTTGCGCCGGACTTATAGCCGTTTTGCAAATTGACTTGGGCCTTACCATCGGCGTTAGCCGGTAGCGCTGCGCCGGCACCGATGACGTCATCGGTGTGCGCAGCGTCCCGGTTGCCGTGGTAACCCGGCCCCAAGCCCAAATTCAGTTGCGCCCGCCTCGCCCGTGGCAGGCGCAACTAACGAATGTGAAAAGTGTTCTTACACGCCTTTGCGCCGGCGCATAAAGGTGGAGCGGCGGCCGGCCGCGTTCCCGGCGGCCGCCTGCCCGCACCTCCCTTCCCAGACTCCTGCATCACCCCCCCCGCGGCCCTGATGAGTGTGTGCTGCGAGCCCGGCACTTCCCCGAGGTGTAATGTACACCTACATGACGCAAGCTTGCATTATTTGCCTGGCAGACACGAGCCCCACAGTGCTGGTTTCTGAATGGCATAAATTGGAGAGTGATTGATGATCATTCAGAATCCAGCAAATGTCATGTCCAGGGTCTCCTTGTCCAACCTGCCCACTTCCGACTGCACCTCCTACAGCTCAGCAATTGAAATTTCTAGGCTTTAATTTTTGTTCTATTTTTTTGGAATTCAGGTCACAAAACATTTGCCAGCAAGTACATGCCTTCTCAGGTCAAAAGAAAGCAAAGTGCACGTGATGCCAAGCAGGAAACAGCTGCTTGCATCCCACTAGCATTGTAATATGTCAATATTAATGCTTCTTGGTTTCACCATGAATTTGGAACTTAACTTTCAAGGCCTAATTATCAAGTTATAATCTTGTTCAATTCAAAAATTGAAGATCTGTGTTTGAAATGTTGTTGAGTTTGTCTAGAAGTTAACGTAAGTGTCAGCCATAGCTCAGTTGGTAGCACTCTTGCCTCTGAGTCAGAAGGTTGTAGTTTTAAGTCACACTCCAGAGTCTTGAGCACAAATATCTAGACTGACACTCCAGCGCAGTACTGAGGGAGTGTTGCACTGTCATAGGTGTCATCTTTTGGATGAGACATTAAAACTGAAGCCTCATCTGCTTTGTCAGGTGGTGATAAAAGATCCCGTGGCACTATTTCGAAGAAGAGCAGAGGAGTTATCCGCGGTGTCCTGGCCAATATTTATCCCTCAGTCAACATCACTAAAACAGATTATCTGGTCATTATCACATTGCTGTTTATGGGAGCTTGCTGTGTGCAAATTTGGCTGCCGTGTTTCCTACATTATAACAGTGACTACACTTCAACAAGTAGTTCATTGACTGTAATACGCTTTGGGACGTCCTGAGGTTGTGAAAGGTGCTATATAAATGTAGTCTTTCTTTTTTTAACATCTAATTGCTAAATGCAAGGGGTTTGAAATAATACGGGGTGTTCTTCCAAAAGTAGTTTCTAGGTCTGCATAAGAGTTCTGATAGGAATGAACCCAACCTGAGGATAAATAAAGAGCCAAGCAAGAGAGAGCAAAAACAGACTAAATTTGTTTGTTATTGAACAGAAACTTTTTTAATTCAAGCAGAACCCAGTCTTACAAAAGTCCAAGATCTTTTGACCATTTTTCCACAGAGAGGATTTTGTGTTTTAAAGCATAGTGTATTCTTGCATGTTAAAAAAGTAATATAAATTAATAGCTAGTTAAGATGCCAAGTGGTGAGATTTCTAGTGGGTGACGTCATCCCGTCAGTCCCGTCTCCTCTTCTGATGTGAGCACGGTGGGTGGGGGGGGGGGGTGGAGAGAAGGATGTCAGATATGCCTGATACTCCCCCTCCCCCATTGGAATTTCCGAAGCTACAATAAAGGGGAACAGATCCGTTGGTAATGGCCTTGCCCCAAATTCCTCCCTGCCTGCCCAGACAATGGCTTGTTTACATTGCTAGAGGGCAGGAATTTCTAGCCCCAGTGCAGCCTATTCATATACATATATAATTACAACAGAAAACAGATGTCACAAATGCAATGGTAAAAATCCAGGAAGATATGAACGCTTTGCTTGTCTGCATCAAAAGTAAAGATCTTCATAATCCAACTCTATATGATCAAAGGAACAGTAATGTAAATTATATCAATGAGATGCACTAATCTGATCTTTTGATCAAGACACAATCTGATGTTCATAGCAATGAAACTAGCATTCAAACTCTGCTACAACTACATCAAACAAAACACAATGCTTTCAGCAGGTCCAAAGAATATAATGGCCTGGAAATTCGGAGGTTTAGCACCGGCATCAAGGCCCGTTTTGAAGAAAAAATGGTGGCTGCCTCGCTTCCGCCTGCTTCCGGCGAGTCCTGCGGTGGCCACCATTTTGGGCAGGTCAGCAGCACTGCCTTTGCCTGCAATGGAAATGAGGCAGATCATGACGTTAATGTGCAACACTCATTTGTCGCACGATCTGCCATTTTCGACGTTGCTGCTACACTTACCGCTTAATCACGACCAGCTGACAAAGCATTCGGCCCCTAGGAGCGCTATTTAAAGGGAACAACAACAACAACTTACAGCTGAATTGGGTTCTCAGTTTGACTGGCTCTCTCTAAGTTTCTGCAACTCTTGCAGCTTTCTAAACTTGTTTAAAGTTCCTGAGGTCAGAGAGAGTATTGCTGCAAGTGGAGAACATCTTCTCATGATGAGCTGCTCCACTCCCAGTGATAGCATGCAAAGTATAGAGATGACCTTTGTCCCTTTGATTGCATAAAAGCTGTAGGGCACAATTCTTGGAGGAAACAAAAAAACTTTTACATAACCATTCAAAGTTGTGCCCTAAAGGAGCACTGCCATCACAACCAACATGCAAGCTCCTTTGCAATTACCTCACACAGGCATTGGGTACAAGGGTGATGCTTGATGGGCTCAGGCTGTTTCTAATGTGTTCATAGATCTTGTGTGCTTCCAGGCCAAGGCAGTTCACAACCACAGAGAAAGGAACAGGACGGGTGGCAGACCAGCCATGTTGAAACAACTGTCACAATTTGAGGAGATGGTCTTGGCCATTTGTGAGCTTGAGATATTGTGCAACCACACAGCAAGCATATTCCATTTGTTATTATCCACCCTACTCTGACTCACTTTCTTAATCATCACTGCAGAGACAAACCTTGCTTAGCAGGTGATTGATGCAGAAAATGCCTTAAGATCTAGCCTCTCTTTGGTGGCACCTTATCGAAGATGCCTTGTAATTCAGCTTCCTGTAGGTTAATCTCAAATGTAAGTGGCATATCACAGCAGCTTGCTTCAGGCACTCTACCTGCTCCTAACGCCAGCACAGATGATGCAGATATTGTGTTAAGATCTTACATTAAAGCACCCCAGAGAACATAGGTAGAGACTTTGAGGAAAAAGCCCCAGGCAATTCACTGCTTACAAGTGAGGAGGTGTGGGTGCAGTTTGGCATAGAAAGGACAGCAAAGAGCAGGCCAGGCTGATAGCCCATTGCTTTCCACTGCTGAGTGGGCGAAGGATTGATACCCTACTGGGCTTGCCTTCAGACAGGAATTAATGATGGAACAGGAGGTCACTAAAGCACCCTTAACATTCTCTGTAAGTAGCATGTAGCTGCTGATGGAGAATGTGCTTCGCTGCTCTTCTCACATCAGGCATGAAGGATTTACCAAGTGCGGAGTACCGCAGAGCAAGTAGCATTTTCGCAGCCTTCTGTAGGGGAGCTTCAAAGCATAGACCAACTTGCTCTCATGATTGCAATGACTGGCATCATTGAGACCTTGGGCACCCAACTTCACAAGTTTGTTCCTGCTGGATTTCATGGAAAGTGCAATGGCAGTGGGCTTAACCTACTTGAGGGACACCGTGTGCTCTGCTCTCATGCAGATTGTTGGTCATCTAGCTAGGTTGACCAACACCTGGACTGTGGCAGGGGAATGAGCAGAAGAAGCAGCTTCATTTCAGGGTATCCTCACATCTATCCACTCCACCCAGGCTCTTCAAATGATTCAGAAGGTGCCAGAAAACAGGGAGGTGCTGGCAGCCATTCATGAACATGGCTTCACCTGTTGCTTGGTCATCATGATCTTGCCCCCAGAGGTTGAAGACCCCACTGTTTGTTCTCAATACAATAGATAAGTGTTCACTACTAAAAATCCTGCAGCTCATCACCACCTCAAACAATAGCAACCTTGCTTTAATGACAGTTTTAAACCAGGCCAAGCCCAACGACCTATCACGTGTCCATTTTCTATAAGTGAGATACATGACAGATCAGAGCTTTGGTGAAAGATGTGAAATTCAATGTGGGACCTTATTTGAATAATTATTCGAGGTAAGAGTGGGTTACGCTTGCCTGAGGCACAGTCTCATTTGCACCACCGATAACACACCTCATTATGGGGGGCGATTTTCCCATTGGAGGCGGGTTTCGGTTTGGGTGGGTTCCAAACCCGCCTCCACTGTCAGGTGGGAAAAATTTGCGATTTTCCCCGAATTGGCCAGTTAATTTCAGAGGTGTGGGTTCCCCTGGGCCAATTAGTCTTTTGGGACTGAAACTCGCCTCTGCTGACGTCACTTATCCAGCTTCATTTAAGAGCTGCTTGCTGCCTTGGCTCATTCCACTGGTTTTTGGTCAATGCTGCACCACCTCCAAACTTTTATCTCATTGAAGAATGACCAGCTTCAAGGCAAGGGCCTCCCCGAGGTTCTTGGATGAGGCATTGGGTATCCTGGTTGAGGGGGCGAGAGCTAGCAGGGAGCTGCTCTTCCCCTCATCTGGGAGGAAAAGGCCTCCCAAAGAAACCAAGGCTGTGTGGGTCCAGCTGGCAAGGGATATAACCTCCAGATCTGTGAGCAAATTGGGTGATTGTTTCTGTTTATTGATGAAATGCCTTCCCTGTGTGAATGTATTAAAATTAGGTGATGGCAAACTGTTGGCGTGATGGCATCTGTTATTTCGGCTTAGGCAGCTCCACATTGTGGGCTCCGCGACACTTGCGAGGTCAGGTTGGTGGTCAGAGTGAAAGGAGGCCAGAGGGTCATGTCCATTGTCTATCATAAGAACATAAGAACATAAGAAATAGGAGCAGGAGTAGGCCAATCAGCCCCTCAAGCCTGCTCCGCCATTCAATAAGATCATGGCTGATCTGATCCTAACCGCCAATCTACTATCACAGAACCATCTCCTGAATCTAATAGAATTAGACACACGAAATAGGAGCAGGATCAGGCTACATGGCCCCTGGGCCCGCTCCGCTACCCACAGGGCCATGACCGATCCGAACCTAGACTCATGTCCAAATTCTTGCCCGCTCTCCATAACCCTTTATTCCCTTTACTTCTAGGAACTGTCTATTTCTGTTTTAAATTTATGTAATGATGTAGCTTCTACAGCTTTTTGGGGCAGCATATTCCATGGACCTACCACCCTCTGAGTGAAGTAGTTCCTCCTCATCTCAGTTTTGAAAGAGCAGCCCCTTATTCTAAGACTATGCCCCCTAGTTCTAGTTTCACCCATCATCGGGAACATCCTCCCCGCATCCACCCGATCCAACCCCTTCACAATCTTATATGTTTCAATAAGATCGCCTCTCATTCTTCTGAACTCCAATGAGTAGAGTCCCAATCTACTCAACCTCTCCTCATATGTCCATCCCCTCATCCCCGGGATTAACCGAGTGAACCTTCTTTGTACTGACTCGAGAGCAAGTATGTCTTTTCTTAAGTATGGACACCAAAACTGTATGCAGTATTCCAGGTGCGGTCTCACCAATACCTTGTACAACTGAAGCAATACCTCCCTATTTTTATATTCTATCCCCCTAGCAATGAAAGCCAACATTCCATTGGCCTTCTTAATCACTTGCTGCACCTGCATACTAACCTTTTGAGTTTCGTGCACCAGGACCCCCAGATCCCTTTGTACTTCAGTATTTTCCAGTTTCTTGCCATTAAGATAATAGCTTGCTCTACGATTTTTCCTGCCAAAGTGCATAACCTCACACTTTCCAGTATTGTATTCCATCTGCCAAATCTCTGCCCACTTACTTAGCCTGTCTATGTCCCCTTGCAGGTTTTTTATGTCCTCCTCACTCACTACTTTCCCTCCCATCTTAGTATCATCTGCAAACTTTAATATGTTACACTCGGTCCCCTCCTCCAAATCGTTAATATAGATTGTAAAGAGTTGGGGACCCAGCACTGACCCCTGCGGAACACCACTAGTTACTGATTGCCATTCTGAGAATGAACCATTTATCCCAACTCTCTGCCTTCTGTTAGATAGCCAATCCTCTATCCATGCCAGAATATTACCCCCAATCCCGTGATTTTTTATCTTAAGCAATAATCTTTTGTGTGGCACCTTGTCAAATGCCTTTTGGAAGTCTAAATACACTACGTCCACTGGTTCCCCTTTATCCACCCTATATGTTACTTCCTCAAAGAACTCCAGCAAATTTGTCAAACATGACTTCCCCTTCATAAAACCATGCTGACTTTGTCCTATTAAATTATGATTATCCAAATGTCCTGTTACTGTCTCCTTAATAATGGACTCCAATAGTTTACCTACCACAGATGTTAGGGTAACCGGTCTATAGTTTCCAGCCTTCTGTCTACTGCCCTTTTTAAATAAGGGCATTACATTAGCAGTTTTCCAGTCTGCCGGGACCTTTGCTGAGTCCAGGGAGTTTTGGAAAATTATTACCAATGCATCCACAATCCCTACCGCCACTTCCCTCAAGAAGGAGCCAAGTACATGTGCCACAATGGGTAACCTATGCAAATCTGGCCAGGATTAGTGCATCCCTTGCATCACGGCCAGCAATGTACTCGTGTGCTGCCGCTGCTGCTGCCGCTGCTGCTGGCAGATGCGCTGCCGCTTAGTCCTCCTCCTCCTCCTCTTTCTCCTCCTCATCCTCATCTGAGGAGGCTATGTACTGAGCCACTTGCTCATCAGGTAGCTGCAAGCCATGATGCTGTGCCATGTTGAGCAGTGCACAGCAGACCACGACCATTCTAGAGACCCTGGCTGCTGAGTACTGCAGGGCTCCATCTGATCTTTCAAGGCATTGGAATCGCATCTTCAGCAAGCCAATGGTTTGTTCGATGATGGACCTTGTCGAAATGTGGCTGGCGTTGTATCGCTCCTCAGCCTCGTTTGCTGGCCTCCTGATCGGCATCATTAGTCACTTCTTCAGGTGGTAGCCCTTGTCACCAAGGAACCATCCGTTAAGTTGGTTTGGCGGATTGAAGAGCGGAGGAACACTAGAGTTCTGCAGGATGAACGAGTCATGACAACTACCACAGAACTTGGCACAAACATGCAAAATCTCCTTCTTGTGGTTACACACCAGCTGTACGTTGAGGGAGTGGAAGCCCTTGCGGTTGACAAAGATAGCTGGGTTGTGATGGGGTGCCCTAAGGGCCACATGTGTGCAGTCTATGTCACCCTGAACCATTGGCAAGCCTGCCATATTTGCAAAGCCAAATGAACACTTGCTTGATCCCTTGAGAAGTGGATGTAACTGTGCGCCTTTGCGAAAAGGGCATCGGTAACCTGCGTGATGCAACTGTGGGCGGCCGATTGGGAGATGCCGCTGATGTCTGCTGATGATCTCTGGAAGAAGCCTGAGGCAAAAAAGTTGAGTACGGTGGTGACTTTGACAGCCACTGGTAAGGGGTGTCCACCCGTTCCTCTGGGCTCCAGCTTTGGTTGCAGCAGTGCGCAGATGTCTCCAACAACCTCTCACGAAACTCTTAGCCTCCTTTGGCACTGCTGCTCAGTCATGTTGTGGTAGCTCATCCTCTGTCTGTCAACCCTGAGAGGGGGGTATCTCCTGCAGCGATGTGCTTCCATGCGCTGGCGCCTTCTGCCCTGTGCACCATCAGGTGGGTGAGCAGGAGGTTGGTGCTCCTGCTGCTGTTGCTGCTGAGCTGCCTGGTTCTGCTGCTCCTCATCCGAATTTGAGGTCCATGATGAAAGGAAATAAATGTTTCCCATGCTGCTGGCAGATGCCTCCGTTAGGGAAGCGCTCAGTCCAAGTGGGGAGAGGGTTTTCCAAGGAGGTCCCACAGTTGAGAGATAGACTTCGGTAGGCCTGCTAAAAGTGCTGAAAGACCTGTGCAACAAAAGTTCTGCCAACTGCAACTCATCCCTGTTGAAAGCTCTGTTTTAATGGTGGAGCTGCAGCTGTAAGGAGGCCTCCCACTTGTCAACCCGCCAGGATTAGCTGACGTAGTTTAGGAGGGCCATGCAACACACTGAAAATGTGGTAAAATAATGAAGGCCTGGCAAAATAGGATTATAGAGGCCCTTAACTACTATTTAATGGTCTTAACTACCGCTCCCGACTGATGGAGTCGGGACTGAATCGCACCCATGAAACCCACCTCTGGCAAAACTGTGCGGAAGCGGGTTGGAGGCAGGTTCCGAACACACCCTCACTTTTTGCAATTTTCTCAACTGTCCCGCCTCCAAACCTGCCTCCTCGGGGCTGGGAAAATTGCCCCCATGAATTGGATGTGCAAGCTCACACATGATTTGTAGCGTGCCAATTTTTGTGAGGCCCAATCATGCTACCACATCAAATGTCGCAAACCTGATTTTGTAACCTGTGCTCATCACCAGTGATCAAATCAAATCAAATCAACTTTTAATGTCATTGTTAGTGCACAAGTGCAGTACAACGAAATGTAGGCTTGCGGCTCCCGAGAGTGTACAATTTGGATTAGGACACTTAAACATTTCAACATACATTTGTACCTATATATTAGCATAAATATGACCATAATAAAGTGCATTGGCAGATGTGCAGGCTTTAGTGTTTATTTGTGGAGTTCAGTAGGATGACAGACCTGGGAAAGAAGCTGTTCCTAAATCTGGTTGTACGGGTGCGAATGCATCTGTAGCGTCTTCCAGATGGTAGGAGGGCAAACAGACTGTGGCTGGGGTGGGTAGGGTCTTTGATGATGGACCGTGCCCTCCGTAGGCAGCGTTTCTGATATATATGTTCTATGGTCGGTAGCCGGGTGCCGGTAATGCGTTGGGCAGTTTTGACTACCCGCTGCAGGGCTTTCCGGTCATGGGAGCTACAGCTACAGTGAGTCTCTGCACTGATAAAGGAACCGTGTAAAATTTGGCTCTATAAAGCTGGATCAGGTTATTTTTATAGTTATATCGCAGCAGACCAAAAACTGTGGATTACTGGAACTACTCCAGCAATAACAACCATGGAACGCTAATGGAATTTCACAGATTTGTTTTGTTGCAGGGTACAGAGAGAAAATGTAATAATTTTCAAATGGTTGACTATCCAGCGAGGGAGATCTCTATCATAGACTGCTACATTTACTAAAAGTCTAGCATTCATTTTGATAATTTTAAGATTTAATTACTTCTGATAACTGATGCTGTTGCAGCAAAAGCCATGCATAATGACAGCTAGCTCATTGCCCAAGTGTATTTCCAGTACTAGGCAGACCTGATAAGCAATCAACCAAAGCAGACCACCATCCATCACAGCAGTGGATACGGTGACTGCGATCAATATCTTGGCTATTTTAAGTAAGAACCTGCTATTTTTAAATCCAGGTTTTTGGAGCAATGTGTGCTGAATTTCAAAAAAAGAATTTACAGATATCGTTCTGGCACTACTGGGTTAGTTCAGCAGACATCACTTGAGTGTGGACTTCATTCATTTATGTGGAAGGAGCATTTATTTAAAGTGACCTTCACTTCCTACTGTTTGCATCATTCTAAATTAATAGTTATTATTTATGGGTGCCAATTTGCAGATGCCAGTGCAGACCCAGGGGAATAACAACAGAAAATGCTGGAAAAACTCAGCAAGTCAGGCAACATCCGTGGAGAGAAATTTGAGTTGACGTTTCGGGTTTGACCCTTCTTCAAAAAGTTGGGTGTAAAGGGTCTGTCTGATTGGATGAGTGCTGAACAGGTCAGGACTCCACGGTCAGTTGAGCTTGCATCTCATTTGGGCCTGGTGCTGGGAACGAGCATTAGGGATGATGGGAAACTTTAAAAGGATGCAGCCACTGTAGCTAATTAACCACATATGAGATAAACATTGATACAGATTTGACAAAGACCAAGGGGGACAAATTCAGTATCGCCACATTTGGGGCGTTATACTCGAGCGGGCGCGAAATTTAGCGCCCAGCGCAAATTATCGCCACCTACTGCTAAATTGACCTGCTTCGCCCCAGGAGGTGCTTGGAGCGCTAAAACAGGCGCTGCACGACTGTCCTAAGGCGCTAAGCCGGAGGAGCGAGGTGCTACCTCCGAGGGCAGGCGCAGCGCAGGTGCGGCCAGTTAACGATTGCACGCAGACACGCTGGCGCCGGTCAGCTCTTAAAGGGGGGGGTCGATCTTGGATTGCAGCCACACCCTGCGCATCGGAGCCCTGATTCTTGGCCTGGACAGACCTGCTGCCACATTCTAACGCCTAGGACCATGGAGAGGGCCAGGGAGCGAGCGCAGCAGTTCAGTGAGGGGGCCCTGCAGGTTCTGGTTGGCGTGGTGGAGCGCAGGTGATCTATCCTGTTTCCGGACAGTGGCAGGAGGCCGCTGCTCACCGACTATCGCAAAGCTTGGAGGGAGGTGGCTCACAGAGTGACCTCCAGCAGCATGGTGCCTAGGACCCCTGTGCAATGCAGGAAGAAGTTCAACTACCTCACTCGGGTCGTCAGGGTGAGTACCCTTTTCAGTATCCTCTTCATCCCTGCATGTGCATCTCACTTTATGGCCAAAGGGTCCTGAAAGCCCCAATGCCCAGCCCTCATCCAACACCTATGGGCCTTTCATGAAACTCACATGCACATACAGCACTTTACACACTGTAAGGGCTATTCCACCATGGGAGGCAGTGCAGCCAAGATCAGGGCTTCACACTGTAAGGGCTATTCCACCATGGGTGGCAGTGCAGCCAAGATCAGGGCTACACACTGTAAGGGCTATTCCACCATGGGAGGCAGTGCAGCCAAGATCAGGGCTTCACACTGTAAGGGCTATTCGACCATGGGAGGCAGTGCAGCCAAGATCAGGGCTTCACACTGTACTCAGAGCCCATCCTTTCTCTTGCAGGGCAAGCTGGCCCATAACAGGAGGCAGCAGCAACGGACTGGGGGAGGCCAGCCTCACCTTAAAGACCTCAGCAATCTGGAGCAGTGAGTCCAGCACATTATGGCAGGCCGGATGATTGGCCCCGTCGCCATTGGAGATGCCGACCCCGTTCTGGAAAGCAATGGTAAGGTCATCACCTTTTTGACCTCTCTCCTTCCACTTGAGCCTCACACCAGCATCCTTTGGCACTATCAAACCAATACAGTGCATTGTAGCACTCATGCCTCCCTCGCTGCCGCCCTGTCCTCATGCTAAAGCAACTCTTGTACCTCCCTGCTTTCAGATGCTGATTCGCCAGGTGAGGAGGTGGGCCCTCAAGCTGCCACTGTGAGTGACTCTGAAGGCGAGGAGGAAGAGGAAGCCAGACCATCAGTGCCACCCTCAGCCGAGGCAGCCCATGGCCATAATGGGGACACGTCTTTCCTGGAGGGTAGCAGGGGGGAAGGGTCTGAGGAGGGTGAAGCTCCTCCAGCGGGCTGCAGCAATGCGTGGGGGGTGGGTGGGTAGGGAAGCTCGGTGGCCTTCTCCCTGGAGGGAAAGTCTGGCCTCCAATCCTGCTACAGTGAGCGCAGAAGAGGTGTGGCTCCTCACTGAAATGGGCGCCCAGGCGGAGCAGAGGCACACTGATCTCATGGCTGCAGTGGCAAGGATGCCTGAATCCATTGAGTCACTGGCAAGGAGTGTCCAGGACTTTGGTGCAGCACAGGCAAGGAGTCTGCAGGACTTCGGTGCAGCACTGGCAAGGAGTCTGCAGGACTTCAGTGCAGCACAGGCAAGGAGTCTGCAGGACTTCGGTGCAGCACAGGCAGCACAGGCAGCTTCCACTCAAGTGCTTAGTGGTGCAATGCAGTCAGTGGCTGGTCTGATGCAGACGCAGATTGAGGCCACACGAGCACTGACTGCTGCCACCCTCGCTGCATCGGGCACAAATGGCCGGGGCCCTCGCCGCGCCACAGCAGGCCAGCAGTCTGTGCTTCAGCAGATTGCTCCGCATGCTGCAGTGTTGCCCCGTCGGAGTGCCAGTGTGTCATCTGACCAGGGAGTGCCTGTCCTCTGTCAGGATGGCAGCATTCCAGCTGCCAACACTGTCACTTCTCCACTGCAGCTGCCACCACCCATAAGACAGACTGCTGCCGCCCATGCAGAGTTGGAGCAGTCAGCAGCCGGGCCCTCCAGGCCCAGAGCTGGTCCAGGCCGTCCCTCAAGGGCATCTGCCGACTCAGTTTCTGACACTCAGCAGCCTTCCCCCAGCCTTGCTGCAGCCACTGGGGTCCCATTGCGGAGGAGCTGCAGGGTGGGAAGGGGCGAATCTCGCAAGCGAAGCAGATCACCCTCGAAGGGCAAAAAGTAGGAGGTGTGGCAAAATGCTGTTTATTTTTTTAGTGTAGGCTGAGGATCGTGGTCATTTTTTGTTTACTCTTTTGTTCATTGTTTCCAGGTTGTGAGAGCCAGTTATGTGTCTGACTGCTTTTTGGGGGGTTTCTCTGTATTACTGTAGGGGTTGCAAAATTTCCCCTATTTCCCTGAAGATTGAAAATATTGGTCCACATCGTGGACGAAGAATTGGGTGATGTGACTGGTCTACAGTGTTTTAAAATGTGCCGAGAACCGCAAAAGACTGCTCTGAGATGGACAGAACGTGAACAACACCGGAGCCGTAGAGCTCTGTGGAAAATATTCATACACCTTAAGACAATACTTTATTAATAAAATCATTCCCTGGAGATTGGGCAATCACAAAAGGTTTTTAAATGGCCAGAGAAAGCATGGCAAAAGGACAAATAGCTCGCAACAAGGATGTCTGTGTATAAAGTGGGAGGATCTAGCAGTGGCTGAGTCAGACCTGCCAATCAAAGGGTTGTTCCCTCTCAGCACTTGAAATTGTTTATTGACTTAAGCAATTGCCCACTTGAGAACTGACCCAGGACAATCGATTTGAAACTGCTTCTGTTTACACAGCCATTCAGAGCTCCCTCACAGACAATGAGAGACTGAAACCCTGAAATGGACTCTTGATCTGCAACCGTTTAAGAACTGAATGGGTTTTGAATCACCCATCATTGTGGACAATAGGGCCTTGCATTCTCTTTGTTTCAGCCCAGATAAACTCCGGAGGTGGGCGGGAACATTTTGGCCCCACAGTGCAGACACACTAACCCAGTCCAACCACTTTGAGTTAGCCAATCACAGCTTTTCTCTTGTGTGTGTTGGAACTTTTTGGGCGTGAATCTTCCAGACAGACAAACAGCAGGGGGGG
The DNA here is from genome assembly GCF_052327205.1 of Somniosus microcephalus. Lineage (NCBI taxonomy): Eukaryota > Metazoa > Chordata > Chondrichthyes > Squaliformes > Somniosidae > Somniosus > Somniosus microcephalus. The sequence goes on from NC_140993.1 coordinate 108,501,342, forward strand.
GGGGGCAGGGGGCTCACCAGGTATATAAGATAGCTGCTGAGAAGCTATCGCTCTCTCTTTACTTCCTGGGACCACAGGTGAGCCTCTCTCTCTCTCTCTCTCTCTCTCACTTCGCTGGACCGCATGTGAGCAGAGTTTCTGACTCCTCAGCAAAGCAACCTAGTAAGGAGTTTGGGGGATGGTAATTAAGGGGATATTGCTAAGATTGTTTAATTAACATTGTAGTCACTTACCCCTTGTTTTTACCGTCTGCATTCCCCCATTTAAGCAGTTTTACTGTAATGACTGTGTTCGTGTGGTATAGTTTGATATTTGATTATAGTTTCTTTTAGTTAATAAAACTTGATTTTTCTCTGATCCAAACCACGTGTCCGTTTTAATATCATTAATTATAAGTCCTGCAGTCAGAACTGGAAGGTGGGGTAGCGATTTGAAACCGCTGTTTTAAACTTGGATTATTGGAAATTGGTCAGATTGCAGGCAAAGGCTGCAGACCAGGTGAATTACCTTAAACCAGTTAAAAGAACCCCCCCTTACAAAATGGCGACCGCGGCAGGGCTGCAGGCCGTTTTTGATTTGATAACTGGTCTGGATCTGAAGAAAGCATCAGCTCTTGTTTCTCTCGCTTTCAGTATGTGGGTAGCCCTGCAGATGTTAGCGGCAGCATGTAGGCTGACCTATCATGGTATAGGTGGCTGGTTTAGGAAGGATGAGATGAGGGAGCAGGAGGAGGTTAAGGAGGCCAAGAATCAGGAGTCCCAGTTTGAAAAATGCCAGGCATTTATAGAGTGCCTGGTGCAGGAAGTCACTGAGGCCAGAGAAAGTGAGATGAGACTGCGGGAAGAGAATGCCCGCCTCATCTCAGAAGTAAAAGAGCAGGAGGAAAGGTTTAGGGAAGTAAAGGCAGCCTATAAGCTGACCTGCACCCAAAGGTTTAGTGAAGCAGATCATGGCCCCTGTAGGGCAGAGATAGAAAGCCTTAACATGGCGTTAAAGGGAGCAAGGGGAATGATTTGCGTGATCAGCCCGAAGGCAGGTCAGCTGGATTTTACTGGCAGCCCAAATCAAACCACCCCAGAGGCAACACCCAGGGAAAGGCTGGCTAGGGAATTAGAGATCCCAACACAGCAGCCCACAGCTCCGGGTTCTGAGGAGCTCTGGCAGCAAGGAGGGGTGGACAATGGGGTGGTAGGAGAACGCCAGCAGGTCCCGCTAGGCAGGCGGGGACCGGGACCAGTGTACCCCCTCCGACAACGGAGGTACGGTCCGCCCGTGAGGGGTGAACCTGAGAATAGGAATCCTCAGCCCACAGCAGGCACGAGTTCACAGGCAAGCTCTTTGGCTTGTGTGGGGGGAGGAGCAATTCATGAACAGAGTAAGCTGCTTAAGCAGGGGAACAGGGAAGGAGAGTTCTGGGACCCCTGTAGAGCAGGTCCAGTAGCAGAAATCCAGGACAAGGGAGGCACAAAGGGGATAGTTTTGGCCCCAGACCAAAGGCAGGTCCAAAATTCCCCATTTAACGCCACCCAGGTAAGGGAACATGAGTTTGCTGTCCATGCAAGTTCAAGTTCACAGCCTATAAAGATAGGCACTGTGGCTTGTTCTAAGGGAAAAGTTGTCCAGCCCACAAATTGGGACACTTCTCCGCCCCAGTGGGACCCTAGTTTTGCCCAAAGCTTAAATTTGGAAAGGTTAGGTGGCTCAGAAACAGAAAAACAGCAGCCTGGGATCAGAAATCTGCGGGCTGCTGCCACTCCATTCACTGAAACTGCCTGCACAGGCACGGTTCCCCAGCCGGTACCCCCAGCGGATCCTTTTCAGTTTTCCCGCACAGGCACAGTCGTGCGCCTGAGGGGAGAGCTTTGCCAACAGGAGGGCCGCGCAGGCACAGCCGCGCGGCTGAAGGAAAAGGTTCCCCAACACCGGGTTCGCGCAGGCGCAGTCACGGACCCGGAACCCCCAGCGGCTCTTGCTCACAGTGAGGCCAAGCGCGCAGGCGCAGTCGACCATTTAAAGATCCCTGCTGCTCAGTTTTTACGCGCAGGCGCACAGGCCTACTTGGAAGACTCAGCGGTTCTTCCAACCCTTTTCAAACAAATTGTTTGCGCAGGCGCGGTTGCCTGCGGGACCCCAGCGGCCCCTCTTCTGTTTTCCCGCGCAGGCGCAGACGCCTGTTTGAAGCCAGAGGCTTCACAGCCTCTGCCGCGGGACTCCAAGGAGGAGGTTTGCGCAGGCGCGGCCGCCTGTGTGAATACAGAGGCTTCACAGCCTCTGCTGCGGGACTCAGGGGAGAAGGTTTGCGCAGGCGCACTCGCCTGTTTAAAGGGACCAGCTTCCCAGCCAGCCTCTAGAATGGTTCCCCCCATGATGTGGGACACTGGGGGGGGGCAGGGATAGCAATTCCTCTTGCAGGGGAGCTGGTAACAGGTTTTGGACATGGGGGAGAAGGTTCCCAGCCAGCTAGGGCTGCGACCCTGGCTCAGGGTCCGCCAGCCAAAGTTCCCCCCACTGAGACACCCCTCAGAAGGTCTCAGCGGGCCTGCAAGCCCAAGAAAAGGTGGTCACCAGGGTACCTGCCACAAAGAGCAATCTCCCAAACCGGGGAGAAGCCAAAGGGCAGAGGTCCCCAATCAACAGCCATAAGGTGTGAGGGACCAGAGACAGGAGGCAGTCCAGCTTCGCTGCAGGCAGCAGCAATCTGCGACAGTGCCAGCGATTAGCCTGGCCGTCCGAAGATGGGCAGCATCTGTATTATAGCTTTGGTGTGAATATAGCGTGCTTTTAAGTTGTATTTTAAGTTTAGTTTGATATAACTAGTTTTGTAAGTTTAAGTTTAAAGTTTAAGTTTATATGTGTGCCACATGTTTGCATTTTGGTCCGAGGTCGAGGGATCCGACCATGTCTCCACCTAAGGCAGCAGGTCAGTGAGACCTGGCTTCGTGTCCTTTTAAGTTTTTGCAGGAGATTGGAAAATGAAGCAGCCCTGTTCACCCAGCCCGAGCTGGGCATCGAATGAAGATATGGATACAGAATGTTGGAGATCACCTCGCCACCGGACGAATCCAGAGGGAAAACCCGCAGCGATCTTTGGGAAAAACCGGACAGGGTTCGGAGGAACTTGCCTACTCCTCCTACAGGGAGGAGATGGCCCCAGCTGGGTGGGGCACGGCCCCCAATCCAGCACTATCCTGACCGAAGTTCACTTGCGGGAGACCTCGCTGTTGAGGAGTCATGATGGGGAAGCGCAGGCGCCTTGCCACAAAGGGACGCGTTCCCCGGGGGTGGGTGGTGATGGCCCGGGAAAGATTGTATAGGGAGGGGGAGACCCAAGAGTCATGTGGGTGCGGTCGGGGAGGGAGGAACTCACCCGGGGGCCCATGGGCAAAGAGGGTAAGTGTGGCTGGGAAGGATGAGTGGGTGGCCGGATCTGGGATCCAAGTTTAAGTGTGGGGCCAGGGAGAGCTGCCACACAAGCACCCATCATTTTTCTGCAGCCAGTCGAGGGTAGACGGGAGGGGGAGGGACTGGAAGTCATGATCCCATTCTCCCCGGTCTCGGTCTGTGCCATGGTAATCTTTAACATGAGGGGTACCCCGCCTCCACAAAGGGACAAGGGAACAGCTCGGGGCTGGCAGAGCAGGCTGGTCTGTAAATCCATGCTGCCTGTTTTAAAGTTTAAGACATTCAAAGGGGGGTGGGAGGTACTTTTACTGCCCGGGTGGGAGGAGCAACACCCACTCGAATTTTGTGACCCATCATTGGCACATGATGGTCAGGGTTTATTTAAGCATGTTGTTTCAAATGTTTATTGATTTTTTTGTATTTTGTTTTATAGCCCCAAGTTGAGCAGAGGCATAGGATCCTCTCCATGCTTGGGATCATTTTGTGACAACTCCAAGTTGAGCAGAGGCGTAGGACCCTCTCCGCGCTTGGGATCATTTTTTGATTACATTGTGTAACTAAGGTTGCAACATTTTGTAATAGGTTATAATGTAAAATGTGTTTGTAAATTTTGATTGCATTGTAATTTTACAAGTGATGCAGGGGTATGCGACCCTTTATTGTAAATTGATGTATCTGTAAGATGCCTACCGTACCACGTTTTTTCTCGAATTTTAGGGGAAAGGACGGTTCAGGGGATCAGTGGCAGATAGCTGTTAGGTAAATACAGGGGATGGTTGTTTGTGAGGGGGTCTGAAAATTTTGTCCACTCCTTTGAGTTGATACTACAAGCAAGTTGAGAGTATCAAAAGGGAGGAATGTAGGGGTTGCAAAATGTCCCCACTTCCCTGAAGATTGAAAATATTGGTCCACATCGTGGACGAAGAATTGGGTGATGTGACTGGTCTACAGTGTTTTAAAATGTGCCGAGAACCGCAAAAGACTGCTCTGAGATGGACAGAACGTGGACACCACCGGAGTCGTAGAGCTCTGTGGAAAATATTCACACACCTTAAGACAGTATTTTATTAATAAAATCATTCCCTGGAGTTTGGGCAATCACAAAAGGTTTTTAAATGGCCAGAGAAAGCATGGCAAAAGGACAAGCAGCTCGCAGCAAGGATGTCTGTGTATAAAGTGGGAGGATCTAGCAGTGGCTGAGTCAGACCTGCCAATCAAAGGGAGGTTCCCTCTCAGCACTTGAAGTTGTTTTTTATTGACTTAAGCAATTGCCCACTTGAGAACTGACCGCAGGACAATCGATTTGAAACTGCTTCTGTTTACACAGCCATTCAGAGCTCCCTCACAGACAATGAGAGACTGAAACCCTGAAATGGACTCTTGATCTGCAACCGTTTAAGAACTGAATGGGTTTTGAATCACCCATCATTGTGGACAATAGGGCCTTGCATTCTCTTTGTTTCAGCCCAGGTAAACTCCGGAGGTGGGTGGGAACATTTCGGCCCCACAGTGCAGACACACTAATCCAGTCCAACCACTTTGAGTTCGCCAATCACAGCTTTTCTCTTGTGTGTGTTGGAACATTTTGGGTGCGAATCTTCCAGACAGGCAAACAGCAGTGGGGGCAGAGGGCTCACCAGGTATATATGATAGCTCCTGAGAAGCTATTGCTCTCTCTTTACTTCCTGGGACCACAGGTGAGCCTCTCTCTCTTTCTCTCTCTCTCTCTCACTTTGCTGGACCACATGTGAGCAGGGTTTCTGACTCCTCAGCAAAGCAACCTAGTAAGGAGTTGGGGGATGGTAATTAAGGGGATATTGCTAAGATTGTTTAATTAACATTGTAGTCACTTACCCCTCGTTTTTACCGTCTGCATTCCCCCATTTAAGCAATTTTACTGTAATTACTGTGTTCATGTGGTATAGTTTGATATTTGATTATAGTTTCTTTTAGTTAATAAAACTTGATTTTTCTCTCATCCAAACCATGTGTCCATTTTAATATCATTAATTATAAGTCCTGCAGTCAGAACTGAAAGGTGGAGTTGCGATTCGAAACCGCTGTTTTAAAATTGGTTTATTGGAAATTGGTCAGATTGCAGGCAAAGGCTGCAGACCAGGTGAATTACCTTAAACCAGTTAAAAGAAGCCCCCCCTTACATTACTTTGTCATGCGGGAAGGGCACACAGTTTGTTAAATAAAGAATTGTCTTTATTCAGATTGTGCATGTTTGCGCTTTGAACTATTTGTTGCCTTGACCGGCTCAGGGGTTGCGGAATAGTTCCATTCATGTTCTTTCAATGGCACAAGCCATTCCCTCAGAGGGGGCCTAGAACCGACTTGCAATAAGCTGCTGACGGACGGCCCTTGCACTTTGTGCCTCCCTCCCGTCTTGGTGCTCCTCCTCCTCCTCCTCCTCCTCCTCCTCTGCTGGTGCTCCAATGTCTGGTGCCAGTGGCTGAGTCCTGAGGATTGCCAGGTTATGCAGCATGCAGCACACTACAACGAAATGGGAGACTCGCTCAGGTGAGTACTGAAGGGCTCCCCCGGAATGGTCCAGACAACAGAACCGTTGCTTTAGCACGCCGATTGTGTGCTCAATGATGTTCCTGGTCGCTTGATGGCTCTCATTGTATCGTTCTTCAGCAGGGGTGCTGGGCGCATGGAGCGGGGTCATCAGTCAGGTGCACAGAGGATAGCCCTTGTTCCCGAGAAGCCAGCCTCCTGGGTGAGCCGGGGCTTCGAAAAGGTCTGCCACAGAAGTCTGGCACAGGATGAAAGCGTCATGGCTGCTGCCTGGAAAGCGGGCATTGACAGTTAATATCAGCTGTCTGTGGTCACACACCAACTGGACGTTCAACGAATGGAACCCCTTCCGGTTGCGGTAATCCTCGGCATTCTCTTGCGGCGCCCGCAAAGCCACATGCATGCAGTCAATGGCGCCCTGGACCATGGGGAAGGCCGCTATTCTTGCAAATCCCATTGCGCGCTGTTGCTGCTTGTCCAGGGTCATGGGAAGGAAATGCACTGACGTCTCCTTTTAAAGAGGGCGTTCGTGACTTGACGGATGCAGCAATGCACCGCGAACTGGGAGACATTGGCAATGTCCCCAGTAGTGGATTGGAAGGAGCCGGTGGCATAGAAGTTGAGAGCCACTGTCACCTTCACTGCCACCGACAGAGACGTCCTGCTCCTCAGTTGAGGCTGCAGATCTGGCTGAAGCAGGTGGCAGAGCTCAGTGACCACCTCCCTGCTGAATCGAAGCCTCCGAAAGCACTGCTCCTCAGACATGTTGAGGTAGGAGAACTGTTGGCGGAATACCCTGGGAGGGTAAGGCCTCCTGTGCCGATGCCTGTTGGCCGTCCTCCGTCTGGCCATGATTGGCACTCTCTCTCAGCGTCTCTGAGCCCTCTCAATGCAATGGAGAAACCCAACGTTTTCATCCATTGCAGCCCCCGTAGTATGTGGCCACTCAAGGTTATGCCAGTGAAAAATCAAACCAACTACAAAGTTCTGGGCCGAAGCCAGAAGTACCTCTGCGAGCTCTGACTCAATGCAGAAAGCTCTCTCCCTTTGTCTTTCTGCAAATCTCTCTCTTTCTCACAGAAGGAGTGGTCCAAAAATGGCTACCACAAAGAAGCCAGGAAGAGCCCCCTTTAAATAGCAACCCCCCCAGCCCCACAGTGACTGGGAACCATTCCAGTCAACCAGTCACTGGGAGCGCCAGGCGGAAAGGAGGGGGGCGCCACTGAAGTTCCGGTTCGGGGCGCCCCAAGGGCGTTGCACCATGAAATGACATCAGGATCTGCGCGCACAGCTGAGCGGGTGTTGCGGTTTTGCGCCACCGCTAACTGTCCGCTCAATTTCGCGAGAGGTGCAGGTCTTGCCGCGCCCGGGCGCTAGCCACTTCGCGCCTCACCTATCGCACTCTTAAGGCGCTAACGGGTGGCGCTAACAACTGAATTTCTCCCCCCAAATATTTTAATGCATATTTCAGCCATTCAAAATGCTGTTTAGGACAAAACAAATGGCTGCTACAATAAATGTGGAGGCAGTAAACAGAACCCATGGGATTGCAATGGAGTGTCACTGCACTTGAAGCCCCTTTGAGGCCTCACAGGGTGGATGTGTTGTTGCATGGGATGCGAGTGAGGAGGGTTGCTTTGTTTGCCACACAAGATCACCTTCCCAGAGAACATTGTGCAAACATGTTTCGCAGTAGGTGATGGCACATCAGGACTACAATCAGGGCTCCTTTAGTGCAGCACTGAAGTATCATCACTTCCTGTGAAGCATGCTTTCTTGTGTCCTCTGGGAAGGTGCGCTGGTATGGCTTAATGCTGAAACCATTACCTATGAGACCTGAGAGCAATTGAGGAAGAACTTGACACATCTTAAGAAGCTGCCATAGTAATTCTACTCAACCATTCCATTTATCAAGTACATGGCCCACATATCCCTATCACAAAGTGTTGCTGGGAAACTTGTTCCATATTTATTGCTGACCCATACCAATCCCTCACATAAACATACATCTCTTTCATTTCTACCCATGCATACCGATAGGGCACATATTATAGATGTAATTTACAATTTAAATAGTTGGGACACACATCTTCAATAGACTACAGCAACAATAACATCTTGCATTCATATAGTGCCTTTAACGTAGAAGGAGATATTATGAAGGATGAACAAAAGCTTGGTCGAAGAGGAGGTTTTTAAGGAGGGTCTTAAAGGAAGAGAGGGTGTTGAAGAGACGGAGGTGGAGGATTTTTATACACATAAAAGCACTGTATACAACCTACTCGACTGATGCATGGTCACTTAATAACACCCACAATTGGTTGAAACTTCAGCACATATTCTGTCACTGTGCATGTGTTCCAATATGTCAAGACTACGGGCTCGATTTTGTCATTGGGGCGGGCTGGGGTCGTGTCATCCGCTTTTCGTGTTAGCCACCCGAATCCAAATAGATATGGGAGAATTATGCGATTTTCACCTAATTGGGCAATTGAGTTCCAGCGTGTGGGAACCCATGGCCCAATTAATTTTTTCAGTCTGAAACTCGCCTCCAATGACGTCATCATTGCTGCTGCATTTAAGGTCTGCAAGAAGCCTTGCTTCTTCTGCAGACTGCCAACCTTTTGGACTTCGCTGTGAGAGGGACCTGGAGGCAAAATGAGCAGCGGGAGACCTAAGTCTGCTCCCAGATTTGATGATGTCGCCCTGCAAGCTTTGGTGGAGGGAGCAAGAGTTAATAAGGAGGTGCTCTTCCCTTCTTCAGGGAGGAAGAAGCCTCCCCAACAGACAAAGGCTGTGTGGATCCAGGTGGCCCAGGAGGTCAACTTGTTGTCGTTGATCCGCAGAACCTGGCTTCAGTGCAGGAAGAGGATTCATGACCTTCTGCGCACTGGAAAAGTGAGTATGACTTTCCCATCACCCTCAATCTGATCCCCATTGCCTCTCCTCACCAGCACTCAGCTTTAGCAACCTCTTCCTCCACATCCCACTTGACACTGACATCCCTGCACCCTTACCCATTCCTTCTCTCTTTCTGCTCACATTCACCTAACTATTCGACTATGCAGCCCTCACACTCCCTATCACTGTGATGCTATGAAAACAACTTACAAAACACAGGGAGGGCCCTTGGTCTTGCCACCTCACTCCATCTTTGTCTCCTTCTAAACATCTATGCTATGGATTCTCTACACTCACTCCTTCATTCTCTCTCAAACTCCACTTGTCTCCCTCATTGCAGGAAAAGAGAACTCACAATAAGAGGGAAAGAGCGAGGACAGGAGGAGGGCCTCCCTCAGTAGCCCACCTCACCCCTTGGGAGGAGGCAGTCCTGGAGATCGTGGGAGTCGAGGACGATGCGCAAGTGGGGGATGGACAGACGGGTGCATCAGAGAAAGATGGTGACAGAATAGTTTTCCATCTCTCTCATTGACATTGCATGAGTCACTGATAATGATTCTGAAGCTCTAACAGATGGGCTTAAGATCATCTGCAATATGCAATGTGCATGTAACCTTGGCATCACATCTCTGACTCTTTCCTTTACTCCCCCACAGGACCATCGCAAGCACCCGTCCCCACTATCCAGGAGGAACAGCCTGAGCCTCCAGACTCTTCAGAGGAAGCTGCAACCTCTGAGGGCGCAGCGTCAGCAGAATTCAGCCAACCCAGCACCAGCGCATTTTCTCACACCTCGGTGGGACCATCGTGAGATAGAAAGTGGTGTTGTCACCTGGTGTATTACAGCTCACAAGTGAGCATCTGCAGATTGTGGAGACAGGGACAGCAGTGGAGAGTCCTAGTTGGAGGGCGCAGGGCTCTCCCAGCTCGGCTCAGCAGCATGTCAACCCTCTGCCTCTGGGTCCATCCAGAAGAACAGCGGTGCTGGAACTCCAGGAACAGGTGCAGGAGTCTCTGGCAGATTTTGTCTCCAGGGTCGCTGTGAGTGTGGAGCGAATGGAGGAGTGCCTCGCTAACATGAGCAGAGCCTTTGTGGAGGCGTTGGCGCATGAACGCAGCACCATGGAAAGGATGGCCACCTCCGTGGAAAGGATGGCTACAGCGGAGGAGAGGATGGCTACGGCCATGGAGGAGCTAAGTCGCCAGAGTGTAGAAAACATGGTGAGTGTTCAGAATAGAGTGACATCTCTGGAGGAGTGATGGTCAGCTATTGAACAGAGAAACCAGACCTTCATGGAAGACCTTCTGAGTAGGACTGCCAGTGCAGATACGGGTCCCCATGGCCCCCCCTGATGTGCAGCAAGATGCTCTCAAGCCACTTGCAAGCACTGAGGTGGACCTGACCCATGAGAGGGATGTTGGTGGCAGAGAACAAGGAAGTGGGGACTCCTCTCCAAGCGCTCACACGACCATGCCACTGCCAAGTCCTCGGTCAGAGCCCCACCAGAGTCCCCATCCAACTGAGATCGGCGTCTCAACCCCTGCACATCTGCAGGAGCAGCAGACTGTTGCCGAGCCCTCACAGGTTCGCAACCCCAGAGGACGCCCGCTAAAGGTGTCGAGACACGAGCAGCAAGAAAGTGAGCAAGGGGCGTCCACATCTGCTGATGCCAAGGGGGTGTAGTGTATGTACCTTTAAGAGAGAACTACTTTTACAGCTCCTGTATACTGTAGTACCGGCAGTGACCACACCTGTATATAAGCCTTGAGCATGCCTCTGTACCCCAGTCTTGAGACTACCCTACTCCAGTAAATACCTGTTGATTGTTAAGTTACAGCATCCGTGTGGTTATTGAAAAACATACTCTCAGAATCACGGATCTAACAGGGGGAACCACCACGTAGGAGCACGCGTAAGAGAAAGATACTACACAAATAGTCACAAGGGTAGTCACTTGGGTGAAATGTGATGTTTAATGTTGAAAAGCCATCAGTTGGTTATTGTAAATAAAAATTCTGATGGCAACTTTTGCAGTTGTGGCATGTGTCATTTCACTAATGGGACTTCCACATTGAGGGCTTATGATTACTTGCAATTGTCAGTATGGTGGTCAGAGTGCTAGGAATCCGCTGGTCCTTGGCCATTGTCGATGCTCAGGTAGGAAGCTGCGAGGCAAAAGTGCTTGATTGGCTAGGCTAAGCAAATCTGGCCAAGATGAGTGTATTCCTTGCATCCCGGGCAGCAATGTTCTCACGTACTACTGCCGCTGGTTGATGGGCCTCTGCAAGATGTTCGTTTTTGCTCTCCTCCTTCTCCTCCTCCTCCTCCTTCTCCTCCTCCTCATCTGAGGAGGATATGTGAGGAGCCACTTGGTCCTCAGGAATCTGCAAGCCACGACGCTGTGCCATGTTGTGAAGTGCACAGCAAACCACGACGATTCTGGAGACCCTGGCTGCTGAGTACTATAGGGCTCCACCTGATCGATCCAGGCATCTGAAACGCATCTTCAGCAAGCCGATGGTTTGCTCGATTATGGCTCTGGTGGACATGTGGCTGGAGTTGTAGTGCTCCTCAGCTTTGTTGGATGGGCTCCTCAACGGCGTCATTAGCCACGTCTTCAGGGGATAGCCCTTGTCTCCAAGTAGCCATCCAAAAAGTTGGTCTGGCGGACTGAATAGCGGAGGCACACTAGACTGGCGCAGTATGAAGGAGTCATGCAACTGCCAGGGTACTTGGCACAAACATGCAAAATTTCCTTCTTGTGGTCACACACCAGCTGCACGTTGAGGGAGTGGAAGCCCTTGCGGTTGACAAAAATACCTGGATTGCGATGGGGTGCCTTAAGAGCCACATGTGTGCAGTCAACAATGCCCTGCACCCTTGGAAAGCCTGCCAGATTAGCAAATCCAACCGCACACGCCATGACACTTGCTTGATCCTTGGAGAAATGGATGTGATTGTGTGTGATGGCAAAGAGGGCATCGGTTACCTGCGTGATGCAAGTGTGTGCGGTCGCCTGGGAGATGCCACTGATGTCTGCTGCTGATCCCTGGAATGAACCAAAGGCAAAAAAGTTGAGTTGGTGGTGACTTTGACGGCCACTGGTAAGGCGTGTCCACCTGCTCCTCTGGGCTCCAGGTCTTGCTGCACCATTGCGCAGATGTCACCCACTACCTCTCCCAAAAGTTGGAGCCGCCTTTGGCACTGCTGCTCAGTCATGTTGAGGTAGCTGATCCTCTGTCTGTAGACCCTGTTTGGGGGGTATCTCGTGCACCGACATACTTCCATGCGCTGGCGCCCTCTGGCCTGTGCAGCTTCAGGTGGGTGAGCAGCAGCTTGGAGCTGCTGCTGTTGCTCCTGCAGTTGGTGCTGCTGTTGTTCATGGTTCTGCTGCTGCCGCGGCTGGCCTTCGTCCTCATCTGATGTCCAGGAGGAAAGGAAATAAATGGTTCCCATGCTTCTGGTATATGCCTCAGTTGAGGAAGCGCTCAGTCAAGGTGGCGAGAGGGGTTTCCCAGGAGGTCACACTGGAGATGGGTGTCAGGCTCCAAACTTCCACAGCTATGGTTTTGCCTTCTAAAAGTTCCCCCAGACCTGAGACAACAAAGTTCTGCCACCTGCAAATGATGACTGATCAAATTTCCTATTTAATGGTGGAGCTGCAGCTGATAGTCAGCAATCCAATTGTGCTACCGCCAGGTTTCACCGTCGTGTTTCAGAGGAGGCGTGCATCACGTGGGAAAAGTGTTAAAATCAGAAAGGCCTCTCGAAATGGGATTATAGAGGCAATTCAGTGGTTGTTAAGGGCCTTAAGGGTCTATCCTGCCTCTTGGAGGCGGGACGGAAACGGGGTCAGAAACCACGCATTTGGGAAAATTGCTTGGAGGCGGGATGGAGGCGGGATAGGGCCCGCCTGGTGTTTTTTGCAATTTTAACACCCCACGTACCTCCATTCCCACCTCCTCGGGCCTGGGAAAATCGAGCCCTACGTCTCTGCTTCTGCAACAAGATGGCACTTAATACAAGAAAATAGTCCTGAACTGGAAGAGGATTCATAAATTACAAGCTCTTGACTCCCTTTGAGGAGCCCACTCTAGACGAGCTGCTGAAACAAAAGAAAATGCTTAAATTTATATAGGATATTTTATGTCCTCAGGGCATCACAAAGCACTTCACGGCTAATGAATGGCTTTTAAAAAAATAATGGCCCAGAAATTCGGGTCTCCACAGGTGAGTACGCACGGGGTACTCACCCGTAGGCCCAATGGAAGTGCCGGTTTTGTGCATGCACTGCGCATGCGTGGAAAACCATAACTTCCGTTCTCTTGAAAGAAGGGGTTCAGAGGTGGAACGCGTTCGCTGGAGAGGCAGCGTGTGCGCATCGAACTTAAATTTTTTTCCAGGTTTTTCCGGGAGGGTAAGTCTCCAGGAGTTACACATATAAAAAGCAGGCACAAGGCCTGCTTTTAACAAGGTAAGTGGTGGATTAATTAAAATTAAAACATTTTTTCCACAGGTTTATTATTTTTAAATACTTTAAAGAAAGGTAAGTTTACTTTTAGCCCTGTTAGACAATGTAATTCATTTTTTCAAAAATTTAAATTATTGTTTAAAATAGTTATTTTATATAATTTATAGTTATTTTAAAAATGTGATGGTTTTTAAAAAATGTATTTGAAGTTTTAGTGATGTTTTGGGCCTTATAGTATTTATGGTTTTGACAGCTCTTCCTGTCAATTTTATGAATGGGCATTCCCTGCTACCATTGGCTCTCCATGGCCCACATGATCCCAGGGGACGCATCGAACTAACTGCGCCCCTAGGATACGCAAGCCCTGTGTGCCGGCAGTTGGAGGAGGCCCAGGATCGGAATCCCACGCGGGCCCACAGCTCAACGGCCGGCGCGCAAGTTAAGTGCAGGTCGAAGGCTTGCACCCGCGGGAAGCCTCCGACCCGAATTTCTGGGCCACGGTCATTTTTGTTGGCAAATATAGCAGCCAATTTTCACATAGCAAGACCTCACAAACAGCAAAAGACCAATGGATTTGTTTTGGTGGTTTTGGTTGAGAGACGAATATTAGTCAGGACACCTGGAGAACTCTACTTTTATCTCAGTGGTGCTATAGGAAATTTTACCTTCACTTGCAGAGGCAGACAGGGCCTTCTGTCGAACTTGCGATGCTACGGCAGTGCCATCTATTGCACCCTGCACATTGGGAAACCCAGCAAATTGATAAAACTGTATGGCTCTAACACAGTGCTGCCTTTTTATTAAACTAAATTAATTCCCATCCACACCTGATGAATGCATGCATAAATGGCACCCTGCCTGATATTGCACAAGTGTACTGTGACCGCTTAAAATGAGTTGATGGCATAAAAGTTGAGTGCCTCGGTAACTTTTGCTGCCAAAAGCAGAGCTGTTCAGGCAGATGATTGAGACTGCAGGACTTCATACAAAAGCTGGCACAGCTCTTCTATAGCCTCTTTGGAGAAGCTCATCCTTCTCACACAGAGTTCCTCACTAAGATCTGGCAGCAGATCTTCTTCCAGCAGGCTGCAAATGTCTGCTACAACCTGACGCGATAGCCTGAGCTTCCTGAGGCACTGGTGTTCAATCATGTCCAGGAAGCTGATCCTCTGCCTATACAGCCTGTGTTGCGGGTATTGCCTCCTGCGAGCTGCACCCCTGTGCTCATCCCCTCTCTCCTGTGGAGCGGCAGGTCGGTGAGGAGAAGGCAGCTGCTTCTGCTGGTGTTGTTGCTGCTGGTGCTCATCCTGGTCCTCATCTGAGGTCCAAGGTGAAACAGCATAAGCGGCACCCATGCTGATCTGATATATGACAGAGTGGAGATCAGACACATAGGGCTCGATTTTAATTCAGGTGCGGGGAATTTTGGGTTCCCCGAATTTGGTGTTTCCCACACGAATCTAAATGGGTCTGTGAGATTGATGCAATTTTTACTCAATTGGCCAATTGATTTCCAGCGTGTGGGAAGCCTTGGCAATTGAATATTTCCAGTCAGAAAGTCGCAGAATATGACGTCATCATTGCTGCTGCTTTTAGGGCCCACAGCAAGCCTTGCTTCTTCTGCAGGCTTCCAAGCTTCCCCATTGAGATGGCACAGGAGCCTGCAGGAGCAACGGCCAGCAGGAGGGCATGAGCTGCCCCCAAATTTGATGAGGCTTCACTCCAGGCATTGCTGGATGGTGCTAGGGTCCACATGGAGGTCCTCTTCCCTTCTTCAGGGAGGAAGAGGCCTCCCAGTCAGACCAAGGCTGTGTGGCTACAGGTGGCCTCCCATGCTTCTGGTAGATGCCTCAGTTGAGGAAGCGCTGAGTGAGGGTGGCGAGAGGGGATTCGCAGGAGGTCACACTGGAGAAGTGTGTGAGGCTCCAACCTTCCACAGGTGTGGTTAAGCCTGGTAAAAGTTGCCCCAGGCCTGAAACAACAAAGTCCTGCCACCTGCAAATGATGACTGCTCAAATCTCCTCTTGCATGGTTGACCTGCAGCTGATAGTCAGCAAGCCAATAGTGCTCACGCCAGGTTTCACAGGCATGATCCCTACCAGGCGTGTTTTACATGGGAAAAGGGTTAAACAGGCAAGGGCCTGTTAAAATGGGATTATAAAGGCCAATGAGTGCTGTTTAAGGGCCCTAAAGCCCTGTTGCAGGCGGGACTGATTCGGGACCATCAGACACACCTGGGTTAAAATGGCTAGGTGTCGGGAACCAGGCCGGGGGGGTTCCCGACCCCCAGGTTTTTCGATTTTAACCCCCCACATGCCTCAAAGCCCGCCTGACGGCTGAGTTAAAATCAAGCCCATAGTCCTCCAATGTAGTGAGAGTGACCTCCAATGCAGTGAGAGTGACCTCCAATGTAGTGATGGGGTGTAATCAAGGCAAAAATCAATCCTATTATCTTAACATTGACATGACGAATGTGTCAAAAAGAATATCGTCATAGTACCACAAAAAAACAGAAATAAAGAAGAAAGGAAGACTTGCATTTATATAGCATCTTTCACGACCTCAGGACGTCACAAAGCACTTTGGGGGTAATTTTAATGGTGTGTGACTTGGAGGGGAACTTGCAGGTGGTAGTGTTCCCATGCACCTGCTGCCCTTGTCCTTCTAGGTGGTGGAGGTCATGGGTTTGGGAGGTGCTGCCATCTACAAGGCACAAGTCAGGAGTGTGATGGATTATTCGATTATTCTCCACTTGCCTGGATGAGTGCAGTTGTAACAACACTCAAGAAGCTCGACAGCATCCATGACAAAGCAGCTCACTTGATTGGCATCCCATCCACCACCTTAAACATTCAATCCCTCGCTGCACCATCGCCCATCTACAAGATGCACTGCAGCAACTCACCAAGGCTTCTTCGACAGTACCTCCCAAACCCGCAACCTCTACCACCTAGAAGGACAAGGGCTGCAGACGCATGGGAACACCACCACCTCCAAGTTCCCCTTCAAGTCACATACCATCCTGCCTTGGAAATATATCGCTGTTCCTTCATCGTCGCTGGGTCAAAATCCTGGAACTCCCTCCCTAACAGCACTGCAGGAGTACCTTCGCCACACGGACTGCAGTGGTTCACCACCACCTTCCCATGGGCAATTAGAGATGAAAGAAAGAAAGACTTGCATTTATATAACACCTTTCACGACCACCAGACATCTCAAAGTGCTTTACAGCCAATAAAGTTTTTATTTGAAGTGTAGTCACTGTTGTAATGTGTAAACGCGGTAGCCAATTTGCACACAGCAAGCTCCCACAAACAGCAATGTGATAATGACCAGATAAATCTGTTTTTGTTGAGGGATATTTATTGGCCAGGACACCAGGGATAACTCTCCTGCTCATCTTCGAAATAGTGCCCTGGGATCTTTCATGTCCACCTGAGAAAGCAGACAGGGCCTCGGTTTAACGTCTCATCTGAAAGACGGCACCTCCAACAGTGCAGCACTCCCTCAGCATTGCACTGGAGTGTCAGCCTAGCCTTATGTGTCCCTGGAGTGGGACTTGAACCCACAACCTTCTGACTCAGAGGTGAGTGTGCTACCAACTGAGCCACAGCTGATGGACAATAAATGCTGGCCTTGCCAGCGACGCCCACATCCCAGGAACGAATATTTAAAAAAATCTAAACCACAAAACCATTATTCCAAAAGATAGTGTTGGTCTATGACTTGGTACAATTAAATCGCAATCAATTTGTCAATCTTTTGTCAATCTTAGAAAAAAAAATACAAATAATGAACACACGCTTTGTGAAACACTGGTAAAATATTATTCCTAAGGTTTTAACAGTGATCTCTGGTAGACAGTGAATGAAGGAAAATGTGGCTTCTATATATAATTGGAATGTATTGATGACAGCTGCCTATTGTGAAAATGGCACTTGTACATTTGTTTCTCAGCCTGGGTGGATTGATTTTATGTACGAGGATGTGGGGCCACTGTGTACTTGTGTTTATCAAAGACTTCACTTCAAAGCTTTGGGGGGAGGGAGGGGGGCGGTGATTGACTGCACTAAAGGATGGTGCACTTCAAAGGTCAGTACAAAAAATCCACAATGCACAGAAACATAGAAACATAGAAGATAGGAGCAGGACTAGGCCATTCGGCCCCTCGAGCCTGCTCCACCATTCAATGCGATCATAGCTGATCATCCAAATTCAAAACCCGGTCCCAGCTTTCTCCCCATACCCCTTGATCCCTTTAGCCTTAAGAAATATATCCAACTCCTTCTTGAATATATTTAATGAATTGGCCTCTACTGCCTTCTGTGGTAGAGAATTCCACAGGTTCACCACTCTCTGGGTGAAGAAATTCCTCCTCATTTCTGTCCTAAATGGCCTACCCCTTATCCTTAGACTGTGACCCTGGTTCTGGACTCCCCGACCATCAGGAACATCCTTCCTGCATCTAGTCTGTCCAGTCCTGTCAGAATTTTATAAGTTTCAATGAGATCCCCTCTCATTCTTCTAAACTCCAGCGAGTACAAGCCCAATCGTCCCAATCTCTCCTCATATGTCATTCCTGCCATCCCAGGTATCAGCCTGGTGAATCTTCGCTGAACTCCTTCCATGGCAAGAACATCCTTCCTCAGGTAAGGCGACCAAAACTGCACACAATACTCAAGATGTGGTCTCACCAAGGCCCTGTACAACTGCAGCAAGACATCCTTGTTCCTGTACTCAAACCCTCTCGCTACGAAGGCCAACATACCATTTGCCTTCTTAACCGCCTGCTGCACCTGCATGCTTACTTTCAGCGGCTGGTAAGCATGCAGGTGAAAAAACAACCTGTATGTTCATCAAAGGCAGTGAGAGGGACTAAAAGAGATATAGACATAGAAAGGCTGATTCCATGGTCA
The DNA here is from genome assembly GCF_052327205.1 of Somniosus microcephalus. Lineage (NCBI taxonomy): Eukaryota > Metazoa > Chordata > Chondrichthyes > Squaliformes > Somniosidae > Somniosus > Somniosus microcephalus. Next base: position 108,519,559 of record NC_140993.1, read on the forward strand.
TGCAAAAACATGGCCTGTGCTCTCAGCGCGCACATGAGCACCCTTGCTGGTAGAGTGGGACTCCGACCCTGCTGGATTCCTCGCATCATCTTGCACATGCCCAAATAGTTGTGCCTAAGCCAAATGACGTAATTCCTAGGCTGCCTGCAGGTAGGTGCCAGCTCCCTTCTATTCCAGGGTACCTGCCTCTCCTCTCTAAGTGGGAATTCTACTTTCTTCTCCAAATCCAGGATAGCCATTGGCAGGCCCAATGGAATGACCCATGCCCAGCACTGTCTAGAGCTGCAGGTGCAAACTGATAGCAGCAGGAATGCCAGGAGTGCTGAAATAAAGGAACCCATCAGCAGGCATAGGAGAAAAAAATACTAGCAATAGTGTACAATGGCCAGTTTGTCACATCAAAACCTGGAGTCAATGCAAGTCTTATAAATATCCCAACCTAGGGAAGTGGTAGAGTTCTTCCATGAATATCTGGCAGGCCTCCCTGTCTGTCCTTTATACAAGAGATGAATCCAAAATAGGCCTATGTTGTAATAATTCACATAGGGCAGCACATGCACATGGCGCTGCTAGGGTTGCCAATACTCCCGGATTTTCCAGGAGTCTCCTGGAATTGAGGATAGATCTCCCGGGCACTGCTGCGAGCAACTCGGAAGAAAATAGGAGACAGAGTTGATGGGCAGCGCTGGTGCACCATAGAATCATAGAATAGTACAGCATAGAAGGAGGCCATTCGGCCCATCAAGTCTGCACCGGCTCTTTCGAAGAGCAATCCAGTTAGTCCCACTCCCCTGCTCTTTCCTCATATCCTTGCAATTTTTTTCCCCTTCAAGTATTTATCCAATTCCCTTTTGAAGGCTACTATTGAATCTGTATCCACCACCCTATCAGGCAATGCATTCCAAGTCCTAACCACTCATTGCGTAAAAAAAGTTTTTCCTCATGTTGCCTCTGGTTCTTTTGCCAATCATCTTAAATCTGTGCCCTCTGGTTATCGACCCTTCAGCTAATGGAAGCAGTTTCTCTTCATTTACTGTATCTAAACCCTTCATTATTTTAAACACTTTAAACAATGAGAGGAGGCAGAGCTTTGACAGGTGGGCGGGGAGGCCATTAGGCATGGGGCGGGGCAGTTTTCTATTCGCAGTTTAGGCTGTGCTGGAGCACTGTTTGTATTTTTGCTGTAGCAATAACCATTTTAGGTAATTACGTGTCATAATTTTGCAGTTCCAGTTAGTTCCTTTTTCCATTTGCCTCCCCTTCACTTTTGCTGCATCTTTTCCCAAGCCTGTAGCCTGGCTGTGAGTGAATTGTCAGCTCATTTTGGGACTGAAGTGTTTGGAAAGCACTGCTGGACTTTTCTCTCATCCCTCTGAATAATTTTTTTTCTCCCTATTGTTTTTCATTGAAGTGGAGGGCAAAGTGACAAATAAATTCCCGTCCTTCAGCGCCCAGTTCCTGTGTGGGTGGTGGGATTGCCAACCCTCCCGGATTAAAGAATGTTATTCTTTTGTTTCAGATGATAAAGAATTAATCACCTTCAATTTGTACGAGGTGGTGGGGTATCAGAGAGCACACCTCGGGGCAGTGGGAGGTCAGTGAGCACACCTCGGGGCAGTGGGGTATCAGAGAGCACACCTCGGGGCAGTGGGAGGTCAGAGAGCACACCTCGGGGCAGTGGGGTATCAGAGAGCACACCTCGGGGCAGTGTGGTATCAGAGAGCACACCTCGGGGCAGTGGGGTATCAGACAGCACACCTCGGGGCAGTGGGGTATCAGAGAGCACACCTTGGAGCAGTGGGGTATCAGAGAGCACACCTCGGGGCAGTGGGGTAGCAGAGAGCACACCTCGGGGCAGTGGGGTATCAGAGAGCACACCTCGGGCAGTGGGGTAGCAGAGAGCACACCTCGGGGCAGTGGGGTATCAGAGAGCACACCTTGGAGCAGTGGGGTATCAGAGAGCACACCTCGGGGCAGTGGGGTATCAGAGAGCACACCTCGGGGCAGTGGGGAATCAGAGAGCACACCTTGGGGCAGTGGGGTATCAGAGAGCACACCTCGGGACAGTGGGAGGTCAGAGAGCACACCTCGGGCCAGTGGGGTATCAGAGAGCACACCTTGGAGCAGTGGGGTATCAGAGAGCACACCTCGGGGCAGTGGGGTATCAGAGAGCACACCTCGGGGCAGTGGGGTATCAGAGAGCACACCTCGGGGCAGTGGGGTATCAGAGAGCACACCTCGGGGCAGTGGGGTATCAGAGAGCACACCTCGGGGCAGTGGGGAATCAGAGAGCGCACCTCGGGGCAGTGGGGTATCAGAGAGCACACCTTGGGGCAGTGCGGTATCAGAGAGCACACCTCGGGGCAGTGGGAGGTCAGAGAGCACACCTCGGGGCAGTGGGAGGTCAGTGAGCACACCTCAGGGCAGTGGGGTATCAGAGAGCACACCTCGGGGCAGTGGGAGGTCAGAGAGCACACCTCGGGGCAGTGAGAGGTCAGAGAGCACACCTCGGGGCAGTGGGGTATCAGAGAGCACACCTCGGGGCAGTGGGGTATCAGAGAGCACACTTCGGGGCAGTGGGAGGTCAGAGAGCACACCTTGGGGCAGTGCGGTATCAGAGAGCACACCTCGGGGCAGTGGGAGGTCAGAGAGCACACCTTGGGGCAGTGGGGTATCAGAGAGCACACCTCGGGGCAGTGGGAGGTCAGAGAGCACACCTTGGGGCAGTGCGGTATCAGAGAGCACACCTCGGGGCAGTGGGGTATCAGAGAGCACACCTCGGGGCAGTGGGGTATCAGAGAGCACACCTCGGGGCAGTGGGGTATCAGAGAGCACACCTCGGGGCAGTGGGGTATCAGAGAGCACACCTCGGGGCAGTGGGGTATCAGAGAGCACACCTCGGGGCAGTGGGAGGTCAGAGAGCACAGCTCGGGGCAGTGTGGTATCAGAGAGCACACCTCGGGCAGTGGGGTATCAGAGAGCACACCTCGGAGCAGTGGGGTATCAGAGAGCACACCTTGGGGCAGTGGGGTATCAGAGAGCACACCTTGGGGCAGTGGGGTATCAGAGAGCACACCTCGGGGCAGTGGGGAATCAGAGAGCACACCTCGGGGCAGTGGGGTATCAGAGAGCACACCTCGGGGCAATGGGAGGTCAGAGAGCACACCTCGGGGCAGTGGGAGGTCAGTGAGCACACCTCGGGGCAGTGGGGTATCAGAGAGCACACCTCGGGGCAGTGGGAGGTCAGAGAGCACACCTCAGGGCAGTGAGAGGTCAGAGAGCACACCTCGGGGCAGTGGGGTATCAGAGAGCACACCTCGGGGCAGTGGGGTATCAGAGAGCACACTTCGGGGCAGTGGGAGGTCAGAGAGCACACCTCGGGGCAGTGGGGTATCAGAGAGCACACCTCGGGGCAGTGGGGTATCAGAGAGCACACCTCGGGGCAGTGGGGTATCAGAGAGCACACCTCGGGGCAGTGGGAGGTCAGAGAGCACACCTCGGGGCAGTGGGAGGTCAGAGAGCACACCTCGGGGCAGTGGGAGGTCAGAGAGCACACCTCGGGGCAGTGGGAGGTCAGAGAGCACACCTCGGGGCAATGGGAGGTCAGAGAGCACACCTCGGGGCAGTGGGAGGTCAGAGAGCACACCTCGGGGCAGTGGGGTATCAGAGAGCACACCTCGGGGCAGTGGGAGGTCAGAGAGCACACCTCGGGGCAGTGGGGTATCAGAGAGCACACCTCGGAGCAGTGGGAGGTCAGAGAGCACACCTCGGGGCAGTGGGGTATCAGAGAGCACACCTCGAGGCAGTGGGGTATCAGAGAGCACACCTCAGGGCAGTGGGAGGTCAGAGAGCACACCTTGGGGCAGTGCGGTATCAGAGAGCACACCTCGGGGCAGTGGGGTATCAGAGAGCACACCTCGGGGCAGTGGGGTATCAGAGAGCACACCTCGGGGCAGTGGGGTATCAGAGAGCACACCTCGGGGCAGTGGGAGGTCAGAGAGCACACCTCGGGGCAGTGGGAGGTCAGAGAGCACACCTCGGGGCAGTGGGGTATCAGAGAGCACACCTCGGGGCAGTGGGGTATCAGAGAGCACACTTCGGGGCAGTGGGGTATCAGAGAGCACACCTCGGGGCAGTGGGGTATCAGAGAGCACACCTCGGGGCAGTGGGGTATCAGAGAGCACACCTCGGGGCAGTGGGGTATCAGAGAGCACACCTCGGGGCAGTGGGGTATCGGAGAGCACACCTTCCAGATGTGATAGGGGCACTCGGGAAATTTCCCAATTGCCTGCATCATAAACTTGAAAAACATCTGTTTTTGTGGCACCTGGAGTTCAAATCCGCATTTTTGATTACACCTCTGTGAAGTTCCTTGGGGCATTTTTTCCACATTAAAAGCGGCATATAAATGCAAGTTGTTGAGTGCGCTAAAGCCCACCCAACTCCTTGATTTTGCAGGCCCTGTGTACTGCGGGGGGAGGAGCCACTCCCTGAGTGCATCATTGTGGAATTACATCTGTAATTATATCAGGAAATAGAGATGGTATTTGCCTGTTCGATTATGATGCCTTTCCAGCATGTTTGCATGTATTGATTGCTTGTGCCTGACCAGCAGAGGGCATGTGACAGAGACAAGCAAGGCAGTTTAGTTTAGTTTCAGTTTCGTTCTAGATGGATCACTAGCATCGTGTCTCCTGTAAAGCTGTATAAAGAGTTGAACAGACTTTAGATTAAAAGACATTCTCTTTCATAAATGTCTCGTCATTGAACCCACAAAGAAATCAATACATGGTGTCAGAAGTGATTGAAAGAGATGAAGAGGAAAAATCTGAAGTTAAATCAGCTCTCCACAGATTAGCAAGCCAAAAGAGAACATCGTTACTTACCATTAGAGAATAGCTAATGAAGTAAAAAATGGAAGGTTTACACCCACCGGCGAAGCTTCAGTTAACAGGTAATGTGGCTGAAAATTGGAGGAGATTCAAACAACGTTTGGAATTGTATTTATCAGCAATCGGAGCTGACGAGAAAAGTAATAAAAGGAAATCGTCACTGCTCTTACATGTCGTGGGTGATGAAGCGCTGGAGGTGTATAATAACTTCACATTCGCTGCTAATGGAGACAAAATGAAGCTAGATAAAATAATGGAACAGTTTGAGGCCTACTGCATACCTAAACGTATCGTGACGTTTGAGAGGCACAGATTTTTCACATGTGTACAGAAAACGGGTGAGACTATTGATCAGTATGTGACTGAACTGAGAAACAGAAGCAAATCGTGTGAATTTGGGGGACTGACAGACTCACTGATAAAAGACAGACTGGTGTGTGGTATTCCAGATAAGGGTCTAAGGGAAAGACTGCTAAGAGAGCAAGATCTAGACCTGGGAAAAGCCATAGCACTGTGTAGGGCTACAGAGACTGTGAAGTTGCAGGCAAAGGAGCTGTTCAGTGACAATAGCTGCAACGTGGATGCAGTGAGAATGAACGGACACAAACTGGTTAACAAAAAGAGCGCCAATGTGAAAAAAGAGGCGTGGCCAGCGAACAAAAATGAAAGGGGCAATCGAATGTCATGTAGTCGATGCGGTACACAGCATACACCAAAAAAGTGTCCAGCATATGGTAAAACATGCAATAGTTGCAACAAAAACAACCATTATGCCCATTGCTGTAAGAACCAAATGCAACAAAGCAAGGTCCATGCAGTAGATGAAAGCGACATAGAGGAGTTCTATGTAAATGTTGTGTCTGAAAACAAAAAAGAAGAAAGTGACTGGATGTTGACACTAAAAGTGAATGACATACACATTCCATTTAAATTGGATACTGGAGCACAAGTTAATGTGATATCAGAGACTGATTTTAAGAAAATTAGACCCAGACCAAAGATACATGGAATAAAAGTGAAAGTGACAGGATACTCAGGTACTGATATACCAGTGAAAGGAAGATGCATTGTCAAAGTAACACACAAGGACAGAGAGCACACGCTAGCATTAATCGTGGTGCCAAAGGATGTGCAAGCCATACTAGGTTTAAAAGCCTGTGAGAGACTGAACCTGGTAAAGAGAGTCCTCGTTGTGGAAAGCGAAGGAGAGACAGTCTATGATGAACTCATGAAAGAGTACAACGACCTATTTAAGGGTCTAGGCTGCATTCCAGGAGAACACACGATCAGAGTAGATAAAAGTATGACACAGGTCATACATCCATGCAGAAAAGTCCCGTTTGCTCTTCAAAAGCAACTGAAGGCAGAGTTGGACAGGATGGAAAGCCTGAACGTGATTCAGAAGATAGATGAGCCAACTGAGTGGGTGAGTTCCCTCGTCGTTGTGGACAAAAAGAATGGAAAGCTCAGAATTTGCCTGGATCCAAGAGATCTAAACAGAGCAACAAAGAGAGAGCACTTCAAGCTTCCTACACGTGAGGAAATCATGGCACAGTTTGCAAATGCAAAGTATTTCAGCAAGTTAGATGCATCATCAGGATTTTGGCAGATGAAATTGGACGAAGCAAGTTCAAGACTGTGCACGTTCAACAGTCCATTTGGCAGATACAGATTCCTAAGGTTACCATTTGGCATTGCCTCAGCTCCTGAAGTGTATCACAAAACTATCCATATGATCTATGAGCACCTGGAGGGAGTTGATACATCAATGGATGACATCATAGTATGGGGAACCACGAGAACTGAGCATGACGAGAGACTGAAAAAAGTGCTAGAAGCAACAAGGAAAACAAACCTGAAGCTGAATAGAGAGAAATGCCAGCTCGGGGTGACAGAACTGACATTCGTGGGAGATATCCTTGGCAGTGAGGGCATCAGCCCAGATCCCAGAAAGGTGTCCGCCATTGAGAATATGCCAAAGCCACAATGCAAAAAGGACGTGCAGAGGTTTAATGGAATGATCAACTACATGGGTAAATTCATATCCAACCTCTCAGAAAAGATGGCGCCACTGAGATGAATAACTGAAAAGAACATAGAATGGGAATGGAATCATGAGCATGAGAAGTCATGGAGTGATCTAAAGAAACTGCTCACAGAGGAACCAGTTCTGAGGTTTTATGACCCAGCGAGACCCATCAAGATATCATCAGGTGCATCACAGAGTGGGCTCGGTGCCGTTCTTCTGCAAAAATATGACTACTGGCAACCTATTGCATATGCATCGCGCTCAATGACAGACGCGGAGACGTGATATGCTCAAATAGAAAAGGAGCTGCTCAGCATCACATACGCCTGTGAAAGATTTCACCAGTTTGTGGCAGGACAAGCAATCAGTGTAGAGACTGACCATAAGCCCTTGATTGCATTGTTCCAAAAGCCACTAAATAGCTGTCCGCTTAGAATACAAAGAATGATGATCAGGCTGCAACGCTATACACTGAATGTTGCGTACACACCGGGTAAACTGATGTATACAGCAGACACGTTGTCCAGAGTTGTTGACCCAAGTGAGCCCGCAAACACCACAATGGATGAAAAAGTGAACGCCTACGTGGACATGATCACAAGTGCACTGCCCATAGCAGATGCAAAAATGGAGCTCATAAAGACTGAGACAAACAAAGATGAAACAATGAGACGACTGAGAAAAAGCATCTTGGATGGATGGCCCAACATGAAGCAAGACTGCTCACCTGACATGGCGGAGTACTGGAACTGCAGGGCGGAACTATCAGTGGTCGAAGACATCATCTACAAAGGAAGTAAATTAGTTATCCCAAAGAGTCTGAGAAAAGAGATGTTAAAAAAGATCCATGGAGGACATCTGGGAATCGAAAAGTGTAAGAAAAGAGCATGAGAGGTGATGTACTGGCCACGAATTAACCAAGATGTGACAAATGAGGTGTCAAACTGCACAATATGCCTGAAATATCGAGCAAGCAATCCGGTAGAACCACTAAAGCCACACCCAGCGCCAGACAGACCTTACCAGAAGGTAGGCGCTGAACTATTCGTATGTCAAGGGAAGGACTATCTTGTAGTCACAGACTATTACTCCCTGTATCCAGAGGTTTGTAGGCTGTACACCACCACTGCAGATGCTGTGATAACATGTATGAAAGCCATATTCTCCAGACATGGCGTGGCAAGCGAGGTCTTCACAGACAACGGACCCCAGTTTTACAATGCAAGTTTCCGACACTTTGCCAAAGAGTGGGACTTTGTCCACACAACGTCAAGTCCTCACTTTCCACAGTCCAATGGTCTAGTGGAAAAATCGGTCCAGACAGTGAAAAGACTGATGTACAAGGCAAAAGACAGTGGAACTGACTTCTACCAGAGCATGCTTGTATACCGCACAACGCCGCTCGAGTGTGGTATGTCACCAGCCCAACTCCTGATGGGACGTCGGCTAAGGTCAAACCTACCCACCCCGGAGAACCTCCTGAAAACAAAAGAGGGGGAGAAAGTGAGGAAGTTCAAAGAACAACAGAAAGAAAAGCAAAAGTACTACTATGACAGAGGAACACAAAACCTACCTGAACTCCACACTGGTGACCAAGTAAGGTTCAAAGACAAAACAAACACATGGACTCAGAAGGGAACTGTCCTGAGTGAAGTTCAGCCAAGATCATACACCATTCAGACAGATGAGGGTGCTGTTCTGAGAAGAAATCGTCGAGATCTTCTCATGGGACCAGCCACAGCAGGTCAAGAGACTGATACTGTTGAACAACCTGATCACACAGCTGAGAAACCATCATCTGAGGCAACAACTCAGATTCAAGGACAATCAATCAGAAAATCCTCAAGACACGTGAAGCCTCCTGAGAGACTCATTGAGCAAATTTAAGGACTATTGTTATAGAAGGAAGTAATGTTATCTTATTCTTTCTTCAAGTTCTAGTGTATTGACATATTTCATGTGAACACACAAAGCAAGGTTAAAAAACCTTGATCATGATAATGATAATGTAAGTTCATTAAGTGTTACAGTTAAAATGTAGATTAATACAAAGAAAACATGTTGTTAGTTAAAAGTAAAATACTTTTGTTTTAAGAAAAGGAGATGTAATGATATCAGCAAATAGAGATGGTATTTGCCTGTTCGATTATGATGCCTTACCAGCATGTTTGCATGTATTGATTGCTTGTGCCTGACCAGCAGAGGGCATGTGACAGAGACAAGCAAGGCAGTTTAGTTTAGTTTCAGTTTCATTCTAGATGGATCACTAGCATCGTGTCTCCTGTAAAGCTGTATAAAGAGTTGAACAGACTTTAGATTAAAAGACATTCTCTTTCATAAATGTCTCGTCATTGAACCCACAAAGAAATCAATACAACATACAGAGAGAGAGAGAAATGGGCTGGGAATTTCCTTGGAGCTGCTCCGGCTCTGCTGCTGCAAATGGGGTTTCCGCCACACTTCCAGAGAAGTTACGGTGGCAGAGTGGGAACAGTTGCGAGGGAAAGCAGTGATTTGGTTTACTGATTTGGTTTAAAACAGCTTAAGAATTGCATCAAATTTATAAAAAAGGGCGAAAACCACATGTGGCTCAAAATTGAGAGGGGGATTATCTCTAACACCCAAGATGTTTTCATTTGCACACTCTATATCCCCCCAATGGAATCCCCGTACTTTAAAGAGGACACCTTCTCCAACATTGAGAGGGAGATTATCCAATTCCAGGCCCAGGGGAACGTGTTGATCTGTGGTGACCTCAATTCAAGAACTGGCGACGAACCAGACTTCACCAATAATCAGGGAAACAATTACATATTCGGGAATAACCACTTCGATATCCCTTCCCATCCATACAGGCATAACTGCGACAAGCAGACACATACCAACGGAAAACAGCTCCTGCAGCTCTGTCGAAGCCTGGGTCTGTACATTGTCAATGGTAGGTTCATGGGAGACCTCCTAGGAAGATCGACCTATTGCTCACCTCTTGGCTGTAGCACTGTAGACTATATGATTACAGATTTGGACCCATCCTCTTTCAGAGCATTCACAGTCAAACCACAAACAACACTGTCAGACCACAGCCAAATTACTATGTATCTTAAAAAGACAGAAACAACCAACACAGAAACACAACCCAGTAAGCTGTACAACACCAAAAAATCGTACAGATGGGCCAAAAACAGCACGGAAAAATACCAGAAAGCAATTAGCAATCAATCAACTCAAGCTCTCTTGGACACCTTTCTGGATAACATATACACTCACAATAAAGAAGGCGTAAACTGGGCAGTGAATAACCTAAACAATATTTTTGATAATTTGGCAACAAGGTCAAACTTGAAAGCTCGCAAGAACAAACCCAAAACAAAAAACTATGAAAAATGGTTTGACCCAGATTGCCATAACATGAGGAAAAAACTTAGAAAAATATCAAACCAAAAACACAGACAGCCAGAAAACAAGGAATTACGCCTTACTTATTGTCAGACACTAACACAATACAGAAACACACTCAGAACCAAAAAAGAGCAGTATATTAAGAATACACTCAGCTCCATTGAGGAATCCATTGATTCCAATTGTTTCTGAGACAACTGGAATACATTACACAAAAAACAACACGACGAATTGGCCATTCAAAATGGAGACACATGGGAAAACCACTTTGAAAAATTATACCAGAAAAACACACTAAGGCCAGAGCAACACCAAATATGCAAAAAACTGGAAAAGCTCGAAATGGCCATAAAAGATAACCAAAACCCACTAGACTCCATAATAACAGAAAAAGAACTATTTGAAAAACTCAAGGACCTGCGACCAGGAAAAGCTTGCGGTGCAGACGGCATACTAAGCGAGATGATTAAACACACAGACGATAAAATTAAACTGGCTATCCTAAAACTCTTCAACTTGGTTCTGAGTGTCGGTTACTTCCCTGATATCTGAAACAAAGGACTCATAACGCCCATATACAAAAGTGGGGACAAAGTCGACCCAAATAACTATCGAGGCATCTGTGTAAACAGTAACCTGGGGAAGGTATTCTGTAGTATCATAAACAAAAGACTTATAAACTTCCTTGAGGAGCACAATGTCTTGAGTAAAAGCCAAATTGGATTCCTGCCAAACTATAGAACATCAGATCATATCTTCACCCTACAGACCCTAATTGACAAACACGTTCATCAAAACAAAAGCAAAATCTACGCATGCTTTATAGATTTCCAGAAGGCTTTTGATTCCATCTGGCACGACGGTTTATTCCTGAAACTTATCGAAAGCGGGGTAGGGGGAAAAACATATGATGTAATTAAATCAGTGTATACAAACAACAAATGTGCAGTTAAAATTGGAGACAAACAAACAAAATACTTCCCACAGGGGTGGGGGGTGACGCAGGGCTCGCCCATCTCACCGACACTCTTTAATATTTACATAAATGAATTGGCAAAACTACTTGAACAATCTACAGCACCCGGCCTCACCCTATATGAATCCAAGGTTAAATTCCTCCTCTATGCAGATGACCTGGTTCTGCTGTCACCAACTAAGGAGGGTCTACAGCAGAACCTGGATCTGCTGGAGTCATTCTGCCAGACCTGGGCCCTGACAATAAATCCCCAAAAAAACAAAGTCCTTGTGTTCCAGCAAAGATCCAGACATCAGGGACCCAAAATAAATTTCACACTAGGAACAACCAAAATTGAACAAACCACTAACTACACATACTTGGGCTTAAAAATCAGTTCTACGGGAAATTTTCATCTGGCTGTGAATGAACTGAAAGAGAAAGCAAGAAGGGCTTTCTATGCCATTAAAAAATCAATCCAAATAGAAATCCCAATTAGCATTTGGCTCAAAATTTTTAAATCAGTAATTGAACCAACTGCACTCTATGGCAGTGAGGTGTGGGGACCGCTAACACAACAAGAATTTGCAAAATGGGACAAACACCCAATTGAGATCCTACATGCAGAATTCTGTAAAAGTATCCTCCGGACTCAAAGGAAAACCGTTAACAATGCATGCAGGGCAGAACTAGGCCAATATCCATTAATAATCACTATCCAAAAAAGAGCCACCAAATTTTGGAAACACCTAGAAATGAGCAACCCCCAATGCTATCATTACGAAGCCCTGAAATGCCAAGAGAGGACCATAAAGAAGAATACCCTCAGTCAACTAGTCCTGGGACTCAGTGAAGTAACTACTAACACTACTAACAATAACCAGCCCCAGGACAGTGACAGCGTAACACAAAGAATTCGACCCAACACAATCGTCGCTAAGCAAAAAGAAAAATATCTGTCATATTGGGCAGAAACAAAAAAAACCCAAAGCAAACTCAATTGCTACTTGGCCCTAAACAGGCAATACAACATGGCTGATTACCTGACCATGGTAAAGGATAGCAAACTGAGAAAAACCTTGACAATGTACAGACTTAGTGAACATAGCCTGGCGATCGAAAAAGGTAGACACAGGCAGACCTGGCTACCAAGAGAGGACAGGATATGCTCTCACTGCAGTCAGGGAGTGGTGGAGACAGAGATGCACTTCCTCACAGCTTGTAGAAAATATCAGGGCATAAGGGAGAATTTCTACCCAAAATTCACAAAAATATGCCCGGAATTCAGAAATTTGAATGACAACCAAAAACTCCCATACCTACTAGGGGAAGAGAGAAATTGTGTAACCTTTGCGGCACACTATGTTACAGCTTGCCATAAACAGAGGGACAACCACTAAATATAAGAAAAGAGTATATACAAATTATATGAATGTATATTTATACACTCAGGGATATATCTGTTTATACACTGTATGGATAGATCTGTATTTTTGTGTACAACCATGAATGTTTTTCGATGCTTTGGCAACATAAGATGTACCTTAGCATGCCAATAAAGCGATTTGAATTGAATTGAATTGAATTGAGTGAGGAGGACATAAAAAACCTGCAAAAGGACATAGACAGGCTAAGTGAGTGGGCAGAGATTTGGCAGATGCAATATAATGTTGGAAAGTGTGAGGTTATGCACTTTGGCAGAAAAAAATCAAAGAGCAAGTTATTATCTAAATGGAGAGGAACTGCAAAGTGCTACAGTACAAAGGGATCTGGGGGTCCTGGTGCATGAAACACAAAAAGTTAGTATGCAGGTGCAGCAGGTGATCAGGAAGGCCAATGGAATCTTGGCTTTTATTGCAAGGGGGATGGAATATAAAAACAGGGAAGTCTTGCTGCAGTTATACAGGGTATTGGTGAGGCCACACCTGGAATACTGCATGCAGTTTTGGTTTCCATATTTAAGAAAAGATATACTTGCTCTCGAGGTGGTTCAGAGAAGGTTCACTCGGTTGATTCCAGAGATGAGGGGGTTGACATATGAGGAAAGGTTGAGTAGGTTGGGACTCTACTCATTGGAGTTCAGAAGAATGAGAGGCGATCTTATCGAAACATATAAGACTGTGAGGGGGCTTGATCGGGTGGATGCGGTGAGGATGTTTCCACTGATGGGTGAGACTAGAACTAGGGGGCATAATGTTAGAATAAGGGGCTGCCCTTTCTAAACTGAGATGAGGAGAAACTTCTTCATTCAGACGGTAGTAAATCTATGGAATTTGCTACCCCATAGAGCTGTGGAAGCTGCAACATTAAATAAATTTAAAATGGAGATAGACATTTTCCTAGCAGATAAGGGAATTAGGGGTTACGGGGAGAGGGCAGGGAAGTGGACGTGAGTCTAGATTCAGATCAGCCATGATCCTATTGAATGGCGGAGCAGGCCCAAGGGGCCATATGGCCTACTCCTGCTCCTATTTCTTATGTTCTTATGTTCTTATATTCCTGACCCATTGACAGAGAGAGAGACAAAGAGAGACAAAGAGAGGAAGAAAAATGGTTAGAAAGACACAGACAGACAGAGACTGAAGCCCTGATTTTAACTCGGGGCAGGAATCAGCCGGACAAGGGCCGAGGCAGGCAGCAAACCATCCTGACCTCAGCAGCATGACCCGGACGATTTTAATTCCCGCACCTCAATGCCTTTTCACGCGTGCCAGACACATGGCGGATCACAAATAAATCTGACAAGCCTGATGGCAGATGTCCAACTCTGACACCTCCACCAATTGACTGTCTCTAAGAAAGTGCATTAAAGCAGCTTTGGGTGACGTGCCCGTTAATATTTCCCTTCTTTCTTGTGTGGTTGTTCCAAGCCTCTGCTTGACACTTTCCCCTAAAGGCATCACTGAGATCAGAAACTTGGTACGTGTTGAATTGTGTCTGTATGTCCTATTGTTTCACAGCACAATACTTCAGTAAAATACTTCAGTGAAATACTTCAGTGCCACTGTACAGCTCTGTCAGTCACCTAAACAAAAGTTAAACTGTATAAGGGCTGAAAAATAACTATACATATACTTTGGGGAATTATTTGCTGCTATTGGCTGCTTTGAATAGGAGAGGGTTAAGTGAGCTTATTTGAAAACAATGACAGTAGCACTTCATAAATGAGTTTCTATTTTTATTTATGTGCCTGTAATCAAGTTCCATTGCAGTAGCCAAACTGCGACTTGACAGAAACTCTATGAAACATTTGACATTTTACAAAAGGAAAATAAAAACAGAGGATCTACAATGTTAAATACAGTTGATGCCTAATAAATGTAGAACTAATTTACTAAATAAGTTTGATACAGATTTTATCATAAGAAAAATAAATAGGAAGTGTCTTGATATCCTGGTCTATATTTCGCTAATTTATGCATTTATCTGGACTAATGCGTGTTAAAACACTCCTGCTTTTCATATTGAAGGTTGGGAATGTTTGATTCATTTCTATAATTCTTGTTATCCTTGGATTAATTTCTTGAACATTTGATTGTGGGGATTATCTGCTATAAGAGGACCCTAGGTCCTATATTTGGACTGTTAGGATTATTACTGCTACATCCACACATCGCAATATGGGTGTAAAACAGCTTTAAATTAACAATCCAGATGACAACTGGGATGTGGATCTAACTAATACAGGTTGACTATCCCTTATCCGAAAACCTTGGGACCAGCTGTGTTTCGGTTTTCGGAAATTTTCGGATTTCAGAAGGTATTATTTCAGACTGGGAAACTCTGAACATTAAATTAATTTGGTGATTAGTATTTGTATTTAATATAAATTTTAAAAGTTCAGGCTACCTCTTGCGACTGTTCCGTGTCTCAGTCCCCTTCCTGCTTCTCTGTGCTGCCGCTCCCAGTCTGTTTACAGCTCCCCCTGCTCCGTATCTGAATTCCTTGACTTAGTGGGGGTCTGGGGCTCGACTGCCGCTGCCAGTTGTGGGAAAGCTGGATATCGGCTGACTCCTACGCTAAGCTGGCCCGCAAATTAGGTCAGAAAAGCATTGGCCGCGTCGGGTCATGTTTGGCGCCGCTCGGATTATATCGTGCGCACGACTTACGCTCCACAAAAAAACTTGAGGTTTTCAGAGGTTTTTGGTTTTCAGAAGTGCGGATAAAGGATAGTCCACCTGTACTACGAGCTCAATAGTGAAAACCTAAGCAGGTTTTATTAACATGGACAGTCTTAAGTCAATAATAAGTTTAATTAATTATTTTAATGCATGACAGAATTTGCAATGTAAAATGTATCTAAATTTTAATGATGCATTGTGATTCTTCATGAAGCAACACAAATTATTTGTTCAGACATCACTGCTTCATCCAATATGTGTAACAAAGCCATTATCGTTACATTATGTTAATATAGTGCTTGGAATAGAACTCTAGGAAACGTTTGCAACTGCAATAATTTGTGAAGAAATTATGTTTTGAAACTGGAACAAGCTAAACTATTTCTGTTTTTCTCTCCTTGCTTCACTAAGAGTACTAGCTCTCAGAAAGATATGGATCGAGAGTTAAAATGAACTCATCTGAGAGCAGAGGAAAGGGAAAGCCAGCACCACCTGGAAGCCTTTAGCGCAATAAAGGAGGAAAAGGAGTGAGAGTGCCAACACGAGGAAGCGCAATGCAGAGACAAGGAAGAGGAGAAATTGTACTAATGTTTACTTGAACCAACAGAAAAAGGCTCAATGACGAAACAAGTGAATGGAGCAGCCCAGCTGATTCAGCCAGAACACTGTGCTGAGCCATTTTTTCAAATCAAACCTCATTCCAAATTTAAAGGAAGAGAATAATTTAAATGTTTTCTAAAAGGCTTTTGAATTGCTGTCAAATTAACATAGGTGATGTAAAATGCAGATTGTAAAGTGCATATTGTAAAATGAGTGATTCTCCTTGCTTTTGACTTGATGCCAGAAGTGTGCAGGTGTAGACTTAAAACATTATGGAAAGCTCAGGACTAGTTACCAAGAACTGGCAATAACACTGGAAGATGCATTGAAATTATGGTTAAACGGGGAAATGTTCTAAAAATGTAAGGGCCAGTGATATGGGCAAGTAACCCGGTATCGTGTCTGCTGGAGACCTGCATCACTGACTCTCTCTCTCTCTCTCTCTGTGTCTCTCTCTGTCTGCCTATCTCTGTCTGTCTATCTTTGTCTCTCTTTCTCTGTCTCTCTTTCTCCCTCTATCACTCTGTCTCTCTCACTCTGTCTCTCTCCCTTTGTCTTTCTCTCTGTCTCTCACTCTGTCTCTCGCTCTCTATCTCCCTCTCTCTGTCTCTCTCTTTCTGTCTCTCTCTCTCTCTCTCTGTCTCTCTCTCTCAGTCTCTCTCTCTCACTCTCTCTCTCTCTTTGTATCTCTCTCTTTCTCTCTCTATCTCACACTCTATCTTTCTCTGTCTCTGTTTCTCTCTGTCTGTCTCTCTGTCTGTCTCTCTCTATCTCTCTGTCTCTCACTTGTCTCTCTGCCTCTCTCTCTGTCTGTCTCTCTCACTCTCTCTCTCTCTGTCTCTCACATTCTGTCTGTCTCTCTCTTTCTCTGTCTGTCTCTCTGTCTCTTTGTCTGTCTCTCACCTGGGTGTCTCCCTCTCTCTTGATCTTCCAAAATTCCCTAGATTCAGGAAAGGTCTCAGTGGATTGGAAGGTAGCAAATGTAACCCCACTAGTCAAGAAAGGAGGGAGAGAGAAAACCGGGAACTACAGGCCAGTTAGCCTGACATCAGTTGTCGGGAAAATACTGGAATCCATTATTAAGGAAGTCGTAACAGGGTACTTAGAAAACCATAGTATGATTCAGCACAGTCAACATGGTTTTATGAAAGGTAAATCGTGTTTGACAAATTTATTAGAGTTTTTTGAGAATGTAATTAGCAGGGTAGATAAAGGGGAACCAGTGGATGTAGTATATTTGGCATTCGATAAGGTGCCACATAAAAGGTTGTTAAGCAAGATAAGGGCACATGGGGTTGGGGGTAAGGTATTAGCATGGATAAAGGATTGGTTAACTGACAGAAAACAGGGAGTGGGGATAAATGGGTCATTTTCAGATTGGCAGGCTGTAACTAGTGGGGTGCTGCAAGGATCAGTGCTTGGACCTCAGCTATTTACAATCTATATTAATGACTTAGGTGAAGGGACCGAGTGCAATGTATCCAAGTTTGCTGACGATAAAAAGCTAGGTGGAAAAGTAAGGCTTGAGGAGGACGTAAAGAGCCTGAAAAGGGATAACGACAGGTTAAGTGAGTGGGCAATAAAGTGGCAGATGGAATATAATGTGGGGAAATGTGAGGTTATTCACTTTGGTAGAAATAATAGAAAAACAGAATGTTTTTTAAATGGTGAGAAACTATTACATGTTGGTGTTCAGAGAGATTGAGGTGTCCTCGTACAATAAACACAGAGGGTTAGCATGCAGGTACAGCAAGCAATTAGAAAGGCAAATGGCATGTTGACCTTTATTGCTAGAGGGTTGGAGTACAAGAGTAATGAAGTCCTCCTACAATAGGGCTCTGGTGAGACCACATCTGGAGTACTGTGCATAGTTTTGGTTTCCTTATATAAGGAAGGATATACATGCCTTAGGGGCGGTGCAACGAAGATTCACTAGATTGATCCCTGAGTACATTAGGCCTATACTCTCTAGAGTTTAGAAGAATGAGAGGTGATGTCATTGAAACATATAAGATTCTGAGGGGATTGACAGGGTAGATGATGAGAGATTGTTTGCCCTGGCTGGAGAGTCTAGAACTAGGGGGCATAGTCTCAGGATATGGGGTCGGCCATTTAAGACTGAGATGAGGAGGCATTTCTTCACTCAGAGGGTTGTGAATCTTTGGAATTCTTTGCTCCAAAGGGCTGTGGATGCTGAGTCACTAAGTATATTCGAGGCTGAGATAGATTTTT
Source organism: Somniosus microcephalus (assembly GCF_052327205.1). Classification (NCBI taxonomy): domain Eukaryota; kingdom Metazoa; phylum Chordata; class Chondrichthyes; order Squaliformes; family Somniosidae; genus Somniosus; species Somniosus microcephalus. The sequence continues at coordinate 108,537,787 of NC_140993.1, forward strand.
GGACTCCAGAGGAATTAAGGGATATGGGGATAGGGCAGGAAAGTGGCATTGAGGTCGATGATCAGCCATGATTCCTGAGAGTAGGGATAAAAGCAGCAACAGACCTGCATCAACAAAAGAAAACGGCAGTGTGACGTTACAGGTAAGGCAGGTAAGTGATTGGTAGTGACTGTGGCTAAGTTTTAAGATAGTGACTGTGGGCTAAGTTTTAAGTTAACATATAACATATAACATAATATTAAAAACTAAACTTAATTTAATTTAACAAAAATTATTCGTTTATGGGATTTGGGCGTCGCTGGCAGTGCCAGCATTTATTGCCCATCCCTTGTTGCCCTTGAGAAGGTGGTGGTGAGCCGCCTTCTTGAACCGCTGCAGGCCATGTGGTGATGGTACTCCCACAGTGCTGTTAGGTAGGGAGTTCCAGGATTTTGACCCAGCGACGATGAAGGATCGGCGATATAGTTCTAAGTCAGAATGGTGTGTGACTTGGAGGGGAACTTGGAGGTGGTGGTGTTCCCATGCGCCTGCTGTTCGTCTAGGTGGAAGAGGTCGCGGGTTTTGGGAGGTGCTGCCGAAGAAGCCTGGCGAGTTGCTGCAGTGCATCTTGTAGATGGTACACACTGCAGCCACGGTGCGCCGGTGGTGGAGGGAGTGAATGTTTAAGGTGGTGGATGGGGTGCCAATCAAGCGGGTTGCTTTGACTTGGATGGTGTCGAGCTTCTTCAGTGTTGTTGGAGCTGCACTCATCCAGGCAAGAACACATCCCGAAGGCTATGTTGCCTACCCAGTGCCAGGGTAAAGGACATCTCCTCCAGGCTGGAGAAGAACTTGGAGTGGGAGGAGGAAGATCCCATTGTTGTGGTCCACGTAGCTACCAGCGACATAGGTAGGACAAAGAGAAAGGTTCTGCTGAGAGAGTTTGAGCAGCTAGGGACTAAATTAAAAAGCAGAACCACAAAGGTCATAATCTCTGGATTATTACCAGAGCCATGAGCAAATTGGCATAGGGTCACTTGGATCAGGGAGATGAATGCGTGGCTCAAAGATTGGTGTAGGAGAAGTGGGTTTTGATTTGTGGGGCACTGGCACCAGTATTGGGGAAAGAGAGAGCTGTTCCGTTGGGACGGACTACACCTGAACCATGCTGGGACCAGAGTTCTAGCGAATCGAATAACTAGGGAGGTAGATAGGGCTTTAAACTAAATAAGGGGGGGGGGAGGGGGTGGGGTGGAGGGTCCCGGTGGAGAGAAATCTAGAATGCTAAAGAGAAAAGACAAGGAAGCAGTGCAGGAAAGTGATGGGGTAAGGATAACCAGATTGTGTCAGGAAGGGACAGAGTGCATTAACAAATAGGGTCCGGGTAAGACAAAATAGTCTTCTTCTTATCGTGTCCACGGACAGTCTATACATAGCCCAGCCAGAACTGGACACATTTTTGCGCCTTGTTGTTGAATTCGGCAAGATCTGCAACAGTGCAGGGTTCCTCTAACGATGGGCATTGCAGGAGATGTTGCATAGTCTGTGCCTCAGTTCCACATTCACAAGTTGTCGGGCTGGTTGAATATCCCCATTTGCTTAGTGACACCTTTGAGCAACCTACACCGGTCCTAAGTGTGTTAAGGCACTTCCAGGTTGCCCAGTTGCAATTAGCTCCTGGGGGAAGGCTTTCATCAAGTAAAATTTCCATCGCTGGGGGTTGTTCAAGACTGGTGAGCCGATCTTTCCACAAGGCGATGCGGACTTCAGATGAGGTTGATTGTAATGGAACAACACTGTTCATGAAGCTCTTTCTTGACTTTAGGCAGCTGGGTGTAGGTGCATGACAATGCAGAGGGTGTCTCTCATCTGGTGTTTGACAGAGTCACTCTTTCTTGCTGGCTACCGTTCTTCTTATATCAGGGGGAGCGATACCCACCAGGATATATAGGCTGTTGGTGTTTGTTGGTTTTAAGCAACCTGTGATAAATTGGCAGCTTGCATTCAGAACGGCATCCGTCTTCTTGGCATGAGTAGACCTTTCCCATGCAGGGCAGGCGTATTCGGCAGTGGAATAGCAAAGAGCAAGTGCACTGGTTCGCAATGTTTTTGGGCTTGTTCCCCATCCTGTGTTAGTGAGCTTATTCAGGATGTTGTTTCGTACGCTCACTTTTGCCTTTGTCGTCTCGATGTGGTTCTTGAAGGTGAGGCATCGGTCAAGGGTGACTCCTAAGTAGATAGGGTGCTCGCAATGCGTCAGTGTTGCTCCACACCAGGTTACTTTCAGCTGGCGTTTGGCTTCACGGTTTCTGAGGTGGAATGCACAAACTTGCATGTTTGATGGGTTTGCGCGAAGGTGGTTTTCTTCATACAGGTAGACTACCCTTTATCCGAACTTCCGAAAACCGAAACCCTCTAAAAACCGAAGGTTTTTTCGGTCAGCGTAAGTCATGCGCACGACATGACCAGAGTGGCGCACGACTCACGCTGAGCAGAGGGTCAGCGTAAGTCGTGCGCACAACCCCCCGCGAACCCCCCCGCGGACCCCCGCCGATCCCCCCGCGGACCCCGACCCCCGCGGACCCCCCGCGGACCCCCGCCGACCCCGACCCCTGCCGACCCCCCCGCGGACCCCCGCCAACTTACGCTGAGCAGTGGGTCAGCGTAAGTCGTGCGCACGAAACCCGCCGACCCCCCCGCGGAACCACCTGACTCTCTTCCAAAGGCTCGAAAGCAACGAGAGCTCTGAGCCCGCGGCGGTGCCGGCCCCTGTTCCGACCGAGCACGACGACCTGTTGGTGGAAATGCAGAACTTCATTGCATTCCAGGCTAGCAGCGATGGACAAGCCACGACTGCGGACCCCCCCGCGGACCCCCGCCGACGTCGACCCCCCCGTGGACCCCCACCGACCCCGACCCCCGCCGACCCCCCCGCGGACCCCCGCCGACCCCGACCCCTGCCGACCCCCCCGCGGACCCCCGCCGACCCCCCCGCGGACCCCCGCCGACCCACCTTCCGAAATCCGAAATTTTCCGAAAACCGAAACACGGCTGGTCCCGAGGTTTTCGGATAAAGGATAGTCTACTTGTAGTAGGATTTTAGTCCCTCCAAGTACCAACATCATGACTGAAGACGGAAGTAGTCGTCGATGTCAGAAACACGGGTCTTTTTCAAGACCGACATTGACTGTTATATCTGCTAACATTGAAGGGTTCTCTATAGCTAAACAAAACATCCTCGCTACATTATGCAATGAGTTGGAGTGTGATGTCCTCTGCCTGCAGGAGAAAAAATGGTAATAAGACAAATAGGGCCACAGTACAAAAAAATGTTAAGATGTCTAAAAATGTTGAGACAAATCTAAAGGCACTGTATCTGAATGCACGATGCATTTGTAATAAGGTAGATGAATTAACAGCACAAATAGATGTAAACGGATATGATATAATTGCGATTACAGAGACATGGCTGCTGGGTGACCAAGGCTGGGAGCTGAATATCCAAGGATATTTGATATTTAGGAAGGACAGGTGAAAGGAAAAAGGAGGTGGGGTGGCCTTGTTAGTACAGGATGAAATCAGAGCAATAGTGAGAAAGGATATTGGCTCAGAAAACCAAGATGTAGAATCAGTCTGGGTGGAGCTAAGAAGCGCCAAAGGGCAGAAAATATTGGTGGGGGTTGCCTATAGGCCTCCAAACAGTAGTGGTAATGTAGGGGATAGCATCAAACAGGAAATTAGAGATGCATTAACTGGACCAGCCACATAAATACTGTGGCAACAAGAGCAGGTCGGAGGGTGGGTATTCTGTGGCAAGTCTCTCACCTCCTGACTCCCAAAGCCTTTACAGAGCGTGATGGAATACTCTCCACTTGCCTGGATGAGTGCAGCTCCACCAATGCTCAAGAAGCTCAATGCCATTCAGGACAAAGCTGCCCGCTTGATTGGCACCCCATCCACCACCTTAAACATTCACTCCCTCCACCACCGGCGCACCGTGGCTGCAGTGTGTACCATCTACAAGATGCACTGCAGCAACTTGCCAAGGCTTCTTCGACAGCACCTCCCAAAACCGCGACTTCTACCACCTAGAAGGACAAGGGCAGCAGGCGCATGGAAACACCACCACCTCCAAGTTCCTCTCCAAGTTACACACTATCCTGACTTGGAAGTATATCACCGTTCCTTTGTCGTCGCTGGGTCAAAATCCTGGAACTCCCCCACTAACAGCACCACACAGACTGCAGCGGTTGAAGAAGACGGCACACCACCACCTTCTCAAGGGCAGTTATGGATGGGTAATAAATGCTGGCCTTGCCAGCGACGCGCACATCCCATGAACGAATTTTAAAAAAATCATGCGACTACCAAGGTGGTAGAAGGCGAACTAGAGGACCTTGATCTTTTTTTGTGTATAAATCATATATTCCTATGAGTGGTGTTCTGTTTTGTACTGGAAATGGTTGTTGGTGTAAGGTTCGCAAAATTACACATTTTCCCCCAGAGTAAGATAGGAGAGATATTGGACTGTTTGGCAGAAATATTGGGCCAAAGGGATTTAAGATTAAAAACCCCAGGAAGATTTGGCTGGTTTAAAAAGGTATGTTCAGACTTGCGAAAGGCTGTGACACAGGAAAGGTGGGGTGGGCCCCCGAGTTTGGATATTGGACAGTCTGGGAATGTCCTGGGCCACCTCAGCCTTTACATAAAGACAATAAAACCTGTTCCCGCCAAAAATCGCAGAGCCACAAAGTACATGAATAAAACAGTACATGCCCACAGCAACACAAAGGAAAGAACATAGCCCAACAGGAAATAACAATCAAACAGCAGTCCAAAGCCAATCAAAGAGATTTACAAACATTTTACATTTTTAAACTGGTTTCAAGGCAAACCCGAAACCAATTAAAAGCCAATTAAAGTTAGATGGACCATCACCGGAGCTCGTTAAGAGTTAGATGGGCCTTCCCCGAAGCTCGTTAAAGTTTTAAAACATATTAAAAATAACGAGCCCGCCAAATTTATCAAAGAAACCCGAGATTTGGCAGTCAGATAAGCCAAGCCTCAAACTAGTATAATTGAGGCCTGCTTTTTCTGAGTTCAATCAGCGAAGCACAGCAAGAACAGTAAGATCAACAGTTCAGTTCAGTCAGTGAGAGCACAGTACAGCTCAATGGATCATCATCAGAATTGGAGACTTGAAGAAAGAAGAAGAAATGGAGATCGCGGCAACCAAAGTCTTAAAGAAACCAACAACTACCAATATTACCACCAACCAGGTAATACTGGGCCACCGCGTCCAACAAGAAACCAACCACCGAAAACTCAAAAAACAAAGACTTGTTTCCACTCTACAGGCTAGTCTGACTTACCCCTGGGTAAGATTTTGACACAAAAGACCCTAAAACTTAGCCTAACCAAAGAAAATTGGGTCCTTACCTGATACATGCAGCTGCGCGACTAACCGCATCAGCGGACAAACCCAAACTGAAGACCCAAATCAGCTGCAGTCTTCTACCACGCCCGGGGTACGGCAGGCCCCAACTGCCACAACTAAGGAGAATCCCGAAATCGCGAACCTCTACAATCTGTCAAGAAAGTCGTTTGGTGAACATTTCCTGGTCCTCTGGATTTCAACCTAGTTAGGATAGTGGGGTTGGGAGGGTAAGGGATTTTGTCTATTGTAATTCTCCCTCGCATGTTCCAAATGTTCCCCACCCTTTTAGAGTGTGGCCTAGAAATTCACTTTGGGCCCGCCAGCTGGCGTGCGCCCAAAAGTTAGCGCTGAGCGCGGAGCCAGTTGCGCCCGTCAGATATTCAGTTTTTGCGCCCCAAGTCGGAACCGAGCGCTATTCCAGGGTGTGCCCGCCCCCGCTTGGGGCGCTGAAACTGAATTTCAGCGCTCTAGGCGCCGCTGCGCCACCCGCTGCGGAGCGGCAGGCTGCGGTACTGCAGGCCTCCTCCTTCTCTTAAGGGGGAGGTGCCTGCAACGGGGAGATCGCTGCAGGATAGTGCCGGCAAATGAGCCCGGCACCACGGAGAAGTGTCGGGTTCGCAGAAAGCAGCCGGCAATGCTGCGGGGGGGGGGGGCGGAGGAGGCCGGGGAAGGAGGTGCGGGCAGGCGGCCGCCGAAAAAGCGGCCGGCCGCACCTCCACCTTAAAGCGCCCCACTAAGGCTACAGGACGGCCCCATTTTCTGATCGCTGTTTGCGGCCGCTGCGGAAGAGGCGGCCGCAACTAAATATGGCGGTCGGGCCGGTAGCGGGGCACTGCACACACCGATGACGTCATCGGTGGCGGCGCAGTGCTACTGGCTAACGCCGCCATTACCGAAGCGCTGAATATCGGCGAAAGCTCAGCAAGTGGCGCAAAAGCCCTCTTTGGGCGAAAACTGGGCGCAAAGCCTACTGAATTTCTAGCCCTGTAAGTTTTATTGTATTGTATATTTTCCTGTCTCAAAAATAAAGATCTGAATTCTTTTGACCAACTCAGGTGTCTGTTGCAAGTTCATTACAACCCCCAAATAAGTCCAAAGTCTAGAATAAAAGGGAGTGGGAGCAATTCGAACCGCTCAAAAAAGTCAGAGTTGAAGCTGACAAACAACCCACACACCACCCCTTACATTGGTGTACTGCATAAATCTACTGTGTAAATGTATTGCTTTTGTTACCCTCTTTCCTTTCTGTCCTGTGTACTGGCAATTTGAAAATGTGCAAATTAACAATTTAAAAATGAGAAAAATAGCACAACAAGCTAGTTGAGATTTTTGGAAATGGCTACTTCATTTTATATTCTGGCTTTAGAGCGGCATCTTATGCTAAATCTGGTTTCATTGTTTATATTTTATTGCTCAGATTGTGAACTGCACCGACAAAGTGACAATATAATAAATATTGTGATTGAATTTTACATTAAGTTTGAGAGTGATGTTGTCCAATCTGAAACTAAGGTCTTAAATCTACACAGAGGAATCTACAAGGGTATGAGGGACAAGTTGGCCATGGTAGATTGGGAGACTACACTAAAAGGTATGAAGGTGGACATACAATGGCTAACATTCAAGGAAATAATGCATAATTTGCAACAAACATATATTCCCCTAGGGCATAAAAACCCAAAAGGAAAAGTGATCCAACCATGGCTAACAAAAGAAATTAAAGCTAATCTTAAGTCAAAGGAGGAAGCTTATAAAGTTGTCAGAAAAAGCGGTCAGCCTGAGGATTGGGATCTTTTTAGAAATCAGCAAAGGGGGGCCAAGAAATTGGTAAAGAAAGGGAAAATGTAATATGAGCACTGTAGGGGGTGGCGGGTGGTGCGTCGCGTGCGCCCAGTCAGTTATGCCCCTGACTGTTGGTGAGCGGTTCGAATCGCTCCCACGCCCCTGGGTTCTAGACACCGGACTTAGGTGCAGGCGGCGATACAGAAAACTCGAGTAGACAAGTGGTTTGGTGTAAGAAAATCAAGATTTTATTGAACAGAGATAAAACACAGTCTTATGAGAAATTACTGGTAAACAATTACAGGCATAAATAAAATAACTATACTTATACAGGGAATGGGGAACACACGGCACATCGAGGGAAAACAAACTACATTAACAATCCCCTTATCCTTATCCCACCCCTATACCTAACTAGAGTAAGCTATGAGGGGCCAGAGTCAAAATCTGCTGAGTTCAAACAGCTGTGGGGTTTAGGGTTCGCTCTTTGTGCTCTCTGGGGCCTGCCGTCATCACGTGGTCTCAGGGCACTGCAAGGGCATCGTCCAGGTAAAGTACCCCGAGGTTAAAGTCTTTGCTTGTGTACTTTACCTCGCAGGGATGATGGTTCTTCTCCCTCGGGCGGCAGCAGCTGGGGTTTGCATGAAGATAATCGCAGGTCAGCTGGATTGAAGGCCCGATTATTCGAAGTGTTCTTCAATCTTCTCCCAATTCGTCTCGTCTCATCTCATCTCATCTCACCTCACCCCGTCTCGTCTCATCTCACCTTGCCTCATCTGGCCTGGTTTGCCCGTGTTCGCCTGGTGCAATGCCGGGCGTCCCTGATGGAGTTGGGAAAGACATGAGCAGTGGCCAGGCGGCAAGCGCGGGAGGGGTAAAAGAGCAGGAGCCATGAGGGCAAGGAATGTTGGTTACTGGGCAAGAGAGCGTTGGTTACCGGTAGGCCTACAATTATACTCCTTTGGATGGCTCTTATCTGCGCGCCAAATCAGGTCAGTTCATTGTTTCACTTTTGGCGGGCTGTTTTAAATGATTATAGCAATCTAAACTAACTGTTTTTAGATGGCCGTTTATTGTACCTAATGGCCTGATGTCCGAGCTGTATTGTCATTCATGCATTTTAATCGGCCTGTGCAGCCTTGGTCATTTCCCTAAGCTGTTTCCGATTATTTATGCGGACAAACTAATGGCCTTGCGCTTAGGCCTAACTGGGGTGATCTGTTCCAATCTGACGAAAATGCATATTCAGTGCTTGCTTAACTGTCTAGGTTTTCAAACACAAAAGTCCTTTTTCACAGAAATGCATTTTAAGTTTTGGTTTCCCAAAACAGCTTGTTCTGTGCTACAGAGTCCAAGCTTTTAAAATCTTACAGGCTTTTGGTCACGAGGTGCGGACGCCATCTTTTGGGTACCCTTTTTTTGAATTGTCCATAGGGTCCCTTTATTAATAACCTTTGGGAAATGTGGAAATTTTGCGAATCCTAAAGCACAAACCAGCAAAAAATATATAAAAATGAATTGTAAAAGCTTCTATGGGTATGTGAAAAGGAAAAGACTGGTGAAGGTAAATGTAGGTCCTTTACAGTCAGAGACGGGAGAATTTATAATGGGGAATGAGGAAATGGCAGAGAAATTAAATAAATACTTTGTTTCTGTCTTCACGGAGGAAGACACCAAAAACCTCCCAGAAAACCACGGGTGTGGCGAGAATGAGGAACTTAAAGAAATTATTATTAGTAAAAAAACAGTACTAGCAAAATTAATGGGACTAAAAGTCGATAAATCCCAAGGATGACCTACATCCTAGGGTTTTGAAAGAGGTGGCCATTGGGATAGTGGACGCATTGGTTGTCATCTTCTAAAATTCTATAGATTCTGGAACGGTTCCTGCAGATTGGAGGATAGCAAATGTAACCCCGCTATTTAAGAAAGGAGGGAGAGAGAAAACGGGGAACTACAAACCTGTTAGCCTCACATCAGTAGTTAGGAAAATGCTGGAATCTATTATAAAAGATGCAATAACTGGACACTTAGAAACTAATAGTAAGATTGGGCAGAGTCAACATGGATTTATGAAAGGGTAATCCTGTTTGACAAACCTATTGGAGTTCTTTGTGGATGTAACTAGTGGAGTAGACAAAGGGGAACTGGTAGATGTGGTGTATCTGGATTTTCAGAAGGCCTTCCACTAGAGGTTGGTGAACAAAATTAGGGCACATGGAATTGGGGGTAATATATTAGCATGGATTGAGAATTGGTTAACAGGCAGAAAACAAAGAGTAGGGATAAACGGGTCTTTTTCAGGATGGCAGGCTGTGACTAGTGGAGTGCCGCAAGGATTGGTGCTTGGGCCCCAGCTACTCACAATCTGTATCAATGATTTGGATGAGGGGACTAAAAGTAACATTTCTAAATTTGCTCCTGATACAAAGCTAGGTGGCAGTGTCAGTTATGAAGAGGATGTGAAGAGGCTTCAAGGGGATCTCGACAGGCTCAGTGAGTGGGCGAGAACATGGCAGATGGAACATAATGTGGATAAAAGTGAAGTTATCCACTTTGGTAGAAAAAACAGAAAGGCAGAGTATTTCCTAAATGATGAAAGATTTGGGAATGCAGATGCTCAAAGGGACCTGGGTGTCCTTGTACATGAGTCACTGAAAGTGAATGTGCAGGTGCAGCATGCCATTAGGAAGGCAAATGGTATGCCGGCCTTCATTACAAGAGGATTTGAGTACAGGAGTAAAGAAGTCTTACTCCAATTATATAGGGCCTTGGTGAGACCACACCTGGAGTACTGTGTACAATTTTGGTCTCCTCACCTAAGGAAGGATATACTTGCCATAGAAGGAGTGCAATGAAGGTTCATGAGATTGATTCCTGGGATGGCGGGACTGTCGTATGAGAAGAGATTGAGTAAACTAGGCCTGTATTCTCTTGGATTCAGAAGAATGACAGGGGATCTCATTGAAGCATACAAAATTATTACAGGGCTTGATAGGGTGGATGCTGGGAAAATGTTTCCCTTGGCTGGAAAGTCTAGAACCAGGGGCCACAGCCTCAGGATAAAGGGTAGGCCATTTAGGACTGAGATGAGAAGAAATTTCTTCACACAGATAGTGGTGAATCTTTGGAATTCTCTACCCCAGAGGGCTGTGGAGGCTCAGTCATTGGGTATATTCAAAACAGAAGTCGATAGATTTCTGACTAGTAAGAGCATCAAGGGATATGGCGATAGGGCCGGTGAATGAAGTTGAAGCAGAAGGTCAGCCGTGATCTCATTGAATTGTGGAGCAGGCTTGAAGGGCCGAATGGCCTACTCCTGCTCCTATTTCTTATGTTCTTAAATATAATGTATAGCAGAGCTGTTTTGTTTACTGTGGCTTCTGGTTCAAGTTAACGTTAAGGTTTCATAGTTAGCATCACAATTTTTGGGTTTTTCTGCCACACCAGTCACCCACTGCCCCCTGCTGACCTCGAATGCAGATCTCGAGTCCCTTATGAATCAAAGTGCACCTTTTTTTTTGACCAAATATCAAGTTAAACAGTAACATGGCCCAGGGATCATAACAGACAATGCTTCCTCTGTACAATAGCAAAATACTGCAGATGCTGGAAATCTGAAATAACAACAGAAAATGCTGGAAACACTCAGCAGGCCAGGCAGCATCCATGGAGAGAGAAACAGAGTTATCATTTCAGCTCTGGAACCCTTCATCAGAACTGGAAAAAGCTGGAGATGTAACAGATATTAAGCAGGTGCAGAGACAGGGAGGTGGTGGGGGGTGGGAGGAGAGGAAGGAATTGAAGGAACATACTGTGCTAAGGTAAGAGCCAGGAAAGATAAAATGTTGCAAATGGGGATGGCAAAATCATACAGCATGAAATATGGGAGCAGTGGTTATAGTTTGAAATTGTTGAACTCAATGCTGAGTCCAGAAGGCTGTAAAGTGCCTAATCGAAAAATGAGGTGCTGTTCCTCGAGCTTACGTTGAGCTTCATTGGAACAAAAATGCCGAGGACAGAGAGATCAGAGTGGGAGTAAGGCGGAGGATTAAAGTGACAGGCGACCGGAAGCTCAGGGTCGCCCTTACGGACTGAATGGAGGTGTTCCGCAAAGCGGTCGCCCAATCTGCGTTTGGTCTCCCCAATGTAGAGGAGACCGCATCGTGAGCAGCGAATACAGTATACTAGATTGCAAGAAGTACAAGTAAATCGCTGTTTCACCTGGAAGGGGTGTTTGGGGCCCTGGACAGTGGGAAGGGAAGTGGTAAAAGGGCAGGTGTTGCATCTCCTGCGCTTGCACGGGAAGGTGCCAGGTGAAGGGGAACGGCTGTTAGGGGTGATTGAGGAGTGGACCAGGGTGTCGTGGAGGGAGCGGTCCCTTCAGAATGCTGAAAGGGGAGGTGAGGGGAAGATGCGTTTGGTGGTGGGATCACTTAGGAGGTGGCAGAAATGGCGGAGGATGATCCGTTGAATGTGAAGGCTGGTGGGTTGAAAGGTGAGGACAAAGGGAACTCTATCGTTGTTTTGGGAGGGAGGGGAAGGGGTGAGAGCAGAAGTGCGGGAAATGGAACGGACACGGTCAACGACCGTGTCAACCACAATAGCGGGGAATCCTCGGTTGAAGAAAAAGGAAGACATGTCGGAAGCACTGGTATGGAAGGTGGCATCGTCAGAACAGACGCGGCGGAGACAGAGAAACTGGGAGAATGGAATAAAGTCCTTACAGGAAGCGGGATGGGAGGAAGTGTAGTCCAGGTAGCTGTGGGAGTCAGTGGGCTTGTAGTGGATGTTTGTCGATAGCCGCTCGCCAGAAATGGAGACAGAGAAGTCAAGGAAGGGAAGAGAAGAGTCGGAGATGGACCATGTGAAGGTGAGGGAAGGGTGGAAATTGGAAGAAAAGTGAATTAACTTTTCTAGTTCAGGGCGAGAGCAGGAAACAGCACTGATACAGTCATCGATGTACTGGAAAAAGAGGTGAGGGAGGAGACCTAAGTAGGATTGGAACAAAGAATATTCCACATATCCCATGAAAAGACAGGCATAGCTGGGGCCCATGCAGGTTCCCATAGCAACACCTTTAATTTGGAGGAAGTGAGTGGAGTCAGAGGAGAAGTTGTTCAAGGTGTAAGATTCGAAAATTTTCAGCAAAAATCAAGCAAGAAAACTGGATAAAATAAGACTGTTTATTGACCAAAGTAAGCTTGCACAGAAAAACCTTTGATAAAAGGGCATACAAAATGGCCGCCAGGCCCCGTGATCAGTTTCTGAACCAGTTTATTTCTGTTACTGCAAGCTAGACAGGCTTGTGGATTGAAGACAGTAAACCCGCGAAAGCCAGTATCTGGGAACCGAAACTCAGAGCAACAGCATACATATTCAATGGATTATAAGTACAGGATGGGGCCCATCAAGATATGGGCGGACAATGTAAAAACACTTATACCCATTTATTGTACAAAGGAAAAACCGTTTAGCAGCCATCAAGAAAAATGTCCGGACCGATCAATATGCGAACCGAGCCGCGGTGACAATACAAAGGACATTAACAGACATTATCGGCCAGGAAGGCCAGTTCAAGTTATCACCGGCTCCGTTACAAGACAAAGCGCCCCTGCAGAGATCTCTGCCCGCCGAAATTAATACAAAGACAGGACTATGATTTGGCGGGAGATAAGACTGTCCCAAAAGAGTATAACTATGGATTGAAAGTCCATCTAAGTTACTTCTTCACTGCTACGGCTTCTTGTTGGGCGACTTCAGGCTTCCATTTCTTCAAGAACTTTCTTCTACGAGGAACGAACGAAGGGCGGACGGTGCCCGGATCGGCGCCTCTTCCACTTCGGCAGATCGATGAAAACGTTTTCGTCTTTTTAAAGACGGACGGTTTCGGAAAAAGGACAACGTGGCCGGTGTTCAGCCAAACAAGGCTCGGCCACGACGAGAAGACGACAAGGGTGGCCCGGGTACTGGGGTCGGGAGATCATCGACGACCCAGGCCGACGGAGAAGAAACCCTCTGGAGAGCCGGCGATCGATGCCACAAGATTCTCCCATGTGCATAACCTGCATCTAGGTCTACTCCACGAACAAAAATCCACGACAGGCCTAGTGGATCTCAACCTTGACGAGCGCTCATCGAGGCTGGGTCTACCCCACCGCCTCGAGGGAGGAGAGAATATCGACTGCGCCAGAAGCTTCCAATCCACGTGACGACGGGAAGCGGTGTCAAAAAGGCTGCGAACCCCTTTTCGCGATTTCGAGAGTGGTGAGCATGATCCCAAGTTCCCCAGGTCGAAACTTAGTTTAGGTATAGGGGAGGGAGTTAAGGGAAATCGTAATGTGTTTCCCCTTTTACGATGTGCCGTGTGTTCCCCATTTCCATAGAGTCAAGTTCATAAATTTGTGCATGATTGTAGTTACTTTGATCTGTGCCTATGACATGTATTTTGTAATGCTTCAAACTGTTTAAAAATAAAAGCATCCATTTCGTGCTATTCAGCCTGGTCTATTGAGTCCTTTTCTCTGCACTACTGTTCTCTGCATCTAAGTCCAAGGTCTAGAACCGTAGGGGGAGTGGGTCGAACCACTCAAGGGTAATTCTTGCACGAAGCCTGGCAGGAGGCCAGAACGGGCAAGAGAGCAGGAAAAAACCCCCTACAGAAATGGCGACCGCGGCAGGACCTTGGCAGCAGGAAAGTAGTGTGTTAGATCAAGATCTGAATAAACGAAATGTGATGGATGAAAGAATAGCAGATTATGTTTTCGGAAAAGTCAACCTCACAAAGCAATGGATATCTGATCTACTAAGGGATAGGCGCCCGCTAGACGCAGCCATCAAGTGGACAGCGGGTAGAGAGCATAAGAAATCTGTAGAAAAGGCGGTCTGGCTGATGTGCTACAAGAAGCAAGTCCAGCTTTTGGACCAGGTAGTTGCAGCACAGACAGTCCAGATCAACGGCTTGCTTAAAGACGTAGAGGAAAAGGTTGCGGGAGGTCAAAAACTGATTGAATCGCTTGATGCGCTGAATCAGGAACGCCGCTCTGTAATTCGCTGCCACGAAACCCGGGTAGAATATTTAAAATGTCAGGTCGTTGAGGCCAAGGCCAGTGAAGGTAGAATGAGAGAGAGGTGTTTCCGTCTAGCCAAACAAGTAGATGCCCAAGAGGAAAAGCTCCTGGGAGCCAGGGCAGCATATAAGATGGCCATGGAGGATAGATCTGAGAACACCGACCACAGCGCTTGCCGCCGGGAGCTAGAGGACCTGAGAAAGGCCCTAGCGAAGGCAAACGGGTTGGTGTGTCTCATAAATCCACCAGCGAGTCAGCTGTTGCTAGCCAAGGAATCCAAAAGACCGATTCCACAAGAGGCAGTTGGGATACCAACCCCCGAACCCTCTGCGCCTCCTGCCTATGAGGAGTCTTGGACTCCGGGACAGGAGACGGAGACGGTAGAGGAAGAGAGCCCTGAGGTAGAGCAACCCCAGACAGTAGAGTCGGGGCCGGCGCCGATGTGTCCAACGAGACACCGGAGGCTCGGTCCAAATGAAGAAAATGGCGATGACGGACCCCTTGAGAGTCAGATCATAATGCCTCATAGCGCACGACAGCTAAGAGAGATGATAAGTCACATCCCAAAACTCTCCGAGTCAGGAGATCCCTCCGTGCATTTCAGGGACGTGGAGCAGACCGCAGCAGTCAATGACTGCAACGGGGTTGAACAGTCTAAAATGCTACTGTTCTCCCTGGACAGTTCGCTCCTCCAGTGTCTCCCTGACGAGAGCAAGAGAGGGCACAGGGACTATGAGTTGCTACGGGATGAGATTCTGGAGATCATGGGAGAGGGGGACGGAACTCCGTTCCTCCGTTTAGAAAAGACAGTGCAGCTAGAGGGAGAACCCCCACGGGTTTTCGCCGACAGGTTGTGGCCAGTGTATCGGTGCAGCTGCCCGGGCGGGCCGGCCCGGGCCGGGCTGGATGGCGAACAAAGGGCTTACTGGCTTCGGTGCCTGGTAGCAGGTTGCCTGCCAGTAGTGAAGGAACAGGCCAAAGCATGGTTTGACCCCACTAACGCCCGCTCCACGGAGGAAGTAGTACTAGATCAGCTCACGATCAGTTATAGAAACAACAAGGGCAAGAAAACGCCTGTTGTGAAAGGAAGGGTGCATGAGGTGAGACCCACAGCCTCTGCTAAAAAGGAATGGCGTCAGGAGGGAAATCGCCATCCCCAAGCCAATAGCAGTTGTTACGGGTGTGGGAAGGAGGGTCATTGGCGCAAGGACTGTAGGAATCCTTGGAAGGATAAGAGGGAGAGAGCGTTTGCCGCAGCCCAAGATCAAGCCCAAGCCCGAGTCGCCAACGGCCCGAGAGTTTACCCAACACCAGCACAACCACAAGTGCAGGCCGCTGCCCCAACACCAGTCCAGAACCCAACCGTAGCCTCTGCCCCGAATAAAGGGGGTGGTGCGGTTGTGGACCCCGCTGCGATCGAGTCAGTCTTGGAGGCTATGCGGTCTCTGATGACCTGGCAGGGGAAGGTAGCGGTTGCTAACAGCCCTATCGCCCCCGAGACCCCAGCCGAAACACCTAAATGACTGATGCCCGCGCAGCCCGTCTACTTGTGTCCGCTCCGCTATGACGCTTGGAGAAGACCTGTGGTGGAGATGGAGGTGGAGAAACAAAGGGGTAGTTACCTGTTGGATACGGGAGCTTCATGTACCGTGATCCACACGGACAAACCTTTTGCCTCACCTCTGTCCGCCCAGGCTCCATATTTAGTAGCGGGTTTCACAGGTAGAGAACAGGCTGGCGCGTACTCCCTCCCGCTCTCCATTCAGTTGGGAGCGCTCCACACCACATGGACGTGCATCCTATTGAAGTGGAATGGGGGAGGGGAAAGGCATCCTCGGGGCTGATTTCTTGGTGGAACACGGGATCCTCGTGGACCTGAGAAATCACTGTCTCTGGGGAGCCGAGGGCGGTTTAGGTAAGGTAGTCGTAATCCCGGGGAAGGAAGAAAAGGGGGCCCTGTGCACTATGAAGCCGTCAGGAGGTTACGATCTCGAGCTCATGGTAACAAACGTCCCAACGGACTTGCAGGCGCGTGTGTCAGAAAATCTGACCGCGTTCGCCACCCACAAGCACGACTGTGGGAGAGTCACTGGGTTTGAAGTCAGCGTAGACGGGGACCCCATGATCCGACCCCAAAAGCAGTATAATTTCCCCAAGGAGGCAGAACCCGACATGGAGACAGCAATATCTTCATTGGTACAGCAGGGCGTGTTGAGGACGATAGCCACCCACGTGAACTCCCCATTATGGCCGGTAAAGAAACCGGACAATTCGTGGAGAGCCACGGTGGACTACAGAGTCCTCAATAGTAATATCCCAGCCTGCGCGCCCACGGTAGCAGCAGTTGCAGACTTAATAGGGAGTATTCCAGCATCGGCGACCACATTCACGGTGCTGGACATCTCGAACGGTTTTTGGTCCATTCCGCTGCGGCGGGAGGACCAGTACAAGTTTGCCTTTACTTTCAAAGGGCAACAGTACACTTGGAACTGCTTACCACAGGGTTTTCACAACAGCCCCAGCATTTTCCATCAGTGCATGGCGGGGAGTTTGAAAGAGTTCAGCCAGCCCAACCAGATAGTGCAGTATGTGGACGACTTACTCCTGTTCACAGATACAAGGGAGCAGCACGGCCCACTGTTAGCCGAATTGTTGGAACTGTTAGAAAGGAAGGGTTTCAAAGTAAACCCAAAGAAAGCCCAGATCGGCCAGCAGGAAGTTAAATTCCTGGGTCTGGCCATCCGCGCTGGGGAAAGAGCCATAGATAAGGCCAGACGGGAATCTATACAAGATCTGCCGATTCCCAACACAGTAACGGGTGTAAGGTCCTTTTTGGGATTGACCGGGTACTGCAGAGATTTCATCGAGAACTATGCTGCCACAGCGGCCCCGCTACTCCGACTCTTACACAAGGGAGTCGAGTGGTCTTGGGACGAGGGGTGCCAGGCAGCATTCGAGAAGTTGAAAAGAGATCTGCAGACCGCGCCAGCCCTAGGGGCCATAGATGGGGGAGAGGAGTTCTTTCTGGAGGTAGCCGCTAGTGGGGACAGCCTGAGCGCAGTGCTGCTCCAAGAGCGGCACGGCAAGCTAAGACCAGTAGTTTATTCCTCCAGGGTGCTCACGGATGTGGAGAGGAGTTTCTCCAATTGCGAACGGTATCTCCTGGCCACGCATTGGGCTGTGAACAGATCAGTGATCTTCACAGGGACCTCTCCCATTACGCTCCTCACCCATCACACCCCCACGAAGATGCTTCTGGACGGGAGGATTAAGGATGGGACCGTGAGCAGTGCTCGGATTGCGCGCTGGACCCTCCTCCTTTCCCAGATGGATCTCAAAGTTAAAGGCCTCTGCGCGCCAAGGCTCGCAGCCAATATGGCATATCTCGGGACAGCCCATCAATGTTCCGTAGAAGGGGTATGGGAAGTTAACATAGGTTTACGGGCCGGGATACATCCCACAGGCCGCGAGATCTACGTAGACGGTTCTAGCACTGTAGCTGACGGCAAGCGACTCACAGGGTGTGGAGTTTATGACCCTGCGGCAAACATTGCCCTGGCGATTAAGCTCCCCAGCACTATGAGCGCGCAGCAGGCTGAACTGTCCGCGGTGGCGTACGTGGTTACCCACCCCGAGATTTTCCCAACCCCATACACGATTTGCTCAGACAGCATGTTCACGTGCAATTCGTGTACAGAGTACCTCGCCATCTGGTCCCGACGCGGGTACACCTCCGCGGACGGGCGGCCTTTAACAGTTAAGCCCTTGCTGGAGAAGATCCTAGCAGCTGTGGGGGAGAAAGGAGAGGTGTTCATCCATAAGGTGAAGGCTCACTCCACTACAGAACCCCGCAGTCAGGGCAACCAGCAGGCGGATGCGCTAGCCAGGGAGGGTGCCCGCAACGGCATTCTCTGGGACCCATACGAACCCGGACCCGTGGCGGCGATCCAAGGCAGGGAGGGAATTCCCGGGAACACAGGGGTGACACCGCCCCCAGACCTAAAGACCGTCCAAACCCTGGATCCCGCCCTAAAAGCAGTCCTAAAAGCCATCACAGAGGGCAAACAGGTAGAAGGTCCGTACAGTACGGCAGCCCTCACAGTCAAAGAAGGTATGCTGTTCCGAGAGGAACAGTGGGTTGTGCCGCAGCAGCACCGAAGGGAATTCCTGCAATTGGCCCACGAGGGTCCAGGAGCGGGACACCCCGGACCTGAGGTCACCTGGCAACGGGTGGAGCAGGCGGGATGGTGGCCGGGACTTCGGGACGATGTCCGCGAGTTCTGCGCAAGCTGTCTTGTGTGTGCTGCTAACAACCCAGACCCCCACAAAAGGAAGGTGCCCATGGGGCACATCAGGAGGGTAGAGGGACCATGGCAGTCGATTCAGGTCGACTACATAGGGCCCCTGCCCGCCGCCCAGGGAGGCTATAAGTACTGCCTTGTCCTGGTAGATGTGTTCACCAAATGGGTAGAAGCCTTCCCGTGCAGAACAGCTACGGCACTGGGTACTGCTAAGATCTTGATTCGGGAAGTGTTCTCACGGTGGGGACTCCCCCGTTTTGTAGAGTCCGACCAAGGGAGTCAGTTCACCGGTCAAGTAATGCAGAACGCCCTCATGCTTTTGGGCATTGAGGGAAAGTGGCACGTAGCATACAATCCCCAGTCATCCGGGATTGTTGAGCGTATGAATCAGACCCTCAAGGAAAAGCTGAGGAAAGAGACAATGGGCTCGCCCCAGAAATGGGCGGAGGTCCTGCCTTTAGTCCTCATGGGGATCCGAGCCAGCCAATCCAAAAGCACGGGGTATTCCCCGCACGAGTTAATGACTGGGAGGATCATGCGAACACCCACCCATGTGCTAGCCCCGGTGCTCACTGAGGGCCAGCTCCGAGAGGTGAAACGGGACAAATTCGCCCAAACCCTCTTGGAGCGCCTGAGACAGATTTATGGACAGGCGGCTGGGAACATGGGAAGACAGCACCAGGGAAATAAACTGTTGTTGGAACCTCGGAAACAACAAGAGTGGGTAGTCGGAGACCAGGTCACAGAATCACAGAATCACAGAATCTACAGTGCAGATAGAGGCCATTTTGGCCCATCGAGCCTGCACCGACACATATCCCACCCCACCCCTGTAACCCCATGTATTTAATCCCGTAACACTAAGGGTCAATTTATCATAGCCAAATCAACCTAACCTGCACATCTTTGGACTGTGGGAGGAAACCGGAGCACCCGGAGGAAACCCACGCAGACACAGGGAGAATGTGCAAACTCCACACAGACAGTCGCCCGAGACCAGTATTGAACCCGGGTCCCTGGCGCTGTGAGGCAACAGTGCTAACCACTATGCCACCGTGCCCCCCTGGTCATGGTCCGAAACTACGCCAGGATAGGGAGTCTTGAACCACTGTACATGGGGCCATACAGCATTGTAGACAAGGCCAGCCCCATGGTTTATGCAGTGAAGACGCCCCGACGTACCAAATGGTTTCACATCAACCAGTGTAAACTGTTTAAACCGGGTACACAAGGGCCACCAAAGGGGACCAGGTCTGAGAACAAAGATCCTCAGCCTGTAACAGAGTCACAGACCACACAGGCTGGAGCAGTAGCCTGCGTGAAGGGAGAGGCCATCCCATTGGAGTGGGAGGTCTCATCTTTTGAATGGGATTTAGGCAGGGGAGAGCCCGAACAGCTCAACCTCGCTTTAGACCCAATCACGGAGGAGGAAGAGTCAGAGGACGGCAGTCCCGCCCTCGACTCAAGCTTGGGGGAGGTAGGGAGTGGGGGCGGAGACTCGTTACCTGTAGGGACAGGTGAGATGGAGTCAGAAGCCACAGATCCCGACCCCGGGGGGGCGGAGCCTGAGGGAGGGGAGCTGGAGCCGGCAGCTGTGGAGGAACCACAGGCTGTAACGGTAACAGTCCCAACCCCCGGTCCATCGGCCCCGGGAGCCCAACCCAAAGCAGCCCCTCGTAGGTCGGCTCGAGCGCCCCGGCCCAGAAAATTTTGGCCAGATTCTCCCCATCCTTCCCAACCACGGTTTGAAGCAGCCCCAGGAAGACATGATCCCCGTTCAGCAGCGACAGGCTGCGGGGGATCAAAGCCAAAGATCAATGCAGCCCCACCGCAGGGTGTGGCACACGACAGACCTCACAGGGATTCGGAAAGCCGCCCCACGGAGGGCGGCGCTGTACATAAGTTAAGTTAGGTAATTATGGTCATAGTTTAAGGAATGTAAAGTATATGGTGTTAAGAGTACAATTTTGAGGTCTGCCCGGTATGTGTGTTTGTTAGGGAGCGGGGTCCAGGAACCCGCGCGTCCAATTAATTTAGGCCAGCTCCTATCGGGAGCCCGGCTACATCGTTTTGTTGGTTACAGAAACCTGGGATATGATGGAAAGGATTGTCGTCGCGTTCATGGCGATCGGGTGCGGGTGGGCCTACCGAGGCCGCACCAAGGACGTCATCATTTTCGGGTGCTCCGGGGACACGGCCCCCATCGCAACGGATGGGACGGGGGAGCGAGAGGTAGAGGAAACCGCCACCTACTTCCACCAAGGGAGATGGCCAGGTTGGCTGGGAACGAATTCTACGGAATATTCCAGCAATTTCGGTTTTGCCTACCAAGAGACTTCATTAACGTGCCCTCGAGTGAGGATCCTAGCACCCAGAGTCAGCGTTACCGTGGGAAAGAGGATTTGTCTGGTGTGCAATGGGAACGTACCACCAAGGCGATGGTGGTGGTTGCGAAAGCTGGGAAAGGACATGAGAAACTCTACGGTCGAGTGGGAGCGACTGGGTAATAACACCCATCGGACTATTACGGGAACTCACGGACAATTACGTGTGTGTTGGGACAAATGGTGGGAACCAGATGAGGGAATATATGTCTGTATGTGGGGTTCGAGACACGTCTGCCCCAAGGGCGTGTCCATCTTCTTCCAGAGGCAGTGGCAGGATGAAGGGAAGGGGATGAGATGGGATGTTAGCACTCGAGCGTGCGGAGCCCCATACTCCCCTATTCCGGTGAACGCCACTGAACTCATCACCCGCCCACGCAAGCCCCTGCCCACGCTTCCGGTAGCACTAGCCCAGAAAGGAGGGTGCCCAACCACCACCAAGGGACCCGGGAACGGTTTAGTATTGGTACCCACCGGTCAGGTGCTGTACCAAGGGGTACACTACGCGGTGGCCTCAGTGATTTTAAATCTCACTGAGGCAAGATTGCCGGAGTGGTGTCCCAAAGAAACGGAACAATTATACCAGGTCCTGTTAACCCGTATGTTTAGACAATTTTACGAATTTGACTTTGCCGACATCGACAGAGACAAATTATACAACACACCGCCAGAAGTTTTGGATCGAGTCGGGAGGCAAAGAAGGGGTACTGTAAATGACATATTCACTGCTTTTAATACCGGGACATCTGTTGTCAACGCTCTAGATAACGTGGAGCTGCAGACACAGATCAACGGTTTAAAAGCCCAGTTAAGGAACATATTGACAGACGAAAACAAGGTAGTGGGTTCTGAGTTGCATGAGGACCAGGCCATGACACTACACTTTAAGGACATAATTGCTGAGCTGGAGAAACACGCGAGAACGGTAAATGCACTCATTAAGGAGGATCGGAATGCGTCCGATCAAGCTGCGCAAAACGAGGCCTGTGTGCTGTACGGGGCGTGGTTATTGGGCGAGGGCCGCAGTAATCTTGAGGATTTAAAACAGGGTTTGGTCCCGTCCTGGATCAGCAACAAGCACTTGCAAGCGCTCCACCCTTTTGAGAATGCATTAAGCCCGTGCCAGCTCAGGCTAGCCGCAGAAGCATACCCAGTTCCAGTGGACTGCGGACATTCGAATCACACTATTATGGGAATAGTAGTAAGAATGCCGGTGTTGGGTCCCGCAGCAAAGCCCGCCCCGGTATACAGAGTGGAGAACATTGGAGTCATTCAGGGGGGCGCACACATTAGTTACGCAGTGGTCCCGCCTTACGTCATCAGATGGGAGCGTACGATGACAGGCACCGACCTCTCGGGATGTCGGAGCCGGGGAGCACACATCATCCTGTGTCCCCAGCACTTGAATGCCTTTTTGAAACCACAGTGCGGGTTCAGAACCGCTAGCGCGAAGCCGGTGAATTGCACCATGGAGGCAATGGCAGAGGACCATGTGCCCCCACAGGTAGCATATATCGGGGGTGGGACATACTGCGTCACCACTGCAGCGCCTCAGTACCGATATGGACAACACGAGTGGTGTTCGGTCGGTGATAGCAGTTTCTGTTTCAAACCCAGGGCCGAGGTTCAAGTGGCACAACAACGAATTGTTCCCATTCCTGCGCCCTCCACCGTACACATCACTATCAAAGAGAATTTCACAGACTTACAACGATTTGTCGCGCATTTTGGTTGTGTCATTCCCCCTCTTCCCGAACACCTCACCAAGATTTTAAAAGCCGTTATAATTTCGCAGAAACATTTCTACACACTGGAGCAGAAGACTTTAGAGATAGGAAAAGACATATTGGACATAACCATCCCACCATGGTGGGACTTGTTCACCAACATAGAAATCCCAGCCTGGATTAGAATAGCATCCCATATCCTAGTAGGATGTCAGGTTTTAATTGTGATATTTTTGCTCTTCGTGCATTGTAAGAGAGGCAAACGCCTCCAGAGGCACGAGAACGCGGGCGAATGGAAAGAACGCTATGTGCGAATGGGGGAAGAAGACACCCCACTTTAAGCTGCTAGTAGAAGATTGAGGCCTAGAAATTGAGTTTTGGCTTAGCCAGGGCTTTAGCGCCGGAAGTTAGTGCCGGCGCTAAGTCCCCCTGCGCGCGCCAAAAATTCAGCAGGGCCGCGCCCAAACGGCTGCCGGCGCTACTGAAGGGTCTTTGCGGCGGTAAATCGGCGCTAACTGCCGTTTCGCGCCGCAATTCCGGCGCTGCGGCACCCGATGCGGTGCGGCAGGCTCGGGAAGTGCAGGCCTCCTCCTTCCCTTAAGGAGGAGCTGCCTGCACCCGATCGCGGCCCGCGAAAATCTTTTAAAAAATGAGCCCGGCAGCTCGGACAAGTGCCGGGCTTGCTTCTGTTCCGGGGGGGGGGAAGTCCGGGGAGGGAGCTGCGGCCAGGCGGCCGGCGGGAAAGCGGCCGGCCGCCGCGGGGCCTTTAATGCGCCGGCGCAAAGACTCGTAAGACTCTGTTGCCAGAGTCTTAGTTGCGGCTGTCACGGGCGAGGCGGCCGCAACTGAATTTCGGCGCTGGGGCCCGTCGGCATGGCAACCGGGACGCTGCGCACACCGATGACGTCATCGGTGCCGGCGCAGCGCTACCGGTCTACCGCGGCGTAAGGGCCCCAGGCAATTTCGGCGCCGGCGCCAAATGCAGCGCTAGGCCCTCTAGCGCCGCAAAATCGGCGCTAAGGGCACTCAATTTCTAGGCCTAAGAGTCCATCCATTTTAAGATTTATTTTTTTTTGGTTTTTGTTTCTCTTTTGAACATCCGTGTTTTCTTTTGCGTTTGGTTTGGGTTATAAGGAATTAAGTATTGTTATGTTATTAGTCGTTATTAAGTTTTGATTAATAAAAAGTGTATGCAGATGGCGCAAAAGGGTATCAACCCCTGCCCATCTGACAGGTGAAGGTGTTATAGTTTAAGATTTGCTGTCTATGATTCCAAATGTGCATGAGGTAATTTTCATTTTCTCCGGAAATGGGAACTGCATGTGTCGTGAGGGGCATAGATAGTTAAGTGCCAGGAATGTTTGGATGTGGGGAATGAGGGAAAATTTGCTCATCAAGGATTGATACTTTAAGCAAGCTATCAGTATCACAGGGGGGCCTGTAAGATTCGAAAATTTTCAGCAAAAATCAAGCAAGAAAACTGGATAAAATAAGACTGTTTATTGACCAAAGTAAGCTTGCACAGAAAAACCTTTGATAAAAGGGCATACAAAATGGCCACCAGGCCCCGTGATCAGTTTCTGAACCAGTTTATTTCTGTTACTGCAAGCTAGACAGGCTTGTGGATTGAAGACAGTAAACCCGCGAAAGCCAGTATCTGGGAACCGAAACTCAGAGCAACAGCATACATATTCAATGGATTATAAGTACAGGATGGGGCCCATCAAGATATGGGCGGACAATGTAAAAACACTTATACCCATTTATTGTACAAAGGAAAAACCGTTTAGCAGCCATCAAGGAAAATGTCCGGACCGATCAATATGCGAACCGAGCCGCGGTGACAATACAAAGGACATTAACAGACATTATCGGCCAGGAAGGCCAGTTCAAGTTATCACCGGCTCCGTTACAAGACAAAGCGCCCCTGCAGAGATCTCTGCCCGCCGAAATTAATACAAAGACAGGACTATGATTTGGCGGGAGATAAGACTGTCCCAAAAGAGTATAACTATGGATTGAAAGTCCATCTAAGTTACTTCTTCACTGCTACGGCTTCTTGTTGGGCGACTTCAGGCTTCCATTTCTTCAAGAACTTTCTTCTACGAGGAACGAACGAAGGGCGGACGGTGCCCGGATCGGCGCCTCTTCCACTTCGGCAGATCGATGAAAACGTTTTCGTCTTTTTAAAGACGGACGGTTTCGGAAAAAGGACAACGTGGCCGGTGTTCAGCCAAACAAGGCTCGGCCACGACGAGAAGACGACAAGGGTGGCCCGGGTACTGGGGTCGGGAGATCATCGACGACCCAGGCCGACGGAGAAGAAACCCTCTGGAGAGCCGGCGATCGATGCCACAAGATTCTCCCATGTGCATAACCTGCATCTAGGTCTACTCCACGAACAAAAATCCACGACAGGCCTAGTGGATCTCAACCTTGACGAGCGCTCATCGAGGCTGGGTCTACCCCACCGCCTCGAGGGAGGAGAGAATATCGACTGCGCCAGAAGCTTCCAATCCACGTGACGACGGGAAGCGGTGTCAAAAAGGCTGCGAACCCCTTTTCGCGATTTCGAGAGTGGTGAGCATGATCCCAAGTTCCCCAGGTCGAAACTTAGTTTAGGTATAGGGGAGGGAGTTAAGGGAAATCGTAATGTGTTTCCCCTTTTACGATGTGCCGTGTGTTCCCCATTTCCATAGAGTCAAGTTCATAAATTTGTGCATGATTGTAGTTACTTTGATCTGTGCCTATGACATGTATTTTGTAATGCTTCAAACTGTTTAAAAATAAAAGCATCCATTTCGTGCTATTCAGCCTGGTCTATTGAGTCCTTTTCTCTGCACTACTGTTCTCTGCATCTAAGTACAAGGTCTAGAACCGTAGGGGGAGTGGGTCGAACCACTCAAGGGTAATTCTTGCACGAAGCCTGGCAGGAGGCCAGAACGGGCAAGAGAGCAGGAAAAAAACCCCTACAAAGGTGAGAACAAGTTCAGCCAGGCGGAGGAGGGTGGTGGTGGATGGGGACTGGTTGGGCCTCTGTTCAAGGAAGAAGCGGAGCGCCCTAAAGCCGTCCTGGTGGGGGATGGAAGTGTAGAGAGATTGGACGCCCGTAGTGAAAAGGAGACGGTTTGGGGCCAGGAAACTGGAAACTGTTAAAGTGGCGGAGGGCGTCGGAAGAATCACGAATGTAGGTGGGAAGAGACTGGGCAAGGGGAAAAAAAATAGAGCTGAGATAGGAAGAGGTAAGTTCCGTGGGGCAAGAACAGGCTGAAACGATGGGTCTACCAGGGTAGTCCTGTTTGTGGATCTTGGGAAGGAGGTCGAAGCGGGCTGTGCGGGGTTGGGGAACTATGAGGTTAGCGGCCATGGAGGGAAGATCTCCAGAGGAGTTGAGATCAGTGACAGTGTTGGAAAAATGGCTTGATGTTTGCTAGTGAGGTCATGGTCCAGGCGGAGGTTGGAGGAGATGTCGGAGAGTTGGCGTTTAGCTTCTGCACGGTAGAGGTCGGTATACTCTGTATACTGGCACCAGAAATATATCAAATACTGCCACATGAATTCAGTTTGCTTTACAGAAAGCAAACTGAAATAGGATTTTTCCAAGACTAGGTGCAGTTTCAGATAATAAACCAGTTTAAATACATAAAATACATGAATGAATAGTATACAGTTTTCACGCTGAGAATGATCAAATTCCCCACGCTCCTCAATTATGAAGGATAATAAAGTCTCAACTTACTAACTGTATAAACATGAGCTCACCTCCTCAAGCTAAACTTCTAAAGCTAAGCTGGCCCCGACTCTTAAAGCACAGACAGCTTATTGCTACTGTTGTGAGAACTGACAGATTACCCTCTGTCTGGGAGAGAGAAAGTCACCTCCTCAGTAGCTAAAGTAAATGTTGGTCTCTTAGAGGATGAGACTAGGGAATTAATAATGGGAAACAGGGAAATGGCAGAGACTTTGAACAAATGTTTTGTATTTGTCTTCACGGTAGAAGACACTAAAAGCATGCCAATAATAATAGATAATCAAGGGGCAAAAGGGAGGGAGGAACTTAAACAATCACTATCACTAGAGAAAAAGTACTTGGCAAACTAATGGGACTAAAGGCTAACAGGTCCCCTGGACTTGATGGCATGCAGCCTAGGATCTTAAAAGAAGTGGCTACAGAGGTAGCGGATGCATTGGTTGTAATCTACCAAAATTCCCTGGATTCTGGAATGGTCCAAGTGGAATGGAAAACCACAAATGTAGCGCCCCTTTTCAAGAAAGGAGGGAGACAGAAAACTATAGGCCAGTTAACCTAACATCTGTCATTGGGAAAATGCTGGAATCCATTATTAAAGAAGTAGTAGCAGTACATTTAGAAAATCATAATACAATCAAGCAGAGTCAACCTGGTTTTATGAAAGGAAAATCATGTTTGACAAATTTACTAGAGTTCTTTGAGGATATAACGAGCAGGGTGGATAAAGGGGAACCAGTAGATTTAGTGTATTTGGATTTTCAGAAGCCATTCAATAAGGTGCTGCATAAAAGGTTACTGCACAAGATAAGAGCTCATGGTGTTGGGGGTAATGTATTAGTTGGATAGAGGATTGGCTAACTAACAGAAAACAGAGGCCGCGATTTTATTAATGGAGGCGGCTTGAGTGCGGGACAGCTGGTTTCCGGCTTCCAGTCCCGCCCTCAGTTGCATCCGTTTCACAGATGTGATTTTCCCTTGATTGACCTTGTTAAGCCTGCCCTGGGGGCTTGCCAGCCAATTAACAGGAAGCGGGTCTGATAATGTCATTTGATGACGCATTATCTGCCAGTTTCCTTAAAGGGACCACGCACAATTTTATTTTGACAGTTGATTTCTTAGTCTTTGACAGCATGAGGTGCTGCAAACACTGAAAATCACTGCACAAGGTGACCTTTTGCACCCAGGCTCTCCATGACTCCCTCCATAGGCTGGAATAGATGGCAGCTGCAGGGTAGGTGACAGAAGCAATTTGTCACTATTGAGAGAGGTGCTCCCAATGAGGTGGCACTGGACATGGATTTAAAAACTTGTAAGCTAAAAAAATCTTTAAATGTATTAAAAATGCAATATCAAACATTTTCTTTCCTCTGAGACTCAACATGTGCAACATTGGATCCTTCACACCACTTCTGCAGCTGCCATCAATCCAGAAACAATACAGCAGACTCACAACACGCCACACTTACCTGGCGTGGTGTCCGGATGTCGGGAAACTGAGCGCTGACAAAATCGCGGCCAGAGAGTCGGAATAAATGGGTCATTTTTAGGTTGGTGAACTGTAACTAGTGGGGTGTAAGATTCGCAAAATTCCCACATTCCCCCAAAGTTATTAATAAAAGGGACCCTGTATGGACATTTTAATAAGGGTACCCAAAAGATGGCGTCCGCACCTCGTGACCAAAAGCCTGTAAGATTTTACAAGCTTTGACTCTGTAGCACAGAACAGGCAGTTTTGGGAAATCAAAACTTAAAATGCATTTCTGTGAAAAGGACTTTGTGTTTGAAAAGCCAGACAGCTAGGCAAACACTGAATATGCATTTCGTCAGATTGGAACAGATCAACCCAGTTAGGCCTAAGCATGAGGCCATTAGTTTGTCCGCATAAATAATTGGAAACAGCTTAAGGAAGCCACCAAGGCTGGACAGGCCGATTAAAATGCATTAATGACAATACAACTCGGACATCAGGCCATCAGGTGCGATAAACAGCCATCTAAAGCCAGTTAGTTTAGATTGGTATAATCATTTAAAACAGCCCGCCAAAAGTTAAACAATGGACTGACCTGATTTGGCGCGCAGATTAAGGGCCATCCGAAGGAGTATAATTGTAGACCCTCAGTGGCAATCGCTCACTTACTCTCTTGCTCTGCCCTCTCGACTCTAACCTCTTGGGCTGCTGCCGCTCGTACTCGTGCCCTGGCCTCGTGGCGGGTTATCTTCTCGCTCCCCACATTAAGTTGCAACCAAGGACATCCATACCAAGCGCGGAGAGGGGAACGAGACCCGAGTCCAAAGTCACCCAGGACACATGGGCCACGAAAAGCGGCAGACGAAACGAGGCGAGACAAGGCAAGATGAAGAACAAGGTAAAGACCCGACAAGAGCAGAGAAGGGCAGCAAAAGATGAGAAGGGCAGCAAAAGACGCATTGATAAGGACCGAGCGCCTAGTTATAAGCTGGCGCTTGGGGAAGAATTTAGATGAATATGCTGGCGTTTTGACGCTTGGGTAGTAAAATCAAACCAACCGTGAAGACTGCCAAACGCAACGTTACCACCGATGACCGCCCGAGGGAGAAGAAGAGAACCCATCGCGACGAGACGACGACGGTAGCTGAGGAGAGGAAAGGTGTGTCGCAGCAACAGCTCCAGCACCGCGCCCTGAGACCACGTAGCGATGGAGTACCCCAAAGGACAGGAGACCAAACCTCAAAACTCGCAACTGTTAAAACAACAGGCCTTGGATTGGTGAGCATGAATTCCTGGCCCCTCATAGCTTAATCTAGTTAGGTATAGGGGTGAGATAAGGATAAGGGGATTGTTGATGTAGTTTGTTTTCCCTCAATATGCCGTGTGTTCCCCATTCCCTGTTTAAGTATAGTTATCTGTTTATGCCTGTAATTGTTTACCAGTAATTTCTCATAAGACTGTGTTTCTATTCCTGTTTTAATAAAATCTTGGTTTTCTTACACCAAACCACTTGTCTACTCAATTTTTCTGTATCGCCGCCTGCACCTGTCCAGTGTCTAGAACCCAGGGGTGTGGGAGTGATTCAAACTGCTCACAAGCAGTCAGGGGCATAACTGACTGGGTGCACACGCCACCCGCCACCCCCTACAGGGGTGCCACAGGATTCAGTGCTGGGGCCTCAACTATTTACAATCTATATTAATGACTTGGATGAAGGGACCGAGTGTACTGTTGCCAAATTTGCTGACGATACAAAGATAGGTGGGAAAGCAAGTTGTGAGGAGTACACAAAGGGGGTGATTTGAACTCAGGTGTCATGTTATCCGAATTTCATGTTTCCCACATGAATCTAAATGAATGTGGGAGACTGATGCAATTTTAACTCAATTGGCCAATTGATTTCCAACGTCTGGGAAGCCTTTGCAAATGGGTTTTTCATGACTGAAAGTCCCCTCCGATGACGTCATCATTGCTGCTGCATTTAAGGTCCACAGCAAGCCTTGCTTCTTCTGCAGACTGCCAAGCTTCTTGACTGTGCAGTGTGAGGGAGCTGTAGCAAATATGATAAGCGGGAGGACCAGGTCAGCTCCTTGCTTTGACGAGGTAGCTCTGCAGGCATTAGTGGATGGGGCTAGGGCCAACAGGGAGGTGCTCTTCCCTTCATCAGTGTAAGGGGTTTTTCTCGCTAGGTCTCTCTCTCCGGTGAGGCCTCTCTCTCTTTTGCACCGTAATTTACCGAGTGGTTCGACCCACTCACCCCTTAGGTTCTGTACACTGGACTTTGATGCAGGAACTACAATGCAGAGAATACTCTGTAGACCAAGTTTAATGAAACGAAGTGAAATTTTATTGCATAAAGGAAAAATTGAATGTAAGCCAATAAAGTACATGGGAGGGAAAAACAAATCATAACACAGTACTAACCAATATATCCACAGGCATATTATACTTTACAAGGTTCACCATGAAATAGGGAAACACACGGAACATCGAGGGACAACTGTAAAGTCTGTGGGTTGTATAGCGAAGTAATACACAGACTACAAGAGTAACTTTAACAGGACTTTACTATTTGAAGGTCAGGGCGAATCTGCCCAATAAATTCTGCCACAGCACTTATATACCGGTGTGGTCACCGTCAGTATTACAGTCTACAGCAGCCAGGATAAAGTAGTGCCACACCTAAAATAGTTCTCTTAAAGGTGGACGGTTACATAAAATAGTTCTCTTAAAGGTAGAACGGTTACATACACTACAATCCTCCTTTTTTAGCTTACAACATACTTGTTCTCCATTAAACATACATGTATTCAACTTCATGTAAAACAATTCACAGATATAGTCTCTGTGGAAAACAGTTCACAATTTCAGTCTCTGTGGAAAACAGTTCACAGATTTAGTCTCTGTGGAGGCGTCTCCTGTGCTTCTTAACTCAGTCCGGACAACGCCTCCGTGGTGTAGCAGTTCCCGGTGGTGTAGTCGGTTCACGTTGCTGGAGTGACTCATCCAATAGTCCTTCCCTAAACTTAACAGCTTGAACTTCCGTCACTCCTGAACCAGCATTGCTGACTTTTAAAAACCACTGGATTCCTTGGGAAGTTTTTCTACTTCCAACTGATTTGGCTCCATTCGGAGGGAGCACGTGCGTGGTCTGGTAGAGGTGATAATGGTTCAGATGGTCATTATTTTCTGCTTCGTCTTTTCCTTTTCTGCTTCTTGGAGACTCTCTGGGCTCCACTGTCAGCTGCCAGCTGCCTGCACAGTTCCTCCCGTAGTAGTGCCACCATCTCCCGATGTTCCTTAGGCTTTTTGTGATTCATCAAGGTTTCTGCACTTTGGGAGTTTTCATCACAAGCTGGGCAGAACAGGTCCTCGTAATATTCGGTGTCGCTCAACAGGTCATGGTCATATTCGGTGTCGTCCTGAGCTAAGCCAGCGGGAGGGTCTTCTATTTCCTCCCTACCCAGCTGGATGTTAGCCAACTTTTGTTCCAAATCCTGACATCTTTCCTGAAGAGACTTCTTCATGTGTTCAGCTTCATCCCGCTTTTCCTGGGCTTCCTGCAAGTCTTTTACTAATGACATCATTTGTGATTGCAATACTTCAACTTCATTCGGAGATTGATTGATCGGACTATTCAATCCCTCTACTGAAGTAGCTGTTTCAGTATTCTGTTGTTCTGCATTGCCGTGCGTCAGCGTACTTTTGGCATCCAAGGGCTGTTCTGCTGAAGACTTCTCAGTCTGGGTTGCCACCTCAGCTCTTCCAATGACTTTTGAGAGCTCCCTTCCCTTTGAAGATTGAGGCTTGTATTTAAGTTTTTCCCATTTTAGAGTTTTATCCCTCAGCATATGAATGAGTTGGCTGACTCCATTAACAACAGGGCTGTTTATAACCTTGCCCTGGAGGAGTTGGCTGACTGTTAACTCTTCTGTCCTCATCCCTTTCCCATTAGCTGCAGGGCTGTTTAGAACCTTGTCCTGGGGCTCCTTTGCTGCTTCTACTTCGCCATCATCCGCAGCCCCCATCATTCGAATTTCCACTAATGAATCGTCCGGTGATGCTGCACCCAACTTCAGTAGGAGCTCGGAAGTCATGTCGACCAACTCAGCTTTTTCTGCCTGCAACCTGCTAACCAGCGCCTTCAGTTGCTGAACATCTTGCTCCACCAGATTAGAGCACGCACCTTCAGAGACCGAATCAGCTTTGATTCGTTTGGCCTCCTCGCGCAGACGGTTTGTGTGCTCCTGCTCCATTTTCTCCCTTAGCTGCTTCTGTTGTCTTCCCAGATTCTCCCACTCTGTGTCCAAGAACTTTTTCATTGCTGTTGTCTCTTGCTCAAGACGGCGACTCAATTGTTCTAATTGCTGTTGAAATTTGAAATAAAGTTGAGTTTGAGCTCGGTGTTCCTCAGTAATGTATATGTCTGTAAACTGGACAGACTCAGAATTCTCTGTCAAACTATGTTGTTGTTGTTCAGTGGAATTCTGTTCTGAAACTTTGTTCTCCTCTGGCGCATAAGCCTTTATGCACGCCTTCATTTTTCCAACCTCAGTCAGCAAGTCCATTTTAGCCTTGTCTTTCATACTTGGGCTGGTCTTATCGTCATCCGTTTCAGAGTCTGAGCTGATTGTCTGCACCGAGTCCTCACTCGTTATTGCTTTTAGGTAGTGCCATTCCATGTCTATTTTCTTGATCCACTCCCGTCCTAGAAGTGGTGGTCCTCCCTCAGGTAGTACGTATAAGTCCATTCCGGGGTGTTCTTTGCCCCTGTCTCTCACCTTGACTCTTATCTTTCCCATGGGGTATACTTTATGCCCCATGTATGTCTGCAATACGAACTTGGTATCTCTCAAGGGTATATGTGAGAATAGCCGGTTGTAATCCCTTCGATTTATGACTGATAGGGCTGATCCAGTGTCCAACTCCATTTTTACTTGGACTCCGGCTATTTTTAGCATGACCCAGATAGTTTGTAGGTCAGCTTCTTTACTCACATTGTGAATTCTCAGACTACCCAGTTCCTGGCCGTTTGGGTCTGAATCCGAATTCTGTTCGTCTGAACTCTTCTCAGCCACCTTGTGTACTTTGTTGTACTTTTCCGGTGATGGCTTTTTTTGGTTGTTGGTCTTCTTTCCTGACCGGCATACTTTAGCTATGTGCCCCAGTTTGCCACATTTTTGAAATTCCTGGTTTTTAAACCAACATTGGTTCTGGTCATGTGTTGTCTTCCCACAACGATAACATTTCGTTGTACCCGAAGTAATTTGATCCACACTGAGTACCGCTGCCTTTAGCTGCATTTCCGCAGTTCCTTTCGCTGCGGCTTCGTGTGATGCTGCAATAAGGACAGCCCTATCAAGTGTAAGGTCGTTCTCTTCGAGCAGTCGCTTTTGCGTTCCTTCCTTCGACAACCTGCACACGAACTTGTCTCGCAATGCCTCTGTCAGGTTTCCTCCAAACTGGCAGTATTTCGCTAATCTACGCAGTTCGACCAAGTATTCCGCGTTGCTTTCCTCTTTCCATTGCGTTCTCGCATAAAATTTGAATCGTTCCGCCAACATCAGCGGTGTGGGGTTCAAGTGATCCTTCAGAACAGCAACAATATTAGCGAAGGTCTGATCCGCCGGTTTAGCTGGTGATAGAAGATGCTTCAATAACCCGTATGTCTTCGCGCCCATCGAGTTTAGCAAGGTTATAACTTTATCATCATCTTCTATTTTATTGGCCTCACAATATATCTCGATACGTTCTACGTACGTGGCCCAATCTTCCACCTCGGCATCGAAGTTGTTGATGTTACCATGCTTAGGCATCTTCACTATCTCTCACTATCTTTCTGCGAACAACAGAATTTCTCTTTAACTTTTTAACTTTTTCTTTTTTTTTCCAAAATGGCGGGTTCCCGCGCTTGTCTTCTTCCCCGCCTACTGGCAAAATGGCGGTTTCCCGCGCTTGTCGTCTTCCCCCCCTACTGGCAAAATGGCGGTTTCCCACTCCTGACTTCTTCCTCTGGTGGGAGGGGTAAGCTTTGCCCTCGGGCGACGACCGCTGGTTTACGGGGTTTGTAGCCTGTGCGCCGGCTTCAGTTTATTCTGAAGCGCGCGCTAGAAAAGCCGATCGCGTTCCTTGTCCCCCCCCTTCTTCTTTTCGGCAGGGGCAACCGGCGCTGGGGACAACCAGTTGGTGTCGGACAGATCCAGCTCCTGGTCCTTCACGGCAGCTGCTGCAAGCCGCTGGCCGGAACCTCGCTCGGTCTCTCTCTCGGGCTCTGTCTCTCCCGCTCGTGCGGCTCTCGCTCGCTCTCTCTCGGGCTCTGTCTCTCCCGCTCGCTCGGCTCTCGCTCGCTCTCTCTCGGGCTCTGTCTCTCCCGCTCGCGCGGCTCTCCCTCAGCGGCTTTAAACGCCTCTCCCAGACCTCCCGCAGTCCGGTCCTTTCCTCCCCGGCTGCGGCTGATTCTTCGCGGGTTATTTAGTTATTTATTTATTTATTGCCTCCGCACCTTATGATCCCGGTCGCAGCGCCTCGCGGCCTCGGTAGGTGCCCGGCCTATTTCACCCCAATCGCGCCTCCCAGCTTCTTGCAGTCCGGTGCTTTCCTCCCCGGCTGTGGCTGAGTTCTCCGTGGCTTATTTATGTTTATATCTTCCCGCACCTTACGATCCCGGTCACAGCGCCTCGTGGTCGCGGTATTTGTCCGGCCTTTTTCGCCGTCGCGGTCTAGTCGTCTCACGATGCTCCCCAGCCCGCTTGTACCGCGGCTTCTGCTCCACGCTGCCCCAGTCTCAGTGCCTCTGGGCCCGACTTCTGTCCGGCTCCTTTCCCCCTCGACCGTGGTCGAGTGCACCGCCCTTATCCTCCGTTTATTTGTTTCTATTTTCCCTTTACTCACAGTCACCGTGGCCGACTTGCTTCTCGTGTTGATCGGCTCACTCACCACCATGGCAGAAGGGACAATCCGTGCCTGTTGCTGATGGAAGACTTCGTGTTTGAAATCTTCCTCCTTTCTTGGTCTGCAGACTCGAGTTTTCTCTCAGCAAAACGACGAGGGCGGGTGCCTCTTCTCGACGCTCGTTTACTTCTTCAGAAGTATTGTTGCCGCAGGGTAAGATCGAACTCGTCGCCACTGTAAAGTCTGTGGGTTGTATAGCGAAGTAATACACAGACTACAAGAGTAACTTTAACAGGACTTTACTATTCGAAGGTCAGGGCGAATCTGCCCAATAAATTCTGCCACAGCACTTATATACCGGTGTGGTCACCGTCAGTATTACAGTATACAGCAGCCAGGATAAAGTAGTGCCACACCTAAAATAGTTCTCTTAAAGGTGGACGGTTACATAAAATAGTTCTCTTAAAGGTAGAACGGTTACATACACTACAACAACAACTCATTGTTAATTATCCCCTAAAATGCCCACCCCCTAAACCTAGCTAGATTAGATTATGAGGGGCCAGAAACATGCTCACCAGTCCCAGTTAGAAAATAGAGGTTTTGAAGTCTGCGTTTTGGTCCTCTCAGGCATCCTGTCTCCACGTGGTCAGCGGAACGCAGCGGGCTGCGACACACTCTTTTCTCCCTCGAGGTGATGGACATGGACAGGCTGGATGTTAGCAGGCCTGGACGTCGGCGTGGAGAGAGACCAACTGTTTGACCATTTTCATATAGGTTTCCTCTTGGAGGGTCACTGTCTTTTCGTCTCGTCAAATGGCCCGGGGTTTGTCGATGATCTCCCGATAGCTACCCCGGGTCTGGGCGCTGACTCGATTTTCCCTCTCGAACCTCTCTCTCGAACTTCTCTCTGAACTCGAACTCCTAATGGCTACCTCGGGTCTCCAGTTATACTTCTCATCGAGGCCCTTATCTCCCGCCATATCAAGGTTAGTCTTTGTTTAAACTTTTGGCGGGCTTGTAGCACAGAGGGGTAGTCATTGTGTTTAAAGTACTTTCGGGATGGCTGGTAACTGCCATCTCTGGTCTGGAATGACCTTGTATTTTCTTTAATGGGTCTTGATGTCCCCCTATGAATTTGAAGCTGTTTCCCTTTGTCTGGGTAAACATTTTGATGGCCTTTATCTACAGGCCGATCTGATTGGATCTGCATCCAATCCATATGTATGGGGTTCTGTCTGGTTTCGTTTTCTCCGAAATTGCATTGCAGAACTTACTGTGGGCTGAATCCACAAAAGCTGTCTGTGGACTGCAGGAACCATTTTAAAATGTCCCAAAGAGCTGGTCACGGGGTCTGGCGGCCATTTTGTGTGCCCCTTTTCCTGGGCTTCTTTTAAAACAGTCTTCAAAATTAAGGCCTTTTCTGCCAATAGACCCTTATAGGACAATGTTCAATTTTGCGAATCCTACATCAGGGAGGAAGAGGCCTCCCACTCAGACCAAGGCAGTGTGGATGCAGGTGGCTGAGGAGGTCAACGCCTTGGGAGTCACCCGCAGAACCTGGATACAGTGCAGGAAAAGATTTCATGACCTTCAGCGCACTGGAAAAGTGAGTATGATTTTCCCATCACCCTCAATCTGATCCCCATTGCCTTTCCTCACCAGCAGTCAGCTTTAGCAATCTCTTCCTCCACATCCCACTTGACACTGACATCCATGCACCCTTACCCATTCCCTCTCTCTCTATGCTCACATTTACATAACTATTCGACCATGCAGCCCTCACAGTCCCTATCACTCTGATGCTTTGAACACAACTGACAACACACAGGGAGGGCCCTTGGTCTTACAACCTCACTCCATCTTTGTCTCCTTCTAAGTATCTATGTTATGCAATCTTTACACTCACTCCTTCATTCTCATTCAACCTCCACTTGTCTCCCTCATTGCAGGAAAAAAGAGCTCACAACAAAAGAGAGCGAGCCAGGACAGGAGGAGGGACAGCCTCATTAGTCCACCTGACCCCCAGGGAGGAGGCCGTCCTGGAAATTATGGGAATAGAGGATGATTCGCGCATGGGGGACGGACAGACGGGTGTAACACAGCAAGCTGGTGACAGAAAAGTTTCCCATCTCTCTCTTTGACATTGCATGAGTCACTGATAATGATTGTGAAGCTGTAACAGATGGACTTATGAGCATCTGCCAAAAGCTATGTGCATGTAGCCTTTGCATCACATCTCTGACTCTTTCCTTTTCTCCCCCACAAGACCATCACAAGCATCCGTCCCCCCTAGCCAGGAAGAAGAGGCTGAGCAGCCAGACTCCTCAGAGGAAGCTGCAACCTCTGAGGGCGCAGCGCAGCAGAATTCAGCACACCCAGTACCAGCGCAGACACTCACACCTCGGTGGGACTTTCGGGACATAGAGTAGTGTTGTCACCTGGTGTATCACAGCTCACAAGTGAGCATCAGCAGATTGTGGAGACAGGGACAGCAGTGGAGAGTCCTAGTCGGAGGGCGCAGGGCTCTGCCAGCTCGCCTCAGCAGCATGTCGACCCTCTGCCTCTGGGTGCATCGATAAGATCAGAGGTGATGGAACTCCAGGCACAGATGCAGGAGTCTCTGGCAGGTTATAGGGTCTCTAGGGTCGCTGCGAGTGTGGAGCGAATGGAGGAGTCCATAGCGAACATGAGCAGAGCCTTTGTGGAGTCATTGGCGCATGAACGAATCACCACGGAAAGGATGGCTACATCCGTGGAAAGGATTGCTACCATAGAGGAGAGGATGGCTATGGCCATGGAGGAGGTTAGTCGCCAGGGTATGGAAAACACGGTCATTGTTCAGAATAGAATGACATCTCTTGAGGAGCGATGGGCATCTATTGAACAGAGAAATCAAACCTTCATGGAAGTCCTTCTGAGTAGGATTGCCATTGCAGATACGGGTCCCCATGGCCCCCCTGATGTGCAGCAAGATGCTCTCCAGCCACTTCCATGCGCTGGCCCCTTCTGGCCTGTGCAGCCTCAGGTGGGTGAGCAGCAGCCTGGCGCTCCTGCTGCTGCTGCTGTTGCTGCTGCTGCTGTTGTTCCTGGTTCTGCTGCTGCCGCGGCTGGTGCTCGAGCTCCTCTAATGCCCAGATGGGAAGGAAATAAATGGCTCCCATGCTTCTGGTATATGCCTCCGTTGAGGAAGTGCTGAGTGAAGGTGGCGAGAGGGGTTTCCCAGGAGGTCACATTGGAGATGGGTGTGAGGCTGCAACCTTCCACAGGTGTGGTTAAGCCTTGTAGAAGTTGCCCCAGACCTGAGACCACTAAGTCCTGCCACCTACAAATCATGGCTGATCAAATGTCCTCTTTAATGGTTGACCTGCAGTTGATAGTCAGCAATCCAATAGTGCTCTCGCCAGGTTTCACATTCGTGTTTCCCACCAGGCGTGTTTCATGTGGGAAAAGGGTTAAATTCACAAGGGCCTTTCAAAATAGGATTATAGAGGCCATTCAATGGTTGTTAAGGGCCTTAACGACCAGTCCCATCAGACACGAAGCCCGCCTCCACGGCTCAATGAAAATCCAGCCCAAAGAGTCTGCAAAGGGATATAGATAGATTAAGTGAGTGGGCAAAAATTTGGCAGATGGAGTATAATGTGGGAAAATGTGAGGTTATCCACTTTAGTAGGAAGAATAAAAAAACAAAACATTATTTAAATGGAGAGAGACTACTGAATGCTGCGGTACAGAAGGATCTGGGGATCCTCGTACATGAAACACAAAAAGTTAGCATGCAGGTACAGCAAGTAATAAGGAAGGCAAATGGAATGTTGGCCTTTATTGCAGGGGGATGGAGTATAAAAGTAGGGAAGTCTTGCTACAACTGTATAGGGCATTGGTGAGACCACACCTGGAGTACTGCGTGCAGTTTTGGTCTCCTTATTTAAGGAGGGATATACATGCATTGGAAGCAGTTCAGAGAAGGTTCACTAGGTTGATTCCTGAGTTGAAGGGGTCGTCTTATGAGGAAAGGTTGAGCAGGTTGAACCTATACTCATTGGCATTTAGAAGAATGAGAGGTGATCTTATTGAAACATATAAGATTCTGAGGGAGCTGGACAGGGTAGATGCTGAGAGGGTGTTAATCTAGAACGAGGGGGCCTAGTTTCAGAATAAGGGATCGCCCATTTAAAACGGAGATGAGGAGGAATTTCTTCTTTCAGAGGAGTGTGAATCTTTGGAATTCTCTGCCCCAGAGAGCTGTGGAAGCTGAGTCATTGAATATATTCAAGGTAAGATAGACAGATTTTTGAAAAACAGGGGAGTCAAGGGTTATGGGGAGCGGGCAGGAAAGTGGAGTTGAGTCCAAGATCAGATCAGCCATGGTCATATTGAATGGCGGAGCAGGCTTGAGGGGCCAAATGGCCTACTCCTGCTCCTATTTCTTATGTTCTTATGTTTACGTCTATGAGATGGTGGGAGGGGCTTGAGCCACCAAGCTGTCAATCAAAGTTACTACCCTTAGGCGAATGACTACACTTTGATGTGTGAGCAGGAGGCTATGGATGTTCAATGGGTTGGCTGAGCTGGACTTTTCAATTTGTACTATTTATGTGATTTAAGCTGAATGGAATTCAATGACACCTGGACCCTCAGTGTTGCAAGGAGCGATCTTCTCACAATGACACACATTGTTTGAGATAGTACACAGTAAGTTTCCTTTTAAATAGTTAATTAACACTTCAAAACAGCAAATTTACCAGCCTGGTCCCAACTGCTAGATTATTGTTGAGTAAAAATACTCAATCTACATTACAAAAATAGTATAAATTCAAAAGTATTCACAACCCAGGATGGGAGACTGTGGAAGCCCGACCTCATATTCACCAAAGGGCAGGAGGTGGCAGTGGTCGATGTGATGGTGCGGTTCGAGGACAACAACAAGGAACAGATGAGAGGGTCCATCGTAATGTTCAACAGCAAGGGTGAGAGCGGGTCGCCTTGTTTGACTCCCCTTTTGATGAGGATAGGGTCTGTGTTGGTTCTATCACCTTCTATCACCGTCGTGTTGTCGGTATAGAGACTCTCCACCAGGTGAATGTACCTTCTCGGTACTCCCATCCTCATTCAGACAACCTGGATAAATCTATTTTACAGAGTAACATACTAACAGGTGCAGGCAGGAGAAGACCTTTGGTCCATCTAGCCCACCTACCCACAGTATTCCCTTGGTGCATTTCTAATAACCATAAATCTCAATGTATTACGAGATGTCAGATTCCTTGAACGTATGTGTTGCAAACAAACGGAACCATGTGGAACGAGTTGCGTTGAAGCATGCAGTACCATTATGGAAAGTGAAATCGGGAGGGGTGGATAACGGGTGGCCGATCCAATACTGCCTATTTTATACATCCGTCGAAGTTGTAAGTTCCAGCGATGCGTTTTAGGTTGCCAGGTTACAAAGCCTTGATTAAGCTCTCTAAACTGAGAACTGTACCAATTTCTTCTCCATCGCTTTCCTATCAGTTCCACAATGAACTGTCTGCCATCTCGATTCGTGCCTGAAGCTTGAAAATGTTATCTGTATGTTTCTCCACTAAGGTCATAATGTTTAAGGATCAAATTCTTGACTTCATGAAAGTCCATTCCTTTATTTGAAGCCACTCTTACAAATGCAACTTGAATCTTGCTGTCAACAGTGTGGCAAGAGTAATTGCATACAGTTGCTTTGAAGACTGGCAAATCCTGGCAATACTGTCAAAGCTGACAAGGTATTAATCTGTATCATCATCATATTTTGGTCACTAATGGTTCCTTTCCCCTCACTATATGTCCACAATCTCTAATCTTCTGGTTCATGCTCCACTCTAATGTATCATTCATGACTGTTTCTTTTCCTTTTGGTTTCCCCTTTATCTTTTTCTGTGACAATCGCCCATCCATCAAGCTTACCCTGTCTATTTGTAGGCTACTTGTAAAGATTTGACAACTCAACCATTGGTTTAGTTGTTGTTATTTCCTTTCTTCTTCTCTGTGCTATTCTTTTTATTTTCTTCTTTCAGCATCAGCTGCCTAAGTAAGTCTGCCATAGCTGAAGGCTTCTTTTCATTTGGGAGATTTTCTTCCATTTCACACCAAATTGGCTTTTCACTTATCTTGTCAGATACTGTTTCTTCCTGAACAAGCTTGACTTAATTTTCTTCTTGTGTCCAGTGGTTAGCAAGATTACAAAGTGCAGCAGGGTACCACAGAATTACATAGTGGTGTAATTATAACAATGAAATAGAGTAAAAGCATTTGCAATACATATATTTCATGTAAATAAAGTTCAAATTGCACATGTATTAGAATTGCAAAAACTCTAGCCATGCTTAAAGGAAGGTTTAGGTCCTTGGATAGGTTAGGGGGATGTTGCAGTATGCTCCTAACATTGTGCTAAAATTTATAATAGCTTGCTGTATCCTCCACAATTTTAGCACTCCAGAAAGGCCTATAGATTGACATTTCTGAGAAGGAGGAGAGGCAGAAACTGAACCCCTTGAGACAGAAGATCAGGGAGATGAAGAGAATACAGCAGGATCACAGTCAGTAGCAGTAAAAGAGACTTATTTGTGACATCTTCAGTGATGTATGATTCAAATCTTCCCAGTGCACCTCTACAATCACCATGATAATCTATATACAACCTCCAGTTATTCACTCAAGTCACACTAATCATATTTACACACATCAGTTACTGGAAGAACCTAAGCCAGAAAACAAAATTCACAGTTCCAGTGCCAATTTATCTTTTACTGAGACTCGACATGAAGACGTAATACTTTGCAGCATGCCAATAAGGTTCTGGAACATAATATATTAAAAAATCATTAGGATACATTGCCTACCCATTTCAACTTCAACTTTGGCCTATTCTTACACTTCTTCTAAGTGCCACCTAAGAGCCTGGAATCTGCTATGTGAACCTTATAATGAACCTCTTGGGATGGAGGTGGCCCTCCCTTCAGGGCTTCTTTAGTTAGCCATGGATGGAAAACTCCATGGGAAAAGTGATCCATCCATGGCTAACTAAAGAAGTTAAGGATAGTATTAGATTAAAAGAACAGGCTTAATTAAAGAGGTAGCTGCAGAGATAGTGGATGCACTGGTGTTAATTTTCCAGAATTCCCTAGATTCTAGACTGGTCCTCAAGGATTGGAAGGCAGCAAACATAACCCTGCTATTTAAGAAAGGAGGACGAGAAAAAACGGGAAACTATAGGCCAGTTATCCTGACATCAGTAGTAGACAAAGTGCTAGAATCTATTATTAGGGACGTGGTAACAGTGCACTTAGAAAATAATAATAGGGTTGGGCAGAGTCAACACGGATTTAAGAAAGGGGAATCGTGTTTGACAAATCTGTTAAAGTTTTTTGAAGATGTAACTAGTAGAATGGATAAGGGGGAACCAGTGGATGTAGTGTATTTGGATTTTCAAAAATCATTCGATAAGGTGCCACACAAGAGGTTATTACACAAAATTAGGACTCATTGTATTGGGGGTAATATATTAGCTTGGATTGAGGATAGGTTAATGGACAGAAAACAGAGAGTAGGAATAAATGGGACTTTTTCATGTTGGCAGGCTGTAACTAGTGGGGTACCGCAAGGATCAGTGCTTGGGCATCAGCTATTTACAATCTATATTAATGACTTAGATGAAGAGACTGAGTGTAACATATCCAAGTTTGTCGATGATACAAAGTTAGGTGGGAAAGTAAGCTGTGAGCAGGATGTAAAGAGGCTGCAGAGAGATATAATCAGGTTGACTGAGTGGGCAAGAACATGGCAAATGGAATACAATGTGGGGAAGTATGAAGTTATCTACTTTGGTAGGAAAAACCATAAAGCAGAATATTTTTTGAATGGTGAGAGATTGGGAAACGTTTGCATTCAGAGGGACCTGGGTGTCCTTGTACATGAATCACAGAAAGTTAACATGCAGGTACAGCAAGCAATTAGGAAAGCAAATTATATGTTAGCTTTTGTTACAAAGGGATTAGACTATAAGAGTAAAGAAGTCTCACTACAATTATACAGGGCATTGGTGAGGCCACAACTGGAGTACTGTGTACAGTTCTGGTCTCCTTACATAAGGAAAGACATATTTGCCTTGGAGGGAGTGCAATGAAGGTTCACTAGACTGGTTCCTGGGATGAGAGGATTGCCCTGTGAAGAGAGATTGAGTAGACTAGGCCTATATTCCCTAGCATTTAGAAGAATGAGACATGATCTAATTGAAACATATAAAATTCTTAAGGGGCTTGACAGGGTCAACGTTGAGAAAATGTTTCCCTGGCTGGGGAATCTAGAACACAGGATCACAGTCTCAGAATAAGGGGTCGGCCATTTAGGACTGAGATGAGGAGAAATTTCTTCACTCAAAGGGCTGTGAATCTTTTTGGAATTCTCTACTCCAGAGAACTGTGGATGCTCAGTCGTTGAGCATATTAAAGACAGAGGTCAATACATTTTGGGGAATTAAGGGAATTAAAGGATAATGTGGGAAGGTGGAGTTAAGGTAAAAGATCAGCCATGATCTTGTTGAATGGCGGAGCAGGCTCGAAGAGCCAAATGGCCTACTCCAGCATCTATTTCTTATGTTCTTATAATGTTTTGAAGAATAGCAATAAGCCTGAGGATTGGCAGAGCTTTGGAAACCAGCAAAGGATGACGAAAAATTTGATAAAAAGGGAGAAAGTAGAATATGAGGGTACTCTAGCAAGAAATATAAAAACAGATTGTAAGAGCTTCTACAAGTATGTAAAAAAAAAGTAGCAAAAGTAAGCGTTGGTCCCTTAGAGGCTGAGACAGGTGAAATTATAATGAGGAATAAGGAAATGGCAGAGACTTTAAACAAATAGGGGGAAAAATTGAGTCGCACCCCCTTGGGGTGCTGCGAGGGTATATCACAGCGCGATGTGCACTGCGGCATGTCGCGCCGCAGTACTGCAGGCCTTCCTCCCCTTCTTAAAGGGGACGGGCCTTGCGCAGCATGACCTGGGGCCCAGCATGGCCACCAGGGATCGGAGTGCCGGCAAAAGAGTCCGGCACTTAAGAGAAGTGCCGGGCTCACGGAGCGCAGCTGGCACTCTGTGGGGGGGGGTGCTGCTGAGGAGGCCGGGGACGGCAACGGGGGCAGGTGCTGGCAGGTGGCCAGCAACAAAAATGGCCGCCTGGCACCTCACCTTTAATTAGCTCTGCCCCGGCCACAGGTAGGCCCCCCTGACC
Organism: Somniosus microcephalus; assembly: GCF_052327205.1. NCBI lineage: Eukaryota > Metazoa > Chordata > Chondrichthyes > Squaliformes > Somniosidae > Somniosus > Somniosus microcephalus. Next base: position 108,581,838 of record NC_140993.1, read on the forward strand.
CCATCAGACATAGCATCCGGTGGTAACTCAGGGGGCGATACCGGGGCGCAGCGCTGCGAGGCGCTAATGGTTACCTTTGCCGCTAACCTCCCGCTGAATTTCGTGGGAGGCGTTGGCGGCGCCGCACTCGGGTGCTAGATGCTTTGCGCCCCCTTAGCGCCCTCTCAGGGCACTAATGGGAGGCGCAAAGCAACCGAATTTTTCCCCATATTTTGTATCTGTCTTCACAGTGGAAGACACAAAAAGAATACCAAAAGTAGTGGGGAACCGAGGGGCAAATAAGAGTGAGGAGCTTAAAATAATTAATATCGGTAGAGAAAATGTATTTGAAAAACTAATGGGACTAAAAGCTGACAAATCAACCTGGACCTGATGGCCTACATCCTAGGGTTCTAAAAGAGGTGGCTGCAGAGATAGTGGATGCATTACAATCTATATTAATGACTTAGACGTAGGGCCGAGTGCAATGTATCCGAGTTTGCTGATGATACAAAGCTAGGTGGGAAAGTAAGCTGTGAGGAGGATATAATGAGCCTGCAAAGGGATATAGATAGGTTAAGTGAGTGGGCAATAAGGTGGCAGATGGAGTATAATGTGAGTAAATGTGAGGTTATTCACTTTAGTAGGAAGAATAGAAAAACAGAATATTGTTTAAATGGTGAGAAACTATTAAATGTTGATGTTCAGAGAGATTTAGGTGTCCTCGTACAGGAAATATCGAAAGTTAGCATGCAGGTATAGCAAGCAATTAGGGAGGCAAATGGCATGTTGGCCTTTATTGCAAGGGGGTTGGAGTACAAGAGTAAGGAAGTCTTACTACAATTGTACAGGGCTCTGGTGAGACCATACCTGGAGTACTGTGCACAGTTTTGCTCTCCTTATCTGAGAAAAGACATACATGCCTTAATGGTGGTGCAACAAAGATTTACTAGATTGATCCCTGGGATGAGAGGGTTGTTTTATGAGGAGAGATTGAGTAGATTGGGCCTATACTCTCTGGAGTTTAGAAGAATTAGAGGTGATCTCATTGACACATTTAAGATTCTGAGGGGGGTTGGCAGGGTAGATGCTGAGAGCTTGTTTCCCCTGGCTGGAGAGTCTAAAACTAGGGCTGGATTTTACCAGCCCTGAGGAGGTGGGTTTGGAGGCGGGACTACTGGGAAAATGGGAAAAATTGGGAGCAGGTCCCAACCTGCCTCCAAACCATCTTCCCGGGAGGTGAGTCCCTGACTTGCGCAGTGACCCGTCTCCTCAATGCTGTCAAACACTGACAATTCATCTGTCAAAAAAATTATGGTGCCTGTCACTTTAATAAAACCGGCAGATGAAGCATCATGCACTGACGTCATCTGACACCGGCTTTCCCTTAATTGACCGGCAAGCCCGCATGGCGGGCTTAACAAGGCCAATCAAGGGAAAATAGCGTCAGGTCATCAGACGTCGCTGGGGGCGGGACTAGAACCCAGAAACCAGCAGTCCCGCTCCCAACGCGCCTCCTCAGGTAAGATCCCGGCCATAGTCTCAGGATAATTGGTCAGCAATTTAAGACATAGAAACATAGAAAAATAGGAGCAGGAGTAGGCATTTGGCCCTTCGAGCCTGCTCCGCCATTCAACATGATCATGGCTGATCCTCTATCTCAATACAATATTCCCACTCTCTCCCCATGCCCCTTGATGCCTTTTGTGTCTGGAAATCTATCTATCTCCTTCTTAAATGTATTTAGTGACTTGGCCTCCACAGCCTTCTGTGGTAGAGAATTCCAACCTCTGAGTGAAGAAATTTCTCCTCATCTCAGTCCTAAATGTCCTACCCCATATCCTGAGACTGTGACCTCTCATTCTCGAACCCCCAGCCAGGGGAAACATCCTCCCTGCATCCAGTCTGTCTAGCCCTGTCAGAATTTTATACGTTTCAATGAGATCCTCTCTCATTCTTCTAAAAGACTGAGTTGTGGAGGAATTTCTTCCCTCAGAGGGTTGTGAATCTTTAGAATTCTCTACCCCGAAGTGCTGTGTATGCTGAGTCGTTGACTATATTCAAGGCTGAGATAGATAGATTTTTGGACTCTAGTGGAATCAAGGGATATGGGGATTGGGCGGGAAAGTGAAATTGAGGTCGATGATCAGCCATGACCTTATTGAATGGTGGAGCAGGCTCGAAGTGCCGTAAGGCCTACTCCTGCTCCTAATTCTTATATTCTTGTGTTCTTATGTGCACAGCTGGAAATAAGCTAACCCCCACTAACAGTCTGCAACATATGGGAATGGCCCATAAAGGGAGTGATTGTTGCCTCGCTACCGCCCCAATTTTTAGTGTGAACAGAGTGGTAGTGAGATTATTATTATTTTTTAAAACGAACGCTTATTAGCCTCCAAGACGCTATGTGAATTTTTAGTGGACCTTGATATAGGTGGCTAGTGATTCCATCCAAAACAAGCAGGAGCCTAATATATATCTGTGAATTAGGCTCCTAACAGGCCTTTAGGACCCAGACACCATGTTGGTCTCCACCCAAGATGCTACCGTCAGCTAATCAACCCACTCACAAACCATGGGTAGCTACTTCCGGCGATATTTAAAGGTGTCCTCTCTCAGGTAAAATGCTGGAAATATCTGGGAGACATTTTGATTCTATTATATTGTTTTATGGCTACTTGGACCACTTCAAAGTGCGATTAGTGGCTGTACAATGTTCTCAACCCTTAAGGGGCTCAGGCAATGCACTTTTTTTCATCATGGCAATTCCACTCTGGCCAGAGGAACAGGAAGAACAGCAACAACTGGAGGAAGGAGCAAACAGAGCTGCAGCTGCAAGGAAAGCAAATAGGAGGTGTACTCGCAGGAATGTATAGGCTGAGGACAACATACCTGTAGTTCTCTGAGGACTAGTGCGCAAGGAGTCTGCACTTCTCTAGGGAGACTGTCACAGAGTTGTGTCATCTCCTTCAACAAGACCTGCAACCAACTGCCACAGATAATACAGCATTACTTTTGCAGTCAAGGTCACAGCAGCCCTGAACTTCTTTCCCTCTGGCTGCTTCCAGGCTGTCACGAGGGGTATCAGTCAGTCTACATTAAGCAGGTGGCTGATGCCATGTTTGATAGAGCAAACATTTTCATCACGTTTCCCATGGACATCCAAAAGCAGTAGCATAGGGCTCTGAGATTTGCATAGATTGCAGGCAAACTCCTAAATCTGAGGCCTCATTGATTGCACGCATGTCGCCCTGCACACTTCTTCAGATGAGCCCAGTGCCTTCATGAATCACAAGGGCTTACACTCCATTAATGTGCAACTAGTGTGTGGTGACCAGCGGCACATCCTGCAGGTCTGTGCCTGCTATCTTGGCAACTGCTGTGATACTTTTATCTTGTACCAAGCTTCCTTCTTCCACTCTTCAATAAAGCACAGCATATGAGGCATTGGCTGCTTGAGTACAAGGGTTATCCTCTGTGCACTTGGCTCTTGACTCCTCTCTGGAGCCTAATCTTGGCAGCCGAACTTCACTATAATCAGATTCATTGCTTAACTAGAACTCTCATTGAACAGACCATTGGATCATGGGGGGATTGGATCGTGGGGGGATTGGATAACTGGGAATGGGATCACAGGGGCATCGGATCCCTGGGGGGGGATCGGATCGTGGGGGAATCAGATCATGGGGGATTGGATCGTAGGGGAATCGGATCACCAGGGGATTGGATCGCCGGGGGATTGGATCACGAGGGGATTGGATCGTGGGGGATTGGATCATGGGGGATCAGATCACTGGGGGGGGGGATCGGACCGTGGGGGAATCAGATCGCCAGGGTATTGGATCGCTAGGGGTTTGGATCGCGGGGGATTGGATCGTGGGGGAATCAGATCGCCAGGGTATTGGATCATTGGGGGATTGGATCGCCGGGGGATCGGATCGTGGGGGATTGGATCGTAGGGGAATCGGATCACCAGGGTATTGAATCACAGGGGAATCGGTTCGTGGAGGATCGGATCATGGAGGAGTTCAGATAGCTGGAGGTGTCAGATCATGGGGGATCGGATCATGGGGGATCGGATGATAGGGTGATCGGATAGCTGGGAGGATCAGATCGAGGGGGGATCAGATCATGGGGAGAGCGGATCGTGGAGGATCGGATTGTGGGGGAATCGGATCGCCGGGGAATTGGATCGTGGGAGGATCTGATTGTGGGAGGATTTAATTGAGGGGGGATCGGATCAAGGGGGATCAGATTGTGCAGGAATCGGATCGCCGGGGTATCGAACCACAGGGTGTCGTATCGCGGGATGATCGGATCATGAGGGGATCGGGTAGCTGGGGTGATTGGGGCATGGGGGGACCAGATAGCTGGGGGGATCAGATCGGGGGGGATCGGATAGCGGGGTGTGTCACATCACGGGAGGATCAGATCGAGGGGGGACCGGATCATGGGGGCATCGGATAGCTGGGGGGATCGGATCATGGGGGATCAGATCGGGGGGGATCGAATAGCGGGGGGTGTCACATCACAGGAGGGTCAGATCACGAGAGATCAGATCATGGGGGGATCGGGTAGCGGGGGATCAGATCATGTGGGTGATTAGATTGCGGGGGATCGGATCATGTGGGGAGATCGGTCATGGGGGATTGGATCACAGGGGACCGGATCTCAGGGGATTGGATTGGATTGTGGGGGGATCGTATTGCGGGGGGAAGGGATTGCGGGGGGGGGGGATCGGATCATGGAGGAGTCGGATCTCGGGAGGGATTGGATCGTGGGGAGATTGGATCAGGAGAATTGGATCATGGGGGGGATCAGATCGTGGGGGGATTGGATTGTGGGGGGAATCGGATTGTGGGAGCATTGAATTGCGGGGACGTTGGATCATGTAAGGGTCAGGATGCGAGGGGTTGGCATTGGCTCACGGTCAGTATCGGACCGTGGGGCAGGGGTAAGGCAGATCACGGCAGGTTAGCTTGGAGGTTGAAGGTCCGGGGGCAAGCTCTCCTGCTCTTCCTTGCCCACAAGCAGCGCTGGATTGAGCAGTTCTTGCCTCCCTTTAACCGCTGGCTTTCCTGAGCCCTAGGAAACCTGGCCCGCAGCCATTAAATCCAAATGATTGCTAAAACCTGAGGCACACTGCCTCATTAACATATTATGATTCCTGACCCACCTCCCTACAGCTGATTAATCGCTCGCGCCCCCAACCTGCCTTGATTAATCCAGAAGTAGGTCCATTCGTGGTGAGTTGGGCTCTGGTTTCCCATTTTTAGAATTTAAACCCCCTAGCCCCTCTCCCATCCATCCTGGGGGTCGGGTGGTGGGGGTGGAGGTGTTTAAAATTCTTCCTACTGGGTCTTAACTTTATACGAAAGGACACCTGCCTCCATTCTAACAACAGTGCCTGTCAGGTCCAGCTCCAGTCCCAGTTCTGACTCCAACCTCAACTGAGACCCACCCAACACTTGCTCTTCGGAGAGCTAGAATCAGTAGCATTGGTAAGGGTGGCACTGTTGTTAGTGGCACTCTGCCCATTAAAATCAGAGGATTCAAATGACCTATTCTGCGGGGAGGTGTGAGAATGCAGCAAATCTGCATCTACTGATTTGTTCCTCCTTCACTTTTGTCCGCCTGTCTGTCTTCACTTTTCTTTGCTTTATTTTTCCCTGCCCTTCTTTTTCCTCATCTCTTTCTACTATTTGTCTCAGAAGTTTCCTTTTCATTCTGATTCCTAGAGCATTGGATCTGTCACCTGAAGAGACTGCAGCGTGCAGTGTGGAGAAATGAGGGAGTCTTTCAATGAAAATGAGCATGGGAGCTGGATTTAAAAGAGCATGGGGAATGGGATCTTAAAAAGAGCGTGGTGAGTGGCACCTAAAAAAGAGTAGGATGAGTGGGATCTTAAAAAGAGTTGAACTTCAAAAAAAACACGGGGGTGGAACTTTGGGAGTGGCATTTCAAAATTGATGCTATAAATAAAGTGAGCAGGATGTTGACAAGCCAGATCCTGTTCAATGTTGGGACTGTCCTAACCAGCCTGGGCAGTAGTTGCACCACTGGCTGGCTACAGTCCCACTCTTCTCACTCTTGCTGCTCCCCACTCACCAAAGATCATCAGTTGGAGCGGAACCAGAGCAAAGAAGACTTTCAGACATGTGATGGGGACTCTGACCTGATGGAAGGTGAACATCAAGACAAGTGATCATTTGTTATTTGTTATATTAATATATTTATGATATATTGTACCAGAAAACATGTGCATTGAGACCATCACAGTATAAAAAATGTCTAAAATCCTGGGTACATTCATGGCATGAACTTGGAGCTCTGCGTTAAGTGTATGCAATTCTCATGTATGAGGGACAATGTAGTGTATGTACTTTGCAGAAGGAACTATATTCTGCAGCCCCTGTATACTGCAGTACCAGTAGTGACCACCCCTGTATATAAGCCTGTGTAGTAACATTTGCATAGTAGTTCCAGGTTGCCTCCATTCAGTAAAGACCTGTTATAACCAACTCCTGCAGTCCGTGTCTCAATTATACACGGACATAATAGACAAGTAACCAAGTTATGGTATAATTTTCATCAACTAACTGGAGGTAGAACGAAGGGAAGTGATTTATTTCTCTTAACAAAGAATAAGTGAATTATTCTGAAACCTTATAAAAAGAGAGCTACTATTAGTAATGAACAAATGGCACATGTCTCAGCTTTGTTATTGAAGCAAAGGTATGAATAGAATATTTGGATCTATTGTTATCCAAACTAAATGGACACAACAGGCTAGTTGACATCATTTTAAGTCTCATCTGAAGTAACAATATAAGTTCCATCAGAAAGATAAGATAAGATCAAGCCTCCTTCAGGTTGCTTCATTTACATGTGTGTCTAATTTATTCTGGGGTACAGGTTTAGCATGTAAGTGAAGCCGCTTCCTACGGATGCTACATTTGGAGTGTAAATCAGGTGTGAAAGCCTGAACTGACTCTGAAGCGAAATGGCATGAAACTCTGTCCTCCAGGGAGTTTCCCTCTGCTTTGTTCCATTGTCATTTCAGCCCCTGACACAGGCTGCACTTGCACTATACTGCAGCGCAGGTGTAACGTGAAACTGCTTCAAATGTGGTTCCACAAAAAAGGACTGCAAACATTTTCTCGCATTGAGAAATTATTGGAGTGGAATTATGAACAATTCTAAACCCTTTTAGCCTATGGAACTGTAGCCAAGGCTCAACGGCAGTGAAATTGGTCTTCACCAGTAGCGCAAAATGGACTCCTAGTGAATCGGCAGCCCGTTTTAGACCGTGCATGATTTTCTTTTCCAAAGATGCTGCCCTGAAGAGTTATCATAGGATTATAGAATGATTACAGCACAGAAGGAGGCCATTTGGCCTGTCGAGCCCGTGCCAGCTCTCTGTAAGAGCACTTCAGCTAGTCTCACTCCCCCACCCTTTCCCGTAGCCCTGTAAATTTGTCCCCTCAGGTACTTATCCAATTCCCTTTTGAAAGCCATGATTGAGTCTGTCTCCACCACCCTTTCAGGCAATGCATTCCAGATCCTAACCACTCGCTGCGTAAAAAAGATTTTCCTCTTGTCGCTTTTGGTTCTTTTGCCAATCACCTTGAATCTGTGTCCTCTGGTTCTTGACCCTTACGCCAATGGGAACAGTTCCTCTCTGTCTAGACCCCTCATGATTTTGACTACCTCTATCAAATCTCCTCTCAACCATCTCTGCTCTAAGGAGAACAACCCCAGCTTCTCCAGTCTATCGATGTATCTGAAGTCCCTCATCCCTAGAATCATTCTCGTAAATCTTTTCTGCACCCTCTCTAAGACCTTCACATCCACCTTAAGTGCGGTGTCGAGAATTGGACACAATACTCCAGTTGAGGCCGAACCAGTGTTTTATAAAGTTTTGTGGTGGAACCACTAAGGGACTCCGATCAACTGTATATAATTCCCTTTAACAATATGTTAGCTACATCCTGAGTCTGTATCTTTGTATATACTGTTTGCATGTACAGAGCGCGGTCCCTTTAAGAGCGCGGGCAAACGCGATGACGTCACACCGTTCATCACGTGATCCCTGATCGGCGGGAAAAACGTGATGACGTCATGACGCCAGCCACGGGATCGCCCAAGCAGTCCTCGTGGAGCCTCCGAACTGACTAGACCTGTATTCATAGTTCTCGTGCATTTGTTTGTTAAACCCAGTTTGTTTTACATTAAACATCGTTTGTTTGATCGCCTGAGTCGACCTCAGTCTCTTGATAGGAACTAGACATTCCTACATAGGTGACCCCGACTTTTGCGAACAGTTTTCACAGAAGGAACAAAGCATGGAAACAAACGCCGTTGCATTAAAGCTACCGCAATTCTGGGAGCAACAAGCGACCTCGTGGTTCATCCAGGTCGAAGCCCAGTTTGCACTACGGAACATCGTTGCGGATCAGACCCATTACTTTTACGTGGTCGCCGCACTCGACAGCTCCACTGCCTCGCGGATCGTCAGCCTGCTTGAGAACCCCCTGGACGACCGCAAGTATGAAACAATCAAGGCGTGGTTGTTACAGGTCTTCGGGCTCACGAAGTCGGAGCGCGCCCACCGACTGCTCGTTATGCCCGGCCTCAGGGACTCAAAGCCGTCTGAGCTCATGAGCCAAATGCTCACGCTCCTTGGCTCCGAACCGGAATGCTTCCTCTTTAGGAAGCTCTTCCTCAGCCAGTTACCGGAGCAAGTACAAGCTGCCCTGGCCAGGTCCGAAGTCACAGATTGCGCAGCGCTTGCTGCCAAAGCGGACAAGATCTTCACGGTGATGCAGCAGTACTGCGCTGCCACGAGGTGCCCATCCCCCACAGACGCCGCCCCAGCTCCTCAACCTGCCGGGTTGTGCTTCTACCACGCCCGTTTTGGCGCGAAAGCAAGATGTGGCCGCCCTCCCTGCAACTTCTCGCCTAAAAAAAACAACAACAGCAACTCTGGCAAAAGAGGACCGGCTCTAACGGGCGCCCCGCGGCTGCGATGGCAATCGGTAATTCTGGAAAGCTCCTGTTTATCACCGACTCCCTCTCTGGTCGACGTTTCCTATGCGACACCGGGGCGCAGTGTAGCATCCTACCTGCGTCAAATCTTGATATGCAGGCCGGGAGGCACGGCCTCTCTCTCGAGGTGGTTAATGGCGGGGCTATTCGGACCTTCGGCAAACGACGGGTCCAGGTGTGTTTCGGCGGCCAGTGGTTTTACTGGGGATTCATCACGGCCAAGGTCTCTCAAGCCATCCTCGGTGCGGATTTCTTGTGCGCCAACAGCCTCTTGGTTGATGTAAGACACCGACGGTTAATCAATGCGGTCACGTTCCACTCCATCCCTTGCCACCGCAGCAACGCCATGTCGCGCACCGTCTCCTGTGCGTTCCCGCCTCCGGATGAGCTCGCTCGCCTGCTAGGTGAATTCCCAGACCTGACCAGACCCACCTTCTCCTCCACGGCCACGAAACATGGTGTCGAACATCACATCACCACTACTGGCTCCCCGGTCTACGCATGGGCCCGGCGCCTCGAACCTAGCAAGCTCGCGGCTGCGAAAGCGGAGTTCGCCACAATGGAACAGCTAGGGATTATTCGCCAGTCGAATAGTCCCTGGTCTTCACCTCTCCAAATTGTCCCGAAACCTGGCAGCGGATGGTGGCCATGCGGTGACTACCGATACCTAAACGACGCCACTACTCCTGATCGGTACCCGATCCCTCATATCCAAGATTTCTCTGCCCATTTGGCAGGAAATACCATTTTTTCCAAAGTCGACCTTGTCCGTGGCTACCACCAGGTCCCCGTGCACCCGCAAGACGTCCCGAAAACTGCAGTCATCACCCCATTCGGCCTTTTTGAATTTCTGCGGATGCTGTTTGGACTGAAGAACGCTGCACAGGCTTTCCAGCGCCTGATGGACTCCGTACTTCGGGACCTCAAGTTTATATTTGTCTACCCTGACGACATCCTCATCGCCAGCCCTAACAAAGAGGAGCACATCTGCCATTTACGCACCCTCTTTAGACGCCTCAGCCAACACGGCCTGATCATCAACCCGGCCAAGTGCCAGTTCGGCCTGCAACAGATTGATTTCTTGGGCCATCGCATCACATCGGACGGTGCAATTCCTTTGTAAACGAAGGTGGAGGCAGTAACATCTTTTCCACGCCCGCTGACCATCAAGGCCCTGCAGGAGTTCCTCGGGATGCCACCGTTTCATGCCTAAGGCAGCTCTGCTCATGCAGCCCCTGTACGAGGCCCTCAAGGGCAAGTCTGGCAAGGATCCGGTAAGCTGGACGGTCGACATGGACCGGGCGTTCGTTGACACAAAAAGCGCCCTAGCCAACGTGACCATGCTGGCGCACCCGCTGCCAGGCGCCACCATCGCCCTCACCACCGGCGCATCAGACTACGCCATTGGCGCAGTGCAGGACCAGTGGGTAAATGGAATGTGTCAACCGCTGGCGTTCTTCAACCGTCAACTACGGCGAAACGAGCGGAAGTACAGTACCTTCGACCGGGAGCTGCTGGCTCTTTTTCTGGCCATCCGCCATTTCCGGTTCTTGCTGGAAGGACGTCCCTTTGCTGCTTTTGTGGACCGTAAGCCACTAACGTTCGCTATGGCCAAGACCGCCGAACTGTGTTCAGCCTGACAACAACGTCAGCTAACGTTTATCTCTGAATTCACGACTGATATTCAGCACGTGGCCGGTAAAGACAACCTGGTGGCAGATTGCCTCTCCCACACGACCATTCAGGCAGTCCAGCTCGGCATCAACTACGCCCTCATGGCTGCGGATCAAGCCTCAGATCCAGAGGTGCAAGCTTACCGAACCAGCCCCTCTAGCCTCCAAGCGGCCGATGTCAAATTCCATGCCGCAGGCACCACGCTAGTTTGTGACGTCTCCGTAGGAAATCCTCGCCCTATCGTGCCGGTCGCCTGGCGCCGCAAAGTTTTTGACGCCATACACGGGTTGTCCCACCCTGGCATGATGGCCTCGCAACGGCTGATGTCGTCCAAGTTCGTTTGGCGGGGCATGCATATGGATGTCCGCGACTGGGCCAACACCTGCATGGTCTGCCAAAAGGCCAAGGTGCAGCGTCATGTCAAAGCTCCATTGGCCACTTTCACAGTTCCGGAATGTGGACCTGGTGGGGCCACTTCCACCTTCTCATAGGTTTACACACATCCTTACGATGGTAGACCGCACGACTAGATGGCCAGAGGCAGTTCCCTTGTCATCCACCACTTCGGCAGACGTGGCCAGGGCATTCATCTCCTCTTGGGTCGCCCGTTTCGGGGTACCGGCGGACATCTCTTCTGATCGTGGACCGCAGTTTTCCTCTGAGCTCTGGAACACAGTGGCTCAGGGGCTCGGCATCAAGCTACATCACACCACAGCCTACCATCCACAGGTGAACGGCCTGTGCGAACGATTTCACAGGTCCCTCAAAGCCGCACTGAGGGCCAGCCTCCAAGGAGCTGGATGAGTTGACAGGCTACCATGGGTCCTGTTGGGTCTTCGCACGGCACCCAAGGAGGATCTTCGCTCGTCCTCGGCAGAGCTCATCTATGGCCAGCCGCTACGCGTACCAGGGGATTTCCTTCCAACTCCAACAGAGCCATGGTCCGCATTGTGGTGTATGTAACCTGTTCCACCTTAAGAGAACTTAAGCCTGTTCCACCTTAAGAGATGTACTACTTTCTCTGGCTGCTGTATACGTAATACCGGTGGTGACCACCGGTATATAAGTACTGTGTAGTGATATTGCTGTTAGTATAGCCCTGACCTCCAACTAATAAAGACCTGTTGAAACGTTATTCTTGTAGTCTGTGTCAGTAATTAATCTTAAATACAACTAGAACACACAGACTTAACAGTGGCGACGAGTCCGATTCTTACCCTGCGGCAGTTTATATCCACGGCGGCTTCGTCCACAGAACGGGCGTCGAAGAGAGGCATCCACCCTCATCACCCTGCTGGAAGACACGTCGCGCGGCAGGCATCGAGAACCCGGAGTGCAGAAGATATCCTGAACTCGAAGCCTCCATCAGCGGCAGTCAGCTATCTTCCTTCTACCTCGATGGTGGGTAAGCCGGTCAGCGACGCGAGCAGAAAGTCAGCCGCGTTGGCTGTACAGACGGGGAGGGAAGACGGAGGAATAAGGGCGGTGAGATCGATCGCGACCGGAGATAAGGGCCGGGCCGCATTCGGGCCAAAAGGCGCAGCGCGGGGACATCGATCGCGGCTGGTGATAAGGGCCGGGCGGCATTCGGGCCAAAAAGGCGCAGCGTCTGGGGCGACTGAAGGCGCGAGAGCCGCGGTGAAGGCGAACGCAGCCGGTGCTAATAACCGGGATGCAAGAAGGGCTGCGAGGCGCGACATCGGGGAAGCGCGAATGCCCGAGGGAGCCGCGGTGAAGCGGAGACAGCGTCGGGGGAGTTACTAACCGCTGGGAAAGGGGAGCAGCAGCGGCACGCCAAACGCCATTGCAGCCAGTGGGTGAAGAAGGCGAGCGCGGGAAAGACCGCCAAGCGCGGGAAACCGCCATTTTGTAGGCGGAGGACGAAGACAAGAGCGGGAAGCCGCCATCTTGGAAAAAGGGAAATCACTAAAAAAAATTGCAACGATGCCTAAACATGGGAACATTAATACCTTGTAAAGCAAATAAAATCCCAGATGATGAGAAAGCACTAACTTTATTAAACTTAATGGGTGCGAAGACATACGGGCAATTGAAACACCTTTTATCACCAGATGAACCGGCGGAGAAGACGTTCGAGGAGATTGTTACTGTCCTGAGAAATCATCTAAACCCCACGCCGCTGATGCTAGCGGAACGATTTAAATTTTACAGCAGAAAGCAGCTGAAAGATGAAAGCAATGCTGAATATTTAATGGAATTGCGTAAGCTAGCAAAGTACTGTCAGTTTGGGACGGGACTAACAGATGCACTAAGAGATAAATTTGTGTGTGGATTATTAAAAGAAGATACACAAAAGCGACTGCTCGAGGAGAATGAGCTGATGCTTGAGAAAGCGGTCACTATGGCAGCATACACGAAGCCGCAGCGAGAGGCACGGCAGTAATGCAGCTACGGTCACCGGAACTCAGTACAAATCAATTGGTTTTGAGTACTGTAAAATGTTATCGTTGTGGAAAGACAACGCATGATCAGAACCAGTGTTGGTTTAAAAATCAAGAATGCAGAACGTGTGGCAGGCTTGGCCACATAACTAAAGTATGCCGGTCAGGAAAGAAGACCAGCAACAAAAAGTCACCGCAAGGAAAATACATAAAGGTACACAAGGTGACAAAGAACAGTTCGAACGAACAGAAGTCAGATTCAGACGCCAGCAGTAATGAACTGGGTAGTTTAAGAGTACACAACGTTGGTAAGGATGCAGATCTCCAGACAATTTGGGTCACTCTTCAGATAGCAGGAGTCCAAGTAAAGATGGAATTGGACACTGGATCGGCATTGACGGCCATGAATAAGAAAGATTACAAAAGGTTATTCCAACATATTCCCCTACGGGATACGGAGATTATATTGAAAACATACACGGGGCAAAGAGTGTACCCCATCGGAAAGATAGAGGTAAAAGTGGTCCACAAGGGCGAAGAAAGCCAAGTAATGGACTTATATGTGCTACCTGAAGGAGGTCCACCACTACTGGGACGGGAGTGGATTAGGAAAATGAATATGGACTGGCACTCCTTAAAGGCACTAACGGTAGATTCCGGGGAAACAGATGTCAAACCTAAACAATTGTCCAGAATATTGGACGATGCTAAAGAGGTGTTCCAGCAGGGACTGGGAACACTGAGAGGAATTACGGCAAACATCAAGATTGATGAACATGCACACCCAAAATTTTTCAAAGCCAGACCGGTACCCTATGCAATACGACCTGCTGTAGAAGCGGAACTGGAAGCGTTAGAACGTTCAGGTGTACTGTCTAAGGTAGATTGGAGTGAGTGGGCTACGCCCATTGTTCCCGTTATGAAACGTCCTTCGAGCAACAAGCCAGGAGAACCAGGGAAGGTTCACATCTGTGGAGACTTCAAGATCACCGTTAATCCGATGCTTCACACGGTGCAGTATCCGCTTCCGCGGATTGAGGATATTTTTGCTTCGTTGTCTGGCGGGAAACACTTCACCAAGATAGACCTGGCGCAGGCGTACTTGCAGATGGAGGTTGAAGAAGAGTCACGCCAGTACCTCACGATCAACACGCATAGAGGTTTGTACCGGTATAATAGGCTGGTTTTTGGAGTGGCATTGGCTCCAGCAATTTGGCAGAGGGCCATGGAGCAGGTATTACAGGGAATTCCAGGCACACAATGTTACCTGGACGATATTCTGATTACAGGAGATGGTGATGAAGAACACCTCGCAAACTTGGAACTGGTGCTCAACAGACTGAAAGAGTATGGACTTCGAGTTAATCAGCAGAAATGTGAGTTCTTTCAGAAGCGGATCTCGTACTGTGGTCATGTCATTGACCGGGAGGGGCTTCATAAGTCTCCTGACAAGATAGAGGCAGTTGTAAAGGCTCCCGCTCCGGATAATGTCTCTCAGTTGAGGTCGTTTCTAGGATTGATTAACTATTACCATAAGTTTCTACCGAATCTATCCACGGTACTGCACCTGCTGAACGCTCTTTTACAGAAGGGGGTACCATGGGAATGGAGCGAAAACTGTAAGAAGGCATTTTGCAAAAGCAAAGAATTGATCACCTCAGAGGAAGTGTTGGCTCACTTCAACCCGACACTGCCTATTCGGTTGGCTTGTGATGCTTCTCCATATGGTATTGGGGCAGTACTCTCACACAAGTTGCCAAATGGCACGGAAAGGCCAGTCGCGTTTGCATCCAGATCATTGACCTCCGCTGAGCGCAACTATGCGCAGATCGATAGGGAGGCTCTCAGCATTGTATGGGGAGTGAAGAAGTTTAATCATTACCTGCAGGGCCAAAAATTCACACTTCTGACAGACCATCAGCCGTTGGTATCCATTTTTAACCCTAAGAAGGGTGTTTCGGTGATGACAGCACAGAGACTCCAGAGATGGTCCCTTTTCCTAGGGGCACATCAATATCAAATAGAATTCAAAGGTACAAAGCAGCATGGCAATGCTGATGGGCTGTCGCGCCTGCCACTACCTGAAGAAGAAGAGACGACGAAAGTTGACCCTGTTGAGTTATTTCATTCGACCATCATCGAGTGTTTACCAGTCACCAATGCAAGTATTGAAAGAGAAACCAGGAACGACCCGACACTGTCCCGAGTCTACGAGGTGACAGTGAAGGGATGGCCAACACATGGTGATCCTCTGTTACTGGCATTCTCGGCAAGGCGAGACCAGCTGTCCGTCTGCCATGGTACTTTGATGTACGGGACAAGAGTGATTATTCCTCCCAAGTTAAGGGAAAGAGTTCTAAAGGAACTGCATGAAGGTCATCTGGGGGGAGTTAAGATGAAAAGTCTTGCTAGGGCTTATGTATGGTGGCCGGGTATTGACCAACAGATAGAGGAGTTGACGAAAAGCTGCGCTGGGTGCCAAAAAGTGCAAAATGCACCTCCGATCGCACCGCTACACCCATGGGAATGGCCTTCAGCCCCATGGCAACGCGTACATATTGACTTTGCTGGTCCATTCATGGACTCCATGTTCCTAATTGCGGTGGACGCACATTCCAAATGGCCAGAAGTGATCAAGATGAATACCACTACTTCAGAAAAGACAATTGCGGTGTTAAGAACAATATTCGCAAGGAACGGATTGCCAGAACAGATATGTTCAGACAACGGACCACAGTTCGTGTCGGAAGAATTCCAAAAATTCTTAAAGAAGAATGGGGTGAAACATTATACCTCTGCCCCATATCATCCGGCGACAAACGGGTTGGCCGAGAGATTTGTCCAAACATTCAAAAAGGCAATAAAGGCCATGAACGATGATCAGATTCCGCTACAACACAAGGTGGACAATTTCCTAATGGCATATCGAAACGCCGCTCATGCAGTGACTAACCAAAGTCCTGCCATGATGTTTTATAACAGGAGGTTGCGGTCCAGGTTGGACTTGTTAAAACCAAATGTGCGGAGGGAAGTGGAAAACAAACAGTTCCGGCATATTAATAACAAGGCCACTTGAAGTTTCGACGTAGGACAACCAGTGTTGGCAAGGGACTATGGAAACGAAAAATGGCAGTCCGGAACAATTCGGGCCAAACAAGGACCTCTGATGTACACAGTAGATATTGGTAACAATGTGATAAGGCGTCATGCGGATCAACTGGTAGAATCGAGAGCAAGGGTCGAACCCATGGTTGCGACAGAGACAACTGTGGAAGACGTTAATGAACCTGAAGCATCTACCTCGGCAGGGAATGTACCTGATGATGACGTCCAATACATAGGAAACCAACTAGAGGAGTCACCTCAGCAACAAGAATCAGAGACCACTGAAAGGCGTTATCCAACCCGAATCAGAAGGCCTCCTGAGAGACTGAACCTTTGAACTGTTTATACCTGAAGTTATATATGTATATATGTTATTATGTTATGTTAAATGGGGATATGACTGTTAAGCTAAAAAGGGAGGATTGTGGTGTATGTAACCTGTTCCACCTTAAGAGAACTTAAGCCTGTTCCACCTTAAGAGATGTACTACTTTCTCTGGCTGCTGTATACGTAATACCGGTGGTGACCACCGGTATATAAGTACTGTATAATGATATTGCTGTTAGTATAGCCCTGACCTCCAACTAGTAAAGACCTGTTGAAACGTTATTCTTGTAGTCTGTGTCAGTAATTAATCTTAAATACAACTAGAACACACAGACTTAACAACAGACCAATCAACTCATCAGCCACCAGGAGGCAGCCAGGTATTTTGCACCAGTACCAACATCGCATCACGGCTTTTGGAGCTCCCACGTCCCAGCAGAGCTGAAGAACGCCGAATATGTGTTCATCTGCCACGACGCTCATCGGGATCCGCTCAAGGCCCCTTACACTGGTCCTTTCTGCGTGATAGAGCCGGGAGACAAAACTTTCTCGGTGGATATCGGAGGTAAACCGGACCACATTTCGGTTGACCGGTTGAAGCCGGCACACTTGGACCTTGACCGCCCGGTCGAGACCGTTCAGCCGCCGAAACGTGGCCGACCGCCCACAGTCGCTGGGCCAGATCAAGCGCAACCACCCGCCAGCCCGCCCGCCGTCCAACAGCTTCCACTTCAAGTGTACAGAAGTCGCTCTGACAGGCTTGTCAGGCCTCCTCGCCGTTTCACTTTTTCTGTTAAAGACAATTCTGGGGGGGCGCATGTGGCGGAGCCACTAAGGGACTCTGATCAACTGTATATTCCCTTTAACAATATGTTAGCTACAGCCTGAGTCTGTATCTTTGTATATACTGTTTGCATGTACAGAGCGTGGTCCCTTTAAGAGCGCGGGCAAACGCGATGACGTCACACCGTTCATCACGTGATCCCCGACCGGCGGGAAAAACGTGATGATGTCATGACGCCAGGCACGGGACCGCCGAAGCAGTCCTCGTGGAGCCTCCGAACTGACTAGACCTGTATTCATAGTTCTCGTGCATTTGTTTGTTAAACCCAGTTTGTTTTACATTAAACATCGTTTGTTTGATCGCCTGAGTCGACCTCAGTCTCTTGATAGGAACTAGACATTCCTACAGTTTCATCATAAATTCCTTGCTTTTATACTCTATGCCTCTATTTATGAAACCCAGTATCCCGTATGCTTTTTTAACCGCTTTCTCAACCTGCCCTGCCACCTTCAATAATTTGTGCACATATACTCTCTGTTCATGCACCCACTTTAGGATTGTACCCTTTAGTTTATATTGCCTCTCCTTGTTCTTCCTACCAAAATGCATCACTTCGTACTTTTCTGCATTAAATTTCATTTGCTACGTGTCCGCCCATTTCACCAGCCTGTCTATGTCTTCTTGAAGTCTATCACTATCCTCTTCACTGTTCACTATACCTCCAGGTTTAGTGTCATCTCAAATTATTAAATTGTGCCCTGTACTCCCAAGTCCAAATCATTAATATATATCAAGAAATGCAGTGGTCCTAGTACCGATCCCCGGGGAACACCACTGTATACCAGTCTGAAAAACAACCATTCACCACAACTCTCTGTTTCCTGTCACTTAGCCAATTCCGTATCCATGCTGCCACTGTCCCTTTTATTCCATGGGCTTCAACTTTGGTGGTAAGCCTATTATGTGGCACTTTATCAAACGCCTTTTGGAAGTCCATATACACCACGTCAGCCTCCTTGCCCTCATCAACCCTCTCCATTACCTCATCAAAAAACTCGATCTTCTTGCAGAGGTGTCCTGGGGCTGTGATAATTGACCTTTGACAATCACGACCACCTTTCTGCATCTCACGTATGACTTCAGTCACTGAAAGGTTTTACCCTTGACCCCCATTTACCTCAGTTTTGCTCAGGCTTCTTAGTGTCAGTCAAATGCTACCTTGATGTTGAGGGCGCCTAATCTCACCTTTCCTCTGGCATTCAGCTCTTGCAACTGTGTCTGACTCAAGACAGTGACAAGGTCAGGAACCGAAAGGTTCCAGCAAAATCAGAACTGAGTGTCAGTCACTTGATTGCACTATTGATTACTTCTTCAATCACTTTGAAGTAGATTGGGAAGTTTCTGATAGGGTGGCAATTAGCCGAGTTAGATTCATCCTGCTTTTTTGTGCATAGGTTATTTTTTACTTTGTCAGGTAGATGCCAGTCATAGCTACACTGACATTTTTAAAAATTGGTTTATTGTAATATAACAAAAATATATTATTATTTTAAGAAAGAACTTCCATTTATATAGTACCTTTCATGTCCTTAGGACATCCCAAAGCACTTCGGAGCCAATGAAGTACTTTTTTTTGAAGTGTAGCCACTGTTGTAATGAAGGCAAACCTTTGGGGAAAATAAGAGGAAATATTTAACCTATTTCAAACCAGCGGTGAATCACTGAATATATTATAGAACTAGAAAATGCTTGGCTCCTACCCAGGGTTCCCTATTACTGAAAAACATATAGGAATTATTTTAAAGTCCACGTCAATAGTTCATCTTGTTTCATGATCAATCCTTATTAACTTCTATCTATCCTTCCATGTTCCCCCTAGAACTTCAGATTCTGGCCGCCGCATTATCAACAGCTGCTGGCGGGTCTCGCGGCGGCCGCCATTTTCAGCAGGTCGGCAGCACTGCTGTTGCCTGCGGTCGCCGAAAGTATTTTAATGAGTTGGAGCGTGACGTCAATCGTGAGTTGACGCCCGCTCATCCATTTTGGATTTTGCCCACTTTAAAGCACACCAGTGCATGCTAAAAGTGTTTCAACAGTGTAAACAGCCATGAGGAGTCTGGCAGGACTTGGCAGATTGTATTATACGAGGATGGAGGCTGACAAGTGGAAAATACCTTTTATACTTTCATTTTTTGCCCATCATGGTTGGGGCACGTTGCGGGGAGGGGGGGGGGTGGTGGTGGGGGGGGTGGTGGTGGGGGATGTACTATTAAAACAAATTCACAAACATCGGGTGATAGGTAATATTTTTGTAGCAAGCACGGCAACTGTTTCGCACATGGCCTACAGGTTCATTCCTTTCTTCCTGTAGGGGGTGGCGTGCGCCCAGTCAGCTTCACCTCTGACTGTCTCTGAGTGGGTTGAATCGCTCCCACACCCCTGGGTTCTAGACACCGGACTTAGGTACAGGCGGCAATACAGAAAATCGAGTAGACAAGTGGTTTGGTGCAAGAAAACCAAAATTTTATTGAAGGCAGAATAAAACACAATCTTACTGAGAATTACTGATATAGTTACAGGCATAAACAATTACACTTATATGGGAATGGGGAACACACGGCACATCGAGGGAAACAAATACACTAAAAATCCCCTTATCCTTATCCCACCCCCTAATACCTAACTAGATTAAGCGACGAGGGGCCAAGAATTTATGCTCACCAATTCAAAACCTGTTGCTTTAACCGGTTGGGTTTTGAGGTTCACTCTTTCTGTCCTCTGGGGTACTTCATCACCACATGGTCACAGGGCACGGTGCTGGAGTTGTTTATGCGAATCACCCTCCTTTTCCTCAGCTAACGTCGTCGTCGAGTCGTGATGGGTCTTAGAACATAAGAATTAGGAGCAGGAGTAGGCCATATGGCCCCTCGGGCCTGCTCCGCCATTCAATAAGATCATGGCTGATCCGAACCCAGACTCACGTCCACTTCCCTGCCCGCTCCCCGTAACCCCTAATTCCCTCATCAGCTAGGAAACTGTCTATCTCCATTTTAAATGTATTTAATGTCGCAGCTTCCACAGCTCTCTGAGGTAGCAAATTCCATATATTTACCACCCTCTGAGTGAAGAAGTTTCTCCTCATCTCAGTTTTGAAAGGGCAGCCCCTTATTCTAAGATTATGCCCCCTAGTTCTAGTCTCACCCATCAGCGGAAACATCCTCACTGCATCCACCCGATCAAGCCCCCTCACAATCTTATATGTTTCGATAAGATCGCCTCTCATTCTTCTGAATTCCAATGAGTAGAGGCCCAACCTACTCAACCTTTCCTCATAAGTCAACCCCCTCATCTCTGGAATCAACTGAGTGAACCTTCTCTGAACTGCCTCGAGAGCAAGTATATCTTTTCTTAAATATGGAAACGAAAACTGTATGCAGTATTCCAGGTGTGGCCTCACCAGTACCCTGTATAACTGAAGCAAGACTTCCCTGCTTTTATACTCCATCCCCCTTGCAATAAAAGCCAAGATTCCATTGGCCTTCCTGATCACCTGCTGTACCTGCATACTAACCTTCTGTGTTTCATGCACCAGGACCCCCAGATCCCTTTGTACTGTAGCACTTTGCAGTTTCTCTCCATTTAGATAATAACTTGCTCTTTGATTTTTTTCAGCCAAAGTGCATAACTTCACACTTTCCAACATTATATTCCATCTGCCAAATTTCTGCCCACTCACTTAGCCTGTCTATGTCCATTTGCAGGTTTTTTATGTCCTCCTCACTCACTGCTTTCCCTGCCACCTTTGTATCGTCGGCAAACTTGGATACGTTGCACTCGGTCCCTTCCTCCAAATCGTTAATATAGATTGTAAAGAGTTGGGGTCCCAGCACTGACCCCTGCGGAACAACACTAGTCACTGATTGCCAACCCGAGAATGAACCATTTATCCCAACTCTCTGTTTTCTGTTAGATAGCCAATCTTCCACCCATGCCAGTATATTACCCCCAATCCTGTGATTTTTTATCTTGTGCAGTAATCTTTTATCTTCTTCTTCTTCCTCGGGCGGTTCGGTCGCTGACAGGTTTTTTTAAACGGTTGGTGTTGTGTCCGTGTATAATAAGACACAGACTGCAGGAGAAACGGTACAACAGGTGTTTACTCAACGTGACTCACACGGGACCTGATCTGTACAGATTACTACTCAGTTCTATATACAGGTGTGGTCACTGCCGGTACTGCAGTATACATGAGCTGTAAAAGATAGTTCCCCCCTTAAAGGTATATACATTACAATTCCTCCCCTTTTAGATTAACAGTACCATAACACTCATTTAACAATTAAATATCAAACTAATTACAATTAACACTTTTAACATGCAACATTAGCTGAAAATAGTCTATTTATATATTCAGTCTTTGGGGAGGTTTCCTGATCCTTTCAGGATAGCGCCTTTCCCGAGTGTCTTGCTCTTGGTGCGGAGGCGATTCTGGCCCCCTGTCGTCGGTTGGTTCATCAGCTTCCGATGCAACTGTTTCTGGGGTAGATGCGACCTGTACGTTGGGTTCATCACCAGGTACGTATGGGCGAGGCATGGGGTTGACTTGTTCCTGTGACTCTAGGATCTGGTCAGCATGGCGTCTCACGATGCTCTCCCCAACGTCCACTGTGTACATTAGTGGGCCCTGCCGTGTGCATATCGTTCCTGGCTGCCATTTTTCTGTTCGGTAGTCGCGGGCCAAGACTGGTTGCCCTACATTGAAGCTCCTTGTTGGCTTCTCATGGATGTGCTGGAATTGCTTACTCTCAACATCTCTTCGTACGTTTGGTCTGAGCAAATCCAGGCGAGATCTTAACCTTCGGTTAAAGAACATCATGGCTGGGGCCTGGTTGGTGACTGCATGTGTCGTATTCCGGTAGGTGAACAGGAAATTGTCCACCTTGTGCTGCAGCGGAATGTTGTCATTGTACATAGCCTTTATTGCCTTCTTAAAGGTTTGTACGAACCTCTCAGCCAATCCATTTGTGGCTGGATGATACTGGGCGGATGTGTAATGCCTTACCCCATTCTTTTTCAAGAACCTCCGGAACTCTTCGGACACAAACTGTGGTCCGTTGTCAGAGCAAATCTGTTCTGGCAAGCCATTCCTGGCAAAAATGGTCCGTAGGACTGCAATAGTTTTGTCCGTGGTGGTGGAGGACATTTTGATGACCTCAGGCCATTTCGAGTGCGCATCCACGGCTATTAAAAACATTGAGTCCATGAATGGACCAGCAAAATCAATATGCACCTGTTGCCATGGAGATGAGGGCCACTCCCATGGGTTTAGAGGGGCCTGTGGTGGTGCATTTTGGACTTTCTGGCATCCTGAGCAGCTCTTGGTCAGGTCCTCGATTTGTTTATCGATTCCCGGCCACCACACATAAGCCCTGGCTAGGCTTTTCATTTTTACCCCTCCCAGATGACCCTCATGAAGCACATTGAGCACTCTATCCCTTAACTTGGGTGGAATTACCACTCGGGATCCACACATCAATGTCCCCCGGCACACTGACAGCTGTTCTCTCCTTGTCGAGAATGCTGGCAACAGTGAGTCGCCATGTGTTGGCCATCCCTTCACCGTCAAATCATATACCCGAGACAGTGTCGGGTCATTTCGGGTTTCGTTTTCGATACAAGCGTTAGTTACCGGTAGGTATTCAACTATAGTCGAATGGAATATTTCGACAGGATCCACTGCTGGTGCTTCCTCCGCAGTAGGCAGTGGCAGGCGTGATAGCCCATCAGCATTTCCATGCTGTTTCGTGCCCTTATATTCAATCTCATAGTGGTGCACCCCGAGAAAAAGTGACCATCTTTGTAGTCGTTGCGCAGTCATCACCGGAACGCCCTTCTTCGGATTAAAAATGGAGACAAGAGGCTGGTGATCAGTCAGCAAGGTGAATTTCTGCCCGTGCAGATAGTGATTGAACTTTTTCACTCCCCACACTAGGCTGAGGGCCTCCCTGTCAATCTGGGCGTAGTTACGCTCGGCTGAGGTTAGTGATCGTGACGCAAAGGCTATTGGCCTCTCTGAGCCGTCCGAGAATTTGTGCGACAGCACTGCTCCAATGCCGTAGGGTGACGCATCACATGCCAACCGAATTGGTAATGCTGGGTTGTAATGGGCCAATACCTCTTTCGATGTGATTAGTGTTTTGTTCTTCTGGAAAGCTCGTCTACATTCGTCACTCCACTTCCATGGCACCCCAGTTTGCAGTAGGGTGTTCAGTGGGTGTCGTATTGTAGACAAATTTGGCAAGAACTTATGGTAGTAGTTTACCAGCCCGAGGAACGACCTCAGTTGTGACACATTTTCCGGTGCTGGAGCCTTGACTACTGCCTCAATATTCTCTGGGGACTTATGTAAACCCTCTTTATCGATAACGTAGGCACAATACGAGATCTGTTTTCTAAAAAACTCGCATTTGGGGCGGTTAGCTCGGAGCTCATCTTCCTGCAATCTAGTGAGCACATGCTCCAGGTTGGCAATGTGATCACTGTCATTTTCACCCGTGACCAGGATGTCGCCCAAATAACACTGGGTCCCTGGGATCCCTTGCAGGACTTGTTCCATTGCCCTCTGCCAAATAGCCGGAGCTGATGCTACCCCGAATACCAGCCGGTTGTATTGGTAGAGACCTTTATGGGTGTTGATTGTGAGGTATTTTTTTGATGCTTCTTCTACCTCCATTTGCAGATACGCCTGTGCCAGATCAATCTTAGTGAAGCGTTTCCCTCCAGATAGCGAGTCGAAAATATCTTCAATCCGCGGAATTGGATATTGTACGGTGTGAAGGACCGGGTTCCTTAAAGTCCCCACAGATGCGAACCTTCCTTGGTTCCCCAGTCGTGCTGCTCAACGACTTTTTCATCACAGGGATGATGGGTGTAGCCCACTCACTCCAGTCTACCTTGGACAGTACACCTGAACGTTCCAGACTCTCCAGCTCTGCTTCGACGGCTGGGCAGATCGCATAAGGTACCGGTCTGGCCTTAAAAAATTTTGGGCTTGCGTTTTCTTCAATTTTAATCAGCGCTGTCATGCCTTTTAGTGTTCCGAGTCCTTGCTGGAACACTTCTTTCGCGTCAGTTAGGATCTTTGACAGTCGCCCAGGTGTGACGTCTTCATCCTTTTTGTCAGCCACAGTCAGTGCCTGTATGGAATGCCAATCCAGTTGTATTTTCCGGATCCATTCATGTCCCAGTAATGGTGGTCCTCCATCTTACAATACATACAGGTTTAGTTTTGGTGTTTCCTTACCGTTATATATAACGGTCACCCTTATTTTTCCTTTGGGGTAGACTTTTTGCCCCGTGTACGTCTTCAAAATAATTTTTGTCTCTCTCAAGGGTATGTGTGAGAATAGCCGCTCATAGTCCCGTCGGTTTATGACTGTTAGGGCTGATCCTGTGTCCAATTCCATCTTTACCTGGACTCCTGCTATCTTGAGAGTGACCCAAATGGTTCAGTGATTCTCCGTTGTGATCACATTATGTAGTTTCAGACAACTCAGTTCCCTGCTTTCGGAGTCGTTATCACTCTTTTGTTCATCTGAACTATTCTCCGTCATCTTATGTACCTTCTTGTATTTTTCTTTGGTAGGTTTCTTATTGCTGGTTTTCTTTCCCGATCTGCAGACTCGTGCTATGTGTCCTACTTTTCCACACTGTCTGCACACTTTGTCTTTGAACCAGCAATCATTCTGGTCGTGTGTTGTTCTGCCGCAGCGATAGCACTTCTCTGTTCCATATGACATTTCATTTGTGCCATATTCTTGCGGTCTCTGTTGTATCTCTGCAGCGCCCCATGCTGCTGCTTCATATGATACCGCAATGCTGAAAGCCTTTTCCAGCGTAAGGTCCTTTTCAGATAAAAGCCATTTCTGGGTTCCTTCACTTTGAAGCCCACACACAAACTTATCCCTTAAGGTATCTGCCAGTCCCGCTCCAAACTGGCAGTGTTTCGATAGTTTGCGCAGTTCTGTTAAATAATCAACATTGCTTTCATCATATGCTGGTTCCGTTTGTGAAACTTGAATCTTTCTGCTATCAGCAGCGGTGTGAGGTTTAAATGTTCCTGTAGTATCGTTACTATGTCTTCAAAACTCTTTTCCATTGGCTTCGTTGGGGTTACTAGATTTTGTAATAAACCATACGTCTTTGCACCCATTAAATTTAACAACACCGATGCTTTCTTGTCATCTGACACCTCATTTGCCTTGCAGTATACCTCTATTCGTTCGACATATGTAGTCCAATCTTCGACTTCATTGTCAAATGCGGTGATATTGCCACTCTTCGGCATTTTGGGTGTGGTTTAAAATGGCATCTCCCAATGGCTTAAAATGGCGTCTCCTGTGCTTTCCTTCCTTCCCCGCTGCTGCCAACGCCGCTCCCGGCGGTTCTCGTGGCAATGGCGGCGCCCTGTAGGTTTCGCGTGCTTCTCCTGCGCTGCTGCCAATGCTGCTCTCGGCGATCCTCGTGGCAATGGCGGCGCCTCGCGGATTTCTGTGCGTCTCTCTCTCCCCCTCTTCGACGCTGCTCGGCCCCTGAACACCGGCTGTGCCCTGTGCGCTCTGCCCTCTCTCTCCCCCATCGACGCTGCTCGGCCCTTTGCTGTGCCGCTTGGTCGGGCTCTAGCCCGCTGCTGTCTGGGAAGGGTCTGCGCACTACCTGTTGCCAGCCCGTTTCGCTGGACCACCTCGACTGGAAAGCCAAGCCTGGCTCTCGACAGCCTCCCCCGCAATTCTCGAGTCTCTGCTGGATGACTGGGCGGTTGCCCGTGGTCGATGCCCGAGTCTCTGGCCTTGACCTCCAATCCACTGATCTCCAGGAACGAATCCCCGGGAGGTGATGCACAGTTGCAGGTAGGTTTGAACTTGCCTTGTCGCCAATGTTGTGTCCGTGTATAATAAGACACAGACTGCAGGAGAACGGTACAACAGGTGTTTACTCAACGTGGCTCACACGGGAACTGATCTGTACAGATTACTACTCAGTGCTATATACAGGTGTGGTCACTGCCGGTGCGGCAGTATACATGAGCTGTATAAGATAGTTCCCCCCTTAAAGGTATATACATTACAGTTGGGGCTCGGTTGGCAGTTTACACTGTCAACCTGATTTTACTACCCATGCTTCGAACGCCAGTTCATTTGTCATGGACGCTGCTATCCATGCTTCGAACACCAACTTATTCTTAAATTGCGGTTTTACTGTACATGCATGCAACACCAACTTATTCGTCAAACGCCAGCTGATAACTAGGCGTATTCTTCGTCTCATCTCGTCTCGTCTGCCCGTTTGTGGCCTGTGTGTCCTGTGTGTTTTTGAAAATTGGGTCTCGTTCTCTTCCTGTGTTTGGCCCTCGGTGTAGAAATGGGCGTCCTTGGTGTTGAGCGGCGCGGGGAGCGAGAAGAGAGCCCGCCGCAAGGCCAGGGCACGAGAACGAGAGGCAGAAGGCCAAGGCCAAAAGATGAGGGCAGGAGCCAGAGAGCAATCACCACTGATGGGCCTACAATTATACCCGTTCTTCACCCCCTTATCTGCGCGCCAAATCAGGTCAGTCCTTTGTCTAACTTTTGGTGGGCTCGTTTAAAATGATTACAGCCATTTACTTTAACGACTTCTGGGATGGTTGTCTCCTGATATAATAGCTTCGATATCCTGGCTGTTTGTCATTTATGAAACTTAATCGGGTTTCCTGACTTGGCAGCTACCTGTGAGCTGTTACCGATTATTTATGCGAAGAGTAGATGGCTTTCAGATTAGAGCCATCCTGGCTTGATCTGTTCCAAGGTGAAGAATGCATATTCTGTGTTTACTTATCTGTCTAGCTTTACAAAGTCTTTTCACAGGTTCCTGCATGTTAGGTTTCATTTCAGGGCCTGCCTGTTTGCAGGGCCTTGCTTTTAAAATCCTGTCGGTTTTGGTCACGAGGTTACAGAAGCCATTTTGGGTACCATTTTAATAACTTGTCCATACAGGGTCCCTTTATCCATAACTTTGGGGAATGTGCAAATTTTGAGAACCCTACACTCCCCCCTGTTGATACTAAACCAGCTTTAAGTATCATCCTGATAAGGTGAGCAAATTTTCCGACCCTCCATAGTCAATCTTCCCCTGTAATTACCTATCTAATATACCCACGACACATGCATTTCCCATTCTGTAAAATGTAGTGTACATAAGCATACATAGAATAATTACAGTCATTTACACACATCCAAGCATGGATGGGGTCCAACACCCCTGCACCACTTGGCACACATACATCTTTATTAAAACAACACATCGAAAA
Source organism: Somniosus microcephalus (assembly GCF_052327205.1). Lineage (NCBI taxonomy): Eukaryota > Metazoa > Chordata > Chondrichthyes > Squaliformes > Somniosidae > Somniosus > Somniosus microcephalus. The sequence continues at coordinate 108,609,499 of NC_140993.1, forward strand.
TCTTTATTAAAAACAACAAAACACACAAAAAAAATCAATCTTTACTCAAAATACAAAAAATTCAAACAGGTGTATCTCCCTCCACCTTCACATAATGTTCCTTCCAGGTCCTTTGGTTTCGGTATTCTAGTATTTGACCCTTTCCCTTGCACTGAGTGCATACTAGGTACAATACTATCCCCAGCTGACACACCACGAGGATGTGGGAAGCCAGCCTAATCCACGAGAGGACCTCTATATTATTGAAAATGTCCCACCAGGGTGGAATTATGATGTCCAATATCTTAGCCCCTATCTCTACTGTCTTCTGCTCTAACGTGTAGAAAAGTTTCTGCAAGACTATTACTGCTTTGAGTATCTTGGTAAGGTGTTCAGGGAGAGGGGGAATTTCGTAGCCGAAATGCGCTACCTACTTCTCCTTTACAGTGAGGTGAACAGTGGAGGGTTCAGGAATGGGGACAATTCGTTCCTGGGCCACTTGAACTTCTGCCTCGGGTTTAAAGCAGAAACTGCTCTCACTTACTGGACACCAGCTATGCTGTCCATGCTGGTAGTGGGGCGCACCTGTGGTGACACAATATGTCCCAGCTCCTATATATGCTACCAGTGGGGGAACATGGCCTTGTGCCATTGCCTCCATGGTACAATTTATAGGTTTTGCGCCAACAGCTTTAAACCCGCACTGTGGTTTTGAATAGGCGTTCAAGTGCTGGGGACACAGTATTATGTGTGCTCCCCGGCTCCGGCACCCCGAGAGGTCGGTACCTGTCATAGCATGCTCCCACTTTATGATGTAAGGTGGGACCGCTGTGAAGTGAATGTGTACACCCCCTTGAATGACTCCAATGTTCTCTACCCTGTATACCGGCGTGGGTCGGGCTGTCCTACCCATGACTGGCATTCTCACTACTATACCCATGATGGTGTGGTTGGACCGCCCACAATCCATTGGGACTGGGTAGGCCTCCGAAGCTAGCCGGAGTTGGCACGGGCTTAATGCATTCTCAAATGGGTGGAGGGCTGCGAGGTGCTTGTTGCTGATCCAGGAGGGGACTAAACCCTGTTTTAAATCCTCCAGGTTACTGCGGCCCTCGCCCAGCAACCATGCCCCGTACAGCACGCACACCTCGTTCTGCACAGCCTGGTCAGAAGCATTTCTGTCTTCTCTGATGAGGGCATTTACGGTCTTTGTGTGCTTCTCCAGCTCCGTTATTATTTCTTTTAAATGTACCATCGTGGCCTGGTCCTTATGTAACTCCGAGCCTACTACCTTATTCTCATCCATCAATATCTTCCTTAACTGTGTTTTTAAACCATTTATCTGGGTCTGCAGCTCTATGTCATCCAGACTGTTGATGACAGAGAACCCTGTGTTAAACGCAGTAAAAACATAATTCCATACTCCCCTTCTTTGTCTCCCCGTATTACCAAAGTACTCGCGGTGTGTGGTGTACAGTTCGGTTTTGTCTACATTAGCGAAATTGAACTTGTAAAACTTTCTAAACATGTCCTTTAACAGGGCCTGGTATAGCTGCCCTGTCTCTTTGGGGCACCACTCCAGTAAGTGTACCTCGGTGAGATTTAAAATCACGGAGGCCACCGCGTAGTGTGCCCGCTGTTATAGTACCTGATCCGTAGGCACTAGTACCAGCCCATTCCCTGGTCCCTTGGTGGTGGTGGGACACCCCTCTCTGTGTGTCCTAGCTGCCTGAGTCATGGGCAAGGGCTTCCGGGCACATGCCACTAGCTCAGTGGCTTTGACTGGGGCTGGGTAACGTGGGCCTATGCAGGTGTGTAGGTGGGAATCCTATTCCACCCCCTTCCCCTTATCCTGTCATGATACGGAGAAGATGATGGATATGCCTGTGTGGCAGGCCCTTTTTGACCCCCACATGCAGACATAAATTCCCTGTTCCGAATCCCACCACTTATCCCAACATACGCTAATCCCTCCTTGGGTCCCGGAGACCTTCTGGTGGGTGTCGTTCCCCATTCGTTCCCAGTCAGCTGTACGGTCCCCCATGTCTGTGCTCAGCTTTCTGAGCCACCACCACCTTCCATGGGGAATCTGTCCTTTGCAAGCCAGGCACACGCGTTTCTCCTCAGTGACCCCGACCCGTGAGGCCACAACCTGTATGCTGGGGCAGGGGAGGGAGGCCTCCCCGTAGGTGAACCCGGTCTGGCTGGAGCACCGGGTGGAGTTGGATCCCAACCACCTGGGCCATCTTCCCTCATGGGCGTAGATGGCGGGCTCCTCCATGCCTTGTTCGCTACTCCCAGCAGTCACCACTGGTGTCTTGTCTCCTGAGCACCCATAGATGTGAGAGTCCTCCACGTCACCTCGCTTTCCAATGCTCATTTCTATCAGAGCGAGAAGGAGTACGCCCCCCTTCATCCTGAAATCCTTTCCTGCAAAGAGACACAAGAGCATATAGCCAGGTCCCGAGGAGATTCTCTGGCTTGGGTGAGGCATAGTCGAGTCTTGCGACCTCGACTTAAATACAAACACTCTTAACAATACTACTACTATATTAAAGCTACCCATCACCTTGTTTAAAACTTAAACTAAACATCCAAACTTAACAATATAAACTTACCTAGAACTATGTACGTCCGCCGTCCGTCTCCGGGCGGCCAGGCTAATCTCTGTTCGGGCTGCGGCACACCGCTCCCTTCAGCGTGGCCACACTGTCCTATACTTTCGGTCCCTCGCAGCCTGTGGCTGCCGGCTGGGGACCTCTGTCCTTGGACTTCCCCCTAACTCGGGAGGCTGTCCCTTTAAAATGGGGAGCTGGTGACCATGGTTTCCTTGGCTGTGGCATCCGTGGGGACCTCCTGAGGACTCTGGCGGGTGGGGTTTTCTTGGCTGGTGAGCCTTTAACCCGAACCGCTGCCCCCTCCGGTATGGCCTGTGGGCTCACCACTGCCGCTGGCTGGGGGTCCTCGCCCTCAGGTCCCAAATCTGGGTCCGGGGTGGGGTCTTCGACCTCAGGTCCCTCCTTCTCTAAACCTGGGTTAGGGGCGGGGTCTTCGCTCTCGGGTCCCTCCTCATCTGGAGCCCAGAAGAGTGGGGGAGTGTTCCAATCGGTGGGCGGGATGGCCCCTCCCCTTAAGCAAGCCACAGCGCCTGCCTGTGCAGTCTGTGAACTCGCTCCCGCTGCAGGCTGAGGATTTCTATCCTCAGAGCCTACCCCAACTGGCTGTTTTCTCTTTTTGGGTTTAAACAGTTTACACTGATTAATATGGAACCATTTGGTGCGCCGAGGGATCTTAATGGCGTATACCACGGGGCTTGCCTTGTCTACAATGCTGTAGGGCCCCATGTATAATGGTTCCAGACTCCCTACCCGAGCAAAATTCCTCACCATGACTTGATCCCCTACCTCCCACTCGTGGTGTTTTCAGGGTTCTAACAGCAATCGGTCACTCCGATGCTGCTTTCCCATGTTCCCAGCTGCCTGCTCATGGACCTGTTTAAGGTGCTCAAAGAGGTTTCGGGCAAACCTGTCCCAGTTTACCTCTCTGAGCTGACCCTCTGTGAGCACCGGGGCTAGTACATGGGTGGGGGTCCGCATAACCCCAGGGCCTGATAATCTACATCCTAGGGCACTTAAGGAAGTGGCCCTAGAAATAGTAGATGCATTGCTGGTCATCTTCCAGAACTCGATAGACTCTGGAACAGTACCCATGGATTGGAGGTAGCTAATGTTACCCCACTATTCAAAAAAGGTGGTAGTGAAAAAGTGCGGAATTATAGACTGGTAAGCCTGACATCGGTAGTGGGGAAAATGCTAGAGTCCATTATAAAAGATGTAATAGCAGAGCACTTGGAAAGCAGTGACGGGATCGGACAAAGTCAACATGGATTTACAAAAGGTAAATCGTGCTTGACTAACCTACTGGAATTTTTTGAGGATGTAACTGGTAAAATAGATCAGGGAGAACCAGTGGATGTGGTATATTTGGACTTTCAGAAGGCTTTCGATAAGGTCCCGCATAAGAGATTAGCAGGCAAAATTAAGGCACATGGGATTGGGGGCAAGGTATTGACTTGGATAGAGAACTGGTTGGCGGATAGAAAGCAAAGAGTTGGAATAAATGGGCCGTTTTCTGAGTGGCAGGCAGTGACTAGTGGGGTACCACAAGGATCGGTCCTAGGACCCCAGCTGTTCACAATATCTATTAATGATCTGGACGAGGGAATTGGATGTAATATCTCCAAATTTGCAGACGACACAAAGCTGGGTGGGAGGGTATGCTGTGAGGAGGATGTCGTGAAAGTCCAGTACGATTTGGACAGGTTGGGTGATTGGGCAGAAACATGGCAAATGCACTATAATGTGGATAAATGTGAGGTTATCCACTTTGGTGGCAAAAACAGGAAGGCAGACTATTACTTGATTGGCAATAGATTGGGAGAAGGGGAAGTGCAAAGAGACCTGGGTGTTCTTGTGCACCAGTCGCTGAAGGTAAGCATGCAGATGCAGCAGGCGGTTAAGAAGGCAAATGGTATGTTGGCCTTCGTAGCAAGAGGGTTCGAGTACAGGAACAAGGATGTCTTGCTGCAGTTGTACAGGGCCTTGGTGAGACCACACCTTGAGTATTGTGTGCAGTTTTGGTCGCCTTATCTGAGGAAGGACGTTCTTGCCATGGAGGGAGTGCAGCGAAGATTCACCAGGCTGATACCTGGGATGGCAGGAATGACGTATGAGGAGAGATTGTGTCGATTGGGCTTATACTCACTGGAGTTTAGAAGATTGAGAGGGGATCTCATCGAAACCTATAAAATTCTGTCAGGCCTGGACAGACTAGACGCAGGAAGGATGTTTCCAATGGCCGGGGAGTCCAGAACCAGGGATCACAGTCTAAGGATAAGGGGTAAGCCATTTAGAACTGAAATGAGGAGGAATTTCTTCACCCAGAGAGTGGTGAACCTGTCGAATTCTCTGCCACAGAGGGCGGTGGAGGCCAGTTCATTAAATATATTCAAGAAGGAGTTGAATATATTTCTTAAGGCTAAAGGGATCAAGGGATATGGGGAGAAGGCAGGGACCGGGTACTGAATTTGGATGATCAGCCATGATCTCATTGAATGGCGGAGCAGGCTCGAGGGGCTGAATGGCCTACTCCTGCTCCTATCTTCTATGTTTCTATGTTTCCTTTCCACATCAGTGAGTATCCTGGAGGAGTAGACCACCGGCCGCAGCCGGCCGTGCCGCTCTTGGAGCAGCACAGTGCTCAGGCTGTCGCTGCTGGCTGTTAGCTCCAGGAAAATCTCTTTCCCCCCATCTATGGCCCCTAGAGCTGGCGTGGTCTACAAGTCTTCCTTGAGCCTGACAAATGCTGCCTGGCAACCCTCATCCCAAAGCCACTCCACTCCCTTGTGTAGGCGTCGGTTCAGAGGGGCTGCGGTTGCTGCATAGTCCTCAATGAAATCTCTACAGTACCCGGTTAGCCCTAGAAACGACCTCACACCCGTTACTGTGTTAGGGACCGGTAGTTCTTGTACCGCCTCCCTCCTAGCCTTATCTATGGCCCTTTCTCCAGCGTGCACGGTTAGACCGAGGAATTTCACCTCCTGCTTGCCGATCTGCGCTTTCTTGGGATTTACCTTGAAACCCTTCTGCCCTAACAGCTCCAGCAGTTCGGCCAATAGCAGGCCATGCTCCTCTTTCGAATCAGTGAACAGGAGCAGGCCATCCACATATTGAACCAACTGTCTGGGCTGGCTAAAATCCTTTAACCTGTTGGCCATGCACTGATGGAAAATGCTGGGGCTGTTGTGGAAGCCCTGCGGCAAACAGTTCCACGTGTACTGTTGCCCTTTAAATGTAAAGGCAAACTTGTACTGATCCTCCCTCCTTACAGGGATGGACCAAAACCCATTTGAAATATCCAGCACCGTGAAAGTGGTCGCGGATGCTGGAATACTCCCGATGAGGTCGGCAACTGCTGCTACTGTGGGTGCGCAGGCTGGGATGTTACTATTGAGCACTCGATAGTCCACCGTGGCCCTCCAGCAATTGTCCGGCTTTCTGACCGGCCATAATGGAGAATTCAAGTGGGTAGCTATCGGTCTCAGAACTCCCTGCTGCACTAACGAGGATATGGCTGCTTCCATGTCCGGTTCTGCTTCCCTGGGGAAGTTATACTGTTTCTGTGGTCGGGCCATGGGGTCCCCGTCTACGCTGACCTCAAACCCTGTGACCCTCCTGCAGTCGTGGGCCTGCACAAATGCTTGGAACTCCTGTGGGGTGTTGCTGACCATGAGCCCAAGGTTATAACCCTCTTTGGGCTTCATGGTGCAGAGGGTCCCCTTCCCTTCCTTTCCCGGGATTACTACAATCTCTCCATTCTTTACTTTACCTGCCCCCCAAAGGCAGTGATTCCTTAAATCCACTAGGATCCCATGGCCTACGATAAAGTCGGCTCCCAGGACGTCTCTTCCACCCTCCATGTCCCATTTCATCAGGACACAGATCCACTTGGAGCAGAGTGGTCCTAACCGAATGGTGAGCGGGATGGAAAACGAGCCAGCCTGTTCCCTACCCGTGAACCCCGATAGACTGTATGGGACCCCGCTGGAGAGAGGTGAGGTGGCAGGGTTAGCTGAGTAGACCACGGTGCATGATGCCCCCGTGTCTAACAGATAGGTCTTCGTCACCTTCTCCAGCTCCATCTCCAAAAGGGGTCTTTTCCACTCATCGTATCAGAGAGAACACAGATAAACAGGCTGCGCTGGCTCTAGTCACGGCTGTGGGTTGGATGGGGCTGATGGGGTGAGAGCACCGGTGGCGGCTGCTACTCTCCCCTGGCCAGTCAATAAGGACCTCATGGTGTCCAAAAGTGACTCGACCTCTGCGGAAGGGATCCCTGCCCCCGCCTTTTGGGCTGGGGCTATGGGATGCTTTCCCTTGTTATCTTTCCAAGGGTTTTTGCACTCCTTCCGCCAGTGACCATCCTTCCCACACCCGTAACAATTGGTCTTGGTGTTGGGGGGGTTACTCCCTTCCTGGTGCCACTCTTTCCTACCCGGTCCGGGTTTTACCTCATGCACCTTTCCCTTGGGTGGGTGTGCATCGGCTTCCCTACCGTTTTTGTAAGCCAGAGTGAGCTGCCTAATTACTGTAAGTTTGGTGGTCTGGGGATTTTTGGGATTGAACCAGGCTTCTGCCTTGGCCCAGACCTGTGGCAAGCTGTTTGCCACCAGGCAACGGAGCCAATGCATCAGGGAATCCCCGTTCAGGAACGCCCGGCCCGGTGTCCCCAGACAGGCCCTCCGGTACACTGGCCACAGCTGGTCCGCAAAAGCCTGCCGGGTTTCCCCTGAGAGCTGGATCGTCTTCTCCACACGGGAGAAAGGACTTCCCTCATCCATCTCCATGGCCTCCAGAACCGCATCTCTAAGCTCCTCATACCCGCACTGCCCCCTTTTGCACTCGTCAGAGAGGGATTGGAGGAGACTACTCTCCAGGGAGAATAGCAGCATTTTGGCCTTCTCAGCGTCATCGCAGTCGTTGACGCTGGCTGTTTGCAGTACTTCCCTGAAGTGGATCGAGGGGTCTCCCTTTTCGGAGTGCCTCGGAAGATGGTTGACCATGGCCCTAAGCTGTTGGGTGTTAAAGTGTAATGCGAACTGGTTTTGGAGGGGTCCCTCTATGTCGCCATTGGCGGGTGGGCCGAACCTCCGATGCTGTGCTGGGCACATCGGTCCCGGCTCCGACCTCTCTGGCGGGGGTTGCTCTATCTCCGCCTTCACCTCTGGCTCCACTCCGGGTTCCTCCCCGGGTTCCACCCCCCCTTGCTGCCAAACCTCGCTGAAACTTGGCGCTACGGGTGGTGGTCGTGAGGTCTCCTCTCTCTCAACCGGGTCGTTCCTAGACACTACCGGTGATGTTGAAACTGTCCTCCCCTCGTTCCCCATAAAATCTGCCTGGCCTGCCTTTGGGCTTATGAGGCATGCCATGCCTTTTGCCTTCCGGAGGGCCCGGCTCAGATTTTCTATCCTCTCTTTACAGGGGCCGTGGTCTGCCTCCTCAAACCCCTGTTCGCTCGCTAGCTTATACGCTGCCCTTACCTCCTGTACTTTCTCTTCCTGTTCCCTAATCTGCCTTGCTAAGTGGGCGTTCTTCTCCTGCAACCTTAACTCAAATCCCTTGGCCTCGGTGACTTGGCACCGTAGGTATCCCAACTGCGCCTTGTGTTCTCCCACTAAATGCACTCTCTCCTGATTCAGAGCTTGCAAAGCTACTAATAACTTCTCCCCTGCAAGAGCCTTATCCTGGATCTCCAGGGCTGACTCCCTTAACTCGACTGCCTGTGCTGCAATGAGCCTGTCCAAAAGCTGGACCTGCTTTTTAAAACACATCAGCCAAACTGCCTTCTCTAAGGACTTCTTGTGTTCCTTTCCCTCTGTCCACTTGGCTGCTGCATCTACCGGACGCCCAGCCTTTAATAGAGTGGTGATCCACTTCTTAGTGATATTCACCTGTTCGAATCCGGCCTCGGGTGACTGTCTGTGTGGAGTTTGCACATTCTCCCCGTGTTTGCGTGGGTTTCCTCCGGGTGCTCCGGTTTCCTCCCACAGCCCAAAGATGTGCGGGTTAGGTTGATTGGCTATGATAAATTGACCCTTAGTGTTAGGGGGATTAAATACGTGGGGTTACGGGGATAGGGTGGGATATGTGTTGGTGTAGGGGTTACGGGGATCGGGTGGGATATGTGTCGGTGCAGGCTCGATGGGCTGAAATGGCCTCTATCTGCACTGTGGGGTTTCTGTGATTTCTGTGATAAACACATAATCAGAAATCCTTTCCTCCATCATGGTTCGCTCATCTGAACCATTGTCTACTGCATCGCAACCTTGTTGCCGGTGTCCTGCCGCGGTCGCCATTTCTGTAGGGGGTGGCGTGGGGTGGCACGTACGCCCAGTCAGTTATGCCTCTGACTGTTTATGAGCAGTTCGAATCACTCCCACGCCCCTGGGTTCTAGACTTAGGTACAAGGCGGCGATACAGAAAAGACTCGAGTAGACAGGTGGTTGGATGTAAGCAAAACCAAGATTTTTATTGAAGAAGAAATGAACACAATCTTATGAAAAGTTAACCAGTATAAACTTTTACAGGCAAAATACAAAATAACTATACTTATACAGGGAATGGGGAACACACGGCACATCGAGGGAAAACAACTATCTTAACAATCCCCTTATCCTTATCCCACCCCCTATGCCTAACTAGATTAAGCTATGAGGGGCCAGAATTCATGCTCACCAATCCAAAAGATCTGCTGAATTCAAAACAGCAGTGGGGTTTGGGGTTTGGTCTTTGTGCTCTCTGGAGCCTGCCATCATCACGTGGTCTCGGGGTGCTGCAAGGGCGTCGTCCAGGTACAAGTACCCCAAAGTTAAAGTCTCTGCTTGGGTACTTTACCTCACAGGGATGATGGTTCCTCTTCCTCGGCCGGCAGTTGGAGTTTGCATGAAGATAGTCGCAGGTCAGCTGGACTGAAGGCCAGATTATTCGAAGCTTTTCTTCAATCGTCTTTCCATTCGTCTTCTTCACCACCTCACCTCGTCGCGTCCTGCCTCGCCTGGCCTGGTTTGTCTGTGTCCGCCTGGCGCGATGCCGGTGTCCCTGATGGAATGGGGAAGGCACGGGCAGTGGCCAGGCGGTAAGCGCGGGATGGGGGAAGAGCAGTAGCTACGAGGGCGAGGGGCCAGAGCCGGAGCCAGGAGCAAGGGCAGAGAGCAGAGAGAGAAGGTTGCCAGTGGGCCTACAATTATACTCCTTCGGATGGCCCTTATCTGCGCGCCAAATCAGGTTAGTTCTTTGTCCCAATCTTGGCGGGTTATTTTAAATAATGGTAGCAATCTACACTAACTGTTTTTAGATGGCCGGTAATCGCATCTACTGGCCTGATAATTGACTTGTTTTGTTATAAATACATCTTAATGGGCCTGTCCAGCCTCGATGGCTTCCTTAAGCTGTTCCTGCTTATTTATGCAAACTGCTTGATGGCCTTACCTATAGGCCTAACTGGGTTTTGATCTGCCTCCGATTTGGTCTAATACATAATTCAAAGTCCTCTCTGGTTTTCAAAATGCAAAGTCTCTCTTTACAGAAAATGCAGCTTTGGTTTTATTTCTCCACAAGCTGCCTGTGCCGCAGAGTCCAAGTTTTAAAAATCTCACAGGCTTTCTGCCACGAGGCGCTGACGCCATCTTGGGTAACCTTTTTCATTAAAATGTCCATGCAGGGTCCCTTTTCTTATTAATAACCTTTGGGGAAATGTAGAAATTTTGCGAACCTTACAACCTCCATCTCCACGAGGGGTCTTTTCCATTTATCATACCGAAGGGAACACAGGTAAACAGGCTGCGCTGGCTCTAGTCAGGGCTGTGGGTTGGATGGGGCTGATGGGGTCAGAGCACCGGTAGCGGCTGCTACTCTCCCGTGGCCAGTCAATAAGGACCTCATGGTGTCCAAAAATGACTCGACCACGGTGGGAGGGATTCCTGCCTCGGCCTTTTGGGCTGGGGCTGTGGAATTCTTTCCCTTGTTATCTTTCCAAGGGTTTTTGCACTCCTTCCTCCAGTGTCCATCCTTCCCACACCCGTAGCAATTCGTCTTTGTGTTGGGGGGGTTATTCCCTTCCTGGTGCCACTCTTTCCTACCCTGTCCGGGTTTTACCTCATGCACCTTCCCCTTAGGTGGGTGTGCATCGGTTCCCCTACCATTCTTATAGGCTAGGGTCAACTGTCTGATCACCGTAAGTTCGGTGGTCTGGGAATTCTTGGGGTCAAACCAGACTTCCGCCTTGGCCCGGACCTGTGGCAAGCTGTTTGCCACCAGGCAACGGAGCCAATGGGCCAGCTGACCCTGGTTCAGGAACGCCCGGTTAGGTGCCCCCGGACAGGCACTCCGGTACACCGGCCATAACTTGTCCGCGAAAGCCTGCGGGGTTTCCCCTGTGAGCTGGATGGTCTTCTCCACACGGGAGAAAGGACTTCCCTCATTCATTCCCATGGCCTCCAGAACTTCATCCCTGAGCTCCTCATACCCGCACTGCCCCTTCTTATACTCGTCAGAGAGGGATTGGAGGAGTCTACTCTCCAGGGAGCATAGCAGCATTTTGGCCTGCTCAGCGCCATCGCAGTCGTTGATGCTGGCTGCCTGCTCTACTTCCCTGAAGTGGATCGAGGGGTCCCCTTTTTTGGAGAGCTTTGGGATATGGCTCACCATCACCCTAAGCTGTTGGGTGCTATAGGGTAATACGAACTAGTTTTGGAGGGGTCCCTTGTCGTCGCCATTAACGGGTGGGCCGAACCTCCGACGCCGGCACATCGGTCCCGGCTCCGCTCTCTGGCGGGGGCTGTTCCACCTCCGCTCCCACCCCTGACTCCACACCCCCTTGCTGCCAGGCCTCGCTGAAGCCTGGCGCTACGGGTGGTGGTCGTGTGACCTCCTGTTCCTCAACCGGGTCGTCCCTGGGCACTACCAGTGATGTTTGAACCGTTCTCCCCTCGTGCCCTATAAAATCCGCCTGGCCTGCCTTCAGGCTTATGAGGCACACCATGCCCTTTGCCTTCCTCAGGGCCAGGCTCAGATTTTCTATCTGTTCCCTGCAGGGGCCGTGATCTGCATCTTCAAACCCCTGTTCGCTCGCTAGCTTGTAAGCTGCCTTTACCTCTTTTACTTTCTGCTCCTGTTCTCTTACTTGCCTTGCTAGGCGGGCGTTCTTTTCCCGCAATGGTTTTATGAAGGGGAAGTCATGTTTGACAAATTTGCTGGAGTTCTTTGAGGAAGTAACGTATAGGGTGGATAAAGGGGAACCAGTGGACGTAGTGTATTTAGACTTCCAAAAGGCATTTGACAAGGTGCCACACAAAAGATTATTGCTTAAGATAAAAAATCACGGGATTGGGGGTAATATTCTGGCATGGATAGAGGATTGGCTATCTAACAGAAGGCAGAGAGTTGGGATAAATGGTTCATTCTCAGACTGGCAATCAGTAACTAGTGGTGTTCCGCAGGGGTCAGTGCTGGGTCCCCAACTCTTTACAATCTATATTAACGATTTGGAGGAGGGGACCGAGTGTAACATATCAAAGTTTGCAGATGATACTAAGATGGGAGGGAAAGTAGTGAGTGAGGAGGACATAAAAAACCTGCAAGGGGACATAGACAGGCTAAGTAAGTGGGCAGAGATTTGGCAGATGGAATACAATACTGGAAAGTATGAGGTTATGCACTTTGGCAGGAAAAATCATAGAGCAAGTTATTGTCTTAATGGCAAGAAACTGGAAAGTACTGAAGTACAAAGGGATCTGGGGGTCCTGGTGCACGAAACTCAAAAGGTTAGTATGCAGGTGCAGCAAGTGATTAAGAAGGCCAATGGAATGTTGGCTTTCATTGCTAGGGGGATAGAATATAAAAATAGGGAGGTATTGCTTCAGTTGTACAAGGTATTGGTGAGGCTGCACCTGGAATACTGCGTACAGTTTTGGTGTCCATACTTAAGAAAGGACATACTTGCTCTCGAGTCAGTACAAAGAAGGTTCACTCGGTTAATCCCGGGGATGAGGGGATGGACATATGAGGAGAGGTTGAGTAGATTGGGACTCTACTCATTGGAGTTCAGAAGAATGAGAGGCGATCTTATTGAAACATATAAGATTGTGAAGGGGTCGGATCGGGTGGATGCGGGGAAGATGTTCCCGATGATAGGTGAAACTAGAACTAGGGGGCATAGTCTTAGAATAAGGGGCTGCTCTTTCAAAACTGAGATGAGGAGGAACTACTTCACTCAGAGGGTGGTAGGTCCATGGAATATGCTGCCCCAAAAAGCTGTAGAAGCTACATCATTACATAAATTTAAAACAGAAATAGACAGTTTCCTAGAAGTAAAGGGAATTAAGGGTTACGGGGAGCGGGCAGGAATTTGGACATGAGTCTAGGTTCGGATCGGTCATGGCCCTATGGGTAGCGGAGCGGGCCCAGGGGCCGTGTAGCCTGATCCTGCTCCTATTTCGTGTGTCTAATTCTGTTAGATTCAGGAGATGGTTCTGTGATAGTGGATTGGCGGTTAGGATCAGATCAGCCATGATCTTATTGAATGGCGGAGCAGGCTCGAGGGGCCGATTGGCCTACTCCTGCTCCTATTTCTTATGTTCTTATGTAACCTCAACTCATTACCCTTGGACATTTCTATCCATGCTTCGAACGCCAACTTATTCTTAAATTGGGGTTTTACTGTCCATGCATGCAACGCCAACTTATTCGTCAAACGCCAGCTTATAACTAGGCGTTTGTTCCCTAATGCGTCTTTCCGCTGCCCTTCTCTGCCCTTATCGGTTTACCGTATTCTTCGTCTCGTCTCGTCTCGTCTGCCCATTTGTGGCCTGTGTGTCCTGTGTGTTTTTGAAAATCGGGTCTCGTTCTCCTCCCGCGTTTGGCCCTCAGTGTGGTAATGGGCGTCCTTGGTGTTGAGCGGCGCGGGGAGCGAGAAAAGAGCCCGCCGCGAGGCCAGGGCATGAGAATGAGAGGCAGGAGGCCAAGGCCAAAAGATGAGGGCAGGAGCCAGAGAGCGCTCACCACTGATGGGCCTACAATTATACTCGTTCTTCACCCCCTTATCTGCGCGCCAAATCAGGTTAGTCCTTTGTCTAACTTTTGGCGGGCTCGTTTAAAATGATTACAGCCATTTACTTTAACGACTTCTGGGGCGGTTGTCTCCTGGTATAATAGCTTCGATATCCTGGCTGTTTGTCATTTATGAAACTTAATCGGGTTTCCTGACTTGGCAGCTACCTGTGAGCTGCTACCGATTATTTATGCGAAGAGTAGATGGCTTTCAGATTAGAGCCATCCTGGCTTGATCTGTTCCAATGTGAAGAATGCATATTCTGTGTTTACTTATCTGTCTGGCTTTACAAAGTCTTTTCACAGGTTCCTGCATGTTAGGTTTCGTTTCAGGGCCTGCCTGTTTGCAGGGCCTTGCTTTTAAAATCCTGTCAGTTTTGGTCACAAGGCTACAGAAGCCATTTTGGGTACCCTTTTAATAACTTGTCCACACAGGGTCCCTTTATCCATAACTTTGGGGAATGTGGGAATTTTGAGAACCCTACACTCCCCATTTCCCTTCACTGCAAGTGGGAGACAGACGTGACCTTCAGCCTCCTGCTGAGCTTAGCGCTGGAAAGAGCACGTTACACCAGAAAATCAATGCCACGCTGATGTTAATGAGCAGGCTGCACCAAAATACCGCTACTGCCTGCACTCTCTCGGCTGGCGGCCATTAGCCTTGGCTGCCGCTGCTCCTGGCAGGTTTCCAGTGTTCTCGAATTTCTAGACCTTGATCTTCCTGCTCTACCAAATGTCAACCTTACCAGATTCACATCATCCCGAAGTGCATCATGTTTTAGATTGTCATTAGTACCAAAAAAAAGCTTAAGGTGAGTAAACTAGAGAGGGCCCCAGTGCTCAGCCCAGAAAGCTTTCCTTTTAATAGAATACCATAAATGTAAGGTGCCTCATCTTCCATGTATTTTCAGCATTTTTATTTGTCTGGTCAGCATCAAATATGCTCAATGTAGGATTTGTAGCAGAATAAATCATAGCCTAACAGCTTTGAAAGGGCAAATTTTGCAATTCTGGGAATGTTGCGCGTGCCGCACTTATACAACTGGAGTGCTGATTCTGAATTTTGATAATTTACGTGTGATCCCTGCTCTCCTTGGTGGTAATTTTGACTTTGGACGATCGTATAAAATGGACAATATCGATTTAGCCATCCGTTATAAATCTCTCAATTATGATTTTCATTTCCATTGACTTCAGTAAGTTGAGTTTGCACATGCAGCATAATGAAGTGGGCACCACTGAATCCAGAGCATGCAGCACTTAAAATGATGATGCTTAAAATTAAAGGGATGAAACCACTTAAAGGTAAGTGTGCATATATAGAGGGATAATAATATTGGAGCCTTTTTCAGGCTTCAAAAATGGTCACAGCAGTTTTGAGTCTTTGCAAAGGCTTTATGGAAGGAGGAGGATAATTGACCCATGAGGTTGAAAGGACAGATAAAGCAATGTAGAGACACGTGGAGTCTGTGGGAAAATGGTGGTGTGGTATTACTGTAAACATTACAAAACATAACCTCAACTGTGAAGTACTATACTGAAGGGCCTAGAAATTCGGTATAGCCGCGTTTGGGGCGCTAGTCCTGGCGATGCGCAAAGTTTAGCGCCAGGTGCAATTTTGCGCCACCTAGCGTGATATTGGGTTGCAGCACCCCTAAAGGTGATTGCGGCGATAAATCAGGCGCTGCACGCTACTCTTAAGGCGCTAACCCGGCGGCGCAACCCAATTTTGCGGCGGCGGGGCGCAGCGAAGGTGCTGTCAATAATCACTTTCCCTGAGACACACTGGCGCTGACCAGCTCTTAAAGGGGTAGGTCAATTGGCATCACTAGACACATTCACTGCCTCGTAGGCCTTCAAAGCGTGGGAGCCTACCTGTGGCGCACCAGCCTAGCAAGACATGGAAAGGGTGAGGCAGAGGGCGGAATGCCTCACTGATGGGGCATTGGATGCTTTGGTTGGCGCAGTGGAATCAAGGCCAAGGAAGATGGTCGGAATGTGATTTATGTTTTGGACAGTCTCCCGGGTGTGAGAGGCAGTTATGTGTCAGTGTATTAGTTTTGCTTTCTGTTGCCATAGCTTTCTCATGTTTGAAGGAACCACATTTTGTGTAATGAAACACTTTCTTCATTTACAATGGCCATGCCTGCTATTTACATGCATCTTGCCCTTCACAGGCTTGGGGGTATTAGACTGGTTCCATTCCTGTTCTTGGAATGGCAGCAAGCATTCGGTGAGAGGGGCCTAGAAGCTACTTCTGATCAGCCTCTGAAGCGTAGCCTGAGAGGAGCCGCTCGCGTAGAAGTTCAGGCCAGCAGGCATCTTCGCAGCCACCGACAGAGATGTCCTGCACCTTATCTGAGGCTGCAGATCTGGCTGAAGCAGCTGGCACAGCTCAGTCACCACCTCCTTTCTAAATCGCAGCTTTCTGACACACTGCTCCTCCGGCATGTTCATGTAGGAAAACTGCTGTCGGAAAACCCTGCCAGCGTAAGGTCTGCTGTGGCGACGTCTGTTGGCCCTCCTCCGTCTGGCCATGCCCACCCCCTCTCCCAGCGTCTCAGTGCCCTTTCCAGATGATTCAGCAGCAGGACGTTCCCCTCCAATGCAGCCCCCATAATAAGTGCCCACAGGAAGGTTCCCCGTTGTCAAGGCTCACCAACAGCAAGGTGATGGTCAGAAGGCTGAAGATCGTCTGCCTGCGCTGGCTCAGTGGTCAAATGGCTCTCAGTGTGCAGCTCAGCAACTCTTTGTAGCTCTCAAGGAAGTTGTGCTCCAAAAATGGCTGCCGCTTTTAAGCCACACCAGTCCCCTTTAAATAACGCTCCTCCAGCCCGAGAGTGCCTGGGGAACGTTCCAGTGAGCTGTCACTATTAGCGCCAGGCGGAACGGAGGCAGGCGCCACTCAATTTCCGGTCCGAGGCGCCAAAAATGCGTTGCACACTCAAATGACGTCATAATCAGCCTGCGCCCATGAGCGGGCGTTAGCGCCAGCGCTAAATGCATGCTCAATATGGGGCGAGGCACTAGGCGCCCTGCACCCGCCCGCAAATTGGCTAGCGCCCCACTTCTCGGCCTCTTTAGGCGTTAATTGGTGGCGCAACCAACCGAATTTCTCCCCTAAGGTGTTTTAAAAACACAAACTTACTGGAAAGAGTGCAAAAATGGCTATCTTTTCCAAAAACTGAATAAAAATTTTAGAAATGTGAAACAGTGTCTTGCATAAAATATTGCATTAGAACGTTTCTTTAATATAATAAAAAAACTTTTCTAAAGGTTGTTGAAAAGCTCCTTTGCTAATGGAACTCCCTTTTTCTCATTCCAAATGGGCAACAAAGACAAACCGTCTGAAATATACCCAGTATATTTGGGGTGTTGTTGAGATTTCTACAGAAAATAGGCACAAGTATTTCATCTCATGTAAGTGAAAAGAGTGCATAACAGCAGGGCAGAAAGGAATTGGTACAGGGCCTGCTCTCCCAATTTAGCGCTCTCTCTGTGTCAATGGCACACCTCTGTTCTGACACACAGGGCCGCTGATGGTTCATGTGCTTTCCTCCATATGTTCTTATACACACTATTCCGCAGGTATGTATACAATATCCCTAGAGTAAAGAATTGATACAAAGGGGTAAAAATTGGTCTATGCCCGTTTGCAGGCACTGAATCAGCACTGCTCACGCAGCTCATGTCTTGACACATGGGCGCTGTTTAGTAGCATGAAAAGCTTCCAGACAAGTGGCCAGGCAGCAGTGGCAGTGGAGGTCAATGACAGAAGCATTGCACCCAGGACATGGCTGCCATGCCACAAGAAATTCAATGACATCACCAGGGTTGCTAAGGTAGGACTCCTGACTCAGATTTCCCATTACTCACAGCTCTGCACCACCTGTAGCCCCACTACTCACAAGCCATCCCGCCCCGCTTCGTTTCACTCTCCGACAACCGCTGCACCACACTTCATTCCACCTCCTTCTGCTACTACTCACAGACCTGTTGCTCTCCTTACTTTTACTTCCTTCACTTTCCACACCTCTGTCACATTTCACACAACACCCACACTATTTGACCATAAGATGTACATCCTCAAAACATCTCACTAGGCTACCACTTCTTTCTTGCAGGACAAGTAGGCACATAATACAAGGGAGCATGCATGGATAGGAGGAAGATGAGCCTAAATCCATGTCTTGTCCTCTTCCAGTCAAGGAAGAGGTCCTGGACATTGTGGTTAGGGGGTGGGTGAGGCTTGTAGCCACTGCTGAGGCTGGATGACACATCCCACAGGGTTTTTGTGCATCTTACCCTCTTCCCATCGCACACCAATATCACCCGACACACTCTGCATAACCAAGTGCAGCTGCTTTCAGCAGACATTCATCTCTCTCTGCCTACCCTTGATACCAACTGCCTCTCTCTTCTATTTCAGGTGCAGAAGCTTACAGGACCCTAGGTGAGCAGAGAAAGAGGAGGGCGGCACAATGGAACGTCTCCTCAATTAATTACAGTCTGACAGTTCTGGCAGCTGGGGCGATTGGTCTCCGCCTCTCTCCCTCATCTTCCTCATCACCTTCAGGCTCCTGCACTCCTTCCTCCCTGGTGGTTCCAAGGCTTGTCTCCTTTGGGGGGAAAAGCTATGGAGCATGCAGCAGAAGACCACGAATCTGGAAACTTGATCTGGCTGAATTGCAGAACTCCTCCCGAATGGCTGAGGCAGTGGAACCTCTGCTTGAGAAGACTGATGGCCTGCCCAATCAGAGCCCTGGTGGATGCATGTCTCCAATTATAGCACTCCTCAGATTCTGTGCTCATGTTCCTAATAGGAGTCATGACCCTGTGCTCAAGACATACCCCTGTCCTCTAGCAGCCAGCCTGACACTCTTGCGGGTGGAATAGAGTGGGTATTGAGGACAGGCGCAGGATGAAGGTGGCATGAGTATTGCTAGGAAACTGGGCACAGACCGCCATGATGTGCTGGCTGTCATCACACACCACCTGCACATTGTAGGAATAGAATCCCTATCTGTTGATATACATGCCCAGGTATTGATGTGTAGCATGAAAGGCGATGTGGGTGGAGTCAATTATTCCTTGTACTTGTGGGAAGCCAGCATTCTTGGCTCTTGCATCCTGCCTCGCTTGGGGAATCAAGTGAAGCCATTCCTCCTGGAGTAGAGAGCCTTGGTGACATACTGGGTGATGTCACCTGTTGGAGCCTGGAATGACCCTGTAGCGTAGAAATTCAAAGCCACGGTAACCATGGTAACGTTATGCATGATCTACGTTAGAAATCGGTATGTAGTGGGCCTGTTTTGTGCTGCTTGGGTTCCAATTGTTTCTTAAACTCAGTGAGCATCTGATTATTGCAAACATTTTTAAAATGAAAACATTTAAATGCAGCCTTGAGTGAGTTCTCCTTGGCACATTTTCACTTATGCCAGGATGTGCCCCAACCCCAGTTGCAGATTTTTGCCTCTAAATATCAGAAAAAAACTGGATGAGTTCGAATGAGCATATATTTTCTTTATATTTAAATAAATCACTGATTTTGTGAGCTCCTACCTTCCTCCAACCCTGAAAGCAAGAGGTTTGATCAACAGTCACAGAATGGGACTCCCCATAGAAGAGAATTCCCTGAGCCGGAAACATAAATCTTTAATAAGCGATCCAAAGCCAAAACATTGCTGCAGGCAAATGTATCAACTTCTTATCTGCCTTGTTCCCTGGCTTAAATACATGGAATAACAGGGCTGATTATGTCATTGACTGTGCCAGCAATTAGCTGAGTGTGGCACATACAGACAGGTGAGTAGACATTACGCTCAAACAGAAAACATGCAGTTGTTGAAAGACAGAAAAGCCTGGATTTTTCGGTCAGGGCTATTTAATATAGAAAAGACAGGCTCTGGGCTTCGCCAGGCTTGCAGGCTTCCTCCAGGTGCAGGGCATTATGGACTCCACACACACAGCGCATGGCAGGGGCGCTAATGGAGCGCTGAGGCAGTAGCGCCGTGGCAAGGTGAAGCCAACGACACACGCCAAATCCGGCCCCACCATAGCGCAGCTGCTACGAGTTAGTGCCGGGGACTTCAGCGCCAGGCAGATCGTGATGTCAGTGAGCGAAC
The DNA here is from genome assembly GCF_052327205.1 of Somniosus microcephalus. Lineage (NCBI taxonomy): Eukaryota > Metazoa > Chordata > Chondrichthyes > Squaliformes > Somniosidae > Somniosus > Somniosus microcephalus. Next base: position 108,629,267 of record NC_140993.1, read on the forward strand.
GCTCACTGGTTGCCCGATCTGCAAAATTTATTATTATATATAGTTTAATTATAAGTTGCTTAAAGCTTACTTTAAAGTTCCTTGATGTGTGAGACTTTTTATTACATCACACCTTTTCTGCAGTAACAACAGAAAATGCTGGAAAAACTCAGCAGGCCAGGCAACATCCGTGGAGAGAAATTAGAGTCGACGTTTCGGGTCAAAACCCTTTTTCAAAACTGGAAAGGAAATAAAATAAATCGAAGGCAAGGCTGCGATAGAACAAAAGAAGTAAAAGAGACATTAAGAGGTATTCAAAACCAGACGAGATGCTAATAGGACAGTGGAGACAAAAGACGGCTCAGATAGGTGTGAAGTGTACTGGCAGGATAAGAGACCGCTGCCATGTGGGAGAGAGAAGAGAGAAAAAAAAGGAAAGGTCGGGGGGAAGGGAAGGCCCAAAACAAAGGGGTGGAAGAAAATATAAGTAAAAATGTAATGGGGGCCGAGGTTATGATCTGAAATTGTTGAACTCGATATTGAGTCTGGAAGGCTGCAAAGTGCCTAATTGGAAGATGAGTTGCTGTTCCTCGAGTTTAAGTTGAGCTTCCGTGGAACAATGCAAGAGGCCAAGGACGGTGAGGTCCGAGTGGGAATGGAGCGGTGAATTAAAATGACAGGCGACTGGAAGCTCGGGGTCACCCTTACGGACTGAATGGAGGTGTTCCAACGTAAACGCGAGGAACAGCACCTCATCTTCTGATTAGGCACTTTGCAGCCTTCCGGACTCAATATCGAGTTCAACAATTTCAGATCATAACCTCGGCCCCCATTATATTTTTACTTATATTTTTTTCCGCCCCTTTGTTTTGGGTCTTCCCTTCCCCCCGACGTTTCCTTTTTTTTCTCTCTTCTCTCTCCCACATGGCAGCTGTCTCTTATCCTGCCAGTACACTTCACATCTACCTGAGCCGTCTTTTGTCTCCACTGTCCTATTAGCATCTCGTCTGGTTTTGAATACCTCTTAATGTCTCTTTTACTTCTTTTGTTCTATCGCAGCCCTGCCTTTGATCTATTTTATTTCCTTTCCAGTTTTGAAAAAGGGTTTCGACCCGAAACGTCAACTCTAATTTCTCTCCACGGATGTTGCCTGGCCTGCTGAGTTTTTCCAGCATTTTCTGTTGTTATTTCGGGTTTCCAGCATCTGCAGTATTTTGCTATCGTACCTTTTCTGCAGTGATGGAAACAGTAGCACCCACAACTGATAGCCACACACAGTGACAAAATCAAAGGGAATGTTAGAGTATCTGCAGAATTAATACTTTGAAGAAATTCTACCTGGGAATATAATAGGATAAGGCAGAACCATCTCCAATCTATTAGCTCAAACATTAGACAAAATCTTACAATCACATGAGTGAGATGGGTCAGTAATTCCCAAATTTATCAGAGCCTTGTTAAAAAAAAAAGCCATGGCTGTGAAATTCTGGTCTGAATGATTGGATTATTTAAAGATACTTGTTCTGTAACATATAACATAGGTAATGACATTTCAGCAAGGAAGGCTCTTTTGAAAGGGGTTAAATTCTAACATGTGCAGTTAATAAAAAAGTCCCATCCCCCCCCCTTTAATAGTCTTTTGATCCCTGGATCGGACAAAGTCAACATGGATTTACAAAAGGTAAATCATGCTTGACTAATCTACTGGAATTTTTTGAGGATGTAACTGGTAAAATAGATAAGGGAGAACCAGTGGATGTGGTGTATTTGGACTTTCAGAAGGCTTTCGATACGGTCCCACATAAGAGATTAGCGTGCAAAAATTAAGGCACATGGGATTGGGGGCAAGGTATTGACTTGGATAGAGAACTGGTTGGCGGACAGAAAGCAAAGAGTTCGAATAAACGGGTCGTTTTCCGAGTGGCAGGCAGTGACTAGTGGGGTACCGCAAGGATCGGTCCTAGGACCCCAGCTGTTCACAATATATATTAATGATCTGGACGAGGGAATTGGATGTAATATCTCCAAATTTGCAGACGACACAAAGCTGGGTGGGAGGGTAAACTGTGAGGAGGATGTCGTGAAACTCCAGTACGATTTGGACAGATTGGGTGATTGGGCAGAAACATGGCAAATGCACCATAATGTGGATAAATGTGAGGTTATCCACTTTGGTGGCAGAAACAGGAAGGCAGATTATTATTTGAATGGCAGTAGATTGGGAGAAGGGGAAGTGCAAAGAGACCTGGGTGTTCTTGTGCACCAGTCGCTGAAGGTAAGCATGCAGGTGCAGCAGGCGGTTAAGAAGGCAAATGGTATGTTGGCCTTCGTAGCAAGAGGGTTCGAGTACAGGAACAAGGATGTCTTGCTACAGTTGTACAGGGCCTTGGTGAGACCGCACCTTGAGTATTGTGTGCAGTTTTGGTCGCCTTACCTGAGGAAGGACGTTCTTGCCATGGAAGGAGTGCAGCGAAGATTCACCAGGCTGATACCTGGGATGGCAGGAATGACGTATGAGGAGAGATTGTGTCGATTGGGCTTATACTCACTGGAGTTTAGAAGATTGAGAGGGGATCTCATCGAAACTTATAAAATTCTGTCAGGCATGGACAGACTAGATGCAGGAAGGATGTTTCTGATGGCCGGGGAGTCCAGAACCAGGAGTCATAGTCTAAGGATAAGGGGTAAGCCATTTAGGACTGAAATGAGGAGGAATTTCTTCACCCAGAGAGTGGTGAACCTGTGGAATTCTCTGCCACAGAGGGCGGTGGAGGCCAGTTCATTAAATATATTCAAAAAAGAGTTGGATGTATTTCTTAAGGCTAAAGGGATCAAGGGATATGGGGAGAAGGCAGGGACAGGGTACTGAATTTGGATGATCAGCCATGATCTCATTGAATGGCGGAGCAGGCTCGAAGGGCTGGATGGCCTACTCCTGCTCCTATCTTCTATGTTTCTATGTTTCTATGTAACAGTACTGTTGTTTTTTAATACTAGAGTATTCTGATACATAACACCCTGGATTTCCTTGTGTTCAGCTCTGCTGCTGTCCACCTGCAAGCTGATTCCTGACCTTGTTCCACTATCTGCATGCTTCCCCGTCCCCCACTTCCAGCAGAGATCACTACAGGCAGACCCAGCATAGTCAATTCCCATGGCTGCCCACCCCGGTGTTATTACGCCCAGAAATATAAGAAAGTTTGTGCCAGCAGGTTTAGTGATCCCCATGGAAATTAAATCCCTATTTCAAAGAATTGCATCTCCATCCAAATCAAGAACAGTTCAGACCCATCAATGGTTTAAAAATTAAAATGTCTTGCTGCTTATTACAAATTTGTTTGAGGGTTAAGCAAGCAACAACTAGGCTACTTTGGTCAGATGCTGGTCAGATCTCTGGATTATTACCTGAGCCACGAGTGAATTTGGCTAGGACAAATAAAATTAGAGAGTTAAATGCGTGGCTCAAAGACTGGTGTGGGAGAAATGGGTTTTGCTTCCTGGGACACTGGCACCAGTACTGGGGCAGGAGGGAGCTGTTCCATCGGGACGGGCTTCACTTGGCCAGTGCTGGGACTAGAGGCCTGGTGGATCATATAACTAGGACTGTAGAGAGGGCTTTAAAGTAACTAGTGGGGGGGAGGTTCCTAGAGAGCAAATAATAAAAATGACAACAGAGAAGGTCATAGACTTAGGTAGCAGTGGGGAAATTAAAAACCAGAGCATGTCAGGAAGGGGCAGAAGGTATGGAGTAAAAGGTAAAGTAATAAAAAGGGCAAAAGCAGGAACTAAGTGTCACAAAACATCTTTGAAAGTTCTCTATCTGAATGCGAGTAGCATTCATAACAAAATAGACGAGTTAATGGCACAAATAACTACATATGGGTATGATCTTGTGGCCATTACAGAAACATGGCTGCAGGGTGACAATGCCTGGGAATTAAACATACCAGGTTATTTAACGATCAGGAAGGACAGGCAGGAAGGAAAGGGAGGTGGGGTGGCTATGTTAATAAAGGAAGGAATCACTGTAATACAGAGAAATGATATTGGGTCAAAAGATCTGGATAATGAAACAGTTTGGGTGGAGGTAAGGAATAATAAGGGGAAAAAAACACTAGTGGGCGTAGTCTATAGGCCTCCGAACAGTGGCAACTCTGTTGGACGGAGTATCAATCAGGAAATAGTTGAGGCTTGTAATAAGGGAACATCTATAATTATGGGGGATTTTAACTATCATATTAATTGGACAAATCAAATTGGGCAGGGCTGCCTTGAGGATGAGTTCATTGAGTGTATTAGGGATGGGTTTCTTGAGCAGTATGTAACTGAACCGACCAGGGGGCAAGCAACCTTAGATCTGGTCCTGTGTAACGAGACGGGATTAATTAAAAATGTCCTAGTAAAGGATCCCCTTGGAATGAGTGACCATAACATGGTTGAATTCCATATTCAATTGGAGGGTGAGAAGGTTGGATCTCAAACAAGCGTGCTAAGCTTGAATAAAGGAGACTATGAAGGTATGAGAGCGGAATTGAGTAGAGTGGATTGGGAAAATAGATTAAAGTGTAAGACGATACATGATCAGTGGTGTACATTTAAGGAGTTATTTTACAACTTCCAAAAAATATATATTCCACTGAGAAGAAAAGGGTGTAAAAGAAAAGACAGCCATCCGTGGCTAAGTAAAGAAATTAAGGATAGTATTCGACTAAAAACAAGGGCATATAAGGTAGCCAAATCTAGTGGGAGGATAGAGGATTGGGAAAACTTTAAAAGACAGCAAAAAATAACAAAAAGACTGATTAAGAAAGGGAAGATAGATTATGAAAGTAAATTAGCAAAAAATATAAAAACAGATAGTAAGAGTTTTTATAGTTATATAAAAAGAAAAAGGGTGGCTAAAGTAAATGTTGGTCCCTTAGAGGATGAGACCGGGAAATTAATGGTGGGAAATATGGAGATGGCAAAAACACTGAATGAATATTTTACATCAGTCTTTACAGTAGAAGACACTAGGAATATCCCAACACTGGACAAACAGGGGGCTAAAGGGGGGGAGGAGCTTAACACGATCAAAATCACTAAGGAAGTGGTACTCGGTAAAATAATGGGACTCAAGGCGGATAAATCACCTGGACCTGATGGCTTACATCCTAGGGTCTTGAGGGAAGTGGCGGTAGCGATTGTGGATGCATTGGTAATAATTTTCCAAAACTCCCTGGACTCGGCAAAGGTCCCGGCAGACTGGAAAACTGCAAATGTAACACCCTTATTTAAAAAGGGCAGTAGACAGAAGGCTGGAAACTAGAGACCGGTCAGCCTAACATCTGTGGTAGGTAAAATTTTGGAGTCCATTATTAAGGAGACAGTAACAGGACATTTGGATAATCATAATTTAATAGGACAAAGTCAGCATGGTTTTATGAAGGGGAAGGCATGTTTGACAAATTTGCTGGAGTTCTTTGAGGAAGTAACGTATAGGGTGGATAAAGGGGAACCAGTGGACGTAGTGTATTTAGACTTCCAAAAGGCATTTGACAAGGTGCCACACAAAAGATTATTGCTTAAGATAAAAAATCACGGGATTGGGGGTAATATTCTGGCATGGATAGAGGATTGGCTATCTAACAGAAGGCAGAGAGTTGGGATAAATGGTTCATTCTCGGACTGGCAATCAGTAACTAGTGGTGTTCCGCAGGGGTCAGTGCTGGGTCCCCAACTCTTTACAATCTATATTAACGATTTGGAGGAGGGGACCAAGTGTAACATATCAAAGTTTGCAGATGATACTAAGATGGGAGGGAAAGTAGTGAGTGAGGAGGACATAAAAAACCTGCAAGGGGACATAGACAGGCTAAGTAAGTGGGCAGAGATTTGGCAGATGGAATACAATACTGGAAAGTGTGAGGTTATGCACTTTGGCAGGAAAAATCGTAGAGCAAGTTATTATCTTAATGGCAAGAAACTTGAAAGTACTGAAGTACAAAGGGATCTGGGGGTCCTGGTGCACGAAACTCAAAAGGTTAGTATGCAGGTGCAGCAAGTGATTAAGAAGGCCAATGGAATGTTGGCTTTCATTGCTAGGGGGATAGACTATAAAAATAGGGAGGTATTGCTTCAGTTGTACAAGGTATTGGTGAGACCGCACCTGGAATACTGCGTACAGTTTTGGTGTCCATACTTAAGAAAGGACATACTTGCTCTCGAGTCAGTACAAAGAAGGTTCACTCGGTTAATCCCGGGGATGAGGGGATGGACATATGAGGAGAGGTTGAGTAGATTGGGACTCTACTCATTGGAGTTCAGAAGAATGAGAGGCGATCTTATTGAAACATATAAGATTGTGAAGGGATTGGATCGGGTGGAAGCGGGGAAGATGTTCCCGATGATGGGTGAAACTAGAACTAGGGGGCATAGTCTTAGAATAATGGGCTGCTCTTTCAAAACTGAGATGAGGAGGAACTACTTCACTCAGAGGGTGGTAGGTCCATGGAATATGCTGCCCCAAAAAGCTGTAGAAGCTACATCATTACATAAATTTAAAACAGAAATAGACAGTTTCCTAGAAGTAAAGGGAATTAAAGGTTACGGGGAGCGGGCAGGAATTTGGACATGAGTCTAGGTTCAGATTGGTCATGGCCCTGTGGGTAGCGGAGCGGGCCCAGGGGCCGTGTAGCCTGATCCTGCTCCTATTTTGTGTGTCTAATTCTGTTAGATTCAGGAGATGGTTCTGTGATAGTGGATTGGCGGTTAGGATCAGATCAGCCATGATCTTATTGAATGGCGGAGCAGGCTCGAGGGGCCGATTGGCCTACTCCTGCTCCTATTTCTTATGTTCTTATGTTCTTATGTACCTCCAGAGGCAGAAAGTCCTCCAGGCGACAGCTACGCTGGCAGTGAGAAGAGGTTGCTGAGGAGGTCAATGCCAAGAGCATAGCTCCCAGGATATGGCTGCATGTTGAAAAAGTTCAATGAATTCACCAGAGTTGTCAAGGTAATAATACTGCTCACTTGCTCTCTGCTCACACGCTCACTACCTCCAGCCTCACTACTCACAATACTCCCCTCCCCACTTCCCTTCATTCTCCTACAATCACTGACCCACATTTCACTCTACCTCCTTCTCCTGATACTCACACACTCACCACTATTGCAACTCTCACTTCCCACACCTTGCAACTTACACACTGCATACCAACTATTATTACCATGATAGGCACATTCTCTAAACACCTCATACGAATGTCACTAGCACATTCCCTTCTTTCTTGCATTAGAAATTTCCACACAACTTGCAGCAGGACACTGCCACCTACATATCCTCTCCTCCGTGGAAGAAAATCTGCTGGCCATCTTGGGCAGGGAGAGAGCTATGGCCGAGGCGAGTGGCAACACTGGAAGAGACATTGATCTGGGTTTCTTACAGCCTTATCTTCTTTTTGCCTTCTTAGTCATACTTCACCCTACACACGCTGCATGACAAACAGCAGCTGCTTTTACCAGCTATTTCTTCCTCTGCTCTCCTTTCACATTAAAAGCTAACCCTTGTCTCGATCTTTCATTTCAGGTGCTGAAAATGCTGACTTCTAAGGCCCAGGCTAGCGAAGAAGATTGACAGGCATATACCAGGATATGTTAGGTGCACTAGGCAGCCAGCCAGTGGGCTTGCGCACAATGGCCTAGAAATTGAGTGGGCTTAGCGCCCATTTTGCGGCGCTAGAGGGCATTGCGCTGGACTTACAGCCGGTTTTGAAATTGACTAGGGCCCAACATCGGCGTTACACCGGTAGCGCTGCGCCGGCACCGATGACGTCATCGGTGTGCGCAGCGTCCCGGTTGCCACGGTGACGGGCCCCAGCGCCGAAATTCAGTTGCGGCCGCCTCGCCCGTGGCAGCCGCAACTAAGACTCTGGCAACAGAGTCTTGCACGACTTTGCGCCGGCGCATAAAGGTGGAGCGGCGGCCGGCCGCTTTCCCGCCGGCCGCCTGCACGCACCTCCCTTCCCGGACTCCCCCACCCCCCCCCCCGCGGAACAGATGCTTCTCGGCTGCGAGCCCGGCACTTCCCCGAGGTGCCGGGCTCATTTTTGTGAAGATTTTACCGGCCAGCGGGCGGGTGCAGGCAGCTCCTCCTTAACTGAAGGAGGAGGCCTGCACTTCCCGAGCCTGCCGCACCGCATCGGGCGCCGCAGCACCGGAATAGCGCCGCAATGCGGCGCGTAGCGCCAGTTTTCAGGCGCAAACAGCCTTCAGTAGCGCCGGCAGCCGTTTGGGCGCGGCGCTACTGAATTTTTGGCGCGCACAACGCGACTTAGCACCGGCGCTAAATTTCCGGCGTTAAGCCCCGGCGCAGCGCAACCTCAATTTCTAGGCCAATGTCTCATAACATAGAGGTTACTATAAGCGGCCTGAGTGTCTTACGATGCACCACCTGCCATATTGGATACCGAGGTGCTCGTTTTATACCTGTAAAATGGGCACGGGGCCAATTAATTTCTAGACCACAGTACAGGCACAGTCCTGCACATGAATTGCTTGGGCTGCTTATGGGAGTGGCCAGCATCATTGCATACAAGAGAATACCTAAGATATACCTGAAACTCATAAAACAAATCCAGACCACTTCAGGAATCATACCTGGCCCCACATGCAAATTTCTGTGTTACACTTAAAGAAAATGATTTTTTTTAAAGGAAAAGTTTGGGGAAATTGGGCGTGTTAGTGCCAGTTGTTAAGACCGGAAGAAAAATTGGCGGCCGCCTCATTTCCGCTTGCTTCCGGCGGGTCCTGCGGTGGCTGCCATTTTGAGCAGGTCGGCCGCGCTGTTGTTGCCTGCGCTTGTTGCAGTGCTGCAGATGTGGATATGAGACAGATTGTGACGTCAATAAGTGTGCAACGCTGATTTGACACACGATCTGCCATTTTGGACGTCATCACTCCTTTTAGCGTTCTCACCAAATCACGACCAGTTGAACAGTTGAACAGCAGGAAGGATCCCCCACCAGCCCCATTCAAAGGGATCATCAACAACTTGCAGCTGACTTGCTCTTTCATTTATACTGGCTCTGTGTAAGTTTGTGCAACTGTTTGGCGCTTTCCACAGTTATTTAAAGTTGCTGAGGTGACAGGGAATTTTGCTGCAAGTGGAGAACATCTTGCTTCTCATTTAAAGTATTCTGCTCACATCACTTGTTTCCAGTCATGGAGACTCCACTTGCAGTCGCTCTCACACTTGAGTATGACCGGGAGATTGAGGCAGTGAAGAAGAGGACAAGATGCTCGCAGAGGGAGGAGCAAGAGGGGCAGGAGTGCTCTCAGCAGGATGCCTTACCCATGTAGGGTCTTCTGAGAGCGCTTCTACCTGCACTTAAGCCAGGAGCAGTGTATTAGGAGGCTCTGCTTTACCAAGGAGTTGGACACAGAACTCTGCCACCTCCTGCCACCAGACCTGTCGCCTCAGAACAGAGCAATGACAGTGCTGCCAGTGACCCTCAAGGACACCGTGGCCCTCAATCTTTTCGCCACTGGATCTTTCCAGTCTGGAGCAGGAGACATAGCTAACATGTCCCAGTCCGCCATCCATCACTGCATCCAGGAGGTCACAGAGGTTCTATACTCCAGGAAAAGGGACTTCATTGTTTCCACTCTAAACAGAGAGAAGCAGGAGCGCATGTGGCTTTGCCAGAACATCGAGCTTCCCCATGGTGCAGGGCACCATCAACTCCACACACGTGGCTTTGTGGGTACCGCATACTAATCCTGAGATGTTCTGTAACTGCAAAGGCTACCATTCACTTAATATGCAGTTGGTGTGCGACCACACCCAATGCACCATGATGGTGAATGCCCACTATCCTGGCAGCAGTCATGATGCCTTCATCCTGCGCCAGTCTGGTGTGCCAGCAATCTTCCAGCCACATGTCAACATAGAAACATAGAAGATAGGAGCAGGAGTAGGCCATTTGGCCCCTCGAGCCTGCTCCACTATTTAATGAGATCATGGCTGATCATCCAAATTCAGTACCCTGTTCCTGCTTTCTCCTCATATCCCTTGATCCCTTTAGCCTCAAGAAATATATCCATCTCCTTCTTGCATATATTTAATGAATTGGCCCCAATTGCTCTGTGTGGTAGAGAATTCCACAGGTTCACCGCTCTCTGGGTGAACAAATTCCTCCTCATCTCAGTCCTAAATGGCATACCCCTTACCCTTAGACTGTGACCCCTGGTTCTGGACTCCCCCGCCATCAGGAACATCCTTCCTGCATCTAGTCTGTCTAATCCTGTTAGAATTTTATGTTTCAATGAGATCCCCTCTCATTCTTCTAAACTCTAGTGAATATAAGCCTAATCGACCCAATCTCTCCTCATACGTCATTCCTGCCATCCCAGGTATCAGTCTGGTGAATCTTCGCTGCACTCTCTCCATGGTAAGAACATCCTTCCTCAGATAAGGCGACTAAAACTGCACATAATACTCAAGGTGTGGTCTCACCAAGGCCCTGTACAACTGCAGCAAGACATCCTTGCTCCTGTTGTGGTGGAGCCACTAAGGGACTCCAATCAATTGTATATAATTCCCTTTAATAATATGTTGGCTACAGCCTGAGTCTGTATCTTTGTTTTCACTGTTTACATGTACAGAGCGCGATCACTTTAATAGCGCGGGCAAACGCGATGATGTCACGCTGTTCATCACGTGATCCCCCACCGGTGGGAAAAACATCATGACATCATGACGTCAGCCATGGGACCGCCCTAGCAGTCCTCGTGGAGCCTCCGAACTGACTAGACCTATAGTTGATGTTCTCCTGTAGTTATCCGTTAAACTCTGTTACTTTTCATTAAACCTCGTTTATTTGATCGCCTGAGTGGACCTCAGTCTTTTGGATAGGAACTAGACATTCCTACATTGGTGACCCCGACTTTTGCGCACGGTTTTCGCAGAAGTTAGTGAACATGGAATCGAACGCCGTTGCTTTGAAGCTACCACAGTTCTGGGAGCAACAGCCAGCCACGTGGTTCATCCAGGCTGAAGCCCAGTTCGCAATCAGGAACATCGTTGCGGATCAGACCCGTTACTATCACGTGGTCTCCGCCCTCGACAGCGCCACAGCCTCGCGGATCGTCAGCCTGCTTGGTAATCCACCAGAAGATTGCAAGTATGATACGATAAAGGCGCGGTTGTTACAGGTCTTCGGGCTCATGAAGTCGGAGCGCGCCCGCCGGCTGCTCAATATGCCCGGCCTCGGGGACTCCAAGCCATCTGAGCTCATGAGCAAAATGCTCACGCTCCTGGGCTCCGAACCGGAATGCTTCCTCTTCAGGCAGCTATTCCTCAGCCAGCTACCGGAGCAAGTTCAGGCTGCCCTAGCCAGGTCGGAAGTCACCGACTGCGCAGAGCTGGCTGCCGATGCGGACAAGATCTTCGCGGTGACACAGCAGTACTGCGCCGCCACGGGGTGCCCATCCACCACAGACGCCGCTCCAGCCCCTCAACCTGCGGGGTTGTGCTTCTACCACGCCCGTTTTGGCGCGAAAGCAAGATGCTGCCGCCCTCCCTGCAGCTTTTTGCTCAAAGAAAAACAGCAGCAACCCTGATGACAGAGGACCAGTTATAACGAGCGCCCCGTGGCTGCGATGACAATCAGTAATTCGGGAAAACTCCTCTTCATCAACGATTCCCTATCTGGTCGACGTTTCCTTTGCGACACCGGGGCGCAGTGTAGCATCCTACCCGCGTCAAATCTTGATCTACATGTTGGGGGGCACAGTCCCTCCCTCCAGGCAGCTAATGGCGGGGCCATTCGGTCCTTCGGAAGCCTGCGGGTCCAGGTGTGCTTCGGCGGCCAGCGGTTTTACTGGGATTTCATCACAGCCAAAGTCTCTCAAGCCATCCTCGGGGCGGATTTTTTGTGCGCCAACGGCCTCCTGGTGGATGTACGGCACCGCCGGTTGATCAATGCGGCCACTTTTCACTCCATCCCGTGCTACTGTGGCAACACCGTGGCGCGCACTGTCTCCTGTGCGTCCCCACCTCCGGATGACTTCACTCGCCTCCTCGGAGATTTCCCAGACCTGACCAGACCCACTTTCTCTTCCACGGCCACAAAACATGGTGTCGAACATCACATCACCACTACTGGCTCCCCGGTCTACGCACGGGCCTGCCGCCTCGAACCTGGCAAGCTCTCGGCTGTGAAAGCGGAGTTCGACACGATGGAGCGACTAGGGATTATTCACCGGTCGAATAGTCCCTGGTCTTCGCCTCTCCACATTGTTCCGAAACCTGGCGGCGGATGGCGGCCTTGCGGCGACTACCGATGCCTGAACGACGCCACTACTCCTGATTGGTACCCGATCCCTCATATTCAGGATTTCTCTGCACATTTGGCAGGAAATACCATTTTTTCAAAAGTCGACCTTGTCCGTGGCTACCACCAGGTCCCCGTACACCCGCAAGATGTCCCGAAAACTGCAGTTATCACCCCATTCGGCCTGTTTGAGTTTCTGCGGATGCCATTTGGATTGAAGAACGCTGCACAGGCTTTCCAGCGCTTGATGGACTCCGTGCTTCGGGACCTCAAGTTTCTGTTCGTCTACCTCGACGACATCCTCATCGCCAGCCCTAATAAAGAGGAGCACATCTGCCATTTGCGCGCCCTCTTTAGACACCTCAGTCAACACGGCTTGATCATCAACCCGGCCAACTGCCAGTTCAGCCTGCAGCAGATTGATTTTTTAGGCCATCGCATCACATCAGACGGCGCAATTCCCCTGCAAACGAAGGTGGAGGCAGTTACTTAGTTCCCGCGCCCGCAGTCCATCAAGGCCCTGCAGGAGTTCCTCGGGATGGTAAATTTTTATCACCGGTTCGTCCCTAATGCAGCTCTGCTCATGCAGCCCCTGTACGAGGCCCTCAAGGGCAAGTCCGGCAAGGATCCGATCAGCTGGACGGTCGACATGGACCGGGCGTTCGTCGACACAAAAGGCGCTTTAGCCAACGCAACCATGTTGGCACACCCACTGCCAGGTGCCACCATCGCCCTTACCACCGACGCATCAGACTACGCCATCGGCGCAGTGCAGGAACAGTGGGTGCATGGGACGTGGCAACCACTGGCGTTTTTCAGCCATCAACTACGGCAAAACGAACGAAGGTACAGCACGTTCGACCGGGAGTTGTTGGCCCTTTTTCTGGCCATCTGCCATTTCTGGTTCTTGCTAGAGGTACGTCTGTTCATGGCTTTTGTGGACCATAAGCCACTAATGTTCGCTATGGCCAAGACCGTCGAACCGTAGTCAGCTCGGCAACAACGTCAGTTGACGTTTATCTCAGAATTCACCACTGACATTCAGCATGTGTCCGGTAAGGACAACCTGGTGGCGGATTGCCTCTCCCGCGAGACCGTTCATGCAGTCCAGCTCGGCATCGACTATGCCCTCATGGCTGCGGATCAAGTCTCGGATCCGGAGGTCCAATCTTACAGAACCAACCCCTCTAGCCTCCAAGCGGCCGACGTCAAATTCCATGCCGCAGGCACTACGCTACTCTGCGACGTCTCCGTAGGAGATCCTCGCCCTATCGTCCCGGTCGCCTGGCGCCGAAAAGTTTTTGACGTCATCCACGGGTTGTCGCACCCTGGCATGAAGGCCTCGCAATGGTTGATGTCATCCAAATTCATGTGGCGGGGCATGCACATGGATGTTCGCGACTGGGCCAACACCTGCGTGGTCTGCCAAAAGGCCAAGGTGCAGCGTCACGTAAAGGCTGCATTGGCCACTTTCGCCGTTCCGGAACGTAGGTTTGATCATGTGCATGTGGACCTGGTGGGGCCACTTCTGCCTTCGCACGGGTTTACTCATCTTCTTACAATGGTGGACCGCACCACTCGATGGCCGGAGGCGGTTCCTCTGTCTTCCACCACTTCCGCAGACGTCGCCAGGGCATTCATCTCCTCTTGGGTCGCCCGCTTCGGGGTACCGGCGGACATCTCGTCCGATCGTGGGCCGCAGTTTTCTTCGGAGCTCTGGAACGCTGTGGCTCAGGGGCTCGGCGTCAAGCTACATCGCATCACTGCCTACCATCCACAGGCGAACGGCCTGTGTGAATGATTCCACAAGTCGCTCAAAGCCGCACTGCGAGCCAGCCTTCAAGGTGCGGGCTGGGTGGACAGGCTTCCATGGGTCCTTTTGGGTCTTTGTACGGCACCTAAAGAAGATCTTCAATCGTCCTCAGCAGAGCTCGTATATGGCCAGCCACTACGCGTACCAGGGGATTTCCTTCCGTCTCCAACAGAGCCATGGTCCATGTCCCAGCAGCTCATCAGCCACCAGGAGGTAGACAGAAGTTTCGCTCCAGTGCCTACGTCGCATCACGGCTTGCAGAGCTCCCACGTCCCAGCTGAGCTGAAGAACGCCGACTATGTGTTTATCCACCACGAAGCTCATCAGGACCCGCTCAAACCCCCTTACACTGGTCCTTTCCGTGTGATAGAGCCGGGAGACAAATCTTTTTCGGTCGATGTCGGAGGTAAACCGGACCACATTTTGGTTGACCGGTTGAAGCCGGCTCACTTGGACCTTGACTGCCCAGTCGAGATCGCACAACCGCCGAAACGTGGCCGACCGCCCACAGTCGCCGTGCCAGATCAAACGCAACCGCCCGCCAGCTCGCCCGCCGTCCATCAGCTTCCACTTCAAGGCTACAGAAGTCGATCTGACAGGCTTGTCAGGCCTCCTCGCCGTTTTACTTTTGCTATTAAAGACAATTCTGGGGGGGTGCATGTGGCGGAGCCACTAAGGGACTCCAATCAATTGTATATAATTCCCTTTAATAATATGTTGGCTACAGCCTGAGTCTGTGGCCTAGAAATTCAGTATAGCCACTTTTGGGGCGGTAAATTCGGGCGGGCGCTAAAGTTAGCGCCCGCCGGAAAGTGGAGGCCACTTCGCCGATATTCAACAGCTTTGGCCAAGGAGTTTGGGTGAGCGCTGAAACTGGCGTTGCACCCCTATCTTTAGGTGCTAAGCCAGCGGTGCAGAGTGATAACGCCGAGGCCGGGCGCAGCGCAGGTGCGGTCATGTTTTGATTGACAGCAGACACCCTGACGCCGGCCAGCTCTTAAAGGGGGAAGGGTCGACTTGGTCTGCTGCCACGCCCTGGATACTGCAGCCCTCCAGCTAGGCCTGAACACTGCTGCTGGACCCAAATAGTGCCTGAAGCCATGCAGAAGGCCCGTGAACGAGCGCAGCGCTTCTCAGAGCATGCTTTGAGGGTGCTGCTTAGGGGTTTGGAGAAGAGAAGAGATATCTTGTGCCCGGACAGTGGCAAGAAGGCTCCCAAGAGGCTGTACAGGAGAGCCTGGAGGGAAATCGCCCAGAGGGTCACAGCCAACAGCGATGTCCCCAGGACTGGTGACCAATGCCGCAAGAAGTTCAACGACCTCACTCGGTTGGTCAGGGTGAGTACCCTTTCCAGTGTCCTCCTCATCCTTGCATGTGCACCTCACATTATGGGCAAAGGGACCTCAAAGGCCTAATGGCCAGCCCTCCTCCAGCAGCTATGGCACTGGCATGATCATCAGTAGCACTTTCTGCACTTGACACACTGGCCAAGCTATTCGACCATGGGAGGCAGTGCACACAACAACAGGGCACCACACTGTACTTAGAGGCCGTCCTTTCTCTTGCAGGCCAAGCTGGCGCAGAATCTGAAGAGCCGGACTGTCACCGGGGGAGGCCGTGTCCAGTTCCAGGAGCTCAGTGACCTGGAGGAGCGCGTGGCTCGACTCATGCGTGCCCGGGTGATTGGCCCCGTTGCTATTGGAGATGCCGACCCTGTGCTGGGCCCCAATGGTAAGGACATGACCGTTTGGACCTCTCTCGTTCCCCTTGCGCTTCAGATCTACATCCTTTGCCACTGTCCCACCAATGCGCATAATGCCACCACTCATGCCTCCCTCGCTGATGCCCTGTCCTCACTCTAAAGCTACTCTTGCACCTTCCTGCTTTCAGCTGGTGAGGAGGAGGTCCCTGAAGCCGCGAGTGTCAGTCCCTCGGAAGAGGAGGACGACGAGGACCAAGAGGAAGGCGGCACATCGGGGGAACCCTCATCCGCGCCAGGGGATGGCAATGGAGGGGACACGTCTTGCCTGGAGGAGAGCCAGGGGGAAGTGTTGCAGGGGGGTGTAGCTCCTGTGCCCAGTGGCGTGCAGCCACGCGGGAAGGGTCGGGCAGCACGGCTGCCTTCTCCCCAGAGGGGGGAAGTGTTGCAGGGGAGGGCAGTCGCTGGGCCCAGTGGCGTGCAGCCACGCGGGAAGGGTCGGGCAGCACGGCTGCCTTCTCCCCAGAGGGGGGAAGTGTTGCAGGGGAGGGCAGTTCCTGTGCCCAGTGTCGTGCAGCCACGCGGGAAGGGTCGGGCAGCACGGCTGCCTTCTCCCCAGAGGGGGGAAGTGTTGCAGGGGAGGGCAGTTGCTGGGCCCAGTGGCGTCCAGCCACGCGGGAAGGGTCGGCCAGCTCGGCGGCCTTCTCCCCAGAGGGAGAGTCCGGCCTCCAGTCCGGAGACGGTCCTCGCCCAGGAGGTGCGCCTCCTTGATCAAATGTCCGCAGATTCGGAGCGGCGCCACACCGATTTCATGGGGGTTGTGGGACAGTTGCCTCAGGCCATTGAGTCCCTGGCTCATAGTGTGGCCGATTTCGGGGACTCACAGGCCAGGGGTGTCGAACAACTCGCGGCAGCACAGGACGCGAGTCGAGAGTTCATGAGTGGTGCCGTGCAGACACTGGCTGGTCTGATGCGGGCACAGACCAGGGCAGTACGGGCACTCACTTCTGCCACACTCGCTGTGTCACGGACGCATCGCCAGGGCACCCGCCGCGCTGCTGCAGCACAGCGGTCTGGCCTTCACCAGATTGCTGCGCTTGCTGCAGTGCCAGCCCGGCCGAGTGCCAGTGTCTCTGGTGACCAGCGAGCGCCTGGCATCAGCCAGCTTGCCCCCATTGCTGCAGCCGCCACTGCCACTCCCCCAGCAAAGCTGCGACGAGCTGCTGGAGAGACTGATGCTGCCCAGCCACAGCTGCAGCAGTCAGCAGCCGGCCCCTCCAGGGCCGGACCTCGTCTAGGCCGACCCCCAAGGGCATCTGCCGTCACACTTTGTGCCCCTCAGGAGCCTTCCCCCAGCCTTGCAACACCCACAGGGCCCAGGTTGAGGTGGAGCAGCAGGTCGGGCAGGGGCCGGAGAAGCCTGCACAAGGACTCGCCCTCTCGGCACACCAAGTAGAGTGTGTTGCCAAATGTTTTTTTAGATGGGGGTGTTTGTGTTCTGTATGGGGGGGGTTTATTTTGGTAAGGCCGAAGATGATGGCAAATGTTTTTTTAGATGGGGGTGTTTGTGTTCTGTATGGGGGGGTTTGTCTTGGTAAGGCCGAGGATGAAGGCCAATTGGATGGACAAGCTTTGTTATTCCTCCCCAGGTTGTGGGAGTGAGATATGTTTTTGACTGTTTTTTGGGGGTGTTGTCTGTTTTTGTGTTTCATGTGGGAAGGGCCCTGAGTTTGTTAAATAAAGCTTTTTATTTATTCAGCTTGTCCATGTGTCATGTTTCAAGTGGTTGTTGCGTTAACTGGCTGAGGGCTTGCGGAGCGGCTGCAATCAGGTGCGTTCATTGCCACAAGCCATTCCCTGAGAGGGGGCCTAGAAGTGTCGTTCAATAAGCCGCCGGCGGACGGCCCTTGGACCTTGTGGCTCCCTCCTGGGCTGGTACTCCTCCTCCTCCTCCTCATGGTCCTCCTGCTCATCCTCCTGAGGTGGTGGTCCAACGTGAGGTGGCAGTGCCTGAGTCCTGCGGATAGCCAGGTTGTGCAGCATGCAGCAAACGACGACGAACTGGGAGACTCTATCCGGCGAATACTGTAGAGATCCGCCGGAACGATCCAGGCAGCGGAACCGTTGCTTGAGGACGCCAATCGTTTGCTCTATGATGTTCCTTGTGGCTTGATGGCTTTCGTTGTATGCCTCCTCAGCAGGGGTCCTGGGCGCGCGGAGCGGGGTCATGAGCCATGTACACAAAGGGTAGCCCTTGTCCCCGATAAGCCATCCCCTTGGGGGAGGCTGTGCCTGGAACATGTCAGCCACAGTAGTCTGGTGCAGGATAAATGCATCGTGGCTGCTTCCTGGAAAGCGGGCATTGACAGCTAGGATGCGCTGCCTGTGGTCACACACCAGCTGTACATTGAGGGAATGGTAGCCCTTCCGGTTGCGGTAATCCTCGGCATTGTCGATAGGTGCCCGCATAGCCACATGCGTGCAGTCAATGGCGCCCTGCATCATGGGGAAGTCGGCGATCCTGGCAAATCCGGCTGCACGCTGCTCCTGCCTCTCTAGGGTCATGGGGAAGGAGATGAATTGGTGTCTCCTTGCGAAAAGGGCATCGGTGACCTGCCGGATGCAGCGATGCACGGCGAACTGGGAGATGTTCGCTATGTCCCCAGCAGCGGCTTGGAAGGAGCCGCTTGCATAAAAGTTCAGAGCCACCGTGACCTTCACTTCCACCGACAGAGACGTCCTGCACATCAGCTGTGGACGCAGATCTCTGTGAAGCAGCTGGCAGATCTCTGCAACTGTAAAGTCTGTGGGTTGTGCAGTTAATAAATACACAGACTTCAGAAGTAACAAACAAACAGGTCTTTACTATTCGAAGGTCCGGGCGAATCTGCCCCAGTTATCCTGTCACAACACTTATATACTGATGTGGTCACTGTCGGTATTACAGTATACAGAAGCCAAACAAGTCGTGCCACACTTAAAGTAGTTCCCTTAAAGGTGAATGGTTACATACAATAATTTCCTTAAGGGTAGACGGGTACATATACTACAATCCTCCCTTTTTAGCTTTCAACATACTGAGTCCATAGTGGACATACATTATCACATATATATATACAGATTTATTTAAGACAGTTCATAGATTCAGTCTTTCTGGAGGTTTCCGGATTCTGTCCGGGTACCGCCGCAGTGGTGTCGTCATTCCAAGCGGGCTAGTAGGTGTTTCTGGTAAAGTTGAATCGGCTCGAAGCACAGTGTCAGGTTCCTCTGACTCCAGAACTACCAGATCGGACGTAGGTATTCTGGGTAACTCAGTCTCAACCTTATCCGGGTAAGGTGGTGAAGTCGGGGGCCCATTTGTGGCGGACCCTATGATCTGGTCAACATGGCGCCTTATTATATTGTCTCCAATGTCCACAGTGTACATCAACGGGCCTAGCCTTTTTCCAATCGTTCCAGGCTGCCATTTCTCAGTACGATAGTCCCGGGCCAAAACTCGTTGACCGGTCTGGAAGGATCTAGTGGCCCTTTCATTCATGCCCTGGAATTGCCGATTCTCTACGTCCCTTCTGACGTTTGGTTTGAGTAAATCCAGCCGACATCGTAGGCGTCTATTACAAAACATCATCGCGGGAGTTTGATTTGTGACCGCATGGGTTGCATTTCGGTATGCCAACAAAAAACTATCCACCTTATGCTGTAAACTTATGTCTTCATTACTCATGGCCTTTACGGCCTTCTTGAAGGTCTGGACAAACCTTTCAGCCAATCCATTGGAGGCGGGATGGTATGGGGCTGACGTGTAATGTTTAACCCCATTGCTCTTTAAGAATTTCTTAAATTCCTCAGATACAAATTGCGGTCCATTGTCAGAACAGATCTGTTCTGGCAGGCCATTCCGAGCAAACATAGTCCTTAACACCGTGATGGTTTTTTCCGTCATGGTGGTGGTCATCTTAATTACTTCTGGCCACTTGGAGTGGGCATCTACCGCTATTAGGAACATCGAGTCCATAAATGGACCAGCAAAGTCGATGTGTACTCTTTGCCAGGGAGATGAGGGCCACTCCCATGGGTGCAGAGGAGCCTGTGGTGGCGCATTCTGAACCCTCTGACATCCTAGGCAATTCTTCGTGATCTCCTCTATGTCCCCACCGATGCTTGGCCACCACACAAACGCCCTTGCTAGATTCTTCATCTTTACGCCACCCAGGTGTCCTTCGTGCAGCTCCTTGAGTACCTTCTTTTGGAGTTCGGGTGGAATCACCACTCTAGACCCACACATCAGGGTTCCTCGACACACTGACAGTTGCTCTTTCCTCTGTGAGAATGCTTGCAGTGTTGGTTCGCACTGTGCTGGCCATCCCTCCACCGTTAAATCATAGACTCGTGAAAGAGTCGGGTCATTCCTTGTCTCATTCTCAATCATTGAGTTTGTTATCGGCAGACACTCCACTATTGATGAGTGGAACAACTCTACTGGGTCCACTGTCCTCGCTTCTTCTACCATCGGCAATGGCAAGCGTGATAGCCCATCAGCGTTTCCATGCTGTTTGGACCGTTTGTATTCAATATCATACTGGCGTGCCCCAAGTAAAACTGACCATCTTTGTAACCTTTGTGCCGTCATGGTAGAAACGGCCTTGTTTGTGTTGAATATGGACACCAACGGCTGGTGGTCCGTCAGCAATGTGAACCTCTTACACTGCAGGTAATGGTTGAATTTCCTCACGCCCCACACAAGACTGAAGGCCTCCCTATCTATCTGGGCGTAATTTCGTTCCGCTGGTGTCAATGATCGGGACGCGAATGCCACTGGCCTTTCCGAGCCATTTGGTAGTCTGTGCGAAAAAAAGCACCAGACCGGAAGATTTGGGGCAGTACAGGATACAGCAAAAGAGGACAAAGGGATTAATCAGGAAGGGGAAAATAGAATACGAAAGTAAACTTGCAGCAAACATAAAGACAGACTGCAAAAGCTTTTATCGGTATATCAGGAGGAAAAGACTGGTAAAATCCCAAGTCGGTCCCTTGCAGTCCGATTCGGGAGAATATATAATGGAGAATAAGGAAATGGCAGACCAATTAAACTCATACTTTGGTTCTGTATTCACAAAGGAGGACACAAATAACCTCCCAGGAATATCGGCAAACATAGGGACTAATGAGAGGGAGGAGCTGACAGAAATTAGTATCTCTAGGGATATGGTGTTGGGTAAGTTGAGGGGACTGAAGGCCGACAAATCCCCGGGGCCTGATAAACTACATCCTAGGGTACTTAAGGAGGTGGCCCTGGAGATAGCAGATGCTCTAAGGATCATCTTCCGGAACTCCATTGACTCGGGAACAGTACCCGTGGATTGGAGGGTAGCTAATGTTACCCCAATATTTAAAAAGGGGGGTAGAGAGAAAGCAGGGAATTATAGACCAGTAAGCCTTACATCGGTTGTGGGCAAAATGCTAGAGTCCATTATTAAGGATAAAATAGCGGAGCACTTGACAAATGGGGAAAGGATCGGACAGAGTCAACATGGATTTACAAAGGGTAAATCGTGTTCGACTAATCTGCTGGAATTTTTTGAGGAAGTAACTGGTAAAATAGATGGGGGAGAGCCAGTGGATGTGGTGTACCTTGACTTCCAGAAAGCCTTCGATAAGGTTCCACACAAAAGATTATCATGCAAAATTAAGGCTCATGGGATTGGGGGCAAAGTATTAACGTGGATAGAGAACTGGCTGGCGGATAGAAAACAGAGAGTTGGAATAAACGGCTCGTTTTCGGAGTGGCAGGCAGTGACCAGCGGGGTGCCGCAAGGATCTGTCCTGGGACCCCAGCTGTTCACAATATATATAAATGATCTGGATCAGGGAATTGGATGCAATATTTCCAAATTCGCTGACGACACTAAACTAGGAGGAGGGGTGGGCTCTGATGAGGATGTCAGGAGGCTACAGTGCGATTTGGACAGGTTGGGGGAATGGGCGGATATGTGGCAGATGCACTATAATGTGGATAAATGCGAGGTTATCCACTTTGGGGGTAAAAACAGGAGGGTAGATTATTATCTAAATGGCAATAGATTGGGAGATGGGGAAGTGCAGAGGGACCTGGGTGTTCTTGTGCACCAGTCACTGAAGGAGAGCATGCAGGTGCAACAGGCGATTAAGAAGGCAAATGGTATGTTGGCCTTCATATCAAGGGGGTTCGAGTATAGGAATAGGGATACCTTACTACAGCTGTACAAGGTGCTGGTGAGACCGCATCTGGAGTATTGTGTACAGTTTTGGTCGCCCCATCTGCGGAAGGATGTTCTTGCCATGGAAAGAGTGCAACGGCGATTCACCAGGCTGATACCTGGAATGGCGGGAATGACCTACGAAGAGAGATTAAATAGTTTGGGCTTGTACTCACTGGAGTTTAGAAGATTGAGAGGGGATCTCATCGAAACATATAAAATTATGGCAGGCCTGGACAGGCTGAATTCAGAGAGAATGTTTCCAATGGCCGGGGAGCACAGAACCAGGGGCCACAGTCTAAAAATAGCGGGCAAATCATTTAAAACAGAGATGAGGAAGAATTTCTTCACTCAAAGAGTGGTGAGCCTGTGGAATTCCCTGCCACAGAGGGCTGTGAAGGCTAATTCAATAAATATTTTCAAGAGAGAATTGGATATATTTCTGAAGGCTAAGGGGATTAAGGGTTACGGAGAAAAGGCGGGGACGGGGTACTGAACTGGTAAGATCAGCTATGATCTCAGATGAAGATCAGCCATGATCTCATTGAATGGCGGAGCAGGCTCGAAGGGCCGAATGGCCTACTCCTGTTCCTATCTCTATGTTTCTATGTTTACTGCCCCAATTCCGTACGGGGAAGCATCACAAGCTAGCCGAAGGGGTAATGCTGGGTTGAAATGAGCCAACACTTCTTCAGAGGTAATCAACTCCTTGCTCCTGCGAAAAGCCTTTTTGCATTCTTCACTCCACCTCCATGGTGTTTCTTTCCGCAACAGCTCATTTAGCGGATGCAGCACCGTAGATAAATTTGGCAGAAACTTGTGATAATAATTAATCAACCCCAAGAATGGCCTTAGCTGTGACACGTTTCCTGGAGCGGGGGCCTTCACGACCGCTTCTATCTTTTCCGGTGACTTATGTAGTCCCTCTCGGTCAATGACGTGACCGCAGTATGAGATCCGTTTTTGGAAGAACTCACACTTCTTGCGATTAACCCGAAGGCCATACTCCTTCAACCTGGTGAGTACCAGTTTCAAATTCGTGAGGTGTTCTTCCTCATCTCTTCCCGTGATTAGAATATCATCTAAGTAGCACTGCGTGCTTGGAATTCCTTGTAACACCTGTTCCATGGCCCTCTGCCAAATTGCTGGCGCCGAAGCTACTCCAAAGACCAGTCTATTATAGCGATACAAGCCTCTGTGAGTGTTGATGGTGAGGTATTGGCGTGACTCTTTCTCAACCTCCATCTGTAAATATGCCTGAGCCAGGTCTATCTTCGTGAAGTGCTTCCCTCCAGCCAATGAAGCAAAAATATCTTCAATCCGCGGAAGCGGGTATTGTACCGTGTGAAGTACCGGATTCACTGTGATCTTGAAATCTCCGCAGATACGGACCTTCCCCGGTCCCCCTGGCTTATTACTTGGTGAGGATTTCATGACGGGAACAATGGGCGTGGCCCACTCACTCCAGTCTACTTTTGACAGAACCCCTGATCGTTCAAGTTCTTCTAGTTCTGCCTCCACTGCTGGTCGTATTGCGTACGGTACCGATCTGGCCTTAAAAAACTTTGGGCTTGCATGTTCTGCAATCTTGACCTTTGCTTTAATACCTCGCAGCGTTCCCAGTCCTTGCTGGAATACCTCTTTAGCTTCGTCTAATATTCTGGACAACCGTTCAGGTTTGACATCCTCTTTTTCGGACTCCACCGTCATGGTGTTTAGTGCATGCCAGTCCATCTTTATTTTTCGGATCCACTCTCGTCCCAGAAGTGGTGGACCTCCCTCAGGCAACACATACAGATCTAACCGGTGGTGAACTTTATCCTGGTATCTCACCTTAACCTCTATTTTTCCAATGGGGAATACTTTGTGCCCCGTGTATGTCTGCAGCACTAGATCCGTATTCCGTAGTGGAATATGCTTGAAAAACTTTTTATAGTCATGCTTATTCATAACAGTCAACGCCGATCCGGTGTCTACTTCCATTTTTACTTGGACCTTCTCAATCTGTAACGTTATCCAAATAGTTTGTCGGTCGGCTTCATTGCTCACGTTGTGGATTCTCAGACTGTCCAGTCCTTTGTGTTTGGAGTGTGAGTCCGACTTCTGTTCCTTCAGACTCTTCCTAGTCGCCTCTTGTACCTTCCTGTACCATTTTTGTGAGGACTCGTTATTGTTGTACGTCGTTCCTGACCGGCACACTTTAGCTATGTGCCCGATCTTGCCATATTTCCGGCATTCTTGGTTTTTACCCCAGCAACGCTTCTGGTCGTGTGTTGTCTTCCCACAACGATAGCATTTCGTAGTCCTCGAGGTGATGTGGTCCACCCCTAGTGCCACCGCCTTCCGCTGCATTACCGCCGTTCCTTTTGCTGCGGCTTCGTATGATGCGGCTATAAGGACAGCCCTGTCAAGTGTGAGGTTGTTCTCTTCCAGTAGTCGCTTTTGCGTCCCTTCTTTGGACAATCCACATACGAACTTGTCTCGCAGTGCCTCTGTCAGATTCCCTCCGAACTGGCAGTGTTTCGCTAGCCTCCGTAGTTCGACCAAGTATTCCGCGTTGCTTTCGTCTTTCTTCTGCGTTCTCGCATAGAATCTGAATCGTTCAGCCAGCTTCAACGGTGTGGGGTTCAAGTGATCCTTCAGCACTGCTACTATATCCTCGAAAGTCTGATCCGCCGGCTTAGCTGGAGAGAGAAGATGTTTCAACAACCCGAATGTTTTCGCACCCATCATGTTAAGTAAGGTTACAGCTTTTTCCTCCTTAGCTATTTTGTTAGCCTTACAATGTATCTCAATACGTTCCACGTACGTGGGCCAGTCTTCTATTTCGGAGTTAAAATCGTTGCTGTCCCCACGCTTAGGCATCTTCCTTTCTTTGGGTACAACACAAATATTTCTTTAAATTCTTATGTATTTTTTTTTTCTAAGATGGCGGCTTTTCCCGCGAATTTGGCGGTTTCCCGCTCTTCCTTTCTCTCCCCGCCCACTTCAATGGTGGTTTCCCGCTTCTGTCGGCTCCTCCGCCTAATGGCGGCTCCCCGCGTTTCTTCCTGGTGGAAGGGGTACGCTTTCCCCGCAGCGGACAGGTTCAGCCGCTGGGCTGGCTCTCGCACAGCTCCCCCTACTCGGCTCTGTCTTCTCCTCCCGCCCGCACGGCTCTACCGGCGCTGGGTACACCCCGGTAACGGAGGACAGTTCAGCCGCTGGACTGGCTCTCGCGCAGTCTCTCACCCCATTTTCGGCTGTGTCTCTCTCCCACTCCCGCACGTTCGGTTTTGCCAGCTCTGAGTGCCCCGTTGGTGGAGAACAGCTCAGCCGCTGGACTGGCTCCTCGCAGTCTCTCTCTCCGCACCCGGCTCTCACCCGCACGGTTCCCGTTCGCCTCCCCAGCCCTCTCGCAGACCGGTGTTTCCCTCCCCGGCTGCGGCTGGGTTTCTCTTCCCGCGCCTACTCGCAGGCTCAGCGCTTCGTGGCTGTGGTCGCTGCCTGGATTTTTCCCGCCGATCGCGGTCCGGCTGTCACCCGACGCCGTTGGACCCGACTTTTGGCCGGCACAGCTCCCCCTCGACCGAGGTCGAGTGCTCTGCCCTTATCCTCCGGATACTTCTACACCTTTCCCTACTCACAGTCTCTTCGGCCGCCTTGTTTCTTGCTGGTCGGCTCACTCCGCACCGTGGCAGAAGGGTAGTCAGTGCCTGTTGCTGATACAGCTTTTGTTGTTAGTCTTCCTGCTTTCTGTTGTTGCAGCCTCGTGTTTTCTTTTGGTAGCACGATGAGGACGGTTGTCTCCCTTCGACGCTCTTCGTTGCTTTTGGTAGTCTTGCCGCAGGGTACGATCGGACTCGTCGCCACTGTAAAGTCTGTGGGTTGTGCAGTTAATAAATACACAGACTTCAGAAGTAACAAACAAACAGGTCTTTACTATTCGAAGGTCCGGGCGAATCTGCCCCAGTTATCCTGTCACAACACTTATATACTGGTGTGGTCACTGTCGGTATTACAGTATACAGAAGCCAAACAAGTAGTGCCACACTTAAAGTAGTTCCCTTAAAGGTGAACGGTTACATACAATAATTTCCTTAAGGGTAGACGGGTACATACACTACAGCAACCACCTCCCTTCTGAAGCGCAGCCTCTTCACACAATGCGCGGCAGTCATGGTGAGATAGGACACCTGCTGCCGGTATTCCCTGAGTGGGTAAGGCCTACATTGCCGACGCCTGATGGCCCCTCTGCGTCTAGGCATGGCTGCCCCTCTCACACAGCGTCTGCGAGCCCTTCGCACATAATGCTGGAACTGAGGGTTGGAACCCCATGCAGCCCCCATAATGTACTTGCAAACAGTGAAATCACAATGAGTCAAATTTCCAAGCTCTGGCCAGAAGCCAAAAATACCTCTCCTATGTTGTCCCAAATCAGTAAGGTCTGTTCCTTGGTCTCTGTCCAGAAATCCAAAGCACTAAAGTCATTGCAGCAAAATGGCTGGCCTTTATAGTCCAGTCTGAGTGCCCTTTAATTAGCGCTCCCTGAGGCCCGCAGGGCCTCTGCTGCATTCCACTTCACAGTTCTTAACAGCGCCACGCCCACATTGGGCGGGCGCCACTGAAGTTCCGGTTTGGGGCGCACAAACAGCGTTGCACGACGAAATTACGTCATAAACTGCGCGCGCAGCTGAGCGGGCGCAAACACTTTGCGCCGGCGCTAAATGTCAACTGAAGTTGGGCGTAGGCGCAGATCGGCCTGCGCCCGGGCGCTAAGTGCCTAGCGCTCGAAATCTACTCCTCTTATGGCGCTAACGGCTGGCGAACGCAACTGAATTTCTAGGCCTGTATCTTTGTTTTCACTGTTTACATGTACAGAGCGCGATCACTTTAATAGTGCGGGCAAACGCGATGACGTCACGCTGTTCATCACGTGATCCCCACCGGTGGGAAAAACGTGATGATGTCATGACGTCATCCACGGGACCGCCCTAGCAGCCCTCGTGGAGCCTCCGAACTGACTAGACCTATATTCGATGTTCTCCTGTAGTTATCCGTTAAACTCTGTGGCCTAGAAATTCAGTATAGCCACTTTTGGGGCGGTAAAGTCGGGCGGACGCTAAAGTTTGCGCCCGGCGCAAAGTCGCGCCACCTTCGCCGATATTCAGTCGCATCGCCCCAAGAGGTTGCTGCTGCGCTAAAACAGGCGATGCACGACTATCTTTAGGCGCTAAGCCGACGGTGCTGAGCGATACCCCCGAGGCCGGGCGCAGCGCCGGTGCGGCGAGTTGTTGATTGACGGCAGACACTCTGGTGCCGGTCAGCTCTTAAAGGGGGAGGGTCGATTTGTTTGCCTGCCACGCCCTGCACACTGCAGCCCTCAACCTAGGCCTGACCACTTCAGCTTCACCTGCACAACGCCCAGGGCTATGGAGAAGGCCAGGGAGAGAGCGCAGCGCTTCAGCGACGGTGACCTGAGGCTGCTGGTTGGCAGAGTGGAGCGCAGGCACCATGTTCTGTTCCCAGAAGGTGGCAAGAGGCCGCTGCGCAGCGCCTACCGGAAAGCCTGGAGGGAGGTCTCAAACAGGGTGTCTTCCAACAGCGTGGTTGCCAGGACTCCTGTGCAATGCCGGAAGAAGTTCAACGACCTCACTCGGGTTGTCAGGGTGAGTACCCTTTCCAGTGTCCTCCTCATCCCTGCATGTGCACCTCACTTTATGGGCAAAGGGACCTGAAAGCCCTAATGGCCAGCCCTCATCCAGCAGCTATGGGACTGTCATGAAAATCACTTGCACATTCAGCACTTTACACACTGTACAAGCTATTCTACCATGGGAGGCATTGCAGACAAGATCAGGGCTACACACTGTACAAGCTATTCGACCATGGGAGGCAGTGCAGACAAGATCAGGGCTTCACACTGTACTTAGAGGCCGTCCTTTCTCTTGCAGGCCAAGGTGGCGCACAACCGGCGGAAACGAACTGAGACCGGGGGAGGCCGTCCTGAAGTCAAAGAGCTCTCCGACCTCGACCAGCGTGTGGAGCGCATTATGGCAGGCCGGCTGATTGGCCCCGTCGCCAGTGGAGATGCCGACCCTGTTCTGGGCACTAATGGTAAGGGCATCACCTTTTTGACCTCTCTCGTTCCACTTGCGCCTCAGATCAGCATCCTTTGCCACTGTCCGACCAATGCAGTGAATGGCAGCACTCATGCCTCCCTCGCTGTCACCCTGTCCTCACTCTAAAGCTACTCTTGTGCCTTCCTGCTTTCAGATGGTGAATCGCCAGGTGAGGAGGCAGGCCCTCAAGCTGCCACTGTCAGCGCTTCCGAATTAGAGGAGGAGGAAGAGGAAGCCGGCCCATCAGTGCCACCCTCAGCCGCGCCAGCCCATGGCGATGAAGGGGACACGTCTTCCCTGGAGGGGAGCCGGGGGGAAGGGTCAGAGGAGAGTGAAGCTCCGGGGCCCAGCGGCCTGCAGCAACGCGGGAGGGGTGGGGAAGCTCGACGGACTTCTCCCTAGAGGGTGAGTGCGGCCTCCAGTCCTGCGACGGTGAGCGCAGAGGAGGTGCGGCTCCTGGAGGAAATGGCCATCCAGGCTGAGCGCAGGCACAATGAGCTCATGGCTGCAGTGGCAAGGATGCCTGACTCCATTGAGTCTTTGTCAAGGAGTGTGCAGCAATTTGGAGCAGCACAGGCCAGGAGTCTACAGGACTTCGCGGCAGCACAGGCGGCTTCGAGCCAAGTGCTCAGTCATGCCGTCCATTCACTGGCTGTTGTCATGCGGACACAGACCAGGGCCACACGGGCACTAACTGCTGCCACCCTCGCTGGATCAGCCAGGCATCGCCAGGGCACTCGCCGTGCAGCAGCAGCCCAGCAGTCTGTTCTTCAGCTGTTTGCTGCGCATGCTGCAGTGCTGGCCCGTGCGAGTGCCAATGTCTCAGGCGACCAGCGAGCACCTGCGATCTGCCAGGTTGGCACCATTCCTGCAGCCGACACTGCCACTCCGCCATTGCAGCTGCCACGAGCCGCTGGACAGACTGCTGACGCCCAGGCAGAGTTGGAGCAGTCAGCAGCCGGCCACTCCAAGGCCAGAGCTGGTGCAGGCCAACCCCCAAGGGCATCTGCCGTCTCGCCATCTGACCCTCAGCAGCCTTCCCCCAGCCTTGCTGCAGCCACTGGGCTCCCATTGAGGAGGAGCTGCAGGGCGGGCAGGGGCCAGGCAAGGATACGAAAGGCATCGCCCTCGCAGGGCAAAAAGTAGAAGCTCTGCACAAATGCCTGGTGCTTTTTGTAAGGCCGAGATTGATGTAGTTGTGCTTTTGTAAGGCCGAGACTGGTGTCTTTCTTTCTTTTTGTAAGGCCGAGACTGGTAGTTTTGTGTTTTTGGGGGGGCTTCTCCACATGAGGTTGTAATGTGGGAAGGGCAGAGGTTTGCAATAAATTATTGTTCTTAAATTGCACTGTGCATGGTTTTTTTGTCAAGTCCTGGTTGCCCTGCTCGGCTGAGGGCTTGTGGAGCGGCTACATTCATCTGCTGACATTGGCACAAGCCATTCCCTGAGAGGGGGCCTAGAAGCGACGTTCAATAAGCCGGCGACGGGCGGCCCTTGCACTTTCTGCCTCCCTCCTGTGCTGGTCCTCCTCCTCCTCCTCCTCCTCCTCCTCCTCAGGTGGTCCTCCAATCTCTGGTGGCAGTGGCTGAGTCCTGCGGATAGCCAGGTTGTGAAGCATGCAGCAAACGACCACGAAATGGGAGACTCGCTCCGGCGAATATTGTAGGGCTCCACCGGAACGATCCAGACAGCGGAACCGTTGCTTCAGGACGCCGATTGTTTGTTCGATGATGTTCCTGGTCGCTTGATGGCTTTCGTTGTATCCCTCTTCAGCAGGGGTGCTGGGCGCACGGAGCGGGGTCATCAGCCAGGTACACAAAGGATAGCCTTTGTCCCCGATAAGCCATCCTCGTGGGTGAGGCTGGGCCTGGAACATGTCTGCCACAGAAGTCTGTCGCAGGATGAAGGCATCGTGGCTGCTGCCTGGAAAGCGGGCATTGACAGCTAGGATGAGCTGCCTGTGGTCACACACCAGCTGGACGTTGAGCGAATGGTAGCCCTTCCGGTTGCGGTAATCCTCGGCATTCTCCAGAGGTGCCCGCAAAGCCACATGCATGCAGTCAAGGCGCCCTGCACCATGGGGAAGCCCGCGAATGCTGCAAAGCCCATTGCACGCTGTTGCTGCTTGGCAAGGGCCATGGAGAAGGAGATGAACTGACGTCTCCTTTTGAAAAGGGCATTGGCCACCTGGCGGATGCAGCAATGCACGGCGAACTGGGAGATGTTGGAAATGTCCCCAGTCGCGGATTGGAAGGAGCCGGTGGCATAGAAGTTGAGAGCCACCGTCACCTTCACTGCCACCGACAGAGACGACCTGCTTCTCAGCTGTGGCTGCAGATCACCGCCAAGCAGGTGGCAGATCTCTGTGACCACCTCCCTTCGGAATCGCAGCCTCTGAACACACTGCTCGTCAGACATGTTGAGATAGGAGAAATGCTGGCGGTATACCCTGGGTGGGTAAGGCCTCCTTTCCCGACGCCTGTTGCCCCCTCTCCGTCTAGCCAGGGCTGCCACTCTCTCACGGCGCCTGTGAGCCCTTTGGATGCAATGGAGAAAGCCAGCGTTTGCACCCATTGCAGGCCCCATAATATGTTAGCAAAGAATGATATGTCAATGAGGCAAAGACAAGTGGAAAGCTGTGGCCTGAAGCCACAAGTACCTGTCAGAGTGTTGAGCCAAAGCAGAAAGCTCTCTACCTTGGTCTCTCTGCAAAGATCCGTCTCTTAAGAAGGAGTGCTGCGAAATGGCAGCCTTTTATAGTGCAGGAGGAGTGCCCTTTAATTTGCGCCCCCCCGCGCCCCGCATCGACTGAGCACCGTTCCACTCTACCAGTCGCTAGGGGCGCCGGGCGCACAATGGGGCGTCGCGACTGAATTTTCGGTTGGGGGCGCACAAAGGGCGTTGCACGAGGAAATGACGTCATGATCTGCGCGCGCATCTGAGCGCGCGCAAAGACTTTGCGCCGCCGCTAAATCTCTAGTGAAGTTGGGGAGAGGCGCAGTTCGTGCTGCGCCCGGCCGCTAGCCACCTAGCGCCCGACATTTACTCCTCCTAAGGCGCTACCGGCTGGCGCAACCAACTGAATTTCTAGGCCTGTTACTTTTCATTAAACCTCGTTTATTTGATCGCCTGAGTGTACCTCAGTCTTTACTCGAATCCTCTTGTTATGAAGGCCAACATACCATTTGCCTTCTTAACTGCCTGCTGCACCTGCATGCTTACCTTCAGCAACTGGTGCACAAGGACACCCAGGTCTCGTTGCACTTCCCCTTTTCCCAATCTATTGCCGTTCAGATAATGACCAGTCTTCCTGTTTTTGCCACCTAAGTGGATAACCTCGCATTTATCCACATTATACTGCATTTGCCATGCATCTGCCCAATCACCCAACCTGTCCAAATCGTATTGGAGTTTCTCTGCACCCTCCTCACAGCGCACACACCCACCCAGCTTTGTGGCATCTGCAAACCTGGAGATATTACATCTAGTTCCCTTGTCTAGATCATTTATATATATTGTGAATAGCTGGGGTCCTAGCACCGATCCCTGCAGTACCCCACTAGTCACTGCCTGGCACTCGGAAAAAGACTTGTTTATTCCAACTCTTTGCTTCCTGTTTGCCAACCAGTTCTCTATCCAAAACAGTACCTTACCCCCAATCCCAAACCTGAGGGCATCTGCTCGGAGACAAGGGCTATCACCTCTGCACCTGCCTGATGACTCCCCTCTACAACCCTACCACTCATGGCCAGCAATCATATAATGACAGCCATGCTGCCCTCAGGAACCTCCTCGAGCAGACCATCGGAGTACTCAAGCAACAGTTCTGCTGCCTTGGCCACTTGGGAGGAGCCCTCCAGTGCACGCCGGAGCGGGTGTCCCATTTCATGTTGGTTTGCTGCATCCTCCACAACTTGGCCATCACGAGGGCGCAGCCCTCGCTACCACAGGTTCCGGAACCACCTCAGGAGGAGGAGGAGGAAGAGAAAGAGGAGGAGGTGGAGGAGGAAGATGAGGACGAAGAGGAGGAGGAGAAAAGGAGGAGGAGGAAGGGAGGAGGCAGGCAGTAGATCCTTGTTCCGGACGGCTGTCCGTGAGCGCCTCATCAGACTCCGGTTCCAATGTCTGAAACTCCAGATCCCCATTGCTCACCACTTCCCCATCTTACCATCCCTCTGTCACGGAACATCAGTGTCCTCCTTGGAACAAAGCTGAAATGAGAGCAACCACAAAACAAACATAATTTATTAAGTTATCAAATCCAAATCAAAGCAATAATGTCAACTAATCACCCTTGTGCATTCCCTTAGTGCCTGTCTTTCATGTTCCTTTTCCTACTCTAGTGCTCCTATCAAGTGCTACCCCAGTATGGCTGGTGGAAGGCCGCTGACTTTCAGTGGCGGAGACTGCAGATGGCCTTGCAGGACGATCTTGAGCAGCTCTGGGCCTAGAAGGCCCAAATGTAGACTGCACCACCTCGGCATGGGCAGCAGCAGTCTGGGCTGGCTGGATGACAGCAAGGGCACTGGCAGAGTGACAGTGGTGGGAGGACGAATGCTGTCACCTTAGAGAGGACAGCAGGTTCTTGCTCCACGGGGCCACTGTCATTCCCCTGGGACGGCGCCTCAGCATTCTTAGCCATCTCTTTGGGGACAGGTTGCTGGAGTGCTGTGAGACCCTGACAGCCCCTTTCCACACTCGTAAACCCAGCCACGATGGCAGCAGTCTGAGCTTCCACTGCAGCATTGAGACATCGGGTCGGTTCCGCCTGTGCTGAAATGGAAGCTGCGAGATCACCCATCACATCCAGCATCATGGTTGGGTCCACAAGTTCTCTCCTGGAGTTGGCCATCATTTCCATCCTGGAAATCACGGGCTCCAAGTTCTGTGCAAAGCCCCGTCCAATGTTGGAACTGGACTCCTCCATGATCCTTGGCACTGACAAGAGGCTCTCTGGCAGGCTTGCCATTGCACTGTAAGAATTCGCAATAATTTACAGTTCTGAAGATACATTTTTTTTTTGATTAAAGAATCCCTGGGCGTTGTGCTTTTAAATTTCCAGGGATAAAAATGGCTGTCACCACATGGCTGAAGACAAAGAGGCTTGGAATGTAGCTTTCTATGTCTGGAAGTAAGGTTCAATGAAGACAAAGGACAATGCTTTGTTTACAAAGCAACTGAATGCTATTAGCATTTGTTTGTATATCGAGTGGATACATCTAAACTGCAGAAGAGACTTTTGTACCTTGAATGGGAAACGCTTAAGAATTGAATGGGTTTTAAATCACCCAGCACTGGACAATAGGGCTGTTGCATTCTTTTGTTTCAGCCCAGGGAGCTCCGGAAGACACATTAACCCAGTCTAACCACTTTGAGTTAGCCAATCACAGCTTTCTCTTGTGTATTGGACCCTTTGGGTGGGGAATTTTGCACACAGCCCTTGCAGGGCAGAACGGCAGGGGGGAGGGGGGTGCTCACCATATATAAGATGGCTGCTGAGAAGCTATCTCGCGCTTTACTTCCTGGGACCACAGGTGAGCCTCTCTCTCTCTCTCTCTCACTTCGCTGGACCACATGGGAGCAGAGTTTCTGACTCCTCAACAAAGCAACCTAGTTAAGGAGTTTGGGGGATGGTAATTTAAGGGGATATTGCTAAGATTGTTTAACCAACATTGTAGTCACTTACCCCTCGTTTTTGCCGTCTGCCTTACCCCATTTTAAGCAATTTTACTGTAATTACTGTGTGCGTGTGGGATAGTTTGATATTTTGATTATAGTTTCTTTTAGTTAATAAAACTTGATTTTTTTCTCTCATCCAAACTACGTGTCTGTTTTAATATCAATAATTATAAGCCCTGCAGTCAGAACCGGAAGGTGGGGTAGCGATTCAGAACCGCTGTTTTAAAATTGGTTTTATTGGAATTGGCCTGAGTGCAGGCAAAGGCTGCAAGACCAGGAAAATTACTTTAAACCAGTTTAAAGAAGCCCCCAACCCTTACAATGGCGACCGCGGGCAGGACTGCAGGCCGTTTTTGATATGATATGTGGTCTGGATCTAGAGAAAGCATCAGTTATTGTCTTTCTTGCTTTCAGTCTGTGGGCAGCCCTGCGGAAGGTAGTGGCAGTGTGTAAGCTGACCTATTGGGGTATAGGTGGCTGGGCTAGGAAGGGTGAGATGGGAGAGCAGGAGGAGTTTAAAGAGGCCAAGAATCGGGAGTCCCAGCTTGAAAAATGCCAGGCGGAGGTAGAACGCCTCAGAGAGGTGTATGAGGCCAGAACTAGTGGTATGAGGGTGCGGGAAGAGAATGCACGCCTCACACAAGAGGTCACGAAATGCCAGGCATTTATAGAGCGCCTTGTGCAGGAAGTCACAGAGGCGAGGGACAGAGAGATGAGGCTACAAGAGGAGAATGCACACCTCACCCAAGAAGCTAGCGAGGGAGAGAGCCATGCGAGAAACGAGATAGAATTCCTAAAGTACCAAATCACTGAGGCCAGGGAAAATGAGATGAGACTGCGGGAAGAGAATGCCAGGTTTGGTGAAGCAGATCATGGCCCCTGTAGGGCAGAGATAGAAAGCCTTAACATGGCTTTAAAGGCATCAAAGGGAATGATTTGCATGACCAGCCCGAAGACAGCTCAGCCGGATTTTACTGGCAGCCCAAGTGAAACCATCCCACAGGCAACACCCAGGGAAAGGCTGGCTAGGGAATTAGAGACCCCAAGACCGCAGCCCACAGCTCCGAGTCTTGAGGAGCTCTGGCAGCGAGGAGGGGTGGAAAATGGGGTGGTAGGAGAACGCCAGCAGGTCCCGCTAGGCAGGCGGGGACCAGGATCAGTGTACCCCCTCCAACAACGGAGGTACGGTCCGCCTGTGAGGAGTGAGCCTGAGAATAGGAATCCTCAGCCCACAGCATGTTCGAGTTCACAGGCAAGCACTGTGGCTTGTGTGGGGGGAGGAGCCATTCATGTTCAGAGTAAGCTGTTTAAGCCAGGGAACAGGGAAGGAGAGTTCTGGGACCCCTGTAGAGCAGGTCCAGTAGCAGAAATCCGGGACAAGGGAGGCACACAGTGGGTAGTTTTGGCCCCAGAAAAAAGGCAGGTCCAAAATTCCCCAGTTAAAGCCACCTGGGTGAGGGAACATGAGTTTGCTGTCCATGCAAGTTCAAGTTCACCGCATGTAAAGACAGGCACTGGGACCTGTTTAAAGGGACCAGCTTCTCAGCCAGCTTCTAGAGTGGTCCCCCCCATGATGTGGGACCCTGGGGAGGCAGGGATAGCAATCCCTCTTACAGGGGACACAGAGGGGGAGCTGGCACCAGGTTATGGACCTGGAGAGGAGGATTTGCAGCCACCAGCAGCGGGTGGCGAGGGAATACCTGCCCCCAGCACAGGAGTGGGCAGGGAAGAGCAGACAAACCCAGAGAGAGATTTGCACCAGCAGGCTGCCAGGTACATTGTACAGTGTGGGCTATTTGGACATGGGGGAGAAGGTTCCCAGCCAGCTGGGGCTGTGACCCAAGCTCAGGGTCCGCCAGCCAAAGTTTCCCCCATAGAGACACCCCTCAGACGGTCTCAGCGGGTGCCCCAGCCTAAGAAAGCATGGTCACCCACTTTACAGTGGAGTAGGGTGGTCTCCCGAGCCACGGAGAAGCCAGAGAACAGAGGCCCCCACTCAACAGCCATAAGCTGCGAGGGTGATGCGCTATCAATTACTCATAAAAGACTGAGAGTTAAGAGAGTAACTAAAGGCTTTTATTAACAAAAGAATGAAGGTCTGCCTCGAGTGGTCGACCGGTCCAGAAATACAAAGGGCTGGGGAGCAGTCACCTTTATACTAGGACTTGTGGGAGGAGTCAGCCGAGGCATGTCCAGGCATGTACACAGTGGAATACAAACAGTGGTTTACCACATTCACCCCTTGTTTAAAATTGAGTCCGGCGGGGTGAAGTGTATTAAAAGTTAGTGTATTGGAGTCTCTCCGGAGGTCTTGTCTGCCGCTGTGATCGGCGTGGCGACGGCAGGGGTAGTGGAGCATCCGGCGTCGAGTCCTGCGTAGGCTGTGGCACAGGCGTGTCGTCCTCGTAGATGTCGAGCGGGTCGCGGGGCCCAGGCCTGCCGTCTGCTGGGGCTGGATATCGGATCGTGGGGGGGGGGGTGGTAGTGAGTAGTGGGTTACTGCGGCCCCCGAGGGTGCAAGGGGCTAGATTTTCAGTTGCTTGCGCCAGCAGTTAGCGCCTTAAGAGAAGTGATTTTCGGGCGCTATGCGTGTAGCGGCCGGGCGCAGCGCAGTTTGCGCCCCGCCCCAAATTAAGTTGCCCGTTAGCGCCGGCGCAAAGTTTAGCGGCCGCCCGGATGCGCGCGCAGAAAATGACGTCACATCCTCGTGCAACGCCCTTTGGCCGCCCCGAATCCAAACTTCAGTTGGATCGCCCCATTGTGCGGCTGGCGTCCAGAGCGTTTATAAAATGGAACGCAACACACCCTGGGGAGCGCAAATTAAAGGGCCCTCCTCCTGCTCTATAGAAGGCAGTCTGCATGTGTTGTGTGGAAGGATCCGGTGTGTTGTTGTGAACGGTGTATTAATGTCCTCCTCCTCCTCCTCCTCCTCCTCCTCCTCCTCCTCCTCTTTTCGCCCCCAGACCCTTTGAAACAAACACATGCACCCTTCCCCTTTAAGAGCTCACTGGCACCAGAGTGTCTGCCGTGCGCTGCGCCCGAGCTCGGGTGTTGCGCTCTGGCCGCCAGCTTAGCGCCTAAAGATAGTAGTGGAACGCCTCTTTTAGCGCTCCACCAACCTCTTAGGGCGAAGCCACTGAATTTCCGGCAACGGGGCGCTACTTTGGGGCGGGCGCTAACTTCGGGCGGGCGCTAAGGGTAGCGCCCCAAAACTGTCTATACTGAAAATCTAGGCCAAGGTCTCTTATGGAGACTGTGTCCTCCCGCCTGTCCGGGTATGCAATGTAAGCATACTGGGGGTTGGCGTGGAGGAGGTCGACCCTCTCGACCAGGGGGTCCGTTTTATGGGTCCTCACGTGTCTTCTCAGTAGGACCGGCCCTGGGGACGTCAGCCATGGCGGTAGCGATGTCCCCGATGTGGACTTCCTTGGGAAGACAAACATTTTCTCATGAGGGGTGGCGTTAGTGGCAGTGCAGAGCAGTGACTGAATAGAGTGGAGCGCATCGGGGAGCACATCCTGCCAGCGGGAGGTTGGAAGGCCCCTAGACTTTAAGGCTAGCAGGGCGGCCTTCCAAACTGTCGCATTTTCTCTTTCCACCTGTCCGTTCCCCCGGGGGTTGTAACTGGTGGTCCTGCTTGAGGCAATACCCCTAGTTAGCAGGTACTGATGGAGTTCGTCGCTCATAAACGATGAGCCCCGGTCGCTATGGATATAGCTGGGGAAACCGAACAGGGTGAAGAGGTCGTTCAGACATTTAATGACCGTGGCACTGGTCATGTCCGGGCAGGGGATGGCGAAC
Source organism: Somniosus microcephalus (assembly GCF_052327205.1). NCBI lineage: Eukaryota > Metazoa > Chordata > Chondrichthyes > Squaliformes > Somniosidae > Somniosus > Somniosus microcephalus. Next base: position 108,666,887 of record NC_140993.1, read on the forward strand.
GGGAAACGGGAGTACTCATCAATAATATTGAGGAAGTACACATTGCGGTCGGAGGAGGGGAGAGGCCCTTTAAAATCAACGCTCAGGCGCTCGAAGGGGCGAGTGGCTTTTATCGGGTGGGCCCTGTCTGGTCTATAAAAGTGCGGTTTGCACTCAGCGCAGACTTGGCAGTTCCTGGTCATGGTGCTGACCTCCTCAATAGAGTAAGGCAGGTTGCGGGCCTTGATGAAGTGGAAGAACCTGGTGACCCCCGGGTGGCAGAGGTCATTGTGGAGGGCCCGCAGTCTATCGATCTGCGCGCTGGCGCAGGTGCCACGCGATAGCGCATCCGGGGGGATTCTCCACCTCAAGATCTTGTCATTTTTGATTTTGCCCCTCTGCTTGTTGTTAAACATGAAAGCAACTGAACGCTGGTCAGTGAGCAGGGTAAATCGTTTTCCGGCCAGGTAGTGCCTCCAATGACGCACAGCCTCCACAATCGCCTGGGCCTCCTTCTCAACAGCGGAGTGTCTGGTCTCCGGGCCTTGGAGGGTTCGTGAAAAGAAGGCCACGGGTCTCCCCGCCTGATTGAGGGTAGCGGCCAGGGCAAAGTCGGACGCGTCGCTTTCCACCTGGAAGGGGATGGATTCGTCCACTGCGTGCATGGTGGCTTTGGCAATGTCCTCCTTGATACGGTGGAAGGCTAAGCGGGCCTCTGCCGTCAAGGGAAAAGAGGTGGACTTGATCAGCGGACGGGCCTTGTCCGCATAGTAGGGGACCCACTGGGCGTAATAGGAGAAAAACCCTAGGCACCTCTTCAGGGCCTTGAGGCAGTGGGGCAGTGGGAGTTCCATAAGGGGACGCATCCGGTCGGGGTCGGGGCCGATGACTCCGTGTTCCACAACACAGCCAAGGATGGCGAGGCGGTTTGTGCGGAATATGCACTTCTCCTTGTTATATGTCAGGTTCAGGAGTTGGGCGGAGTGGAGGAATTTTTCGAGGTTTGCATCATGGTCCTGCAAGTCACGGCCGCAGATGGTCACATTGTCCAGATATGGGAAAGTGGCCTGCAACGCATTTTGATCTACCATCCGGTCCATCTCCCTTTGGAAGACGGAGACCCCGTTGGTGACGCCAAAGGGAACCCTAAGGAAGTGATAGAGGCGGCCGTTTGCCTCAAAGGCGGTATACTGGCGGTCCTCAGGGTGGATAGGGAGCTGGTGGTACGCTGATTTCAGGTCAATGGTCGAGAAGACGCGGTACTGCGTGATCTGGTTGACTATATCAGCTATGCGGGGGAGTGGGTAGGCGTCCAGCAGGGTGTAGCGATTTATTGTCTGGCTGTAGTCGATGACCAGGCGCTGCTTCTCGCCGGTCTTAACGACCACAACCTGGGCTCGCCAGGGGCTGGTGCTGCCCTCAATAATCCCTTCCTTCAGGAGCCGCTCCACTTCGGTTTTAATGAAAACCCTGTCCCCGGCACTGTATCGCCTGCTCTTTGTGGCGATGGGCTTACAGTCGGGGGTGAGGTTAGCAAACAGTGGGGGGGGGGGTGACTCTGAGTGTGGAGAGGTTGCACCTGGTGCGCGGCGGGCAATTTGGAAGCTGCTGGCTGCGGACTGTGAGTGGGGGTAGGGGTCCACCGTACGCCATCGTAACACTTTTAAGGTGGCACTGAAAATCTAACCCCAGCAGGACGGCAGCGCAGAGGTCGGGCAGGACCAGAAGTTTAAAATGATCGTACACAGTCCCGCCTACTACGAGTGTCACCACGCAGTAGCCGCCGATGTCCGCCGACTGGGACTCGGAGGCCATAGAAATCCGCTGGTGCGCAGGCAGGACTGGGAGAGAGCAACGCCGCACCGTGTCGGGGTGGATGAAGCTCTCCGTGCTCCCAGAGTCAAAAAGGCAGATTGTATCATGACCATTTACCTTAATGTCCATTGTGGAACTGGTCAGCTGGTGCGGTCTCGCTTGGTCCAGTGTAACGGATGCCAGCGTAGGGGTCGGTGTGTCGCTGCGGGTATCAGATGAGGCGGTGTTGGGGGCCTGCCGCGTTCCGGCTGTCGTCCAAGATGGCGGCGTCCATGATCCCCATGTGGCTGGAGGCGTCCAAAATGGCTGCTGTACCGGTGGTTCGCACATGGCCGGGGAGGCCCAAGATGGCGGCCCGCATGGCCCACACACGGTGCTGCTGGGGTTCGGGGTGGCTTTGGCCCTGCAGACGCTAGCGTAGTGTCCCTTCTTCCCGCAGCCCGAGCAGATCGCGTTTTTCGCCGGGCAGCGCGCTCTGGGGTGTTTTGCCTGGCCACAGAAGTAGCATTTCTGGCCTTGGGGCACTGCTGTCTGGCCTTGGGACACTGCTGCGGTAGTTGGGCCATTGCTGGGGTGTGGCTGGGGTGGCACGGCGCTATGAGGCGGTCCTACCGTGTCCCAGGCTGTCATTCCCCGCGGCGTCCACGGTGCAGAGGAGTAGGCATCCATGCCCCGGTAGGCTGCATCCAATGATAGTGCGAGTTCAGAGGCCTTGTTGAGGTCGAGGTCACTCTGCTCCAACAGTCGCTGTCGGGTGTAATTGGATCTGTGGCCCGCTACAAAAGCGTCCCGGATAGGTTCCTCTGTGTACACGGCGGCCTTTACATCATTACAACCACAGGCCCGGCCAAGCACAGACAGTGCCTGGAGGTATTCCACGGTCGATTCCCCAGGTTGTTGTTTACGACTCCCCAGAAGGTGCCTGGCATACACTTCGTTCACTGGGTGCGTGTACTGGTCCTTGAGGAGCTTGATAGCGTCCGCGTACGAGGTCGCGTCTTGGATGACCGAGTACACTCGGTGGTTCACTTTGGAGGTCAGGACATCCAGTTTGTCCTCGTCCGATTTGATTGCTGCGGAGGCGGTCAGGAATTTTTCGAAACACTTATGCCAGTGAGTAAACTTGGTGGATGAGTCCGCCTCCCGATGATCTAAGTCCAGGCATGCTGGTGTGAGGATCTTCTCCATTATAAAAATTTTGTTAATAAAATTGATGCGCTATCAATTACTCATAAAAGACTGAGAGTTAAGAGAGTAACTAAAGGCTTTTATTAACAAAAGAATGAAGGTCTGCCTCGAGTGGTCGACCGGTCCAGAAATACAAAGGGCTGGGGAGCAGTCACCTTTATACTAGGACTTGTGGGAGGAGTCAGCCGAGGCATGTCCAGGCATGTACACAGTGGAATACAAACAGTGGTTTACCACAGAGGGACCAGAGACAGGAGGCAGTCCAGCTTCGCTGCAGCCAGCAGCAATCTGCGACAGTGCCAGAGATTAGTCTGGCCGTCCGGAGATGGGCGGCATCTGTATTATAGCTATGTGTGAATATAGCGTGCTTTTAAGGTGTATTTTAGTTTCATATAACTAGTTTTAAGTTTAAGTTTAAAGAGTTTGGCCTAGAAATTCGGTAGGCTTAGCGCCGCATTTGAGGCGCTAGAGGGCCTAGCGCCGGAGTTATGGCCAGTTGAGAAATTCCCTGGGGCCCTAAATCGGCGTTGCACCGGTAGCGCTGCGCCAGCACCGATGACGTCATCGGTGTGCGCAGCGTCCCGGTTGCCGTGGTAACCCGGCCCCAAGCCGAAATTCAGTTGCGCCCGCCTCGCCCGTGGCAGGCGCAACTAAGACTCTGGCAACAGAGTCTTCCCCCAGTGTGCGCCGGCGCATAAAGGTGGAGCGGCGGCCGGCCGCGTTCCCGGCGGCCGCCTGCCCGCACCTCCCTTCCCGGACTCCTGCATTCCCCCCCCGCGGCCCTGATCAGTGTCTGATGCAAGCCCGGCACTTCCCCGAGGTGCCGGGCTCAGATGTCGGGTCAATCCGCCGGACAGTTGTCGGCTGCAGGCAGCTCCTCCTTAACAGGAGGAGGAGGCCTGCAGTTCCCCCGCCTGCCACACCGCATCGGGTGCCGCAGCGGGGGATTAGCACCGGGAAACCCAAGTTCACACCCGTTTTGAGGCGCTAAAGGAGGGTTTTAGCGCCCGCCACCGTCTGGGCCCGGCGCACCCGAATTTTCGTCGCGCGCTGCCGCATTACCGCTGGCGCAAACTTTCTGGCGCTACAGCCCTGGCAAGACCAGAACCCAATTTCCAGGCCTTTAAGTTTACATGTGTGCCAAATGTTTGCATTTTGGTCCGAGGTCGAGGGACCCGACCATGTCTCCACCTAAGGCAGCAGGTCAGTGAGACCTGGCTGCATGTCCTTTTAAGTTTTGCAGGAGATTCGAAAATGAAGCAGCCATGTTCGCCCAGCCCGAGCTGGGCATCGAATGAAGATATGGAGACAGAATGTTGGGGATCACCTCGCCACTGGACGAATCCAGGAGACCCCACAGCGATCTTCGGGAAAAACCGGACAGGGTCCGGAGGAACTTGCCTACTCCTCCTACGGGGAGGAGATGGGCCCCAGCTGGGTGGGGCATGGCCCCCCAACCCAGCACCATCCTGACCGAAGTTCACTTGTGGGAGACCTCGCTGTTGAGGAGTCATGATGGGGAAGCACGGGCGCCTGGTTATAGGGACGCGTTCCTCGGGGGTGGGTGGTGATGGCCCAGGAAAGATCGTATAGAGGAGGGGGAGACCCAAGAGTCGCGTGGGTGCGGTCGGGGGAGGGAAGAACTCACCTGGGGGCCCACGGGCAAAGAGGATAAGTGTGGCTGGGAAGGATGAGTGGGTGGCCGGATCTGTGTGGGGCCAGGGAGAGCTGCCACACAGGCACCCATCATTTTCTGCAGCCAGTCGAGGGAAGATGGGAGGGGGAGGGACTGGGAGTCATGAGATCCCATACTCCCCGGTCTCAGTCTGTGCCAAGGTAATTTTTAAACATGAGGGTTACCCCGCCTCCACAAAAGGACAAGGGAACGGCTTGGGGCTGGCGGAGCAGGCTGGTCTGTAAATCCATTCTGCCTGTTTTAAAGTTTAAGACGATCAAAGGGGGGTGGAAGGTACTTTTTCTGCCCGAGTGGGAGGAGCAATGCCCACTCGAATTTCGTGACCCATCATCGGCACGTGAGGATCGGGGTTCATTTAAGCATGTTGTTTAATGATTTTTTGTATTTTGTGTTGCAGCCCCAAGTTGAGCAGAGGCGTAGGATCCTCTCCGTGCTTGGGACCAGTTTGTGACAACTCCAAGTTGAGCAGAGGCGTAGGACCCTCTCCGTGCTTGGGATCATTTTGGTTACATTGTGTAACTAAGATTGCAACATTTTGTAATAACTTATGATGTAAAAAAAAGTGATTGTAAATTTGGTTTACAGTGTATAATTTTACAAGCGTGTAGGGGTATGAGACCCCTTATTGAAAACTGAAGTATCTGAAAGATGCCTACCGTACCATGGTTTTTTTTTCTTGAATTTAAGGGGAATAGACGGGCTGGGGATCAGTGGCTGATAGCTATTAGGTAAATACAGGGGATGGTTGTTTGTGGGGGGTCAGAAATTATTACTCATTTCTTCAAGAGGATACTACAAGCAAGCTGGAAGTATCCAAGGGCGGACTGTAAGAATTCGCAATAATTTACAGTTCTGAAGATACATTTTTTTTTTGATTAAAGAATCCCTGGGCATTGTGCTTTTAAATTTCCAGGGATAAAAATGGCTGTCACCACATGGCCAAAGACAAAGAAGCTTGGAATGTAGCTTTCTATGTCTGGAAGTAAGGTTCAATGAAGACTAAGGACAATGCTTTGTTTACAAAGCAATCGAATGCTATTAGCATTTGTTTGTATATTGAGTGGATACATCTAAACTGCAGAAGAGACTTTTGTACCTTGAATGGGAAACGCTTAAGAATTGAATGGGTTTTAAATCACCCAGCACTGGCCAAAGGGCTGTTGCATTCTCTTTTGTTTCAGCCCAGGGAGCTCCGGAAGACACATTAACCCAGTCTAACCACTTTGAGTTAGCCAATCACAGCTTTCTCTTGTGTATTGGACCCTTTGGGTGGGGAATTTTGCACACAGCCCTTGCAGGGCAGAACAGCAGGGGGGAGGGGGGTGCTCACTATATATAAGATAGCTGCTGAGAAGCTATCTCGCGCTTTACTTCCTGGGACCACAGGTGAGCCTCTCTCTCTCTCTCTCTCTCGCTCTCTCTCACTTCGCTGGACCACATGTGAGCAGAGTTTCTGACTCCTCAGCAAAGCAACCTAGTAAGGAGTTTGGGGGATGGTAATTTAAGGGGATATTGCTAAGATTGTTTAACCAACATTGTAGTCACTTACCCCTCGTTTTTGCCGTCTGCCTTACCCCATTTTAAGCAATTTTACTGTAATTACTGTGTGCGTGTGGGATAGTTTGATATTTTGATTATAGTTTCTTTTAGTTAATAAAACTTGATTTTTTCTCTCATCCAAACTACGTGTCTGTTTTAATATCAATAATTATAAGCCCTGCAGTCAGAACTGGAAGGTGGGGTAGCGATTCGAAACCGCTGTTTTAAAATTGGTTTTATTGGAATTGGTCTGAGTGCAGGCAAAGGCTGCAAGACCAGGAAAATTACTTTAAACCAGTTTAAAGAAGCCCCCAACCCTTACAGCACCAAGGATTTCTGTGTGCATACCCATCACCCTTCTTCTGAAGGCCGCCCCAGCGAGGTCATTATCTGATTCCTGTGCAGCAGAACTCATGCTCCTGCCTGCGCCCCATTTTCGGGCATTACCCAATTTCTAGGCCAAACTGTCATTAGCTTTTAACTGACCTGAGGAATGTGCCAATCTGCAGCAATTAAACATTGTGGCCTTAGAGGGGTATGCCAGATAATGTAACGCAACAGAATAATGCATTGTATGCAACGTGGTATAATGATTATGTCTTTATAAAACAGCATAAATCCCTGACTTACTGTAAGCAGTGTTACACAAGATCTTCCAGTAGTAAATATATATAGCAAGCGGATTTATATCCTGCAAGTCAGTTGATCTGCTAACTCACAGATAAGGTAATTTATGAGTTCTGGTCAGTACTACAAGATCATACCCCATAGCTTCTCATCATCTTATCTGTTTATCGCACACATTAGGTAATTAATTAAACTGATAGATGTAAGTTACTTTAAATGGGAATGCTAGATTAATGTGCAATTGCAATTAGTTCTGTTGATCTTTCTTCTTTATAATTCATTCACAGGATGTGGGCATCGCTGGCAAGGTCAGCATTTATTACCCATCCCTAATTGCCCTTGAGAAGGTGATGGTGAGCCACTTGTTTGAACCGCTGCAGTCTGTGTGGTGAAGGTACTCCAACAGTGCTGTTAGGGAGGGAGTTCCAGGAATTTGACCCAGTGACGATGAAGGAATGGCAATATATTTCTAAGTCAGAATGGTGTGTGACTTGGAGGGGAATTTGGAAGTGGTGGTGTTCCCACGTGCCTGCTGCCCTTGTCTTTCTAGGTGCTAGAGATCGTGGGGTTGGGCGGTGCTGTCGATGAAGCCTTGGTGAGTTGATGCAGTGCATCTTGTAGATGGTACACACTGCAGCCACGGTACGCCGGTGGTGAAGGGAGTGAATGTTTAAGGTGGTGGATGGGGTGCCAATCAAGCGGGCTGCTTTGTCCTGGATGGTGTCGAACTTCTTGAATGTTGTTGGAGCTGCACTCATCTGGGCAAGTGAAGAGTATTCCATCACACTCCTTACTTGTGCCTTGTAGATAGTGGAAAGGCTTTGGGGAGTCAGGAGGTGAGTCACGTGCTGCAAAATACCTAGCCTCTGACCTGCTCTTGTAGCCACAGTATTTATGTGGCTGGTCCAGTTAAGTTTCTGGTGAACGGTGACCCCCAAGATGTTGATGGTGGGGGATTCAATGATGGTAATGCCGTTGAATGTTAAGGGGTGGTGGTTAGACTTTCTCTGAAGGTTTTCCCCTCACAGTATTGCCTATTCTCAATTATGATGTCATCTCAAAGAAACCAAACTATTTAATGAAAGTGATTTTGAACAATTGACTTTGTAAGGATTGTATGTCGACATAATCATTCTAGGCTAGGGGGTTGGACAAGGGACCAATGCTTTATTTGACAATGCTTTGACATGTTCTGCTACTACTTCATTATGCAATTCATCTGAAAGGAAAGGTCAGTTATGTTTACGTAGTATTGGTATCTGTGAAGTATCCTTAGGGAGGCATTTGCTAGCTTTATTGACTGAATTATTTTACATGTATTCAAACCATATTATAGCTCATTCGAGCAGGCAAAGTAATACTTCTTATTGAGCTCTTTACTGACTATTATGAAGCTTCAAGTGATGTCAGAGCCACTACAGCTAGTTTTGCAAGAAAAGTAAATTTTTTGGTATGTACAACAACTTGCATTTATCTAGCAATATTAACATAGTAAAATGTTTCAATGCGCTTCACAAGAGCGATTATTAAACAAAATTTGACACTGAGCCACATAAGGAGATATTAGGACAGGTGACCAAAAGCTTAGTTGAAGAGAGGTTTTAAGGAACATCTTAAAGGAGGAGAAGGAGGTGGAAAGGCAGAGAGGATTAGAGAGGGAATTTCAGAGCTTAGGGCCTAGGCAGCTGAAAGCATGGCCGTCAATGGTGGAGTGAAGAAAATCGACAAATATTAAGGACATCCATAACAACATAAAACAATTTGCTCATAAAAAGTAGTACAGCACAGATAAACCAGTTGTATTGGGTCTGATGGCTAGGTTAACGAATAACTTATGATAACTGACCGTAGCAGCGAATTGCCACTGTAGTTCATAGGAACACAGGAACAGCAGTAGCTCATTTAGATTCTCAAACCTGTTCCACCATTCTATTAGAGCATGGCTGAACTGTACCTCAACTCCATCTACCCACCTTTGCTCCATATCCCTTGATACCCTTACCTAACAAAAATCTATCGATCTTAGTCTTGAAAATTTTAATTGTCCCAGCATTCACAGCCTTTTGGGGGAGAGAGTTCCAGATCTCCACTACCCTTTGTGTGAAAAAGTGCTTCCTGATTTCACTCCTAAAAGGCCTAGCTCTAATTTTAAGATTATGCCCTCTTGTTCTGGATTCTCCCACCAGAGGAAGTAGTTTTTGTATACTGTCGAATCCCGTTATCATTTTAAACACCTCGAATAGATCACCCCTCAACCTTCTAAACTCAAGGGAATACAAGTTAATTTATGCAACTTGTCCTCATAATTTAATCCATTAAGCCCTGGTATAATTCTGGTGAATCTATGCTGTATACACTCCAAGGCTAATATATCTATCCTGAGGTTTGGTGCCCAAAACTGAATGCAATGCTCCAGATGGAGACTGACTAAGGCACTGAATAACTTAAGCATAACTTCCTCACTTTGGCATTCCAACTTGAAATATAGGTCAACATTCCATTAGCCTTTTGATTACTTTTTTTTAACCTGTGCACTAGCTTTTAATGATAATGGATACCCAAAATACCTTTGCTCCTCCACAGTTCCTAGTCTCTCACCAATAAGAATATATTTTGATTTTACTTTTTCAGATCCAAAGTGGATAACCTCGCACTTCCCCACAATGAACTCCATCTTCCATAGTTTTACCCACTCACTTAGCATATCTATGTCCCTTTGTAACTTCCTGCTCCCATCTACACAACTTACTCTGCCTCCTAACTTAGTATCATCTACAAACTTGGATATACAACTCTCTATTCCTTCATCCAAGTCATTGATGTATATGGTGAAGAGGTGAGGCCCCAGTACAGTTCCCTGGGGAACACTTTCACATTCCACCAATCAGAGAACACTGCATTTATCCTTACCTCCCAACCAATTACTAATTAATGTCACAAGGTTACTTCCAAGTCCATGTATTTGTAGGATTCGCAAAATTGAACTTTATATTATAAAGGGTCAAATGGCAGAAGAGGCCATGATTTTAAAGACTGTTTTAAAAGAAGCCTAGGAAAAGGGGGCATTCAAAATGGCCACCAGACCCCGTGACCAACTTATTGGGACACTTTAAAATGGTTCCTGCAGTCCTCAGACAGCTTTGTGGATTCAGCCCAAAGTAAGCTCTGGAAGTCGTTTCTGAGAGAACGAAACCAGACACCCACATATACATATAGATTGGATGCAGATCCAGTCAAGATCGGCCTGTAGATAAAGGCCATCTAAATGTTTACCCAGACAAAAGGGAACAGTTTCATATTCATGAGAAGAGCATCAAGGACCCACTAAGGACATCACCAGGGCATTAAAAACAATGAAGGTCATTCCAGACCAGAGATGGCCCGTTACCGGCCATCCAAGAACAGTTTAAAATATAATAACTACCCCGTTGTGCTCCCAGCCTGCCAAAATTAAAACAAAAGACTAACCTGATTTGGCGCGAGATAAGGGCTTTTGATGAGAAGTATATCTGGGAACCCAGAGGTAGAAAGAAAAAGCGGTCATCGTGGTGCTACCATCATATCGGTGGCATCATCGCTAGAAGAAGGAGAAGAAGGCGGTTTGAGTCGGCGTCCCACCCCGGGGTAAAACATTGGGAGATCATCGACCAACCCCGGGCCATTGACAAAATGGGAGGCCATCGACCCACTCCGGCTCGGGAGAAGAGACAATAAAAAACTGAAGAAACTATGGAGGCCAGCCCGAGGCTCCTCTGACCGGGGTCGAGCAGATGATCCCCGACCCCGCCGACATCCAGACCAGCCTGTGTCCAGCCGTCCCCGACCCCCACCTCAGGAGGGAGGTGTGGCGCAGCTCGCTGGGGCTCCACCAACCACGTGGAGACAGGACACCTGAAAGGATCAAACGCAGACCTGTTTCAAAACCTTACACTTCCTAGTTGGATTGGTGAGCATGTTTCTGGCCCTTCATAATCAGATCTAGATAGGTTTAAGGGGGTGGACATTTAAAGGTATAATTAACATGAGTTGTTGTCCCTCGATGTTCCGTGTGTTTCCCTATTTCATGATGATCTTTGTAGAGTATAATATGCCTGTATTTGCCTTAGTTAGTATTGTGTCGTTATGATTTGTTTGTGTTTTTCCCTCCCATGTACCCTCTTATTTGCTTGCATTTTGATTTGTTTTACATTATGCAATAAAATTCCATTTCGTTTCATCAAACTTGGTCTACAAGAGTTTTCTCTACATTGTAGTTCCTGCCCCAAAACCAGAGTACAGAATCTAAGGGGCGAGTGGGTCGAACCACTCACTGTTTTACTGTGCAAGAGAGAGAGGCCTCCAGAGAGAGAAACCTCTGTGATCTAAAACCCCTTACAGAAAATGGCGACCGTGGCAGGACTCTGGCAGCAGGATTGCAATGTATTAGATCCAAGTTTGAATGGACGAAATGCAATGGATGAGAGGATAGCGGATTATGTCTTTGGCAAGGTAAATCTCACTAAGCAGTGGATTTCCGATCTCTTATTGGATGGGCGTCCGGTGGACGCAGCCATCAGGTGGACAGAGAGCAAAGAGCATAAGAAGTCAGTGGAGAAGGCAGTGTGGCTGATGTGTTACAAGAAGCAGGTCTAGATCTTGGACCGGGTCGTTGCAGCACAGGCAGCCAGGATCACAACCCAGGCAGCAGAGATAGAGGAAAAGGCCATGGGTGGGGAAAAACTCATCACAGCGCTTCACACGCTGAATCAGGAACGCCAAGTGGTAGCTAGTCAACATCAGGCTAGAATAGGGTACCTGGAGTGCCAGGTTACTGAGGCAAAGATCAATGAAACGAGGATACGGGAGAAAAACGCCCGCCTCACACAACAGCTAAGAGCGCAGGAGGAGAGAGTAGTGGAGGTTAAGGCAGCTTACAAGCTGGCCCTCAAGCACGGGTTCTAGAGCACAGACCATGGCCCCTGCTAAAAGACCATAGAGGAACTGAGAACGGCACTGGTTAAGGCAAGAAGCATGGTGTGTCTCGTCAGTCCGAAAGCCAGTCACATGGACTTTTTAAAGGAATCGAAACAGTCGATTCCTTGTGAAGTAGTTGTGGTACCAGCCACCGAGCCCTCAGCACCGCCGAGCTATAGTGAGGCTTGGCCGGAAAAACAGGGGGTGGTAAAAGAGGAGGTAGCCGAGGTGGAATGTGAGGAAGAACAGCCACTGGTAGCAAAGCCAGGACTGGCACCGATGTGTCCTGCTCGGCACCAGAGGTTCGGTCCCAATGCCGCAAATGGCGATGCCGGACCCCACCAGAACCAGCTCGTGGTGCCCTACGCTGCCCAGCAATTAAGGTCCATGGTGAGCCACCTCGCAAGACTCACAGGAAAGGGAGATCCCTCGATTCATTTCAGGGAGATAGAGGAGACAGCAGCCATTAATGACTGTGATGATCAGGAACAGGCGAAAATGTTGCTTTTCTCCCTGGATTGCACAATCCTTCAGTGCCTCTCAGATGAGAGCAAGAGGGGACGGAAAGGGTATGAGGATCTCAGGGAGGAAGTTTTAGAAGTTATGGAAGTGGATGACGGTAGTCCGTTCGACCATGTGGAAGGGACTGTGCAGCTATCTGGAGAACCCCCACGGGTTTTCGCAGAAAGGCTGTGGCCAGTGTATCGACACAGCTGTCCAGGCATGCCTGACCGGGTTGCAATGAACGACGAACAGCGGGTTCATTGGCTCCGTTGCTTGGTTACCAACAGCTTGCCGCAGATATGGGCCCTAGCCAGATCTTGGTTTGATCCCCAAGGTCCCGGTGTCACGGAGGAGACGGTGCTCCGCCAACTCAACATTGCGTATAAGAATTGTAGAGGTCAGGAAACACCTCCCCAGAAGGGAAAGGTGCATGAGGCAAAACCCGCAGCCCCAAGCAAGAAGGAGTGGCATCAGGAGGGGAATCGCCCTGCCCAAGCGAAGCTCAATTGCTACGGGTGTGGGAAGGATGGACATTGGCGCAAGGACTGTAGAAATCCGTGGAAGGATAATAAGGGAAAATTTCCCGCAGCCCAAGCCCAAGCCCAGACCGCCGCCCCAGCACCAGCCCAAACCCAAGCCGTAGCTCCTGCCCCAGCACAAGAAGTTGGTGCAGCTATGGATCCCGCTGCGATAGAATCAATCATAGAGACAATGCGGTCTCTGATGATCGCGCAGGGGAAGATAGCCGTCACCACTGGTCTTGTCGTTCCTGAAACCCTGACTGCTGTGCCCAAATGACTAGAGCCAGCGCAGCTTGTCTACCTGTGCGCACTGCGATATGATATCTGGAGGCGACCCCTCGTGGAATTGGAGGTGGGGGAGGTGTAGGGGCTCTATCTGTTGGATACGGGGGCATCGTGCACCGTGATCCATACAGATGACCCTGTCACCTCACCTCTGTCCACCGGGGTTCCCTATCTTCTATCGGGCTTCACAGGCGAAGAACAGGCTGGTGCATATTCCATTCCCCTCTCCATTCGTTTAGGACCACTTCGCACCACGTGGAAGTGTACGCTAATGAAGTGGGAGGGGGGAGGTGGAACAGGGGTCCTTGGGGCCGATTTCTTGGTAGCACACGGGATCCTCGTGGATCTGAGAAATCACTGTCTCTGGGGAGCGGGTACGGGGGAACAAGGAGTAGGGGGAGTCAAGGCGAACCCACCGAAAGCACGGGTCGGCCGGCGGGAAGTCAAATTCCTGGGTCTGACCCTCCGTGCTTGCGAGAGAGGTACAGACCAGGATAGACAGGAATCGGTGCAAGATCCACCGGTCCCCGCCAGTCGCGCAGTGGAGGTACCCCGATGCAACAAGTGGTTTCACTTAAAGCGGTGCAAACTGTTTAAGCCGGGTGCAAAAGAACCAGCAGGGAAAGCCAGGTCTGCGAGTAAAAACCATCAGCCTGAGGCAAGTAAAGAGCCACAGACCACACAAGCTGGCGTTGTAGCCTGCTTGGAAGGAGAAGCTGTCCCGCCCACCTGGGGGGAGGTTTCCCCAATGGCCTGGGACTCGGACGAGGAGGAGCCCGAAGGTCAAGGCCCTCACCCTGATCCGAACGCTATTGGAGCCGAGGAGCCCGAACAGCTGGGCCGCGCCCTTGATACGATTCTGGAGGAGGTGAAGTCGGAGGACGGAGATCCCGCCCTTGACTCAAGTCTGGGGGAGGTAGAAATTGGGGGCGGAGATCCACCACCTGTAGGGACAGGTGAGGAGGAGTTGTCTGCCACAGACCCAAATCCCAAAGGGGCGGAGCCTGAGGGAAGGGAGCCGAAGCCGGCCGTCATGGAGGAGCCACGGGCTGTGAGAGCCAAGGTCCCACCCAAAGGTCCACTCGCTATGGGAGCCTCACCAAAGGCACCCCCTCGCAGGTCACCTCGGGCGCCCCAGCCAAGGAAGCCCTGGCCCGATTCCCCCACCTTCAGTAAACGCAGACTTGGGAAACCCCTGGCAGAACGCAGTCCCCAGTTGACAGCGAAAGGCTGCGAGGAACCCAAGCCACAGGTTACTGCAGCCCCACCACAGGGAGCGGCAAGCTGCAGTCCAAACAGGGATTAGGCAAGCCGCCCGGGGACGGGCGGCGCAGTACATAAGTTTAAGTTTTAAGTTTAAGTTGTGTAAATATTAAAGTGAGTAGTGTTAAGTAGTTTTGGAATCTGCCCAGTATGTGTGTTGTTTTGGATCGAGGTCGAAAGGCCCGATCATGCCTTCACCTAAGCCAGAATCTCTCGGGAGCCTGGCTATATTGTTTAATTTGTTACAGGAACCAAGAGGATGATGAACAGAATCCTCCATATGGTCGTGGTAATCGGGTGGAGCTGGGCCTATCGGGGCCACACCAAAGACTCCACGATCTATGGGTGCTCTGGCAACAGAGGCCCCATCACGATCGACGGAACCGGCCCGCGGGACGCTGAAGAGACTGCTGCCTACTTCCATGAAGGAAGATGGCCAGGCTGGCTGGGGTCGAACTCTACTGAATACTCCAGCCAGATGGGGTTTGCATACAGAGAGACATCTCTGATGTGCCCCAGGGTGCGGATCATTGCACCCAGAATAAGCATCACCGTCGGGAAGAAGATTTGCCTGGTGTGCAATGGCCATGTACCTTTGAATCGCTGGTGGTGGCTGCGCAAGTTGAGCAGCACCATGAAGAACTCCACGGTCGAGTGGGAGAGATTGGGTAACAACACCCATCAGACTATTACGGGGACTCATGGGGGGTTGAGTGTCTGCTGGGACAAATGGTGGGAACCAGATGAGGGGATCTACATCTGTATGTGGGGTTCAGAACGCGCTTGCCCCACAGGCATCTCCATCTTTTTCCAAAGGCAGTGGCAAGATGCTGGGAGAGGAATGAGGTGGGACGTCAGCACACGGGTGTGCGGAGTCCCATACTCTCAGATCCCAGTAAACGCCACTGAGCTCATCACCCACCCCCGCAGACCCCTGCCCACGATTCCGGTAGCCAAAGCCCGCAAGGAAGGGTGCCCCACCAGTACCAAGGGACCCGGGAACGGATTGGTATTAGTACCCACAGGTCAGGTGCTGTACCAAGGGGTACACTACGCGGTGGCTTCGGTGATTTTAAACCTCACCGAAGTGCGGTTGCCAGAGTGGTGCCCCAGGGAATTGGAGCAATTATACCAGGTCCAGTTAACAAACATGTTTAAACAGTTTTACGAATTCGCCTTTGCCGATGTCGACAGAACCGAATTGTACACCACACCACATGAGGTCTTGGACAGAATAGGGAGACAAAGAAGGGGTGCAGTAAATGATATTTTCACAGCTTTTAATACAGGAACTTCCGTCATCAACACACTGGATGATGTGGAGCTGCAAACCCAAATCAATGGTTTGAAAACACAATTAAGAAAGATACTGACTGACGAGAACAAGGTAGTGGGTTCTGGGTTACATGAGGACCAGGCCATGACACTACACTTAAAAGAAATTATAGCTGAGCTGGAGAAACACGCCAGAACGGTAAATGCTCTCATCAGGGAGGATCGGAATGCATCCGATCAGGCTGCGCAGAACGAAGCTTGTGTGCTATACGGGGCGTGGTTACTGGGCGAGGGCCGCAGTAACCTGGAGGATTTGAAACAAGGTTTAGTCCCCTCCTGGATCAGCAACAAGCACCTCGCAGCCCTCCACCCTTTTGAGAACGCATTGAGTCCGTGCCAGCTCAGACTAGCTTCAGAAGCCTACCCAGTCCCAGTGGACTGTGGACGGTCTAACTACACCATTATGGGTATAGTGGTAAGAATGCCGGTGATGGGAAAGACAGCTAAACCTGCCCCGGTATACAGGGTGGAGAACATTGGAGTCATTCAGGGGGGTGCGCACATTCGCTACACAGGGGTCCCACCTTACATCATTCGATGGGAGCATGCAATGATGAGTACCGACCTCTCGGGGTGCCGGAGCTGGGGAGCACACATCATCCTGTGTCCCCAGCACTTGAATGCCCATTCAAAACCACAGTGCGGGCTCAGAACTGCTGGCGCGGAGCCTATAAATTGCACCATGGAGGCAATGGCACAAGGCCATGTGCCCCTGCAGGTGGCATATATAGGGGGTGGGACATACTGTGTCACCACTGCAGCGCCCCACTACCAACATGGACAGCACGGTTGGTGTCCGGTTAGTGACAGCAGCTTCTGTTTCAAGCCCAGGGCAGAAGTTCAAGTGCCCAAGAGCGAATTGTCCCCATTCCTGAACCTTCCACTGTTCACATCACTGTTAAAGAGAATTTCACCGATCTCTAGCGATTCGTTGCACATTTTGGATATATCATTCCCCCTCTCCCTGAACACTTCACCAAGATATTAAAAGCCGTTGTTGTTTCACAGAAACATTTCTATACACTGGAGCAGAAGGCTTTAGAGATAGGGGCAGACATATTGGATATAGTGACACCACCGTGGTGGGACCTGTTCACTAATATAGAAGTCCCTTCTTGTAGTGTGCCAGGTTATCATTGTAGTTTATTTACTGTTTGTACACTGTAAAAAGGTCAAACATTCGCAAAAGTATGAGAACAGGGGGGAATGGAGGGAGCATTATGTACGGGTAGAAGAAGAGACACCCGTTTAGATTTTTGCTGCTCTGTATAAAGTTAAAGTTTTCCCTCCCTCCTCTGTATTATTTTGATATGTATTCGTGTGTATTTGATTTTTTGTGTGTACTTTATTTTTTTCTTGAAGTTTATTAGATGTGTTGTTATTATTAAAAGATAGTGTGTATGCACCAGGTGATGTAGGGGTATTAGGCCCCCCTCCACGCCTGGAAGTGAGTATGTCAGATTTCACATCTGAAGTATTGCCATCTATAGATGCTTAATGTACACTAGGTTTTTCTGAAATGGGAAATGCATGTGTCGTGGGGTCATAGATAGGTAAATGCTGGGGATGGTTTGATTATGGAAAGTCAGAAAATTTTGTTCACCCAGAATTATGATACTTCAAGCAAGTTACAGTATCATCAGGGGGGAGTGTAGGATTCGCAAAATTGAACTTTATATTATAAAGGGTCAAATGGCAGAAGAGGCCATGATTTTAAAGGCTGTTTTAAAAGAAGCCGAGGAGAAAGGGGCATTCAAAATGGCCACCAGACCCCGTGACCAACTTATTGGGACACTTTAAAATGGTTCCTGCAGTCCTCAGACAGCTTTGTGGATTCAGCCCACAGTAAGTTCTGGAAGCCGTTTCTGAGAGAACAAAACCAGACACCCACATATACATATAGATTGGATGCAGATCCAGTCAAGATCAGCCTGTAGATAAAGGCCATCTAAATGTTTACCCAGACAAAAGGGAACAGTTTCATATTCATGAGAAGAGCATCAAGGACCCACTAAGGACATCACCAGGGCATTAAAAACAATGAAGGTCATTCCAGACCAGAGATGGCCCATTACCGGCCATCCAAGAACAGTTTAAAATATAATAACTACCCCATTGTGCTCCCAGCCCGCCAAAATTAAAACAAAAGACTAACCTGATTTGGCGCGAGATAAGGGCTTCTGATGAGAAGTATATCTGGGAACCCAGAGGTAGAAAGAAAAAGCGGTCATCGTGGTGCTACCATCGTATCGGTGGCATCATCGCTAGAAGGAGAAGAAGACGGTTCGAGCTGGCATCCCGCCCCGGGGTAAAACATTGGGAGATCATCGACCAACCCCGGGCCGTTGACGAAACGGGAGGCCATCGACCCACTCCGGCTCGAGAGAAGAGACAATAAAAAACTGAAGAAACTATGGAGGCCAGCCCGAGGCTCCTCTGACCGGGGTCGAGCAGACGATCCCCGACCCCGCCGACATCCAGACCAGCCTGTGTCCAGCCGTCCCCGACCCCCACCTCAGGAGAGAGGTGTGGCGCAGCTCGCTGGGGCTCCACCAACCACGTGGAGACAGGACACCTGAAAGGATCAAACGCAGACCTGTTTCAAAACCTTACACTTCCTAGTTGGATTGGTGAGCATGTTTCTGGCCCTTCATAATCAGATCTAGATAGGTTTAAGGGGGTGGACATTTAAGGGTATAATTAACATGAGTTGTTGTCCCTCGATGTTCCGTGTGTTTTCCCCATTTCATGATGATCTTTGTAGAGTATAATATGCCTGTATTTGCCTTAGTTAGTATTGTGTCGTTATGATTTGTTTGTGTTTTTCCCTCCCATGTGCCCTCTTATTTGCTTGCATTGTGATTTGTTTTACATTATGCAATAAAATTCCATTTCGTTTCATCAAACTTGGTCTATAAGAGTTTTCTCTACATTGTAGTTCCTGCCCCAAACTCCAGAGTATAGAATCTAAGGGGCGAGTGGGTCAAACTACTCACGGTTTTACTGTGCAAGAGAGAAAGGCCTCTGGAAAGAGAAACCTCTGCAATCTAAAACCCCTTACATATTCTCATTTTTGCTAATAATCTCTTATGTGGAACCTTATCAAATGCCTTCTGGAAGTACATATAGGCAACATCAATAGACACTCTCTATCCACCATGCCAGTGAGTTCCCCAAAAAATTCAATCAGATTAGTCAGACATGACCTACCTTTCACAAATCCATATTGATTCTCTTTGATCAGGTGAAACTTGTCCAAGTACTCAGTTATTCTGTCTCAACAAGCTTACCAGTATTATACTGATATTTTAGAAGCTAACCTTTGTGTTTTTCTTGTGATGTTCTAAACTGATTTGCATCATCATGTTTAAAATATCAACAGTTTCCAATCTATTTTTGAGGCAGTCTGATGCTTTGCACTCAGTCACTGTAAAGAAAGCAATATTTCCAAATTCAAAAGATCATGACAATGGTAACAATCCTAAACTAATTTTAAATGAAAAAATCTATTAGCCTGAAGCAGAGATTTCAAACCAATTGTATAATTAATACTGTGGATTTAGTGATATAATCTGATGTTGCAGCCCAGAATTTTATTTATTTTTTGAAAAGAAATCCCGGAGGCTACTATTAACTCCTACAATATGAGAGTTCTTAAAAGTATCTGTGCCATTTGGATACGTTTTAAGTTTTCTAATTATGACATTGTAAAATAGTTTCTGTGAATATTTTATGCAGCAATAATGGGGATTATTATGAGGGCCATTAGGTCACAGTTGCCTGCTTTTCTCTCTTCTTGAAATATCCTTAGCAGGGAGGAATGAAAATGAGTAACAAATATTCAAATATTAAAAAAAGTACTTTTGACACTCCACTTGTTTAAATTTCTAGCCCTTTGACTGTTCGGAAATGCACATTTAAAAGCAAAACAAAACGAATTAAAAAAGAAAACTTAAATTGTAGGTTTATGGTGTTACTGGTGGCTTCCTAGGCTCTAGAAACCTGTAATGGCCCACCAAAGTCAGATCTGTAAGCAGAAGCAGATGGAGATGCTTAACTTCTATGGGCGAAAAATTGGGCTTTGTAGCGCCCTTGTTTTAGGCACTAATCGGCCTCCTAAAGGTCGAAAATTGGGTCCTAGATATGCGCGCACACTCCCAACCAGAAGTGCGCCGGATGTCATCTTGGTACAGTAGTTTGCCCACACACACCTAATGACCACCGGGAGCATGCAGATCAGGTAGATTTTGACGTCAATCAGTGTGCAATGCTGCTTTGATGCCAGCACTGCCCTTTCTTAACCACCCACAGCTTAACAGGCATTCAACGGCATGAAGAAACCCCCCACCAGTGGTACATAAAGTGATTATGAACTACTTACAGGTTAGTTACTGGATTATTTCTTCTGGAGGTTGGTGCAATTCTACGTGTTTTTGGAGCTTTCCTATACTTGCCTAAAGTTGCAATAGTCTGCAGAGAGTGGTGTGGCTGATGCTGAATTACTTTTTTTTGTGGTTTAAAGGCTTGTGCTGAAACAAGTTGCTTCCAGACATGGGTGGCCTGGTAGGCCTTCCTCTTGGAATTGAGCATGACTGGGAGAATGAGGAGAGGCCACGCAGAGCAGGACAAGCTGCTAGAAGAGGGAGAAGTGGGAGGGAAGAAGGGCTCGCAGCAGGAAGCCATATCCGCCCAATGGGGGATTTAGGGGGCAATTCTCTTACCTGAATTTCAGCGAGGACCAATGCATGAGATGTCTTCGCTTCACTAAAGAGGCTCTGACTGAAATCTGCCAACTGCTGCTGCCACAACTGCAACCTCAAAGCAGGGCAAGAACCGCATTGCCTGTGCCTGTCAAGGTGACCATGGCTCTTAACTTTTATGCCTCTGGCTCCTTCCAGGCTGCTGCTGGAGATATAAGCAACATCATGCAGTTTGCAGTACACTGCTGCATAAAGGAGGTCACTGAGGCTCTCTATACACAGAGAGACAGCTTCATCTCATTCGCTCTTGCCAGAGACAAGCAGGCACAGCGAGCACGAGGGTTTGCAATGATTGCAGGATTCCCCATGGTGCAGGGTGCCATTGATTGCATGTGCAATTGTGTGCGGCTCAGGTGAACTCTGCCATTTTCCTGAACCGAAAGCGATTCTTCAATGTGCAGCTGGTGTGTGAACACAGGCAGTGCATCTTGCAATAGTCTACAGGGAGTGGTCTGGCTGAATGCCAATTATCCTGGTAGTAGACATTATTCCTTCATTCTGTGGCAGACCTCTGCGCCAGCTGTATGTAACCCACCATGGCAAGTCAAAGGCTGGCTACTGGGCGACAATGTTTATCCACTCATGGCATGGCTCATGACTCCGGTCCGGAACTCACGCATATGTGCACAGCAGACATACGAGAGCCATCCTGCCAGAAGAAACATTATAGAGCACAGTCCTGCCTCATCCAGTCGTGAATGGTGGTGGACAATTAAACAACTAATGGGAGGAGGAGGCTCCATGAATATCCCCATCTTCAATGATGGCGGAGCCCAGCACACGAGTGCAAAGGACAAGGTTGAAGCGTTTGCAACCATCTTCAGCGAGAAGTGCCGAGTGGATGATCCATCCTCCTGAGGTTCCCAACATTACAGAGATTGTTGTTAGGTGGGTGCTGGGGGTGTAGAGAATTGAGCAGTGGATGACGCTATTGGCGCACTAAGTAGGATAGGCGATTTGAGGATGAAGTCACTCACCTTGGCAACTCATGTGAAATCATTAAACTTCTTCCTGCACTGCATCCATGTTCAATGAGTAACATTCCTAGCATTGACATCCACCGCTATTTCTTCCCAATGCCTCCTGAACATGTGCCTGGAGGGGCTCCTGCCCCACTGTGGATACAGGACATCAGTCCTATTTTCCACCTCTTCCACTAAGGCCTCCAGTACATGGTCTGAAAACCTTGGTGACCGCTCTCCAGTATGTTCAGCCATTGCTCAGAGTATCCCAGCACTGATTCCATTTTGAATAAACTCCCACCACTTGTTGTAGCCACAATGCATCTCCCCTTTAAGAAGTGCAGGCTGCCTTTAATTAGCGCTAGACACTCACAATATCAGACCTCCTGCTGATGCATGCAGCCAATGAACAGAATGGGTCGTGCTGGCTACACGCAGCAATCAAACAGCAGGCAGGATGAATTTAACGTGCTGTCTGCAAGGCAAGGAACGGGCGTGGGATAATCGTGCACCACAATCCCTGCGCCCATGTTCAGGTCTTATTCAAGTTCTCCCGTATCTCTCTAACCATTTACAGGTGCAGGGATCACATCACAATGGGACAGGTTTCCTCTGCACACATTGGCCGGAATTTTCAGAGGTACGAACGGGTGGGTTGGAGGCGTGGGGGGAAAGTGAAAGTTGTGAAAATGTGAACCCCGACCCCAACCCGCCTCCAACCCGCCCACTTTCGCCTTTCACTCAGGTGGGACAGGCTACCAGCCCGCTGCCAAGAAGCGGGTTGGCAAATTTAAAATGATAATGACGCCTGAAGCCTCTACTTTAACCTGCTTTGCAGGTTTTACTGCAGGCGGCCAGGGATCCCGGGGCTAGGGATTCCCGGCAGCTGCAACGAGGTGACCTCAGCCTTGGGGAGCAATCCTTGTGGGCCGGGAGGAGCAGGAGTGCTTCCTCCCGGCTCACCAAGCACCCCCACCATCAGCCTGCCTCTCCCCGGGGTTGGGGATCGGACCCCCCCAGGGATCAAACCGCCCCCCCCTGGGCCTCAAACATTCCCCCACCCTCGGGGATCGTGACTCAGTCCCGGGGTCGGGGATCGGATCACTCCCTAGGGAATCAGACCAGCCCCCCCAGGGGATCGGACCCCCCCCGCAACCATCCTGGGCCCAGCACGTACCTTGTCCTGTTGCCTCCTGGTTCACGTTCCCCACACAACTGGAAGCCAGCCTGTCAATCAGGCTGACTTCCGGGCGGGGAGCCTTCCCTTCATGTGGCACACACGCTGTAGAGTTAAAACTCCACAGCGTGCCGGGAAACCCGAACTTCTGGGTTTCCCACTGTCTCCCGGGCCCCCCCACACTGCGGGTGGGTTCCGGATAATCCAGCCCATTGTGTGTAACAAAATCATAAACCTGCCCTTAATATGTTGTATATGGGCAATTCAAATGTAATATTTAAGGTTTGCATGAGCAGCTAGTAGTATAGAATTGAAGGTTTTCTTTCTTCTAGTACACTTCGAGGGAAAAATTGTCCCCTTAGCACCTCCCGTTAGCGCCAGCAGATGGCGCTAATGGGGCGCTAGAGCAGTATCGCTGGGGCAAGGCGAATCCAATGCCGCATGCCAAATTGCGCCCCCGTAGCGCCGCCGGTAAGAGTTATCGTCAGGAACGTCAACGCTAGGTGGATCGTGACATCAGTGAGTGTGCAACACCCACTGACTGCCCGATCTGCTAAATTGATTGTTGCCACCTACCTTAGTGCCTGGAATAAACATTGACAGGGAGGACTGGCGTGAAGCACCAGGAAGCCAGCTCCAGGGACGTTATTTAAAGGGATCATCAGTAATGACTCGCAGCTGTCTTGTTAGTGCAGTTTCAATGGTTTCTGGTCAGTTTCTCATATTCCAACAGTTTGATTTAGTAATTTCAATTTTCTTTTGTATCAGGAGTGTTGTGACAACTAAAAAGTAGCTACATTTATTCTTCAAAAAATCAAACTGCTGCACTTGGTAAAATTAATGGGGGCTGTACTGGAATGCCACCTCACTTTCCAGGATCTATGGCGGAGGGAGCGGAGGCAGCAAGAATGATGGGAACATGTGCGCAGAGAGATGAGGAGCGACATCAGGGCTCTCACCAGGAGGCCTTACCCTCCGAGGGTATTCTGAGACCACTTCTCCTTCCTTCAATGATGTGAGGAGCAGTGTATTAGATGGCTCCGCCTCACCAAGGAGAACTCTGCCACCTCCTCCAAACAGACCTCCAGCCTCACACCAGGATGACTTAAACCCCAGATCCCCTTTGCTCACTATATCTCCATCATTCCATCCCGCTCGCAGGCCGTTTCACACCGCAAAGCTTAAATGACAGACGCCACAAAAGAATGGTAAGTGAATTAATAAATTTATCAAAAATCAGTGAACACATATTTACACGAACAATATTAGCTATTCACCCTTGTGCAATCCCTTAGTGCCTCTCGTTACTGTGCATTTGCCTATTCTAGCGCTCCTACAAAGTGTTGGCAGCATGACTGGAGGAAGACTGCGTGAAACTTCCATGGCCTTGCAGGATGCCTTCGGCCAGCTCAGGGCCTGGAAGGTCCAGCTGTAGACTGCACCACCTCAGCATGGGCGGCAGCAGTCTGGGCTGGCTGGATGACAGGCAGCGACAAGGGCAATGGCGGAGTGGCAGTGGTGGGAGCAGGAATGCTGTCATCCTGAGAGAGGAGAGCAGGTTCCTGATTGACTTACACACTGCCACTCCCCCGGGGCAGCACCTCAGCATCCCTAGCAATCTGTTGGAGCACAGATTGCTGGCCTGCTGCGACAACATGAAAGCCCCAGCCACGATAGCAGCAGCCAGAGCTTGTGTGGCATCAAGCTGAGACTGCACGAGAGTAGTCTGAGATTGGATGCCACCAAGCATAGCCTGCTTTACAGCACTAAGATGTTGTGTCACTTCCGCCTGTGCTGCAATGGAAGCTGCCAGATCGCCCATCACACGTGGCATCAGGTCTGGGTTGCCACGGTCTCTCTGGGAGTCTACCATCCTTTGCAGACTGGAAATGATGGGTTCCATGGTGTGCACAGAGCCTTGTGCAATGTTGGAGGTGGACTCCTCCACACTCCCTACCATTGCCGAGAGCCATTGCACCCAGCATCTCCGTGTGCATGCCCATCACCCTTCTTCAAAATGGCTCCCCATCGAGCCCTGTGCAACAGAGCTTGTGCGCAAACCCGCCCTCCGGGGAGCTGGCCCCTGAGCTACCCTTTCCCCCTGCCCTTGCTCCAGCCCACTCGTTCCACGCTGCCTCACCCTGTGCAGATCCCGCTACTATGCTAGCCTCTAAAGAACGCGTATTGCCAGTATCTGAGCTGGTGTCTACATAAGAACATAAGAAATAGGAGCAGGAGTAGGCCAATTGGCCCCTCGAGCCTGCTCCGCCATTCAATAAGATCATGGCTGATCTGATCCTAACCGCCAATCTATTATCACAGAACCATCTCCTGAATCTAACAGAATTAGAACCACGAAATAGGAGCAGGATCAGGCTACACGGCCCCTGGGCCCGCTCCGCTACCCACAGGGCCATGACCGATCCGAACCTAGACTCATGTCCAAATTCCTGCCCGCTCCCCATAACCCTTTATTCCCTTTACTTCTAGGAAACTGTCTATTTCTGTTTTAAATTTATGTAATGATGTAGCTTCTACAGCTTTTTGGGGCAGCATATTCCATGGACCTACCACCCTCTGCGTGAAGTAGTTCCTCCTCATCTCAGTTTTGAAAAAGCAGCCCCTTATTCTAAGTCTATGCCCCCTAGTTCTAGTTTCACCCATCATCGGGAACATCCTCCCCGCATCCACCCGATCCAACCCCTTCACAATCTTATATGTTTCAATAAGATCGCCTCTCATTCTTCTGAACTCCAATGAGTAGAGTCCCAATCTACTCAACCTCTCCTCATATGTCCATCCCCTCATCCCCGGGATTAACCGAGTGAACCTTCTTTTTACTGACTCGAGAGCAAGTATGTCTTTTCTTAAGTATGGACACCAAAACTGTGTGCAGTATTCCAGGTGCGGTCTCACCAATACCTTGTACAACTGAAGCAATACCTCCCTATTTTTATATTCTATCCCCCTAGCAATGAAAGCCAACATTCCATTGGCCTTCTTAATCACTTGCTGCACCTGCATACTAACCTTTTGAGTTTCGTGCACCAGGACCCCCAGATCCCTTAGTACTTCAGTACTTTCAAGTTTCTTGCCATTAAGATAGTAACTTGCTCTACGATTTTTCCTGCCAAAGTGCATAACCTCACACTTTCCAGTATTGTATTCCATCTGCCAAATCTCTGCCCACTTACTTAGCCTGTCTATGTCCCCTTGCAGGTTTTTTATGTCCTCCTCACTCACTACTTTCCCTCCCATCTTAGTATCATCTGCAAACTTTGATATGTTACACTCGGTCCCCTCCTCCAAATCGTTAATATAGATTGTAAAGAGTTGGGGACCCAGCACTGACCCCTGTGGAACACCACTAGTTACTGATTGCCAGTCCGAGAATGAACCATTTATCCCAACTCTCTGCCTTCTGTTAGTTAGCCAATCATCTATCCATGCCAGAATATTTCCCCCAATCCCGTGATTTTTTATCTTAAGCAATAATCTTTTGTGTGGCACCTTGTCAAATGCCTTTTGGAAGTCTAAATACACTACGTCCACTGGTTCCCCTTTATCCATCCTATATGTTACTTCCTCAAAGAACTCCAGCAAATTTGTCAAACATGACTTCCCCTTCATAAAACCATGCTGACTTTGTCCTATTAAATTATGATTATCCAAATGTCCTGTTACTGTCTCCTTAATAATGGACTCCAATATTTTACCTACCACAGATGTTAGGCTAACCAGTCTATAGTTTCCAGCCTTCTGTCTACTGCCCTTTTTAAATAAGGGCGTTACATTAGCAGTTTTCCAGTCTGCCGGGACCTTTGCTGAGTCCAGGGAGTTTTGGAAAATTATTACCAATGCATCCACAATCCCTACCACCACTCCCTCAAGACCCTAGGAGGTAAGCCATCAGGTCCAGGTGATTTATCCGCCTTGAGTCCCATTATTTTACCGAGTACCACTTCCTTAGTGATTTTGATCGTGTTTAGCTCCTCACCCCCTATAGCCCCCTGTTTGTCCAGTGTTGGGATATTCTTAGTGTTTTCTACTGTAAAGACTGATACAAAATATTCATTCAGTGTTTTTGCCATCTCCATATTTCCCACCATTAATTTCCCGGTCTCATCCTCTAAGGGACCAACATTTACTTTAGCCACCCTTTTTCTTTTTATATAACTATAAAAACTCACTATCTGTTTTTATATTTTTTGCTAATTTACTTTCATAATCTATCTTCCCTTTCTTAATCAATCTTTTTGTTATTTTTTGCTGTCTTTTAAAGTTTTCCCAATCCTCTATCCTCCCACTAGATTTGGCTACCTTATATGCCCTTGTTTTTAGTCGAATACTATCCTTAATTTCTTTACTTAGCCACGGATGGCTGTCTTTTCTTTTACACCCTTTTCAGTTGAGACATGCAGTGACATGGTGTGTTCTTCCTCCTCCTCTTCTCCCACCTCGCTCTCTACCGTGCCTCAGGGACAGGTTGCTCAGGTGCTTGCTGATTATCTGAAAGCATAAAGGCACAAGAATCAGGTTAAGCTGAGGGAAGGGGGACAGGAAGGGAGAAATGCATCCATACAGCATGATTAGCTGGAAAGTGTAACACGCTTGTGGGGTGAGGAGGAAGTGGGATGTGAGAAGAAGGAATAGGGATGAACATACCATTGTTGTCCCCAAGAGGGTAAACATCGCCGGTAGCAGTGATGTCCCTCACCTGGCACCCAATAATCTGCAGCACTCGATTATCCAGCGCAGACAGTGGTTGGGTGTCAGCTTGTCCCCCGCTTGTGCGCTCCTGCTTCCTCATGTTGTGAGCCACCTTGGCCTGCAAGAGAAAGGAAAGTGTGTGAGTGAGTGTGGAGCAATGTGGTTGGGTGATGTGCCTCCCATAGTTGAATAGCTGATATCATGTGCAAGGTGTGAGATGTGGGTGTGAGTGTTGGTAGGTAGAGATTGTTCGTGGGTGAGTGCTGGGGGTGTGGTGCTTTGAGCAGTATGTGAAGAGTGTGGTTTAGATGGTGGTATGTAGCATTTGTTGAAGCATTCACTCACCCTGACCATCCGAGTGAGGTTGTTAAATTTCTTCCTGCACTGTGTGTAGGTCCTGGGGACCACAGTGCTGCCCAAGACGTGTTGCGCTACCTCCCTCACATGGTGTGGAAGACTTGTGGTGAGGGCCTCCTGCCGCTTGCTGGGTAGAGCAGCACCCTCCGTCTCTCCAAAGTGAAAGCCAATGTCTCCAATGCTTCATCACAGAATTTGTGCACTCTCTCCCTGGGGCACGGATCTACCATGAGTACACCTGGTTCAGTCCTCTGGCTCCTTCTCCTTGTCACGCCTCTCCTTGCTGAGGCAGCTGCTCAGCCAGCAATGCTAAGAATGAAGTACTGCAGCATCAATGAGCCTTTCCTTTAATTACTGAAAAAAGCCTGTGGCAATCATGACTTGCGATTAGACTACACCTGATATTGGTCCACCCTTTGAGTGTAATGCCAATGAGCTTGGGCTTTAAGACTTGAATTAGGGCTCCAATCATTTTTTTGAGCAGTGCGCACAAATTTTGCATGCCGTCTAAAACATTAGCGCCTGCCGCTAATTCTTCAATTTTTCTACTGACACCGCCCATTCCTTGGCTATAATGAATTTCTAGCCCTTTAGTGTTCAACAATGGGTAGGTATTCAGTTGTGGAAAGGAATAATTTTTAACTTTTTTTTATTATCAACAATGACTTCTAGATTATAGCATAATATTAACACAGGTTATGGTTCCTTTTAGCTTGTCCTAACGATATGCTTTAACCTCAATTTCAGAAAAGCACACATCCAACTCAATCACAGCAATGTTGTTTTAGTCCCATAAATAGTATTAATTTTAGTTTTAATCTTATCTCTGTACCTTGAGCTTTATTCTAACATATTCAGATATGAAATTAACAAAATGTAAAGTAGAATTAGGAAGCATTAGTTTCAAATTTACATTTGAGCATTCATTCATTAAAATAATAGAAACTTTGATTACATAAAAATGTGGCATCAAAATCCCTGAGCTATAATTGCCCCAAAAAACATTTCAAAGACTAAGAGGAAGAATTGTCTCAAACAGATGGCAAAGGTAAAGATGGCACATTATAAATGGTTGTGAATCAAGGGCAAAGGTAGCATTATGTCACTCTAAAAAAAATACATTTACCAGCAGGATCACACTGTTGCACCTGATGAATGAGAAGAGCAGCATGTGCAAACAATCTACCTACCTTCTGGTAAATTATTTCATGCTATACATTGTCATGATATTCAACATTCTACAATATTGAATACATCTTGTTTATGCTAACATTATATGAATGGAAAAGACACATTATAATATTCACCAAAACACATATATAATATTCATGGTCCACTTTTGTTTGCATTCCATAAAGTTCCAGGCCGTGATTTTGACGGCACTCAGAGGGCGGGTTTGGAGGTGGGTCAGAGGTTAAAATCTTTTTGATTGACGGCGGGTTGCGATCCCGGCGTCAACCCGCCTCCACGCTACTTTGCCAAGTGCCGGCTCTGGGAATCCCGATCGGCCCCGCCACCAAATGGCGGGAGAAGCACTTAAGGCAGTTAACAGCTTGTTAACTACCTAGATAAGCCGATTTTAACAGGGCCTTGAATTTT
The DNA here is from genome assembly GCF_052327205.1 of Somniosus microcephalus. Taxonomy (NCBI): domain Eukaryota; kingdom Metazoa; phylum Chordata; class Chondrichthyes; order Squaliformes; family Somniosidae; genus Somniosus; species Somniosus microcephalus. The sequence goes on from NC_140993.1 coordinate 108,696,157, forward strand.
ATTACATTTTCAGCATGTTCCATGCCATTCGCAAACCATGCCAGCTGACTGTGCCGAGTTCAGCAAGTGCCTGGCTTCTTGACAGCTACAGCTCCAGCATAAAAACGGACCTCTAACATGGCTGACTTACAGATGACAGAACTTTGTTTTTTCAGGTGTTAGAACACTTTTTGCAGGTCTACTGACCTTGTAAGTGGTGAAGCTGAGATCCATATGCACTGTGACCTCCTGGGAAAACCCTCTCCCCACATTGACTGAGTGCTTATAACTTCTAGTCCTCAACTGAGATATATACCAGCAGAATGGGAACCATTTATACCCTCTCATCCTGGTCCTCAGATTTGGAGGAAGAGCAGCTGTGGCAGCAGCAGAACCGGTCACAACAACAGCAGCAACAATAGGAGCGCCAACCTCCTCCTCACCCACCTGATGCTGCACAGGGCAGAGGGCGTCAGCGCAGGGCTGCACGTCGCCGCAGGGGATACCCCCAACACAGGGTTTACAGGCCGAGGATGAGCTTCCTCAACTTGACTGAGCAGCAGTGCCAAAGGAGGCTGAGACTTTCGCGAGAGGTAGTCGCTGACATCTGCGCAATGCTGCAACAACACCTGGAACCCAGAGGAGCGGGTGGACTCACCTTACCAGTGGCTGTCAAAGTCACCACTGCCCTCAATTTTTTTGCTTTAGTGTCCTTCCAGGGATCATCAGCAGACTTCAGCGGTATCTCCCAGTCGGCCGCACACACTTGCGTCACGCAGGTTACCAATGGCCTCTTTGCAAAGGCGCACAATTACATCCACTTCTCCACGGATGAAGCAAGTGTGACCACGTGTGCAGTTGGCTTTGCAAATATGGCAGGCTTGCCAAGGGCGCAGGCATCGTAGACTGCACACATGTGGCCATTAGGGCACCCCATCACAACCCAGCTGTATTTGTGAACTACAAGGGCTTCCACTCCCTTAACGATCAGCTGGTGTGTAACCATAGGAAGAACATTATGCATGTTTGTGCAAAGTAACCTGGCAGTTACCATGTGTACTTAAGGAAATGGCCCAAGAAATAGTAGATGCATTGCTGGTCATCTTCCAAAATTCTATTGACTCTGGAACAGTTCCCATGGATTGGAGGATAGCTAATGTAACCCCACTATTTAAAAAGTGTGGTAGAGAGAAAACGGGGAATTATAGACCGATAAACCTGACATTGGTAGTGGGGAAAATGCTAGAGTCCGTTATAAAAGATGTAATAGCAGAGCACTTGGAAAACAGTGACAGGATCGGACAAAGTCAACATGGATTTACAAAAGGTAAATCATGCTTGACTAATCTACTGGAATTTTTTGAGGAAGTAACTGGTAGAATAGATAAGGGAGAACCAGTGGATGTGCTGTATTTGGACTTTCAGAAGGCTTTCGATAAGGTCCCGCATGAGAGATTAGCGTGTAAAGTTAAAGCATATGGGATTGGGGGTAAGGTACTGTCTTCGATAGAGAACTGGTTGGCAGACAGGAAGCAAAGAGTTGGAATAAATGGGTCTTTTTCCGAGTGGCAGGCAGTGACTAGTGGGGTACCGCAGGGATCGGCGCTAGGACCCCAGCTATTCACAATATATATAAATGACCTAGACGAGGGAACTAGTTGTAATATCTCCAAGTTTGCAGATGACACAAAGCTGGGTGGGCGTGTGTGCTGTGAGGAGGATGCAGAGAAACTCCAGTACAATTTGGACAGGTTGGGTGATTGGGCAGATGCATGGCAAATGCAGTATAATGTGGATAAATGCGAGGTTATCCACTTCGGTGGCAAAAACAGGAAGACAGATTATTATCTGAACAGCAATAGATTGGGAAAAGGGAAGTGCAACGAGACCTGGGTGTCCTTGTGCACCAGTCGCTGAAGGTAAGCATGCAGGTGCAGCAGGCGGCTAAGAAGGCAAATGGTATGCTGGCCTTCATAGCGAGAGCATTTGAGTACAGGAGCAAGGATGTCTTGCTGCAGTTGTACAGGGCCTTTGTGAGACCACACCTTGAGTATTGTGTGCAGTTTTGTTTGCCTTATCTGAGGAAGGATGTTCTTGCCATGGAGAGAGTGCAGCGAAGATTCACCAGACTGATACCTGGGATGGCAGGAATGACATATGAGGAGAGATTGGGTTGATTAGGCTTATATTTGCTAGAGTTTAGAAGAATGAGAGGGAATCTCATTGAAACTTATAAAATTCTAACAGGACTAGACAGACTAGATGCAGGAAGGCTGTTCCCGATGGCGGGCGAGTACAGAACCAGAGGTCACAGTCTAAGGATAAGGGGTAAGCCATTTAGGACTGAGATGAGGAGGAATTTCTTCACCCAGAGAGTGGTGAACCTGAGGAATTCTCTGCCACACAGGGCAGTTGAGGCCAATTCATTAAATATATTCAAGAAGGAGTTGGAAAAAATTCTTGAGGCTAAAGGGATCAAGGGATATGGGGAGAAAGCAGGGACAGGGTACTGAATTTGGATGATCAGCCATGATCTCATTAAATGGCGGAGCGGGCTCAAGAGGCCGAATGGCCTACTCCTGCTCCTATCTTCTATGTTTCTATGACTCGTTCATCCTGCGGTAGTCTACTGTGCCTCAGCTCTTCATTTCACCAAGACAACTTTCCGGATGGCTACATGGAGACAAGGGTTATCTCCTGAAAACGTGGCTAATGACGCTATTGAGGAGGCCATCAAATGAAGCAGAGGAATGCTGCAATGCCAGCCACATTTCCGCTGAGCCATCATCGAGCAAACCATCGGCTTGCTCAAAATGCGATTCAGATGCCTTGATAGATCAGGTGGAGCCCTACAGTACTCACCAGCCAGGATCTCCAGAATCACCGTGGTCTGCTGTGCACTGCACAACATCACACAGCAGTGTGGCTTCCTGCTGCCTGAGAAACAAATGGCTCAGCGCCTAGCCTCCTCCTCAGAGGAGGAGGAGGAGGAAGATCTTGCAGAGGCAGATGCGCCAGTTCCACCGGCACATGAGCACCTTGCTGCGCGTGATGCAAGGGATGTACTAATCTATGCCAGATTTGCTTAAGTTTACGAAGCAAACACATGTGGCTGCCACCTTCTTAACACACCATACACAATGTACAATAAACTGTGGGTTCCTATCACTCTCCCCACCATCATTACAGATGAAAGGCACCCTGGCATCTCACTGTGACACTTCCATTTCTGGGCACACATAGGCTAACTCTTTGAATCTTTGCCATCACATTTGTTTATTACAATTGAAATGGCGATCATTATATTCAATATGTATTTCATCAAAACACCCAAGTGACTACCCTTGTGCCTATAGGTGCTTAATCTTTCTCTTACGCGTGCTTCTATGTGGTGCTTCCCCTCTGGCTTCAGCAGATGTGGAGGCACCTTGCTCACTTTCATGCTGCTCCTGCTTCGACACCTTTGGCAGGCGTCCTCTGGGTTTGCGAGCCTGGGAAGGCTTGGCAACAGTCTGTTCCTCCTGCGGCTGTGCAGGGGCTGAGACGGCCATCTCAGTTGTGTGAGGAATCTGGTGGGGCTCTGACCGAGGGCTCCGCAGTGGCATGGGAGTGTGAGCACTTGTTGCCTGCCACCAACACCCCTCTCATGGGTCAGCTGCACTTCAGTGCTAGCAAGTGGCTGTACAGTACATTCCTGCACATCAGGGGGGCCATGAGGACCCGTATCTGCACTGGCAGTCCTCCTCAAAAGGACGTCCATGAAGCTCTGGTCTCTCTGCTCAATAGCTGCCCATCGCTCCTCCAGAGATGTCATTTTATTCTGAAAAGTCACCATGATTTCCTGAATTTGGCAACTTATTTAGCCATTCTTTCCACTGAGGTAGCATTCCTTTCCACGGAGGTTGCTATCCTATCCATGGTGGTGTGTTCATGCGCCATTGCCTCCACAAAGGTAGTGCTCATGTTAGAGATGGACTCCTCCATTCTCTCCACACTCGCAGTTACCCTGGATGCAAAACCTGCCAGAGACTCCTGCACTTGTTCCTGGAGTTCCAGCACCACTCTCTTTCTGGATGGCCCCAGTGGCATAGGGTCCACATGCAGCTGAGCAGAGCTAGGAGTGCCCTGCGGCCTCTGATGAGGACTCTCCACTGCTGTCCCTGTCTCCACCATCTGCTGATGCTCACTTGTGAGCTGTGATACACCAGGTGACAACACTACTCTATCTCGCGAAGGATCCACCGAGGTGTGCGTCTCCGATCTGGTGCTGGGTGTAAAGTCTGTGAGTTGTTTAGTTAATTAATACACAGACTACCAGAGTAACTTAAAACAGGACTTTACTATTCGAAGGTCAGGGCGAATCTGCCAAATAAATCCTGACACAGCACTTATATACCGGTGTGGTCACCGTCGGTATTACAGTATACAGAAGCCAACAAAGTAGTGCCACACCTAAAATAGTTCTCTTAAAGGTGAACGGTTACATACAATGGTTTTCTTAAAGGTAGACGGATACATACACTACAATCCTCCCTTTTTAGCTTACAACATACTTAGTCCCCCATTAAACATAACATATATTCAACTTCATGTAAAACAATTCACAGGTATAATCGATGCGGGAAACAGTTTACAGATTCAGTCTCTGCGGGAACAGTTCACAGATTCAGTCTCTGGTCTTGACTCGGTCCGAACAACATCTCTGTGGTGTAGTCGGTTCACATTGCTAGCGTGACTCATCCAATAGTCTTTCCCTTGACTTAACAGCTTGAACTTCCGTCCTGCTGAACCAGCAGTGCTGACTTTTACAAACAGCTGGACTGCCTTGGTAATTTTTCCTACTTGCCAACTGATTTGGCTCCCTTCGTAGGGCCCACGTACATGATCTGGTAGAAGTGATAATGATTTAGATGGTTATCACCTTCTGCTTCGTCTTTTTCTTTTCTGCTTCTTGGAGACTCTCGGGGCTCCCTTATCAGCTGCCAGCTGTAGCGCCACCATCTCCCTATGTTCCTTAGACTTTAAGTGCTTCATCCTGATTTCTGCACTTTGGGAGTTTTCATCACAAGCTGGGCAGACCAAGTCCTCGTAATATTCCGTGTCACTCAACAGGTCATGGTAATATTCGGTGTCGTCCTGAACTAGTCTAGCGAGAGGGCCTGCTACTTCTTCCTTACCCAACTGGACGTTAGCCGACTGTTGTTCCCTCCCTAGGCATCTTTCCTGAAGAGACTTCTTCATGCGTTCATATTCATCCCGCTCTTCCTGGGTTTCCTGCAAATCCTTCACTAATGACCTCATTTGTGATTTCAATACTTCCCCTTCCATCGGGGATTGATTGATCGGGCTATTCAATCTTTCTACTGGAGCAGCTGTTTCAACATTCTGTTGTTCACATAGACGTGATTCAGCATACTTTTGGCATCCCAGTAAAATCTGTGTTGCAACCTCAGCTATTTCCATAACTTTTGAGAGCTCCAAACTCCTTCCCTTTGAAGATTGAAGCTCGTGTTCAGATTGTTCCCATTGCAGAGTCTTGTCCCTCAGCATATGAAGGAGTTGGCTGACCGTTAACTCTTCCACGGGAACACTGTGGATCAGAGTCTTCTCCATTTCATCCACCTTTTCCTCCAATGCTTTCACCTTCTTTTCCTCTTGTACTTTGGCTTTCAGCGCTCGGAGAAGTTGCACCTTGATGCTCTCTAGCTCATGTTCAGGGGCCATTCTTACAGTTCTGTGTTTCTTACAGTTTCCTTTTCTTCCACTGAAAGGATTCCCAGTTGAATCTGTTCTTCAAGTTGTTGAACCTCGGTCATTGCCGCCTCATATTTGTCTTGGGTTTCCTTCAATATTTTTATGAGTTCTTGGACATCTTGTCTTTCATGTTCTGCCATGTCTTTCACCTCTAATTTCTCATCTATGGATGGAACTTCTACCGATGAGTCTGTCTTGGCCTTGAGCTCATCAAGAATTTCCTGCAGCCTTTGGACTTCTTGCTCATGTTCAACCTTTAGTTGCTCATATGCTTCTACTGAAACTAGCTTTTCGGAGGTTGCCGAGTTAATCCCCTCCAGGATTGTAGCCTGGGCCTGTTCATACTGTTCCTTCAACTTCTCAAACTCTGCTTGTAAGGAGTCGTAGAGAAGAACGGGAATAAAATCCTGGCTTCCTGAAGATTCCTCTTCATTTGCTCCTTCCTGCAAATATTCTAACTCCTGAACAGCATAAGGGAGATGTGATTGGTAATTGGTCACAATGGCTCTATGGTCGCTCTCTGCTTGAGCTAGCTGCTTCTGTTGTCTTTCCAGATTCTCCCATTCGGTGTCATAGAACTTTTTCATTGTTTTCATCTCTTGTTCGAGACGGTAACTCACTTGTTCTACTTGCTGTCGTAATTTGAAATAAAGTTGAGTCCGAGCTCAGTGTTCGTCAGTCATGGATATGTCCGTAAACTGAACAGACTCAGAATTCTCTGTCAAACTATGTTGTCGTTGTTCGGTGGAGTTCTGTTCTGAAACTTTGTTCTTCTCTGGAGCATAAGCCTTTATGCATGCCTTCGTTCTTCCAACCTTAGTCGGCAAGTCCATTTTAGCCTTGTCTTTCATATTTGGGTTGGTCTTATCGTCATCCGTTTCAGAATCTGAGCTGATTGTCTGCACCGAGTCCTCACTCGTTATGGCTTTTAGATAGTGCCATTCCATGTCTATTTTCTTGATCCACTCCCGTCCCAGAAGTGGTGGTCCTCCCTCAGGTAGTACGTATAAGTTCATTCTTGGGTGTTCTTTACCCCCATCTCTCACCATGACTCTTATCTTCCCCATGGGGTATACTTTATGCCCCGTGTATGTCTGCAATACGAACTTGGTATCTCTTAAGGGTATATGTGAGAATAGCCGGTGGTAATCCCTTCGATTTATGACTGATAGAGCTGATCCAGTGTCCAACTCCATTTTCACTTGGACTCCAGCTATTTTTAGCATGACCCAGATAGTTTGTAGGTCAGCTTTCTTACTCACATTGTGAATTCTCAGACTACCCAGCTCCTGGCCGTTTGGGTCTGAGTCCGAATTCTGTTCGTCTGAACTCTTCTCAGCCACCTTGTGTACCTTGTTGTACTTTTCCTGTGATGGCTTCCTTTGGTTGTTGGTCCTTTGGTTGTTGGTCTTCTTCCCTGACCGGCATACCTTAGCTATGTGACCCAGTTTGCCACATTTCCTACATTCCTGGTTCTTAAATCAGCATTGGTTCTGGTCGTGTGTTGTCTTCCCACAACGGTAGCATTTTGTTGTACTCGAGGTAATTTGATCCACACTGAGTGCCGCTGCCTTTAGCTGCATTTCCGCAGTTCCCTTCGCTGCGGCTTCGTGCGATGCTGCAATAAGGACAGCCCTGTCAAGTGTAAGGTCGTTCTCTTCGAGTAGTCGCTTTTGCGTTCCTTCCTTTGACAACCCGCACACGAACTTGTCTCGCAATGCCTCTGTCAGATTCCCTCCAAACTGGCAGTGTTTCGCTAGTCTACGCAGTTCGACCAAGTATTCTGCGTTGCTTTCGTCTTTCCTTTGCGTTCTCGCATAGAATTTGAATCGTTCCGCCAACATCAACGGTGTGGGGTTCAAGTGATCCTTCAGAACAGTCACAATATCATCAAAAGTCTGATCCGCCGGTTTAGCTGGTGCTAGTAGATGCTTCAAGAGCCCGTATGTCTTCGCGCCCATCGAGTTTAGCAAGGTTATAGCTTTGTCATCTTCTTCTATTTCATTGGCCTCACCATAGATATCAATGCGTTCCACATACGTGGCCCAGTCTTCTACCTCGGAATTAAAATCGTTGATGTTACCATGCTTAGGCATCTTCCTCTCTTCCTGATAACACCACGGATTATTTCTTTAAATTTTCTTTTTTTTTCTTCAAGATGGTGGTTCCCGCGAAAATGGCGGTTTCCCGCGCTTATCTTCTCTCCCCGCCCACTTCAATGGCGGTTCCCCGCTTCTGTCTTCTTCTCCGCCTAATGGCGGCTTCCCGCGTTTCTTCCCCTGGCGGGAGGGGTACACTTTCCCCACGGGCGACGGCCGCTGGCTTTCAGGTTCACAGCCTGCGCGTCGGCTTCAGTGCTTTCCCTTTTCTCGCCAGGGCAACTGGTGCTGGGTACACCCCGTTGACGGCGAACAGTTTCAGCCACTGGGCTGGCTCTCGCTCAGTTCCCCTTGCTCGGGCTCTGTCTCTCTCCCGCTCGCTCGGCTCTACCGGCGCTGGGTACACCCCGTTGACGGCGAACAGTTTCAGCCGCTGGACTGGCTCGCGCTCAGTCTCCCTTGGTCGGCTCTGCCTCTCCCGCTCGCTCGGCTCCCAATCGCGCCTCCCAGCCCTCTCGCAGTCCGGTGCTTCCCTCCCCGGCTGCGGCTGAGTTTTTATATCTTCCCGCGCCTACGCTCCCAGTCGCAGCGCTTCGTGGCTTCGGTCGCTGCCCGGCCTTTTTCGCCGGTCGCGGTCTAGCTGTCTCACGACGCCGTTGCGTCCCCAGCCTGTCTGTACCGCGGCTTCCTTGCTCCACGCTGCCCCAGTCTCAGCGCCTCTGGACCCGACTTCTGTCCGGCTCCTTTTCCCCTCGACCGTGGTCGAGTGCACCGCCCTTATCCTCCGGTTATTCTTTTTACTTTCCGTTACTCACAGTCACCGTGGCCGCCTTGCTTCTCGTGCTGATCGGCTCACTCCTCACCGTGGCAGAAGGGACAGTCAGTGCCTGTTGCTGATGGAAGTCTTTGTCTCTAACTTCTTCTTCCTTTCTAGTTCTGCAGCCCCGAGTTTTCTCCCAGCAGAACGACAAGGGCGGTTGCCTCTTCTCGACGCTCGTTAACTGCTTCGGAAGTATTGTTGCTGCAGGGTACGATCGGACTCGTCGCCACTGTAAAGTCTGTGAGTTGTTTAGTTAATTAATACACAGACTACCAGAGTAACTTAAAACAGGACTTTACTATTCGAAGGTCAGGGCGAATCTGCCAAATAAATCCTGACACAGCACTTATATACCGGTGTGGTCACCGTCGGTATTACAGTATACAGAAGCCAACAAAGTAGTGCCACACCTAAAATAGTTCTCTTAAAGGTGAACGGTTACATACAATGGTTTTCTTAAAGGTAGATGGATACATACACTACACTGGGTGCGCTTAATTCTGCTGACGCTGCGCCCTCAGAGGTTGCAGCTTTCTCTGAGGAGTCTTCCAGCTCTTCCTCCTGGACAGTGGGGAGGGGGACTCTCAATGGTCCTGTGGGGGAGTAAAGGCATGAGTTACACATGTGATATTAATGTAGCATGCACGTCGAATTGTGCAGATGATCATAACTCAATCTGTATGAGCATCAGATTCCATATCAGTCACTCAATTCAATTCAATTCAATTCAATTTTATTTGTCATATATGCAGCAGACGTGTGTACTGCACAATGAAATGTTGATTTTTACGAGTCAATTGCAATGTAAATGTGAGGACTGGAAATCTATTCTGTCACCAGCTTGCTCTACTGCGCCCGTCTGACCGTCCCCCACTTCCAGATCCTCAGCACCTCCTATAATGTCCAGAGCAGCCTCCTCAGCAGTGGTCAGCTGGGCAGCTGGTCAATGGAAGGTGGCCCTCCTCCTGTCCTGGCCCTCTCCCTCTTATTGTGGGCTCTCTTTTCCTGCAATGAGGGACACAAGTAGAGTTGGAGTGAGTGTAGAGAATCCATAGCATAGATGCTTAGAAGGAGACAAAGATGGAGTGAGGTGCCTATACCAAGGGCCCTCCCTGTGCGTTGTTAGTTGTTGTCATTGCATAACAGTGATAGCGAGTGTGAGGGGTGCATAGTAGAATAGTGAAGTGATTCTGTACACAGAGAGAGAGGAATGGTTAAGGGTGCAAGGGATGTAAGGGTAAAGTGGGATGTGCAGGAATAGGTTGACAATGCAGAGTGCTGGTGATGAGAAGAGATGGGGAGCAGATTGAAGGTAAGTGTGATGTTATACTCAGTTTTGCTGAGTGTAGCAGGTCATTAAACTTTTTTCTGCACTGCACCGAGGAGCGAGCACACAAAGACCTGGAGCTCACCTCCTCAGCAATTTGCAGCCAGGCTGCTTTGCTTTGCTGAAGAGGCTTCTTCCGTCCGGATGAGGGGACCAGTACCTCCTGGCACCCTCTCACTCCATCCACAAGAGCATGGAGGGAGTCATCATCAAAGCGGGGAGAGGCCTTAGCTCTTGTAGCAGTCATGGGTATAATTTGAACAAGGAGAAGCAGCGGGATAGGATGGATGTGAAACAATGCTGCATGGGCCCCTTAAATACAGCTGACTGACAGACGTCAGCAGAGGCGAGCAACAGACCCAAACCCACTAATTGGGCCGGGTAGCGCACACGGAGATATTAATTAGGCCACTTAAGGCAAACTCGTAGTTTCTGGGTGGCTGAAAGCGGAGGCGGGACTGGAACCCGCCGAAGATCAGACCCGCACTCAACCTGTCTCCATTAATAAGATCACAGCCACAGTCCTTTGATGGCCAGCTCCGTAGATATGTTGGGGCAGCTGTGAGTACCATTAATGTGCTCTCATCACAGACACCCAGAGGTAGTGAGGTTTACTTACTGGTTTAATCAGTAAACCTAATTACTAACTCTTTTACCCATCTAAAAATAACAATAATATGAACCTGTGGAAGAGAAAAGCCCATTCAGCCTGCTCTGTCAACCAAATCTAATTTTAGGAACACCATATAACTATTAAAAAAAATAGTTACCCCAAATTCACATGAACATTGGGGAGAATTTCTATGGTGTCTATCCCACTCATAAGCCGAGATCCCAGAAAAATGGTGTAAATGGCATTGACGGCATTTTTCTGGGGTTTTAGCGGCTCTTCCGCCGAAGATAAATGGGAGAACCCTGGCGAAAATTCAACCCCGTAAAGCTTATTTATCTTTTTGTGCAAGCTAATAAACTGCCATTGTTCATAATGTTTGCATCTTGGTCCTTTATCTCAATTCAGACAGTTGGTTATCATTTCAGATTAAAATTTCAACAAAACCCCAGGGAGACAGTGCTGCGAAGTGATCCTGTGTCACGTAAAGGTAATCTTCCAACCTGCAAGAGTGCATCAGCAGCACCTGTCCCGGAAGGCCAGCTGGATTGTCATTGGATGAGAATTGCATCAGGTGCACCGTGGGCAATAATGGGACGGTCGAGGTGCCCACCAACTTTCAGCTCCCAGCCGTCAGTTTTTCGGGTGAGAAATGGGCGTAAGTTGAAAATCTGTCTCCCAATCTGTTGACGCAGAGGTTAGAATACTAACTACTGAGCCAAAACTGAATCATACATTGCTTAGAATTCCAAAAACTGCTTTGTAATTGCAGCATAATAATTGTTAATGCGTAACAATGATCTACAAATAATAACTTTCACATGTAGCAGAAAATATCTGGCAAACCACTGATTGGATCAATTATAGAGGGGAGCAATCAAGTCCAAGTTCAAATGTGTTTTAATTTTACACTTATTTAGCATTCAGAATATTATGTAAAGTCATTACTGGGATTATTGCAGTCTATCCCATCTCTAATTATTGGTTTAATTGGAGATTTTGTACCTGGTTATTCAGATGCTCAGAGCAGAATTAAGAATTCTTGGGGCACCAAGAACATTCGGGACCCATTTACATCCCCCCGCCTTAACCACCCCCACCCACTCCACCCCCGGATCCATTACAACCTATCCAAATGGATAAAGCTAGCCTGCTGCTTTATGGCGTTGGGATTCGCAGGCATTGAGGGGCAGCTTCTTCCTCTAATGAGATTGGCGGCGGGGAGGCTGAGCTCCTTGGGTTGCAACAGGTGGGCTGCCTATTGGCCATGGCTCATCAGCCCTGGCGGGCAGCCCCATTTTTTGCTGGACACCCAGAACATGGACTCTGTAGGCCCGTGCATCAATGCACCTCTCTGGTTGGCAGAACCTAATAACTGCAATTAATTCACAGGGCAGAATGCAGTTTCCTAGAACAATACATCATGGAACAACCAGGGAACAGGCTATTTTAGATCTTGTATTGTGTAATGAGACAGGGTTAATTAGAAATCTCATAGTAAAGGATCCTCTGGTGAAGAGTGATCATAATATGATAGAATTTCACATTGAGTTAAGGATAGTATTAGATTAAAAGAAAAGGCTTATAATGTTTTGAAGAATAGCAGTAAGCCTGAGGATTGCGAGAGCTTCCGAAATCAACAAAGGATGACCAAAAAATTGATGAAATGGGAGAAAATAGAATGAGAGTAAACTAGCAAGAAATATAAAAACAGATTGTAAGAGCTTCTACAAGTATGTAAAAAGGAAGAGAGTAGCAAAAGTAAGCGTTGGTCCCTTTGAGGCTGAGATAGGAGAAATTATAATGGGGAATAAGGAAATGGCAGAGACTTTAAACAAATATTTTGTATCTGTCTTCACAGTAAAAGACTCAAAAAGCATAACAAAAATAGTGGGGAACCAAGGAGCTAATAAGAGTGAGGAATTTAAAGTAATTAATATCAGTAGAGAAAAAGTACTTGAGAAACTAATGGGACTAAAAGCCGACAAATCCCCTGGACCTGACGGCCTACAGCCTAGGATTCTAAAAGAGGTGACTGCAGAGATAATGGATGCATTGGTTGTGATCTTCCAAAATTCTCTAGATTCAGGAACGGTCCCAGCAGATTGGAAGGTAGCAAATGTAACATCGCTATTCAAGAAAGGAGGGATAGAAAAAACAGGGAACTACAGGCCAGTTAGCTTGACATCAGTTGTCGGGAAAATGCTGAAAACCATAATATGATTAGGCAGCATCAGCGTAGTTTTATGAAGGGGAAATCATGTTGAACAAATTTATTGGAGTTTTTGAGAATGTAATTAGCAGTGTAGATAAAAGGGAACCAGTGGATGTAATTTATTTGGGTTTCCAAAAGGTATTCCATAAGGTACCACATAAAAGGTTGCTATGCAAGTTAAGGGCACATGGGGTTGGGGGTAATGTATTAGTATGGATAGAGGATTGCTTAACGGACAGAAAACAGAGAGTAGGGATAAACGGGTCATTTTCAGGTTGGCAGGCTGTAACTCGTGGGGTGCCGCAAGGATCAGTGCTGGGGCCTCAGCTATTTATAATCTATATGAATGACTTAGATGAAGGGACTGAGTGTAATGTATCCAATTTTGCTGGCAATACAAAGCTAGGTGGGAAAGTAAGTTGTGAGGAGGACACAAAGGGGGTATAGACAGGTTAACTGGGTGGGCAATAAGGTGGCAGATGGAGTATAATGTGGGGAAATGTGAAGTTACTCATTTTTTTTAAATTTGTTTTTATGGGATGTGGGCGTCGCTGGCAGGGCTAAAATTTATTGCCCATCCCTAATTGCCCTTGAGAAGGTGGTGGTGAGCGGCCTTCTTCAACCACTGCAGTCCTTATGGTGAAGGTACTTCCACAGTGCTGTTAGGTAGGGAGTTCCAGGATTTTGACCCAGCGACAAAGAAGGATCGACAATATACTTCTACGTCAGGATGGTGTGTGACTTGGAGGGGTACTTGGAGGTGGTGGTGTTCCCATGTGCCTGCTGCTCTTGTCCTTCAAGGTGGAAGAGGTCGCGGGTTGGGAGGTGCTGCCGAAGAAGCTTTGGCAAGTTGCTACTGTGCATCTTGTAGATGGTACACACTGCAGCCACGGTGCACCGGTGGTGGAGGGAGTGAATGTTTAAGATGGTGGTGCGGGCTGCTTTGTCTTGAATGGTATCGAGCTTCTTGAGTGTTGTTGGAGCTACACTCATCCAGGCAAGTGGAGAGTCTCCTTAATTGTGCCTTGTAGATGGATGTCTCTCTCAAGGGTATGTGTGAAAATAGTTCGGAGCAGGACTGGCAGATACCCTACGGGACAAATTTGTCTGTGGACTCCTGAGTGAAGGAACACAGAAGAGGTTACTCTCAGAGAAAGAGCTGACGCTAGATAAGGCTTTCAGCATGGCAGTAGCGTACGAAGCAGCAGCCAGGGGAGCTGCGGAAATACAGCAAAAGCCACAGGAATACGGCACCCACGCAATGACACGGGGATTTGCAAAATGTTATCGCTGCGGCAGAACTAACCATGACCAGAAGGACTGCTGGTCCAAGGACAAAATATGTAGGCAATGCGGAAAGATGGGACACATTGCATGAGTTTGCAGGTCTGGGAAGAAGACCAGCGACAACAAAAAGGCTACTAAGGAACCGTACAAGAAAGTACAAAAGATGACGGACGGTAGTTCCGAAGACCAGATGAGCGATAGTGAATCCGGGAACAAGAGACTAAGCTGTCTCAAACTTCACAATGTAATCGCAAAAGAGGATCACCGAACCATTTGGGTCACCCTCACGATAGCAGGGTCCCAAGTTAAAATGGAATTGGATACAGGATCAGCGCTAACCGTCATGAATCGACGAGACTACGAGCGGCTATTCTCACACATACCCTTGAGAGAGACATCCATCGTCTTGACGACGTATACGGGGCAAAAAGTATACCCCAGAGGAAAAGTAAGGGTGCCTGTCGAATACAACGGCAAGAAAATACGGAAATTGTATCTCTACATACTGCCAAATGGTGGACCACCGTTATTGGGACGTGAATGGATCAGGAAGATAAACTTAGATTGGCACTCCATTCATGCAATGACGGTGGACGGTAAAAAAGATGACGACGTCACTCCTGGACGATTGTCAACAATCTTAGCTAACGCCAAAGAGGTATTTCAACAAGAACTGGGCACTCTTAAAGGCGTAACTGCCTCGATAAAAATAGAAGAGAATGCAATTCCCAAGTTTTTCAACGCAAGACCGGTACCATATGCAATTCGCCCAGCCGTCGAGGCAGAGCTGGAGAATCTGGAGAAGGCAGGCGTGTTGTCTAAGGTCGACTGGAGCGAGTGGGCGACACCCATCGTTCCTGTCATGAAGAAAACGTTAAGCAATAAGTCTGAGGAGCCAAGGAAGGTTCGCATCTGTGGGGATTTCAAGGTGACGGTGAACCCAATCCTTCACACAGTACAATATCCTCTTCCAAGGATAGAAGACATCTTCGCCTCACTGTCTGGAGGGAAGCGTTTTACAAAAATTGACCTAGCACAAGCATATTTGCAGATGGAGGTTGAAGAATCCTCTAGGAAGTATCTCACGATAAACACTCACAAAGTTCTTTACCAGTATCATCGATTGGTATTCGGAGTAGCATCGGCTCCGGCGATATGGCAAAGAGCGATGGAACAAGTCCTGCAAGGGATTCCGGGGACTCAGTGTTACTTGGACGACATCCTTGTGACAGGTGAAGATGACAGTGAACACCTTAACAACCTAGAACAGGTGCTCACTAGACTACGGGAACATGGGCTACGAGCCAACCGCCCCAAGTGCGAGTTTTTTAAGAAACAGATATCGTATTGTGGCCACGTGATTGATGAAGAGGGGTTACATAAGTCCCCTGACAAAATTGAAGTGGTTGTTAAGGCCCCAGCACCTGAAAATGTGTCGCAACTGAGGTCATTCCTCGGATTGGTGAATTACTACCATAAGTTTTTGCTGAATTTGTCGACAATTCTGCACCCACTGAACGCCCTGCTGCGAACGGGAGTAGCATGGAAATGGAGCAATGACTGTAAGCGGGCCTTTCAGAAGAGTAAGGACTTAATCACTTCAAGAGAAGTATTGGCTCACTACAACCCAGCACTGCCGATCAGACTGGCGTGTGATGCGTCTCCCTACGGCATTGGGGCGGTACTGTCACATAAATTCCTTGATGGTTTAGAGAGGCCAATAGCTTTTGCGTCACGCTCGTTAACTTCTGCCGAGCGTAACTACGCCCAGATTGACAGAGAGGCCCTCAGCCTAGTGTGGGGGTGAAGAAGTTCAATCACTACCTGCACAGTCAAAAATTTACTCTACTAACCGATCATCAACCTCTTGTCTCCATTTTCAACCCTCAGAAGGGCGTACCGATAATGACAGCGCAATGGCTGCAGAGGTGGTCCCTTTTCCTAGGAGCACACCAATATGACATCGAGTACAAAGGAACTAAACAGCATGGGAATGCTGATGGATTGTCACGCCTACCGTTGCCAACGGTGGAAGAAGACGACCTTGCAGTGGATCCAATGGAGTTATTCCATAGGTACATAGATACATAGAAGACAGGAGCAGGAGTAGGCCATTCGGCCCTTCGAGCCTGCTCTGCCATTCAATGAGATCATGGCTGATCATCCAAATTCAGTACCCGGTCCCTGCCTTCTCCCCATATACCTTGATCCCTTTAGCCTTAAGAAATATATCCAACTCTTTCTTGAATATAGTTAATGAACTGGCCTCCATCGCCCTCTGTGGCAGAGAATTCCACAGGTTCACCACTCTCTGGGTGAAGAAATTCCTCCTCATTTCAGTCCTAAATGGCTTACCCCTTATCCTTAGACTATGACCCCTGGTTCTGGACTCCCCGGCCATCAGAAACATCCTTCCTGCATCTAGTCTGTCCAGGCCTGACAGAATTTTATAGGTTTCGATGAGATCCCCTCTCAATCTTCTAAACTCCAGTGAGTATAAGCCCAATCGACACAATCTCTCCTCATACGTCATTCCTGCCATCCCAGGTATCAGCCTGGTGAATCTTCGCTGCACTCCTTCCATGGCAAGAACGTCCTTCCTCAGGTAAGGCGACCAAAACTGCACACAATACTCAAGGTGTGGTCTCACCAAGGCCCTGTATAACTGCAGCAAGACATCCTTGTTCTTGTACTCGAACCCTCTTGCTACGAAGGCCAACATACCATTTGCCTTCTTAACTGCCTGCTGCACCTGCATGCTTACCTTCAGCGACTGGTGTACAAGAACACCCAGGTCTCTTTGCACTTCCCCTTCTCCCAATCTATTACCATGCAAATAATAATCTGCCTTCCTATTTTTGCCACCAAAGTGGATAACCTCACATTTATCCACATTATAGTGCATTTGCCATGTTTCTGCCCAATCACCCAACCTGTCCAAATCGTGCTGGAGTTTCACGACATCCTCCTCACAGCATACCCTCCCCCCCAGCTTTGTGTCGTCTGCAAATTTGGAGATATTACATCCAATTCCCTTGTCCAGATCATTAATATATATTGTGAACAGCTGGGGTCCTAGGACCGATCCTTGCGGTACCCCACTAGTCACTGCCTGCCACTCGGAAAATGACCCATTTATTCCAACTCTTTGCTTTCTGTCCGCCAACCAGTTCTCTATCCAAGTCAATACCTTGCCCCCAATCCCATGTGCCTTAATTTTGCACGATAATCTCTTATGCGGGACCTTATCGAAAGCCTTCTGAAAGTCCAAATACACCACATCCACCGGTTCTCCCTTATCTATTTTACCAGTTACATCCTCAAAAAATTCCAGTAGATTAGTCAAGCATGATTTACCTTTTGTAAATCCATGTTGACTTTGTCCGATCCAGTCACTGCTTTCCAAGTGCTCTGCTATTACATCTTTTATAATGGACTCTAGCATTTTCCCCACTACCAATGTCAAGCTTACCGGTCTATAATTCCCCGCCTTTTCTCTACCACCTTTTTTGAATAGTGGGGTAACATTAGCTACCCACCAATCCATGGGTACCGTTCCAGAGTCTATCGAGTTCTGGAAGATGACCAGCAATGCATCTACTATTTCTAGGGCCACTTCCTTAAGTACCCTGGGATGTAGATTATCAGGCCCTAGGGATTTATCAGCCTTCAGTCCCATCAATTTTCCTAACACCATTTCCCTACAAATACTGATTTCTTTCAGTTCCACCCTTTCATCAGACCCTATGTTCCCCGGCATCTCTGGGAGGTTATTTGTGTCCTCCTTTGTGAAGACAGAACCAAAATATGTATTTAGTTGGTCTGCCATTTCTTTGTTCCCCATTATAAATTCCCCCGATTCTGACTGCAAGGGACCTACGCTTGACTTCACCAATCTTTTTCTCTTCACATATCTATAAAAGCTTTTACAGTCAGTTTGTATGTTCTCTGCAAGCTTACTCTCATATTCTATTTTCCCTTTCTTAATTAATCCCTTTGTCCTCCTTTGTTGAATCCTAAACTGCTCCCAATCCTCAGGATTATTGCTTTTTCTAGCCAATTTATATGCCCTCTCCTTGGACCTTATGCTATCCCTAATTTCCCTTGTTAGCCACGGTTGGGTCACCTTTTTTATTTTATTTTTATGCCGAACTGGGATGAACAAATTCTGTAGTTCATCCATTCGGTCTTTGAATGTTTGCCATTGCCTATCCACCATCAACCCTTTGAGTGCCATTCCCCAATCAATCCTACCCAACTCGACCATAGTCGAATGTCTCCCTGTGACGAATGCAAACATAGAAAAGGAAACACGGAATGACCCGACACTATCACGGGTCTATGATTTAACGGTGAAGGGATGGCCAGCACATGGCGAACCACTGCTGCCAGCATTCTCGCCGAGAAGTGAACAGCTGTCAGTGTGCAGAGGAACCTTGATGTGTGGATCCAGAGTAGTAATTCCACCTAAGTTGACGGATAGAGTGCTCAATGAGCTTCATGAGGGTCATCTGGGTGGGGTAAAAATGAAGAACTTAGCCAGAGCGTTTGTGTGGTGGCCGGGAATCGATAGAGAAATTGAAATGACCAAGAGCTGTGCAGGATGCCAGAAGGTCCAAAACGCCCCACCACAAGCTCCTCTGCATCCATGGGAGTGGCCCTCATCTCCATGGCAAAGGGTGCACATTGATTTTGCTGGTCCCTTCATGGACTCGATGTTTTTAATTGCGGTGGATGCACATTCAAAGTAGCCAGAGGTAATAAAAATGTCCTCAACCACCACAGAAAAAACTATCACAGTTTTACGAACCATATTCGCCAGGAATGGGCTGCCTGAACAGATTTGCTCTGACAATGGACCACAGTTTGTGTCTGAAGTGTTCCGGAGGTTCTTAAAGAACAATGATGTTAAGCATTACACATCTGCCCCATATCATCCAGCCACTAATGGATTGGCCGAGAGGTTTGTTCAAACATTCAAGAAGGCTATCAAGGCAATGTGTAATGAAGATTTACCCCTACAACACAAGGTGGACAACTTCTTGTTTGCCTACCGGAATGCGACACATGCGGTTACCAACCAAACTCCAGCCATGATGTTCTTCAATCGAAGACTACGATGCCACTTGGATTTGGTTAAGCCAAAACGTCCGAAGAGATGTGGAGAACAGGCAGTTTCAGAATATGAATGAAAGGCCGACCAGGAGTTTTAAGATAGGTCAGCCAGTTTTGGCCCGGGACTACCGCACTGAGAAATGGCAGCCAGGAACGATTTGTACACGGCAAGGACCTCTCATGTATACCGTGGACGTTGGAGAGAGCATTGTAAGATGCCATGCTGACCAGATTCTAGAGTCACTGGAAAACTTCAACTCCACACCATGATCTGATACACCTGACAATGAAATCGACGTACCAATTGCAGCTACCGCAGAATTGGTGATATTGGAAGCAGATGAACCAAACAACGACATTGATCCCGACTCAACCTTGCCAGAAGAACCTGATACCCCAAAGAGGCGTTATCCAGACAGTATCAGGAAGCCTCCTCAAAGACTGAACTTATAATTGCTTAAACTCAACCAATGTATCTAGCAACCGTAATTGTGATTGTAATTATTTATCATTTAGTTGTTAAATGAATGTTATGTACTGTTTATCTAAAAGGGGAGGAATTGTTGTGTATGTGCCTTTAAGAGAATAACTGGTCTCAGACTGCAGTACCGGCAGTGACCACCCCTGTATAAAAGGCGCTAGTAAGCCTCTAGTTTCAGTTTCTCGATTGACTTCATTCAGTAAAGACTTGTTTTGTTCAACTCCTGCTGTCCTTGTCTCAATCATACACGGACATAATAAATAGAAAAACAGAATTTTTTTAAAAGGTGAGAAACTATTCAATGTTAGTGTTCAGAGAGATCTAGATGCCCTCGTACATGAAACACTGAGGCCGAGATTTTCCTTACCTCGGCGGGTCCAGGGTGGGTAACGTCGGTGGTGGGTCCCAATCCCGCTGCTGATTCCATCTCGCTCTGGAAAATTATTTTCCGTTGATAGGGCCTGTTAAGCCCGCCCAGCGCGTTGCCTGGGCCAATTAGAGGAGCAGGTCTGGTGAAGTCATGTATGACGTGTCATCAGCCGATTTCCTTTAAGGGACCATGGCCAGCTTTCTTTTAACATTTGTGCTGTCAGTGTTCTACAGCATTGAAGTGCAGCAAACACTGACAATATCTACACAGAGGTGCAGGGTTCCACCCCGGTTCTCCCATGACTCCCTCCATATGCTTATGGAGGGAGTCAGAGCACGCAGGGAGGTCCTCTTCTCTTCCGATGGGACGAAGAGACCTTCCCAGGGGACCAACACAGCCTGGTTGCAGATTGCAGAGGAGGGCATGAGCAGGGATGTTATCAGGGTGACCTGGGTGCAGTGGCGCAAACATTTCAATGATCTCATTAGATCACGAAATGTTAGTACAAAGCCACACTCAACTGCATCCTGCTGTGCCTCACATCACATTCCCATCACTCTACCTTCCCTATCCTACTCCTGCACATCCTTACTCACACCAACCTATCTTGCACCTTCACTCATCCCTCTCTCTATATCTACATTATCACAACCCCATTTCACTAGCCACCCCTCGCACTCATGCTCACCCTCTAACCATTATACCAACTAACAAAACACAAGGGTAGCCACTTGGGTCTTTTATCCAATGTTCATATAAAGTTTCTGTTAATGTGCTGTCAAACATTGAAACCTTTATTTTCAACACTTTGCGTTATTGGACAGATTTGTGTGAATCATTAGAAGTGGCTTAGTGAGTTGTAGTGAATGGTGAGACATAACGGTGCCCACCGCAATGGTGGTGAGTGTGAACGGAATGGCTTGGACATTGTAGGGATACTTTATGGTGTTGGTGTGGTGTGGTGCCAATCTGGCGCATCATGTGGCAGCCAGGGTGTACAGCGTCAAATGAAGTAAATCTGGCCATGGTGAGGTCATCCCTGGCCTCCAGGCAGCAATGTGGCTGGGTGCTGATGCCCTGTATCCTGTACAACATCAGGTGATTGCGGAGAAGGTTGGTGTTGTTGTTGGTGCTGCTGGTGTGTCTGGTGCTGTTGGTGTTGGGGCTGATCGTGGTCCGATTCTGAGGACCAAGGTGAGACAGTATAAACGGTACCCATGATGCTGGAATAGATGACAGGTGAAGTAGAGATGACAGAAGCATTCTGCCAATGGTGGGAGTTCTTCCAATGAGGTGAGACTGGATGGAGAGTGGAAAGTGGAAAACTTGCAGAATCTGTGCTGGAAATGGACTGAGAAACAGCTTGTGGCCGAAGAAAGTGATGATCTGTCAGATGGGAGCTTTTACTGTACATTTGAAACTGTCAAGTAATCAGCAATGGCCACTAAACTCCCGCCTCCGGTTGACAGCCGTGGTTCCCATACAGCATGGTTCCCGTGGTCATGAAGTTAAAGTGAAAAGGTAAGTCAAAAAAGCCTGTTAATGATCTGTCAACTAGATGGTAGTGAGTTTAATTGGGTCTCCCTCCGCTGCCTGTCGGGTCTGCTCAGCGCTGACAGACCTGACATGCGTTGCAGCGGGTTGACAGTGGGGTCCCAATCCGCTGTCAAAAAAATCAAATTTCCCACCTGATCTCGCCCGCTGACCCCACAAGAAAATTCCAGCCAGAGAGTTAGCATGCAGGTACTGCAAGCAATTAGGAAGGCAAATAATATGTTGGCCTTTATTACAAGGGGGTTGGAGCATAAGAGTAAGGAAATCTTGCTACAATTGTGCAGGGCTTCGGTGAGACCACTGTGCACAGTTTTGGTCTCCTTATCTAAGGAAGGATATACTTGCCTTAGAGGCGGTGCAGCAAAGGTTCACTAGATTGATTCCTGGGATGAGAGGGTTGTCCTATGAGGAGAGATTGAGTAGATTGGGCAAATGTGACACCATTGTTCAAGAAAGGGTGTAATGACAATCCTAGTAACTACAGGCCGGTCAGTTTAACATCAGTGGTGTGTAAAGTTTTAGAAACAATAATCAAGGAAAAAATTAACGGGCACTTGGAGAAGTTTAAGCTAATTAAGGAGAGCCAACACAGATTTGTAACAGACAGATTGTGTTTAACTAATCTAATTGAAATTTTTGATGAAGTAACAGAGAGGATTAATGAAGGGAATGCAATGGATGTTGTCTACACAGATTTTTGGAAGGCGTTTGACAAAGTACCATATAGAAGGCTGGTTAACAAAATTGAGGCTCATGGAATAGGTGGGTCAGTGGCAGCTTGGTTAAGGAATTGGTTTAAGGGCAGAAAACAGCGAGTTGTGGTAAATGGCTGTTTTTCAGACTGGAGGATGGTAGACAGTGGTGTTCTCCAAGGGTCAGTGCTAGGGCCACTGCTTTTTTGATATATATATATATAAATGACCTGGATATTGTAATACAGAGTAGAATTTCTAAATTTGCCGATGACACCAAACTTGGGGGTGTGGCAAACAGTGAAAATGATACCAATCGACTTCAACAGGACATAGAAAGGCTAGCAGAATGGGCAGACAAGTGGCAGATGGAATTTAATACAGAGAAGTGTGAGGTGATGTATTTTGGCTGAAGGAACAGGGAGAGGCAATATACACTTAATGGCACAGTTTTAAAGAGTGTGCAGGGACAGAGGGACCTGGGAGTTAATGCGCATAGGCCCCTGAAGGTGGCGGGACATATTGAGAGAGTGGTTAACAAAGCATATGGGATCTTGGGCTTCATAAATAGAGGTATTGAGTACAAAAGTAGAGAAGTTATGCTGAACCTTTATAAAGCGCTGGTTAGGCCACAACTGGAGTATTGCGTTCAGTTCTGGTCACCACACTTTAGGAAGGATGTGAAGGCCCTTGAGAGGGTGCAGAGGAGATTTGCCAGAATGGTTCCGGGGATGGGGGAATCTTAGCTACAAGGACAGGTTGGAGAAGCTGGATTTGTTTTCATTAGAGCAAAGGAGGTTGAGGAGTGATTTGATCGAGGTGTACAAGATTATGATGGGTTTGGATAGGCTAGACGGGGAAAGGCTGTTCCCACTAGTTGATGGTACAAGGACTAGGGGATACAAATTTAAGGTTTTGGGCAAGAGATACAGGGGGGATGTGAGGAAAAACATATTTACACAGCGAATGGTGAGGACCTGGAACTCGCTGCCGACAGAAGTGGTGGAAGCGGAGACACTCAATGTTTTCAAGGGGAGACTGGATAGGCACTTGAGGGAAATAAACTTGCAGGGCTACGGGGAAAGAACGGGGGAATGGGACTGAGGGGATTGCTCTACAGGGAGCCGGCATGGACTCGATGGGCCACATGGCCTCCTTCTGAGCCGTTATGACTCTATGGGCTCGATTTTGTCAATGGGGAGCTTTTGGAGGCGGGACTCCCACTTTTTGGGTTGTAGTCCCGCCTCCATCGACTTGTGGCCAACCCACGCTATTTTCCCTTGATTGACCTTGTTAAGTAGTAGCAATTTTCCTGGAGCAGTATTTATAGCCTCCACGCATGCACTTCCACTGAAGGTGTGGAGTTTGAGTGCGCTAACTCCAGTGCAGTGCTGAGGGAGTGCTGCGCTGTCAGAGGTGACGTCTTTCAGATGAGACGTTAAACCGAGGCTCCGTCTGCTCTCTCAGGTGGACGTAAAAGATCCCATGGCACTATTTTGAAGAAGAGCAGGGGAGTTCTCCTGACCAATATTTATCCCTCAATCAACATCATAAAAACAGATTATCTGGTCATTATCACATTACTTTTTGTTGGAGCTTGCTATGCGCAAATTGGCTCCCGCGTTTCCTACATTACAACAGTGACTACACTTCAAAAGTACCTCGTTGGCTGTAAAGTGCTTTGGGATGTCCAGTGGTCGTGAAAGGCGCTATATAAATGCAAGTCTTTCTTTTAGCTGACAGACAACGGTACGTATCAGGATGGTGCAGGGACCGAGAGAGAGCTCACCAGTTCTCAGAAGCAGCACTGGAGGTCCTGGTGGAGGAGGTACAGCGGAAGAGGAATGTCCTGTACCTGCAGAGGGGAAGGAGGCAACAGAGGCAATTAATGCGGCGGATGTGGGAAGAGTTCGCCGAGGAGGTCACAAGCAGGAGCACTGCTCCCAGGATATGGCTCCAGCTCCACACAAAATGTAATGATTTGACACGAGTGATCAAAGTTATATCCCATCTCACAAACACACTTCTCAATAACTGCACCAGCATCAAAACCTCAACACACTGTATCTACCATCTAACTATACACTGACATTCACACAACCCACACTATTGCATCCTTCTCAGGCACTATTCACAGCTCAGACGCATCTCACAGGTTTTCAACCATGTAAGGCATCTGTAGGGTGTTTTTGCGTGCCCCGTGTTTCTATGACTCTCCCTTGAGTCGACCCGTGCCTCAAAAACTCCCCGGTTTGGGTTGTTTCCCTTGGAAGGCAGGAGCTTTTGCCAATAGACCATGCCTAGCCCGTTGATTAGCGGGTAATCCCACAGAGAGAGAGGGAGACCAAGGCCAGATAGGTCTTCTCCTATGACCGATGCGCAGCGTCCCCAGCGGGATTACTGTGTAACCCGGCCGTGACCGGATGCCACACGGTTGGTCTTCCGAATTATACCGCGAACCACAAGCCCCACAACCCCCAAGTTTGGACCCAAGGAGCTATTATGGATAGATTATAATTGACTCAGACAAAATGAAACGGTTCAGGTTGGTCAAAGATCGGTTCCTTTTATTACACTCACAAAACAACAATCCCTACTCCTCTCGCTTACGACATAACGAGTACAGGTGACCGTGAACACTAGCTTATAACTTTAGACTAAAATATCCACCCTGTTGGTTACGCTGAACCAACCCCTTCCCAGAATCTAAGCCTAGATAATGGAAAAATCCTTCTAACTAAACCTCTCTCCGGGTTTGGTCAGAAACCACACTTGGAAGCTTCCTCACACACACACACACGTGTTAGCCTGCGTCTTGGACACTTGCAGTTGCTCAGCAGACAAACACGCGGGCGGTCCTAGGATTTCTAAAGGTGTATGCTGGATATAATTACCAGCCCTTGTCGTTGATTCGCGCGGTCCTGGCTCCATTCGACTCCAGAGACAAAACCGTGCCTAACAGAGGCATGCGATGAGGCCTAGAGAGTTATGTTCAGGTGGTACGATGAGGCGCTCACTTCGGACATTCCTGGAGAGTTGACGGATGCGTAGTTACGCAGAGAACTCCGTCCCAGATGGTAGAGAAAAGCAAACCCTGAATCCCCAAAGTTCAGCATATTTATACCCCGTATAATACACAAAACTGGCTGGGCGATTCCTGGTTACCATGGTCACAGAGACACTAGTTGGTTTTCCTGGTGACGTCTCTGTCCTGGATTGGTCATCTTGATGAAAACAATGGTAAGCCATTATTGTAGATGAGCAGTTCTCGAAGTACTAACTGTTTGTTAAGTTCTTGACTGCTCCTTCATTGAAAAAGTCCAGAGGTATTACTTTTGGTCTGCAAACCTCATTGTCCATCCAGACATCCCAGCTCTATGGACAAAAGGTGTTTTTCCAAAAATCACAAGTTCGAATAGGACAAGGGTCCTGCCTTTCATGATGTCAGTGTTGAGACTGGTCCCATGGCAAACCAAAAGATAGAGGGCTGGATTTTGTCAATGGGGACGTGATGGAGGCGGGACTCCCACTTTTTGGGTTGTAGTCCTGCCTCCATCGACTTGTGGCCAACCCACGCTATTTTCCCTTGATTGACCTTGTTAAGCCCGCCCAGCGGGCTCGGCCGGCCAATTAAGGGACACCTGGTTACTGGTGATGTCAGTGATTGACATTTCATCTGTCAAGAGCTTTTGACAGACAAAAATCAGCATTTGACAGCTCTGTGAAGCTGTCAAACACTGACAATCTGTCTTCTAACATAAGTCCTTCTACTGAGACTCAGTTAGAGAGCTCTCCAGACCAGAAAGCAGAATGCTGCAGATTTTGACATTTCAGCAGCCATTCTGCTTTCTGTGCCGGTGAACTGAGGGACTCCCGAGAACTGAAGGGTAGAAGCCTGCAGGAGAAAGTAAAGGTAAGTAAAACTTATTAAAACACTTTACACTTACCTCACATACTTACCTCTGCACACATGCACCCATCACTCACTGCACAACGGACATCTCGACCCCTTCAACCACTTCAGACCGACACTCCGCCTTGCTAACTTGGCATGGTTCGGAGCCATCGGGAAGCCCACACTTCAGGGCTAAAAATAGGGATTAGTTAACGGGCAGTTAATTGGCACTAATCCCCTTCCCGCCTTGGGAGGCGGCTCCCAGCACAGGTCGGATACCCGCCTCCTGGGACATTGGCACAGAGGCGGGTTGGGGGCGGGATGGGTTCGTGCCCCCTGATTCTGCAATTTTCCCACCACCCCCGCCTCCAAACCCGCCTCCACGGGGCTTGGAAAATCCAGCCGACAGTTCCTGCTATCTTCACAGAAACCAACAGTCAGTCCTTTTTAAAGTCCAAGGCCTAGAAATTCAGGTGGCTGCGCCACCCGTTAGCGGCGCTAAATGGGTCGCAAGCCACTGGCCATGCCTCCCGCTAAATTCT
The DNA here is from genome assembly GCF_052327205.1 of Somniosus microcephalus. Classification (NCBI taxonomy): domain Eukaryota; kingdom Metazoa; phylum Chordata; class Chondrichthyes; order Squaliformes; family Somniosidae; genus Somniosus; species Somniosus microcephalus. Next base: position 108,722,897 of record NC_140993.1, read on the forward strand.
GCGGGACGCTAATGGTGGCATTAGCCGTTAGCGCTGCGCCGCTACCGATGACATCATCGGTGTGCGCAGCGCCCCGCTAACGCCCCGGCTGCGATATTAGGAAGCGCCCCCTGATTTACCGCCAGATGCTATGTACGACCGGTTCAGGGGGGCCTACCTTCGGCAGTAGAGGCGCTAATTAAAGGAGAGGTGTGGGGCGGCCATTTTTGTTGTTGGCCGCCTGCCAGCACCTCTCTGCGCTCCCATCCCCGGCCTCCTGACCACCCCCCCCCCGCGCGGAGTGCCGGCTGCGTTCCAAGAGCCCGGCACTTCTCCTCGGCGCCGGGCTCTTTTGCCAGCACTCGCGATCCTCGGGTGCCCAGCTGGGCCCCAGATCGTGCTGCACAAGGCCCCTCCCCTTTAAGGAGGGGAGGAAGGCCTGCAATGCCGCAGCGCGACATGCCGTAGCGTGTGGCGCTGCGGCACGTTGCGCAGCGATATTCAGTCGCAGTGCCCCAAGAAGGATGCGGGGTGCCTCCAGTAGCGCCGCGCTTCCCTTTTGGGGCGCTCCAACTGAATTTCCGGCGGGCAGCCGCAACTGCTTCCGGGGTGCCCTGGCGAGGCTGGCGCCCCAAACGGGGCTATAGCCAATTTCGAGGCCCAAAAGTCCAAACTCCATTTTGAAACGCAGCCCAAGTGCGTCTCCATTTTAAAAGGGTACATATCCATTTTAAAAGTCCAAAAATCCTTTAGGCACATGCACCCACTGATGTTGGCACCGGCCAAATCCTACTCATCACACACACAAACACACCTGCCAGCGCACTCATTCACAATCACTACTCTGTCTCTTCCAGGACAAGATAGAACATAACAGGCGCCACCAGTACCTGACCAGTGGAGGTGGAACCTCGACTCCACGAGATCACTCCCCTTGAGGAGGCATTGCTGGTGGTAATCAGAGGGGAGTGGCAGACGCTGTGGTCACAGGCAGAGCAGGGGACATATTGCCTAAAAGTATGTGGCCACTCCAGCTTCCTTACATATTCACAACTATTCCTGATTCCTAATCCCCAAATCCTATCCTCACTCACAAGCTCCATATGGTCTCATCACACACATCCTCATATAATGGCCAAATGTGCTGCACCCTAACCTTTCCAGCGTTATCATTGCAGTCTCTCAGGAGCAGGATCCACCTCGCCCCAAGGAGGAACTGGAAGAGGAGGAAGATCCACCTTATCCCCCCGGAGGAGCAGGAGGAGAAAGAGGAAGAGAGCGAGGAAGAAGACACTGCGTCAATCACTACCACTGTTGCAGGCACCAGCACTGAGACCGGCACCCCGTGTAACTTAGAGGCTAGAGTAGAAGACAGATCCTCACAGTGAGACACACCGGGCACTAGTGGGCAGCAGCCATGCAGGATGGAAGGGACACCAGAGGTGCCACCTTGCCAGGGGCAATGTTGCATACTAGTTCTGTTGCAGAGGAGTCAGATGAGGACCTTGCAGGGCCAAGCTTCAGAAGAAGGCTGCTGGGTTTGATAAATCAAATTGTTGGTGCAATGGACAGCCTGCCTAAAAGCTTATAGATCGTGGCTAAGGGGATGGAGGAGTCCGCCTCCAGCTTGGCCCATGGCTTGATGCAGAGCCTGGAACCCATCTTCTTCAGCATGAAGAGGCTGGCTAATTCCATCCAGTGGCCTGTGGAGCCCAACATCATGCAGCACCTGATGACTCAGTTAGCAGCTTCCACTTCAGTCATAGCAGCTTCCATGGAATGCCAAACAGCTTCCATGGAACGACAAAGTGCTGCAATGGATGCCCAAACAGCGTCTATTGCACTATTAGCATATTCCATGGACCAGCAACGTGCTGCAATGGAAGCTCAGGCAGCTGCCATTTTGGCTCTGGGCTCCTCGGTTGAAAGAGGCTTGCAGAGTGTCTCAGCTGCCCAGAGATCTGTCCTCCAGCAGATCACTGGACTGGCTGAACAGACACCCCCAGGTAGTGGTGGGGGAATCATGGAGCTGGAACCCACTGGCCTCTCTCTGGATGGCAGTATTGCTGCTCCATCCCCCACTACTCCACCATTGCCCTTGCCTGTCAAGCCCATTCTGAGATGGTGCAGTCTGAGGCGGGGCTATCATGACTCACAGCCTCTCGAGGGCATCCCAGGAGGACATCTGAACAGCCCTTTTCAGATTCTCAGCAGCCATCCACCTCATGTGCTGCTGCCACTCGGGATGCACTTTGTAGAAGCACCAGAGTAGGCAAGAGCACTTAAAGGATAGCCACTAAGGGTAAGCACCAGGGTGAATAGTTTAATATTTGTAAGTGTTGTTGGTTGTTGTAATGTATTCATTGTTTGTTTTTGGTATAAATAAAGAGTGATTATGGTAAGTTGGTAGTGGTAGAATTGGTGGTCCTTTTTATTGTGGTCTTCATGGGGAAGGGGTTGAAAGGATTGAGTGCAGATGGTGGACTTCTTGATCGATCCTCAGTCCTGGAAGGTAAGGCATGCGATAACAGTGCTCCGAAGTCTAATAGAAGAGGATGTCTCTCAAAAGCGGTCTTCAATTAGATGGCAGCCAGCATCCCTCCCAGGTGCGGGCCGTCTACCTGGAATCCTCTGGTGCTCCCCCGGTCCCCCTCATCTTTCTCCTCCTCATCCTCAACCTCTTCCTCCTCCTCTTCCTTCTCCTTCTCCTCTTGTGGCTCCTGAGCTTGACCCTCCAGCACAATTGCTGGTGGTAATGGCTGGTCTCTCATGATCACCAGATTCTGGAGCATGCAGCACATCAGCACGGTTCTGGAGACCTTCTTGGCCGAGTACTGCAGGGCACCTCCTGACCAGTCATGGCATCTTAACCTCTCTGCTTGAAGACCCCAATGGTCTGCTCAATGATATACCTGGTAGCAGAGTGTCTCTCATTGTATGAGTGCTCAGCTGGTGTCTGGGGCTTTCTCAGGGGAGTCATGAACCATGGTATCAGAGGGTATCCCTTGTCACCTAGTAGCCAGCCATGCACATTGCATTGGGGCTCAAAGATCTGTGGGACGAATGACTGGCTCATTAGAAAAGCATCATGGCAGCTCCCTAGATAGCTGGAAATTAACCTGCATGATGTGCTGTTGGTGGTTGCACACGAGCTGCACACTGAGAGGATGGAATCCCTTCTAGTTCCTGAACACCTCTGAGTTTAAATGTGGGGCTCGCATGGCCACATGTGTGCAGTCAATGGCACCCTGGACCATGGGGAATTCTGCAATCTTGTTGAATCCTAGAGCTTTCTGCCTCTGGTCTTCTCTGGAAATAGGGAATAAAATATAGTCATTCCTCAGAGCGTGTAGAGCCTCAGCGACCTCCCTTATGCAGAAGTGCACAGATGATTGTGATATGTGACTGATATCACCTGTGGCAGCCTGGAAGGTTCCAGCAGCATAAATGTTAAATGCTACTATAACCTTGACTGCCACAGGCAATGCAGTCCTGCGACATCTGAGTCTTCCTTCCACGAGGCCACAGATCTCTGTGACAGCATCCTTGGTAAAGTGCAGCCTCCTATGCACTGTTCTTGGGTCATTTGAATGTAGGAGTAGTGCTCTCTGAAGACCCTGGGTGGATAGGGACTCCTGCTGAGAGCCCTCCTCGCCCTCCTGTCCTTCCTCTCCCTTTCTTATCCAGCAGCTGGTGCTGCTCTGCTTGGCCTCATCTCCTCCTCCCATTCCTCCTTCAGATCAAGTGGGACCTCCAGCAAGATCCCGATGACCAACCACTCCCTTTCTCCTGGTGACTTGCATAAGGTCTCCAATAATTAGAGTAGCACAGCACTCATTCTTTTTAGGTGAAGTCCTCAGAGAATTTCTGAATAAATGTTGATACAGTGTTGATGAAGTCTTGCCAAAGTATCCTAGAAAGTCTCCCGATGTCTCTCAAAAGTCCTCTTCAAATGCAGTGTAGTCCGTCCATCTCCATCAGCAAGTGAACAGTGAAAACTGAGCATGGCTTTAAGTAGTGCTTGCAATCCTCACCAACGGCGTTTTTACTCCTGTTCAGTTTGTCGCTGTTAGGAGAGGCAGTTAATTGCAGTGCCAGCCAGCAAAATGTCATGCAGCCTATTTAATGAGTGTTAGGAGCCAATTTAATTGGTAATCAGAGGCTTAATCATCTTTGGGGTGGGCGTTCCTAGCACGCGCTTAAACTCCTATACCAAGGTGGGATCTTGGGTTCTTGTGCTAAAGGCAGACTAACCAGGCTGTGCAGCTCAAGTCCTCATCTTGGCCACCTCGGAGGCTCTTTAGCGCTTAAACTACTGGTGCTACAGTGGGGTAAATAGCCCCCTTAAACTGCAAGCAGGTCCCAGGAAATGCCCGTCTCTTTGAGCTGGTCAGTTTTATAAGTTTTCAGCTCACACAAAGCGATGTTAAAATAAACTCTGATAGTACAGAAATAAAGCTACTCAAATGTAAGGAGAGAACAAAAAAACATTTAGGAATAAGAAAGTGCAATTAGGCCCATCAAGCCTCTTCAATTTTCAGTTCCTACCTAGCTGTTTTCTCACCATATTCCTCAACCTCTTCTGTTACATTTTTGGTTTGATGCTGTGTGCATCATAGCCCACTCCTGTAAGCAGACATCACCTCCTACAACCCAGAGTATGCTTTACCTCCCTAATATGTAGGGGGGCATCTTTTTTGGGGTTTACGGTAATTTACCTTCCTTTACCTGGTTTACGGTAATTTATCTGGTCAAGCAGCTTTTTGCCACTGCACCTCTGACCAATCCCAAACAGCAGTTTCGAATCGCTAAACCCCACCTTCCAGTTCTGACTGGAGGACTTATAATTAATGATATATCAAAAACGGACAACTGGTCTGGATGTGAGAAAATCAACTTTTATTAAACTAAAGAAAACTACACCACACGATTTTAGTAACCACTGTACAATTGCTTAAATGGGGGAAGATAGACGGCAAAATGAGGGATAAATGGCTACAATGTTAATTAAACAATCTTAGCAATTTCCCTTAAATTACCACCCCCCTTTAACTCCTTACTAGATTGCCTTGCTGAGGAGTCAGAGACCTGCTCACCTGTGGTCCAAGGAAGTAAGAGAGAGAGATAGCTTCTCAGGAGCTATCTTTATATCCTGCCAGCTCCTGTTGTTTGGCGCTGAAAGGGTCTGTGTGCAAATTGGCGCCCAAAAGTTCGAATACACAAGAGAAAGGCTGTGATTGGCTGATTCAAATAAAGCTTGGAGTGATTTGAATGTGTCTACATTCTGGGGTCGAAATGTTCCCACCTACATCCAGAGTTTCTGGGCTAACCAAAGGAGACACACCTGAATAATGGGTGATTCAAAACCCATTCATTCCAAATTGTTCTCTTTCAAAAGTCCTTTTCCGGAGTTTCAATGTGTCTCATTATGTGTAAGTGGTGTTGAATGGGGTTGGATTTCTGTGTAAACAGAAGCCCTTTGTACTGCGGTCAGTCTCGAGTGGTTTAATCCCTTATGTCAACATCCTGCAGTTTCAATAAATAAACATCGATTGTCAGCAGGGAAGGGAAATCCCCTTTGATTGACAGATCTGACTTCCACTGCTTGATCCTCCCACTTACACAGACACTTCGAGCTGCTTCTCTTGTCCTTTTTGGCCATGCTTTTCTGACGGCCATTTTCAGACCCCTCTGCAATTTACACAGTTCGAAACTCAGAGGTACCATTTTAATCTTAAAGTCCTGATGTTGTCCAAGAGTTCTGGGTATGCTTTTAAAACATTGCCCAACCCAGAGACAATTCAAATCACACAATTTTTCGTCCACGATGTGGACCAATATTTTCTGATCTTCAGGGATTTATGGGATTTTTGCGAACCCCTACAAATACCTGGGTAAACCATAGGAACACTTAGGGATCGATCCATTCCAGCCTGTATGCAGGCTGGAATGGATCACTTGCCAGCATGGAATTCTCTTCTTTGTAAGCTGATTGAATAGACACGCTATTCACAATCTACATCAATGATTTGGATGAGGGGACCAAATGTAATATATCCAAAGTTGCTGATGATACAAAGCTGGGTGGGAATGTAAGTTGTGAGGAGGATGCAAGGAGGCTTCAAGGGGATATAGACATGCTAAGTGAATGGGCAAGAACATGGCAAATGGAATATAATGTGGAGAAATGTGAAGTTATCCATTCTGGTAGGAAAAATAGAAAAACAGTGTATTTTTTAACTGGTGAGAGATTGGGAAATATTGGTGTTCAGAGGGACCTGGGTGTCCTTGTACAAGAATCATTGAATGTTAACATGTAGGTACAGCAAGCAATTAAGAAAGCAAATGGTATGTTGGCCGTTATTACAAGATGACTTGAGTATAAGAGTAAAGACGTCTTACTGCAATTATATAGTGCTGTGGAGGCTCAATTTTTGAGTATATTTAAGACAGAGATCGATAGATTTCTTAATATTAAAGGAATCAAGGGATATGGGGATAGTGCAGCAAAGTGGAGATGAGGTAGAGGATGATCTTATTGAATGGCGGAGCAGGCTTGAAGGACCAAATGGCCTACTCCTGCTCCTATTTCTTATGTTCTGATGTTCTTTTGCTGTCAGACCAATTCAGACTTTAAACCAACAGGCAATTTATTTTAACATAGAAAAGGTAGATGAGCAGTATTTGGTACAGAAGCATATATTTACAAACCTTGTGATCCTTTATGATACATATTACCATAAACAATATAAACACATTCCCTGAGCTATCTTTCCACATAATTAGATCTCTGATTGCTCCATTCTTACATGATGCAATGCCCCCACAGCTAAACTAGCCCACCCCTTCTGCTAGCTGACGACTGCAGACTGAATAGCTGGGTTCAACCAATTACAGATAAGTCCTCAATCATAGGCTGCTGGCCATAGAGCTGTCAATCAAAGGGATTACAGCTTATCATTGACTCTGCCCCTTCTCACAGGTCTTAGACATAACTGTCAATCAAAACCACTACACTCTGATGCTTGATGTTTTGATCTACATCGGATGACTTGACTGAATCTGTTTCATTATGTGGGCAATAACCTTGAAAACCTGCAACGGTTGGCAATTAGCAAATTGTACAACCAGTTATTAAAGATATTATTCTGCAGAGCTAAACAAATTCATTTATTTGACATTAACATACTATACTCTCCTTTGTTTGACAGAAACCAAAGGGTCAATTTTAAATCTGCCTGTCCAGTGGGAGCAGTGCGTGGGGGAAGGGGGGTGGTTAAGATGGTGTGGGTATTGCACCGCATTCCGGATATCTTCGTGCCAAATCCCACGATCTTAACTGACCTCAGATCGAGCACTGCAGGGCCTACCATCCCCTACTTTATACACCATCGATGCCGCAATCCCATTTTAACTTAAAAGCTCAGCAAAAAAAAGTACTATTACTAATAATAATGAATTCAAATCTATAATCTAATACCAAAATGCATTTTATCATGTCTTCTATCTCCAAAAATTATCTATTTGTCTCTTGAATCTACTTATACTGTCCACTTCAATTGTTTCCTTTGTAACTTAACTCATAACTCTTTTGCTCTTTGTGTGAAAATGTTTTTACATAACTTCCCTTCTTATATTCTAATTTCCTAGGGCTGGAAATTCAGTCTGGGCCCAAGGGAGGACACTGGATGGATCATCAGCCTCTGGCTGGAGTTTTTTTTATTCGTTCATGCGATGTGGGCGTCACTGGCATAGCCAGCATTTATTGCCCGTCCTTAATTGCCCTTGAGAAGGTGGTGGTGAGCCACCTTCTTGAATTGCTGCAGTCTGTGTGGTGAAGGTACTCCCACAGTGCTGTTAGGGCAGGAGATCCAGCATTTTGACCCAGCAACGACGAAGAAACAATGATATATTTCCAAGTCAGGATGGTGTGTGACTTGGAGGGGAACTTGGAGGTGGTGGTGTTCCCATGCACCTGCTGCCCTTGTCCTTCTAGATGGTAGAGGTTGCAGGTTTTAGAGATGCTGACGAAGAAGCCTTGGCGAGTTGCTGCAGTGCATCTTGTAGATGGTACACACTGCAGCCACGGTGCGCCGGTGGTGAAGGGAGTGAATGTTTAAGTTGGGAATGGAGTGCCAATCAAGCGGGCTGCTTTGTCCTGGATGGGATTGAGCTTCCTGAGTGTTGTTGGAGTTGCACTCATCCAGGCAAGTGGAGAGTATTCCATCACACTCTTAACTTGTGCCTTGTAGATGGTGGAAAGGCTTTGGGCAGTCTGGAGTTGAGTCACTCGCTGCAGAATACCTAGGGCTGGATTTTGATACTGGAGGCGTGTAGGAGGCGGGACTACAACTTTCGGGGTTGTAGTCTCGCCTCCATCGAGTTGTGGCCAACCCACGCGATTTTCACTTGACTGACTATGTTGAGCCCGCCCAGCAGGCTCAGCAGGCCAATTAAGGGCCACCCGGCAACAGGTGATGTCACAGATTGACATTTCATCTGTCAAGAGTTTCTGACATGAAATATTAGCGTTTGATAGCTCTTTGAAGCTGTCAAACACGAACAATCTGTACTCGAAGTTAATTCCTTCCTCTCAGGCTGATTTAGAGATCTCTCCAGAACAGAAAGCTGAATGCTGCAACTTTTGACAGCTCGCGATCATTCTGCTTTCTGTGCCGATGAGATGAGGGACTCCCGAGACCTGAAGGAAGGAAGTCTGTAAAGGTAAGTAAAGGTAATTAAACTACTTTAACATATAGAAACATAGAAGATAGGAGCAGGAGTAGGCCATTCGGCCCCTCGAGCCTGCTTCGCCATTCAATGAGATCATGGCTGATCATCCAAATTCAATACCCTGTCCCTGCTTTCTCCCCATATCCCTTGATCCCTTTAGCCTTAAGAAATATATCCAACTCCTTCTTGAATATATTTAATGAATTAGCCTCTACTGCCTTCTGTGATAGAGAATTCCACAGGTTCACCACTCTCTGGGTGAAGAAATTCCTCCTCATTTCTGTCCTAAATGGCTTACCCCTTATCCTTAGACTGTGACCCCTGGTTCTGGACTCCCCGACCATCGGGAACATCCTTCCTGCATCTAGCCTGTCCAGTCCTGTCAGAATTTTATGTTTCAATGAGATCTCCTCTCATTCTTCTAAACTCCAGCGAGTATAAGCCCAATCGACCCAATCTCTCCTCATACGTCATTCCTGCCATCCTACGTATCAGCCTGGTGAATCTTCGCTGAACTCCATCCATGGCAAGAACATCCCTCCTCAGATAAGGCGACCAAAACTGCACACAATACTCAAGATGTGGTCTCACCAAGGCCCTGTACAACTGCAGCAAGATATCCTTGTTCCTGTACTCGAACTCTTTCGCTACGAAGGCCAACATATCATTTGCCTTCTTAACCACCTGCTGCACCTGCACGCTTACCTTCAGCGACTGGTGCACAAGGACACCCAGGTCTCGTTGCACTTCCCCTTCCCCCAATCTATTGCCATTTAGATAATCTGCCTTCCTGTTTTTGACACCAAAGTGGATAACCTTGCACGTTATATTGCATCTGCCATGCTTCTGCCCAATCACCCAATCTGTCCAAATCATCCTGGAGTTTCTCGGCATCCTCCTCACAGCACACACGCCCACCCAGCTTTGTGTCGTCTGCAAACTTGGAGATATTACATCTAGTTCCCTTGTCTAGATCATTAATATATATTGTGAATAGCTGGGTTAAACACTTTACACACACCAAACACACTTCCCTCTGCACTCATGCACCCATCACTCACCTGAACACCGGACATCTCGAACCCTCCAAGCCCTTCAGCCCGACGGTCCGCCTCGCTAACTTGGCGTGGTTTGGAGCCGTCGGGAATCCCACACTTCAGCAATAAAAATAGGGATTAGGCTAAAAACTGCATGTTAACTACCTGTTAACAGGCAGTTAATTGGCACTAATCCCCTTCCCGCCTCGGGGAGGCGGGTCCCAGCACAGGTTGGGTAGGGGCATCCTTCGAAACTGACAGAGGAGCGGGTTGGGGGTGGGATGGGCTCGTGCCCCCCGATTTTGAGATTTTAACCCCACACGGCTCCAATCCCGCCTCCACGACCCAATGAAAATCTTGCCCCTAGTCTCTGACCGGTTTGGAGTTGGTGCCACTGCCATTCCCCACTGTTTATAGTTTCCACCATTTTCCATTGGAGGAGTGGGCGAATCTTTCCCACTCCCCACCCACATTAAGGGGGCATGTCTGAAGAAGTTCACGGGCTACCCCAGGAATTCTGCGTATTACAAACTTGTAAGGCCAAAATGGAACACTTACCAACTGGTAGCAGGTGTGAGTTCTGCTGAGGCCTTTTGATATGCCTCAAATCTTTATCAAGGCCCACATGGCAGATTGGTCAAAAAAGTAAAAGCCCATGGGATCCAAGGGAAAGTGGCAAGTTGGATCCAAAATTGGCTCATTGGCAGGAAGCAAAGGGTAATGGTCGACGGGTATTTTTGTCACTGGAAGACTGTTCCACAGGGCTCAGTACTAGGTCCGTTTCTTTTTGTGGTACAGGTGCACTATCCCTTATCCGAAACCCTTGGGACCAGATGTTTTTCGGAATTCGGAATTTTTCGGATTTCAGAATGGTATTCAGAATCAGTATGTAACACCCTAGCAGGGGTCTGGGCAGCACCCCGTAAGCAAACACATTAATATTTCTGCAGCGAACCTTATGAATATTCACACTGAGTGGGATAAATAAAAATTATAAATAGTATTGCAGTTTATTTCTACAGTAATAATTTGGTAAATTAAATAGTGGGATAAATATAGACCATAAATACTCTAGTTACGCTCCATGAAAAAACTTTCAGTTTTCAGAGGTTTTCGGTTTTCGGAAGTGCGGATAAGGGATAGTCTATCTGTATATATCAATGATATAGACTTCAATGTGGGGGGTATTATTAAGAAGTTGGCAGATGATACAAAAATTGGCTGTGTGGTTGATAGTGAGGAAGAAAGCTGTAGACTGCAGGAAGGTATCTGGTCTGGTCAGGTGGGCAAAAAAGTGGCAAATGGAACTCGATCCAGGGAAGTGTGAGGTAATGCATTTGGGGAGGGATACCAAGGCAAGGCAATACACTATAATTGGTAGGATACTGAGCTGATAAGTGGCAGGTAAAATTCCCGCCACACAAGTGCCAGGCAATGACTATCTCCAACAAGCAAGCGTCTAACCACCTCCTCTTGACATTCAACATCATTACCGTCGCTGAATCCCCCACCATCAATATCCTGGGGGTCACCATTGACCAGAAACTTAACTGGACCAGCCACATAAATACTGTGGCAACAAGAGCAGGTCAGAGGCTGTGTATTCTGCGGCGAGTGTCTCACCTCCTGACTCCCCAAAGCATTTCCACCATCTACAAGGCACAACTAAGGAGTGTGATGGAATACTTTCCACTTGCCTAGATGAGTGCAGCTCCAACAACACGCAAGAAACTCGACACCATCCAGGGCAAAGAAGCCCGCTTGATTGGCACTCCATCCACCACCTTAAACATTCACTCCCTCCACCACTGGTGTACCGTGGCTGCAGTGTGTACCAACTACAAGATGCACTGTAGCAACTCGCCAAGGCTTCTTCGGCAGCACCTCCCAAACCCGCGACCTCTACCACCTAGAAGGGCAAAGGCAGCAGGCGCATGGGAACATCACCACCTCCAAGTTCCCCTCCAAGTCACACACTATCCTGACTTGGAAGTATATCATCGTTCCTTCATTGTCACTGGGTCAAAATCCTGGAACTCCCTCCTGAACAACACTTTGGGAGAGTACATTCACCACAAGGACTGCAGCGGTTCAAGAGGGTGGCTCACCACCATCTTCTCAAGGGCAACTGGGATGGGCAATAATAGCTGGCCTTGCCAGCGATGCCCACATCCCATAACCGAATAAAAAAACGAGTGAGCAAGGTCAGTGAATGTATCTTCAAAAGCCGTCTCCCACCAACTGCACCACTAGCCTCACACATTGCTCAATGCACAACACAGCCATCACTCACCTACCAACAATCTCTAGCAATCATGACTCATACCTCACATTCATAGCTTCGCCTCACCCTCACACACACTTACCATTGCTGCAAGCCTCACACCTGCATCTCACATAGAAACATAGAAGATAGGAGCAGGCGTAGGCCATTCGGCCCCTCGAGCCTGCTCCGCCATTCAATGAGATCATGGCTGATCATCCAAACTCAGTACCCTGTCCCTGCTTTCTCCCCATATCCCTTGATCCCTTTAGCCTTAAGAAATATATCTAACTCCTTCTTGAATATATTTAATGAATTGGCCTCTACTGCCTTCTGTGGTAGAGAATTCCACAGGTTCACCACTCTCTGGGTGGAGAAATTCCTCCTCATCTCTGTCCTAAATGGCTTACCCCTTATCCTTAGACTGTGACCCCTGGTTCTGGACTCCCCGGCCATCGGGAACATCCTTCCTGCATCTAGTCTGTCTAGTCCTGTTAGAATTTTATAAGTTTCAATGAGATCCCCTCTCATTCTTCTAAACTCCAGCGAGTATAAGCCCAATCGACCCAATCTCTCCTCATACGTCAATCCTGCCATCCCAGGTATCAGCCTGGTGAATCTTCGCTGCACTCTCTCCATGGCAAGAACATCCTTCCTCAGATAAGGCAACCAAAACTGCACACAATACTCAAGATGTGGTCTCACCAAGGCCCTGTACAACTGCAGCAAGACATCCTTGTTCCTGTACTCGAACCCTCTCGCTACGAAGGTCAACATACCATTTGCCTTCTTAACCGCCTGCTGCACCTGCATGCTTACCTTCAGCGATTGGTGCACAAGGACACCCAGTTCTCATTGCACTTCCCCTTCTCCCAATCTATTGCCATTCAGATAATAATCTGCCTTCCTGTTTTTGACACCAAAGTGGATAATCTCACATTTATCCACATTATATTGCATCTGCCATGGTTCTGCCCAATCACCCAAACTGTCCAAATCATACTGGAGTTTCTCGGCATCCTCCTCACAGCACATGTGCCCACCCAGCTTTGTGTCATCTGCAAACTTGGAGATATTACATCTAGTTCCCTCGTCTAGATCATTAATATATATTGTGAATAGCTGGGGTCCTAGGACCGATCCCTGCGGTACCCCACTAGTTACTGCCTGCCACTCGGAAAAAGACCCATTTATTCCAACTCTTTGCTTTCTGTCTGCCAACCAGTTCTCTATCCAAGTCAATACCATGCCCCCAATCCCATGTGCCTTAAATTTACATGCTAATCTCTTATGTGGGACCTTATCGAAAGCCTTCTGAAATTCCAAATACACAACAGCCACTGGTTTTCCCTTATCTATTTTACCAGTTACAGTCTCAAAAAATTCCGGTAGATTAGTCAAGCACGATTTACCTTTTGTAAATCCATGTTGACTTTGTCCGATCCTGTCACTGTTTTCCAAGTGCTCTGCTATTACATCTTTTATAATGGACTCTAGCATTTTCCCCACTACCAATGTCAGGTTTATCGGTCTATAATTCCCTGTTTTCTCTCTACCACACTTTTTAAATAGTGGGGTTACATTAGCTATCCTCCAATCCATGGGAAGTGTTCCAGAGTCTATAGAATTTTGGAAGATGACCAGCAATGCATCTACTATTTTTAGGGCCATTTCCTTAAGTACCCATGGCAACTGCCAGGGTACTTTGCACAAACAAGCATAATGTTCTTCCTATGGTTACACACCAGCTGATCGTTAAGGGAGTGGAAGCCCTTGTAGCTCACAAATACAGTTGGGTTGTGATGGGGTGCCCTAATGGCCACATGTGTGCAGTCTACGATGCCTACGCCCTTGGCAAGCCTGCCATATTTGCAAAGCCAACTGCACGCGTGGTCACACTTGCTTTATCCGTGGAGAAGTGGATGTAATTGGGCGCCTTTGGAAAGAGGCCATCGGTAACCTGCATGACGCAAGTGTGTGCGGCCGATTGGGAGATGCCGCTGAAGTCAGCTGATGATCCCTGGAAGGACACTGAAGCAAAAAAATTGAGGGCAGTGGTGACTTTGACAGCCACTGTTAAGGTGAGTCCACCCGCTCCTCTGGGCTCCAGGTGTTGCTGCAGCATTGCGCAGATGTCAGTGACTACCTCTCACGAAAGCCTCAGCCTCCTTTGGATGTAGATTATCATGCCCTGGGGATTTATGGGCCTTCAATCCCGTCAATTTCCCCAACACCATTTCCCTACAAATACTGATTTCTATCAGTTCCTCCCTTTGATTAGACCCTATGTTCCCTGACATCTCTGGGAGTTTATTTGTGTCCTCCTTTGTGAAGACAGAACCAAAGTATGTATTTAATTGGTCTGCCATCTCTTTGTTCCCCATTACAAATTCCCCTGATTCTGACTGCAAGGGACCTACGCTTGACTTCACCAAACTTTTTCTCGTCACATATCTATAAAAGCTTTTACAGTCAGTTTTTATGCTCCCAGCAAGCTTACTCTCATACTCTATTTTCCGCTTCTTAATTAATCCCTTTGTCCTCCTTTGTTGAATCCTAAACAGCTCCCAATCCTCAGGTTTACTGCTCTTTCTGGCCAATTTATATGTCCTCCCCTTAGATCTTATGCTATCCCTAATTTCCCTTGTTAGCCACGGTTGAGTCACCTTTTTATTTTTATTTTTATGCCAAACTGGGATGAACAAATTCTGTAGTTCATCCATGCGATCTTTGAATGTTTGCCATTGCCTATCCACCGTCAACCCTTTGAGTGACATTCCCCAATCAATCCTACCCAACTCGCACCTCATACCATCGTAGTTTCCTTTATTTAAATTCAGGACCCTAGTCTCTGAGCCAACTGCTTCACTCTCCATCTTAATGAAGAATTCTATCATATTATGATCGCTCTGACCCAAGGGGCCTCGCACAACAAGATTGCTAATTAATCCTTTCTCATTACATAATATCCAGTCTAAAATGGCCTGATCTCTAGTTGGTTCCTCGACATATTGGTCCAGGTAACCATCCTGTATACACTCCAGGAATTCCTCCTCTACAGTGTTGTTACTACTTTGGTTAGCCCAATCTATATGTAGATTAAAGTCTCCGATGATAACTGCTGTGCCCTTATTGCACGCTTCTCTAATTTCCCTTTTAATGCCATCCCCAACCTCCGCATTGCTGTTTGGGGGTCTATATACCACTCCCACTAACATTTTCTGCCCCTTGGTATTTCTCAGTTCTACCCATACAGATTCCACATCATGAGAGCTAATATCCTTCCTTACAATTGTGTTAATCCCCTCTTTAACAATCAATGCTACCCCACCTCCTTTTCCTTTTTGCCTATCTTTCCTGGATATTGAATATCCCTGGATGTTGCGTTCCCAGCCTTGGCCAGCCTGGAGCCATGTTTCCGTAATCCCAATCATATCATATTCATTTACCTCTATTTGCGCAGCTAATTCATCCACCTTATTACGAATGCTCCTCGCATTAAGACACAATGCCTTCAGGCTTATTTTTTTAATGCTCTTAGACCTATTAGAATTATTATTTACTGTGGCCATGTTTGATTTAAACCCTTGATTTCTCTGACTGCCACCTTTGTTTTTCTCCTTCCTGTCTTTTGCTTCTATCCTTGTTTCCCTTTCCTGTGTCTCCCTGCACAGATTCCCAACCCCCTGCCATTTTAGTTTAAACCCTCCCCCAGAGCACTAGCAAACACTCCCCCTAGGACATCAGTCCCAGTCCTGCCCAGGTGCAAACCGTCCGGTTTGTACTGGTCCCACCTCCCCCAGAACCGGTTCCAATGTCCCAGGAATTTAAACCCCTCCCCCTTGCACCATTCCTCTAGCCACGTATTCAGCTGAAATATCCTTCTATTTCTACTCTGACTAGCACGTGGCACTGGTAGCAATCCTGAGATTACTACCTTTGAGGTCCTATTTTTTAATTTACCTCCTAACTGCCTATATTCAGCTTTTAGGACCTCATCCCGTTTTTTACCTAAATCATTGGTACCTATATGCAGCACGACAACTGGCTGTTCACCCTCCCCTTCCAAAATGTTCTGCAGCCACTCTGAGACATCCTTGACCCTTGCACCAGGGAGGCAACACACCATCATTTGTGGCCGCAGAAACGCCTATCTATTCCCCTTACAATAGAATCCCCTATTACTCTAGCTCTACCCCTCTTTTTCCTCCCCTCCTGTGCAGCAGAACCACCCCTGGTGCCAGGAATTTGGCTGCTGCTGCCTTCCTCTGATAAGCCATCCCCCCCAACAGTATCCAAAGTGGTATATCTGTTTGAGAGGGGAAAGGCCACAGGGGATTCCTGCACTACCTGCCTGTGCCTCGCACACACTGCCTACTACTCAAACATGACAGGCACATCACCCAAACTACACACTCACTGACATACGTACCTTTCTCTTGCAGGGCAAGATGGCTGACAACTGCAGACAGCAGCAGCTAACCAGCGGGGGACGGGCAAGCCTGCCTATCCTGACCTAGCTGGAGGAGACCGTGCTCGACATTATAGGAGGGTCCGTCACTGAGGCTGTGGCGATTGGCGAGGCTGAAACAATTGAAGATGACAATATGCTCATACCTAATCCTTCTTCTCACATCCCACTTCCCCCACATCCCACAATCTCTTCTCAACTACAAGCTCCCCTCTCCCTTCACCACAACTTACCCTTGTGCCTTTCTCCTTTCAGATACCCAAGAACTCCAACCTGGCCATCCAGTGTAGGAAAAGCAAGAGGAGAGTGTTGAAGAAGAAGAGACACCATCACTCAATCTCACACTTGCAGGCACCAGCACAGAAACTGGCACTGCGTGTATTTTAGAGGGTAGTATAGAGGCGGGATCTACATGAGACACCAGGCACGAGTGGGCTGCAGTCGGATGAGTTGGAAAGGGTAGCCCAGGAATCAGCTCCCCGGATGGCGAGGTCGCACACGAGTTCTGCTGCAGAGAACTCAGATAAGGACTTCGATGGAACGGCCTACAGCAGAACGATGAGGGTCATACACACAGAAATGCTAGGTTCAATGGCAGGCCTGCTAGAGAGCTTGTTGTCACTGTCAAAGAGTCTGGCTCCAACCTTGTACAGGGCTTTGCACAGAACTTGGAGCTCATGATTTCCAGGATGGAAGTGATGGGCAACTCCATTAGAGCACTTGCAGACCCAACCACGATGCTGGGTGTGATGGGCAATGTCTCAGCTTCCATTGCAGCACAAGTAGAAGCAACTCAACATCTGAGTGCAACAGTGGAAGCTCAGACTTCTGTCATGCAGGTTTAGCTTGCTGCCACATAATCTCAGACTGCTGCCATCGTGGCTGCGTTTACTAGTGTGGAAAGGGGCATGCAGGGTATTGCAGCTGTTCAGAAATCTTCCTCCAACAGTTTACTAGGATTGCTGAGGTGCCACCCCGGAGGGAGAGGCAGTGGCTCCGTGGAGCATGAACCTGCTGTCCTCTCTCAGAATGACAGCACTCATCCACCCACCACTTCCACTCTGCCAGTACCCTTGCTGTTGCCTGTCAGCCAGCCAGTCCAGACTGCTGCCGCCCATGTTGAGGTGGTGCAGTCTACAGCCGGTCCTTCTAGGCCCAGAGCTGTTCAAGACCATCTGTAGTCTCCCCCACTGAAAGTCAGCAGCCTTCCACCAACCATGCTGCAGTCACTGGGGTAGCACTTCGTAGGAGCACGAGGACAGGCAAAGGCACACGGAAGACAGCACTAAGGGAATGCACAAGATTGATTAGTTGACTTTGTTATGTAGTATTGGATTGAATGATTTATAAATGTGGTTTCAAATGTTTGTTTTGTGATGGCTTTCACTTCAATATTGTGGCCAAGAGAATGCTATAATGTTCCATGACAGAGTGATGGTTAGGTGGGGAAGTGGTGAACAATGGGGATCTGGGATTTCATTCAGGGGAACCGGAGTCTGGTGATGTGCTCACGGACAGCCCATATGGAATGTGGATGTGCAGGCTGCCTCCTTCCCTCCTCCTCCTCCTATTCCTCTTCCTCCTCCCCCTCCTACTGAGGTGGTCGCGGAACCCGTGGTGGCAAGGGCCATGATGGCCAAGTTGTGGAGGATGCAGTAGACCACCACGAATTGTGACACCCGCTCCGGCGAGTGCTGGAGGGATCCTCCTGAGCAGTCAAGGCCATCCCAAAGCGGGTTACAGCCAATGAAGTACTTTTTGAAGCGTAGTCACTATAGGCATTGTCTTCTCTCAGAGAAGCAGGAGGAACGTGCATGGGGCTTTGCCAGGATATCGGGCTTCCCCATGGCTTTGTGGGCACTACATCTCAATGGTGAGATGTTCCATAACTGCAAAGGGTATCACTCACTTAACGTGCAGTTGATGTGCAAACTCATCAAACACATGATGCTGGTGAATGACTGCTATCCTGGCAGCAGCCATGATGCCTTCATCCTGCACCAGTCCATGGTGCCAGCAATCTTCCAGCCACCACGTCGAACCCGAAGGTGGCTGTTCGGTGACAAGGGTTATCCGCTCTATACCTGGCCGATGGCTCCCCTCCCCAACTCCACCACTTGTGGCCAGCGCTCATATAATGAAAGCCATTGTTGTGGAGTATTTTAAACCAACACTCGACACAAGGTTTTTAGATCGATAGTCAAGTTGTCTTTATTGCACCGGTGGGGAGAAAGTCTGCTCTGTCTTAGCCAGACTTCTCCAAATTGTTACAGCAAACAGTACATTTTTATACATTACAATACATATGGCCATCTCATGCACAATTCATTCCTGCTACCTGATTGGATCTTGGCCCACATGCACCTTCACGGATTGGTTACGAATCTTAATATAAACATGTATAAGCTGCCTCTTCAATCAATCACTCAAACTGCTGAATGCTGATTAAAAGATACCTTGGAATGTAACCTAGATAATAAAGTTCTTACGGGCAGTTGAAATGCTGGACATCCTGTCCCCATTTAATTGTTTTATATCTCTCCAAAGGTCAGCTATCTTTGACCGCATCTTTATGGATGTGGTCTTTCATGTTAGTCCCTATCTGTGGTGTATGTGCCTTTAAGAGCAATTATGGTGTATGTGCCTTTAAGAGCCCCAGGTGTGCGTAATGCCGGTAATTGCCACTTGGGCTATATAAGCCTGTGTATTGTGTATATCCTTTAGAAACCCCCCCCCAGACTTGCTTAGTAAATACCTATGAACCAACTCCTGTCTTCAGTGTTTTTATCTACACACGGACACTACACTATCTTCCTTACACCATTCAATGAAACTGCCAGCGATGTCAGTTTAAATCTTTCCCCACTTCAATCCCCCCTTTTGGTACTTGGCCCTTGCCCAAGTTAAACCACATGTATAAGCATCACTGTGCCTCCTGCCCCATGCGGTGATCAGGCGCTGGTTCAGGAGGCCCTGCATACCCATCATGTTTAGAGCAACTTTGTGTTTTCCAACTCTTTCTGACTCGCTTTAGCTCTTTGTTTGGTCCGTTTCTTTTTACAAGCGGTGCATGCTGCTATTCCCCATCCTGTAGCCATGACTAACTGTACTATAACTAACATATGAGAAATGATGCGGATCCATGGGTGTATGTTGACATTCATTCCCCAATCCCACAGCTTCTCGTACCACGGGACTTCCTGTAGCTCTACCTCTATGTCCTTTTCTAATTCCCCAAGACCCTTTGCAACACTATGTATTGTTTCACCATCTTACTTAAATCCTCTTTCATTTCTTGCAGATCCTCCTGCAGGCGGGGTATTGGGGCCCCTACCAGATCTTCATAATTGACCAACTCTTCTTTAGATTATCTGTCACATTTAGTTTTATCTCCTCCCTTGAATGTATATACACCAATCTGGTGTGTCCAATTGTCACAGGGATCTTTGGCATAAAGCAGAAGTTAGGCATTGTGATTGCACATACAAGGTTATTATATTGGTACTGAGTCTCTGTTGTGGCTATACAATACTCCCCTTCACCTCTATATCCTGAGCGGGTGTGATGGTGATCAGCATGTGATAATTCCAACACACACCTCTCTGTCTTATTATAGCCGCACTCATCCTTAGAGCCTTCTCCTACCGGATGTGGGCATATCATAAGCGTGCCTTTCCCGTGGCATCCGTTTAGGGAGACTCCTCTCATAGTACCATTCTTCCTGATGGCATAGGTATCAATTGGATAGTATTGGAGGTATGTCTCACCCCTCACTATGCCTATGTTTGTTACCTGGTACTGTGGGTATGGAGTCGTGTCTCGACCCACCACTGGTATCAGGAGTACCATGCCTATCATTGCTGTCACTTCTGCTTTACATTTTTGTATCACCGGATATACTCTGGTCATCCCTTTGAGGATGCAAGCACTCAGAGGGCCTGGATTCTGGCTCAGGCCATGGAGCTGTGTGCTGTTAATCCAGTCTGGTACCTCGCCTTGCTGTATCTGTGCCAGATTATATTTTAACTGTCCAGTAATCCACTGGCCATAGGCATGACACACGCCTCGCCCTACCCCGTCTTTTGTCTGTTCCTCATCTCTATGGTTTAGTTTGTTGATAATGCTAGCATGGCCCTCAAAAACGTTGATTCACTCGAGTAACTTCCTTATCGTGTGTCCTCCTAACTCTGATCCTTGTCGAACCAATCTAGTTTCCTTCTCTAAAATCTGTTGTAATACCCTTTGTAGTCGTTCCACACGACTCTGGACTCCTTGGCCTAGAAATTCGGTGGGCTGCGCCACCAGTTAGCGCCCAAAGAGGGCACTTAGTGGGTTTAGCGCCACATGCCTCCCGCGAAATTTAGCGGGGCGCTAATGGCGGCATTAGCCTGTAGCGCTGCGCCACCACCGATGACGTCATCGGTGTGCGCAGCGCCCCGCTACCGCCCCGATCGCGATATTTGGTCACGCCCCCCGCTGTAACGCCGGTCGCAATTTGCGACTGGTTCAGGGGGGCCTACCTGTGGCGGTAGTGGCGCTAGTTAAAGGGGAGGTGCGGGGTGGTCATTTTTTTCGTTGGCCGCCTGCCAGCACCTCCTCGCGCCGCCGTCCCCGGCCTCCTGAGCCCCCCCCGCCGGGCAGTGCCGGCTGTGTCCCAAGAGCCCGGCACTTCTCCTCGGTGCCGGGCTCTTTTGCCGGCATTTGCGATCTCCGATCGCGCTGGTGCAGGCCCCTCCCCTTTAAGAAGGGGAGGAAGGCCTGCAGTACCACAGCGTACCGTGCCGCAGCATGTGGCGCTGCAGCATGGTGCGCTGCAATATTCAGTTGCAGCGCCCCAAGAGGGAGCGGGGTGCCTCGAGCAGCGCCCCGCTTCCATTTGGGGCGCTGAAACTGAATTTCCGGCTGGCGCAAGCGGCTCCATCCAGGCGAGCTTGGCACCCCAAACGAGGCGCCACCGAATTTCTAGGCCCTTGTATATCTAGGGCATTAATGAATGATGTCCCTGTGTTTATTCCCGTGAGTATGTCAGTTCCTAAGCTCCTCTTAATCCTTTGGTGGAATGCAGCATGT
Organism: Somniosus microcephalus; assembly: GCF_052327205.1. Taxonomy (NCBI): domain Eukaryota; kingdom Metazoa; phylum Chordata; class Chondrichthyes; order Squaliformes; family Somniosidae; genus Somniosus; species Somniosus microcephalus. Next base: position 108,744,450 of record NC_140993.1, read on the forward strand.
CCCCTAAAATTAGTAGCCCCTGTCGCATCAGCAGCTTGGTTAATTACATTCTTTATCATATATGCTTACAATTCTCTAGTTTTAGTAAACCTTTCACAATATCCTGGCCATTGTAACATAGTTAAGTTCCTTAGCACCGGTACAATTTCGTGTCTCCCGTTACCATACAATTGTTCTCCCTCGGTAAATAATACTAGTCCATTCATAGGTCCAGGTTTCATATCTGGACATTATAGCATCCTCGGTTCGCTTGTCCCTTCTTTCTGTGTATTGGGAGCCATGGATGAGACTCTGAATGTGATTGTTCCATTAAAACATGGTGCTTCCTTATCATGTACTTGTTGTGTAATGTGGGATGTCCCTTCGCTTATTTCGTGTCCCAGCAGTAATCCCACCTTCATGGTGAAGTTTCCCTGTAAATTAAGCAGAAGCCTGGTCATCACCAGGGGTTAGTTTATCTCCGGTGTTTATTCTATTGTTCCTGTGGGATTTAAGATCAGATGGGTTATTGCTATATCGTTTTAATTGGGTCCAATGTTTCCATCTACCCTTTCCCCTCATATCTATACATGCGCACATATCGCTGGTCATGATAACCTCAAATGGCCCAGTCCATCTAGGTGCAAATCCCGATCTCTCTGGCAATATTTTAACAAATACCTGCTCGCCCACCTTGGGTAGCGGGTCCAAGGCCCCCTGCTTTTGTGTAATTTTATCTCTGATGTCTTGTTGTTCTTTAACTTCTTGTTTGAGCTCCCTCAATTAATTATCCAATGTTTGTACGTATTTCCTAATTTTATCTTTTAACTCCCTCGCTACCAGATGCTACTCCTTCCGGCAGACGCATTGCTCGTCCAGTTATGAGTTCATATGGTGTCAGTCCGGTCACCCTGTTTGGGGTGGCTCTCAGCCTCATCAGGGTACACGGAAGGACATCCACCCATCCCTGTCCGGTTTCGGCTATGGCCTTGCTTAAAGCTGTTTTCAGGGTTCTGTTCATTCGCTCTACCATGCCTGAGCTTTGAGGATGATAGGGGATATGGAACTTCTGTCTTACTCCTAGTAACTTACAAGCTTCTTTCTTTACCTTTCCCGTAAAGTGGGTACCTTGATCTGAATCTATTTGCAACGGGACCCCCATCTCGGTATCATGTCGTATGCAAATATTCGGGCCAGAGTCTGAGCACTGCAGTCTCTGGTGGGGAATGCTTCCACCCACCTTGTAAACTGGTCTATGATCACTAGGCAGTATTTCTTCCCTCTGCTGTTATTCTACCTACTGCTATTGGTGTAGGATTCTCTGTGTCTGCCGCTGCTCTTGCTGCCTGATCAGCTAACATATTTCCTTTTTGTTGCTCGCTCACTATCTTACAATGTGCCTTTATTTTAATCACTGCTACCTCTTCTGCTCCTTTTACCGCTTCTACTAGGTCTCTCACTACCTCCTCATGCTGTTTCTGTCCTCCTCCGGAGGTTACATATCATCTCCTATTCCACGCTATCATATAATTATGCACTGCCCCAAAGGCATACCTACTATCTGTGTATATATTTACTCATTTTCCTTTTGTCAATTTCAATGCTTCCATGAAAGCCACTAGTTCTGCTACCTGCGCTGAGGTCCTCCTTCAAGCCCTCCCTTTGCGACTGTTTCTCCGTTCTCGGATACTACTGCCCAACCAGTGTGTGGCTCCCCATTTATATATCGGCGAGATCCATCTACATGAAAGGTGGTTTTGGGATTTTCAAGGGGCAAGTCTGATATGGTTCCTCTGACCTCTTCTTCGAATACTAACTGACACTCGTGTGCCTCGCCCTCTGATAGCATTTCCTCTGCGGGGTTGACTCTATGTTCCCTTATAATCTAGACTGATCTGTCCTTGGGTATCAATACTGCTTCCCAAGCTGCCTTCCTTCTGCCTGATACAGCCTTCATTTTACCTTTGTTTAGCAGGTTCACCACTGTATTTTGCGTGTGTAATATCAGCTGTCCTGACATAGTGACGGACTCGCATATCCACACCGCCCATGCGGCGCAGTTGAGGGCCGCCACGCATCTCACCATTCCTTTAGCCACGGGGGTTTGTTGGGTGGAGTAATAGGCAATTGGCCTCATATCTCCCCCATACTCTTGGGTGACTGTGGCGTTATAGAAGTTCCCGTCTATACTATATTTGGCAATCCTAGTGCGGGTGTGGACATCAGGGCTGCTTTTAATTTTGCATAAGCCTCGTCCTGCTCCGATTCCCATTCTATCTTATCAGTGGCAGGTCTCCTCCATTTAACTAGGAGGAGGCAGACAGCAAATCCCCCTTCCAGACGGGCTGTCCGTGATCTCTTATGAGTCTCCTATTCAAGTGAATGAAACCCCAGATCCCCGTTGCTCACCACAACCCCATCAACCACATATATCTGATGAAGGGTCCCAGACCTGAAACGTTAACTCTGTTTCCCTCTCCACGGATGCTGCCTGGCCTGCTGAGTATTTCCAGCATTTTCTGTTGTTATTTCCCATCAACCACATCACCATCATACCATCCCTCTGTCATGGCACAAAGCTGAAATGAGAGGCATCACAAAACAAAGATTCCAAACAAAATTAATACATTTATAAGTATTCAATAAACATTACAATATGAACTAACCACCCTTGTGCAATCCCTTAGTTCCTGTCGTTTGTGTGCCCTTTCCAACACTGGTGCTCCCACACAGTGCTCCCCCAGTGGCTGCATCATGGCTGGTGAAAGGCTGCTGACTTTCAGTGGGGGAGACTACAGATGGCCTTGCAGGAAGACCTCGATCAGCTGTGGATCTAGAAGGCCCAGGTGTAGACTGCACCACCTTGTCAAGGGCAGCAGCAGTCTGGGCTGGCTGGCTGACAGGCAGCAGCAACGGCAATGGCAGAGTGGCAGTGGTGGGAGTAGGAATGCTGTCATCCTGAGAGAGGACAGCAGGGTCCTGCTCCACTGACCCATAGCCACTCCCCCTGGGTGGCACCTCTGCATCCTGGAAATCATGGGCTCCAGGCTCTGCACAAAGCCCCGTCCAATGTTGGAGTCAGACTCCTCCATGATCCTTGACACTGACAAGAGGCTCACTGGCAGGCTTGCCATTGCACCTAGCATTTCGCTGTGCATGGCCATCACCTTTCCCCTGAAGGCCGCCCCATCAAGGTCATCATCTGAGCCCTGTGCAGCAGAACTAGTGTAGTTAACTTGCCCTCCAGGGAGCTGTCATCCGAGCTACCCTTTCCCCTGGACTTGCTGCAGCCCACTCATGCCCGGTACCTCACCATCTGCAGATACCATCTTTTGGCAGATACAAAGGACTACAAACAGTGGAAGCCCTAGAGGAGTATAGAAAGTGCAGGGGGGTACTTAAAAAAGAAATTAGGAGAACAAAGAGGGGGCATGAAAAAACACTGGCGGGCAAAATAAAGGAAAATCTCAAGGTGTTTTATAAGTATATTAAGGGCAAGAGGATAACCAGGGAAAGAGTAGGGCCCATTAGGGACCAAAGTAGCAATCTGTGTGCAGAGTCGGAAGATGTGGGTGAGGTTTTAAATGAGTATTTTGCATCTGTGTTCACAATGGAGAAGGACAATGTAGGCATAGAAATCAGGCAGGGGGATTGTGATATACTTGAACAAATTAGTATTGAGAGGGAGGAGGTACTAGCGGTTTTAGTGGGCTTAAAAGTGGATAAATCCCCAGGCCCTGATGAAATGTGCCCCAGGCTGCTGTTGAGGCAAGGGAGGAGATTGCAGCGGCTCTGACATACATTTTCAGAACCTCTCTGGCCACAGGGGAGGTGCCAGAGGACTGGAGGACAGCTAACGTAGTACCATTATTCAAGAAGGGTAGTAGGGATAAACCAGGGAATTACAGGCCAGTGCGCCTAACATCAGTGGTAGGGAAATTATTGGAAAAAATTCTGAGGGACAGAATTAGTCTCTACTTGGAGAGGCAAGAATTAATCAAGGATAGTCAGAATGGTTTTGTCAGGGGGAGATCATATCTAACCAATTTGATTGAATTTTTCGAGGGGATGACTAGGTGTGTGGATGAGGGTAGTGCAGTTGATGTAGTCTACATGGACTTCAGTAAGGCTTTTGACAAAGTTCCGCATGGGAGACTGGTCAAGAAGGTAAGAGCCCATGGGATCCAGGGCAATTTGGCACATTGGATCCAAAATTGGCTTAGTGGCAGGAGGCAGAGGGTGATGGTCGAAGGTTCTTTTTGTGACTGGAAGCCTGTGTCCAGTGGTGTACCGCAGGGATCGGTGCTGGGTCCTTTGCTGTTTGTAGTGTACATTAATGATTTAGATATGAATGTAGGAGGTATGATCAGTAAGTTCGCAGATGACACGAAAATTGGTGAAGTGGTAAATAGCAAGGAGGGAAGCCTCAGGCTACAGGACGATATAGACAGGTTGGTCAGATGGGCAGAACAGTGGCAAATGGAATTTAACCCTGAAAAGTGTGAGGTGATGCATTTTGGGAGGACTAACAAGGCAAGGGAATACACAATGAATGGTAGGATCCTAGAAAGGACAGAGGATCAGAGGGACTTTGGTGTGCATGTACATAGATCACTGAAGGCAGCAGGACAGGTAGATAAGATGGTTAAAAAGGCATATGGGATACTTGCCTTCATTAGCCGAGGCATAGAATATAAGAGCAGGGAGGTTATGATGGAGCTGTACAAAACGCTAGTTAGGCCACAGCTGGAATACTGTGTGCAGTTCTGGTCGCCACACTATCGGAAGGATGTGATTGTATTGGAGAGAGTGCAGAGGAGATTCACCAGGATGTTACCTGGGCTGGAGCGCTTCAGCTATGAAGAGAGACTGGACAGGCTGGGATTGTTTTCCTTAGAGCAGAGAAGGCTGAGGGGGGACCTGATTGAGGTGTACAAAATTATGAGGGGCATAGATAGGGTAGATAGAAAGGAACTTTTCCCCTTAGTAGAGGGGTCAATAACCAGGGGGCATAGTTTCAAGGTAAGGGGCAGGAGGTTTAGAGGGAATTTGAGGAAAAAAAATTTCACCCAGAGGGAGGGAGGAGGTGCTAGCGGTTTTAGCAGGCGGTTTTAGCAGGCCAAAAAGTGGATAAATCCCCAGGCCCAGACGAGATGTATCCCAGGCTGCTGTGGGAGGCAAAGGAGGAGATTGCAGGGGCTCTGACACAAATTTTCAGAACCTCTCTGGCCACAGGGGATGTACCAGAGGACTGGAGAACAGCTAACGTAGTACCATTATTCAAGAAGGGTAGCAGGGATAAACCAGGGAATTACAGGCCAGTGAGCCTAACATCTGTGGTAGGGAAATTATTGGAAAAAATTCTGAGGGACAAAATTAGTCTCCACTTGGAGAGGCAAGGATTAATCGGGGATAGTCAGCATGGCTTTGTCAAGGGTAAATCATGTCTGACAAATCTGATTGAATTTTTCGAGGGGGTGACTAGGGGGGTGGATGAGGGAAATGCTGTGGATGTGGTTTACATGGACTTCAGTAAAGCTTTTGACAAAGTCCCGCATAGGAGACTGGTCAAGAAGGTAAGAGCCCATGGGATCCAGGGTGCCTTGGCGCGTTGGATCCTAAACTGGCTGAGTGGCAGGAGGCAAAGGGTGATGGTCGAAGGTTGCTTTTGTGACTGGAAGCCTGTGTCCAGTGGGGTACCTCAGGGATCGGTGCTGGGTCCCTTGTTGTTTGTGATCTACATAAATGATTTGGATGAGAATGTAAAAGGTATGATCAGTAAGTTCGCAGATGACACGAAAATTGGTGGGGTGGTAAATTGTGAGGAGGAAAGCCTCAGGCTACAGGACGATATAAACGGGTTGGTCAGATGGGCGGAAAAGTGGCAAATGGAATTTAACCCTGAAAAGTGCGAGGTGATGCATTTTGGACGGACAAATAAGGCAAGGGAATACACAATGAGTGGTAGGACCCTAGGAAGTACAGAGGGTCAGAGGGACCTTGGTGTACATGTACATAGATCCCTGAAGGCAGCGGAACAGGTAGATAAGGTGGTTAAAAAGGCATATGGGATACTTGCCTTCATTAGCCGAGGCATAGAATATAAGAGCAGGGAGGTTATGATGGAACTGTACAAAACGCTGGTGAGGCCACAGCTGGAGTACTGTGTGCACTTCTGGTCGCCTCACTATAGGAAGGATGTGATTGCTTTGGAGAGGGTGCAGAGAAGATTCACCAGGATGTTACCTGGGATGGAGCGCCTCAGCTATGAAGAGAGGCTGGACAGGCTGGGGTTGTTTTCCTTGGAGCAAAGAAGGCTGAGGGGGGACCTGATTGAGGTGTACAAAATGATGAGGGGCATAGATAGGGTAGACAAAGAGGAACTTTTCCCCTTAGTAGGGGGGTCAATAACAAGGGGGCATAGATTCAGGGTAAGGGGCAGGAGATTTAGAGGGGATTTGAGGAGGAACTTTTTCACCCAGAGGGTGGTTGGAATGTGGAACTCAATGCCTGAAAGGGTGGTAGAGGCAGGAACCCTCACAACATTCAAGAAGCATTTGGATGAGCACTTGAAATGCCATTGCATACAAGGCTATGGACCAAATGCTGGAAAATGGGATTAGACTGGACAGGGATGGATGGGCGGCGCAGACACGATGGGCCGAAGGGCCTCTTTCTGTGCTGTAAAACTCTATGACTCTATGAGGGTGGTTGGAATCTGGAACTCACTGCCTGAAAGGGTGGTAGAGGCAGGAACCCTCACAACATTCAAGAAGCATTTAGATGAACACTTGAAACGTCATAGCATACAAGGCTACGGGCCAAGTGCTGAAAAATGGGATTAGAATAGATAGGGCTTGATGGCCGGTGCAGACACGATGGGCCGAAGGGCCTCTTTCTGTGCTGTATAAACCTATGACTTTATGAGATCCTGCATCTATACTACCCTCTACAATCTGCACAGAGCCAACTTCTTAGCTGGTGTCTGCGAGTGTCAGATGCAGTAACGTTGTGCCTTCTTCTTCTTCTCCACTCTCCTCATTTCCAGGCTTTTCCTAATGTTTAAAATCATTAATTTACTTTTTATCATTGCCCTTTATTTAGGTAGCAGCAACTTTAAAAAATGGGGCCTGATTGTGAACAAATGGTTCCAAAAGCTACTTTTTTCAGTGAACCAAAATCCCGATCAGTGATAATTGACAGGATAAACCCAAAACAAGAAGTGAAACAGAGTTAACATTTCAGGTCTGGGATCCTTCATCAGAACTGATGAAGTTTTGATGAAGGGTCCCAGACCTGAAATGTTAACTCTGTTTCTCTTTCCACGGATGCTGCCTGGCCTGCTGAGTATTCCCAGCATTTTCTGTTGTTATTTCAGATTTCCAGCATCCACAGTATTTTGCTGTTGCCAAAACAAGACGTGATTGCTGATGGGCGATTATGCTCATTGGGGCACAATGGTGCAACTGTTTGAGTAAACTAAGCTTCAGCATGCTAAGTAGTAAAATTACCATGATTTATGAAACCTGAATGATTCTCATATTTATGGGAAGCAGAGTCATAGGTAAGCGTTCAATGTTTATAAACTTAAGTGTTAGATTCGAATTTTGGCGTAAAACCAGACGGAGAGACGGAACTGCTGACAAAGCTAAAGTTTATTAGAAAACGGCCGGGAGGCCTTGTGCACAAAGGGAGAGAAGGGAGCCTCCTCAGACTCGCACCTAGCTCTCTAAGGAAATACAGCATACAAGCCCTGATATACCTTTCGATAGGTAACGCCCACAGGTTACAAAAGTGGGCATACACGTACAACAGCGTCACTACTGTTGCTCCCTTATTGGTTGGCGTGATTAGTCACTCAATGTCGGGAGCCGCCCTGAAGTGTTCTTTGACATTAAACATAAGACATAGTTTTTAGACATCTAGCTTCTGTGAGCAAGGTCGTACCAGGCTCCATCTAATCTCTGCAAGCGAGGTCGTACCAGGCTTATCTTTCCCTCCCCATGCTGCTATACCTAACCAATACTTCATTAATTCTTGAGAAAAGCTTATTATAATAAACAATGTCAGCTTTTGGTTGCAAGCAGACATTCCAAAGGGAGATAAGGTGTTTGAGGCAAAGATATAAATGGCCGACTCCCTGTGAAGTTCAGTTTCCCTTATCTCTCAGAAAGCCAGCTGCATTAAACACTGCTTCTGTAACACTGATAACAACATTCTGAGATGTTTTGGGATCAGTAAAGACGGAGACCAACAGTCTAGCAAATATGCTGTGGTCTGCTATTTCTACAGTACTTAGTTAAAAAGGGTTAATAGGATGGTCAGGTATCCCATCATGCTTTGCAGCTACCTAAATGCTACATGTATGCTTTTAATATATATATATATCTTGATAAGTGAAGCTAATCATCCTTTAAATATGATTGCTAATACTACAGCCCTTCCTACAGCTTTGGTTAATGTATTTAAAGACTAGAGGATTCAGGCTTTGGTTCACAGGCCTATTTTTGCAATCCAACAGTCCCCCCTTCCAACCCCCCGAAAGGAAACCTTGAGGCGGGTTGGAAAGTGTGCCCACCTACGAGCAGCTGGTATAGCATGCTGGGAAACCAAGGGTGTGAATGATTGAGATTTCTTCCGGTTACTGGACCTACTTTGTTATACACCTCCCCCCTTAGACCTCTGGTTACTCCAGGTAGGCCACCCATTTGTTGCATAGGGCCTGGTGTGAATCCTGTTGAGGTGGCCACCCGTCGAGGCACCGGGTATGCATCAGATGAGTATGATTAATATTTAAATTTAAATTAAAGTGTATCCCGATTCTTATACTACCAGCTCATCCTTTATATGCTTGATCTCTCCAGCAAATGACCGAAGTCGTCCAAAACGTGTGTAGGAGGATGTGTGAAATTAGTCTGATCCATGGATGGATCTGTATATTTAGTCCCCAGTCTATCCTTTCTCCTCTGCCCGCTGCTCCTATTGCTGCATCATATGATCTGGCAGTAGCAGCCCTGATCTGACCCCTTACTTAAATTCAATCTACTGTTCCGGTGTTCCAATTCTGCCCCACCTGGGTTATCCTCTGTTTCTTCTATCTTTCCTGATGTTACCCCGCCTGGGGTTTCCTCTACGTTGCTTCGGATCTTCTCTTTTGGTGTGCTCAATTAATTTGTTAGTCATGGGCATGAGTACCTAATTGGCTTATGTACCAATGTCTTACTACATAGTGTATACATATATCAAATACACTATCATTACAAGGTAGATAACTACCAGAGTATGTGAAAATAATACAAACCTAAGGATGTGCTGATATATATTAAGCCCAATATCTCACCAGTGTGAGTTGTCCTCTATGCTGTCAATTTCAATATCCATTCTCGAGTTGTCTTACCCCAAAACATAAAAATGCTTTAGGGGGGAGTTCAGTCGCATCATAAGCTCACTGAAACCCTCAAACAATAGGGGAATGTCGTATCTGAGCATCCGAATTGTGCCACACAATTGTGCAACTCATACTTAAAAATGTGTTGGTTGATCACCTCATACTGGATTCGTACTGGTTTTCCCCACGCTCTGTTACCTACAAAACACAATTATTACAGTCACAGTTAAATTCAGATTTACAATCATTTCAAGTGACATTACAGTTTAACATTTAATCAACCAATCATGGACTTAAAAGATTCTCCAGATCTCTCTTTTACTCATATCCATCTTGTGGATAATTCTTACAAAACATGATTTCTCCTTAGCCCTCAATTTTCCCAATCCAGATTCTTCAACCTCTAACAGGTACCAATATCTTTAACTCTATTCTGATTGTTTCATTAATTAGATAGTTTTTCGATGGACTATGTGTCAATACTTTAAAGGTTGCCTCACTCTCCTGAGCCACATTAACTATTTCATGTCTGTCTTGCTGTTGTCAAGTAACTGAGCATGTCTGAGACCTGTTCTTCAGTGCAAACCCACCATACATTCCCGGATGGTAATTACCTCATATGTAACGAATCGCATTTGCACACTCATACTAGTATCTCCATATTATGCCACACATGCCATCCGATACAAGCCTTTCTCAGGCTTTCAGGTATCTTATCAAAAGATTGTAGTCATCTGGAGATCTTTGCTCATCTTCCTCTGCATGTTCCCAATGTGGCCAGGCTATCAAATTCAGTTTCTTAAAAGGTTCATTAAAGGCAGGGACACAAATGTCTCCAAGAGAAAGCTATCAATTTACTATAGGACACTTTCCTGACCGTCACTAGAAATTTTTTTTAAATTCTCAATTGGTGGTGTAATTCTCCAGTTTCTATCTCACACCCTTAATTACCATTCATATCTCATTCATGTGTCCTGGAGGAACTTTACTGTCCAGTACAATATTTAAAATTGAAAACATAGATCAAACGTTCTCACTTGATCCAAGTTATTAACACTTTTTATTTATCATTATTTTAGAGGATCTTTAATTTTCCCAAAAGTAACCAAATATATAGTGCCTGAGTCCATTTTGTTAATACAAAATTATCCCAAAATACAAACAGCAGTATTATTGTACTGGCAGGTTTGTCAATATTCAATTTCATTCCTATGAATGTATCCTCCATTTCCAATTTCAGAAACAAGTGATTCCCAGGCTAGGTGACTTACACAGTGCTTTAACATTAGAGACAGAAGTGCTGTAATTAGTTTACAAGATAACTTCTATATAACAAAAGAAAGAAGATAATCCATTGTGACCCTCCTTATAGCTCGAGGGGTTAATTTATCAAATCATAATTTTCCTTCTATCACTGTGGGGAAACATTAACTTAAAATTAAGAAACTTAAATTTAATAATGTCCAATATCTTTAAACTTCATACTAAAGTTGTTGCTTGGTGAAATTAAACAGCTGCCAGTGGAAAGGGTTAACTCCTCTGCAGGCTTTAAGAAGGTGGAGCAAAACATTATCAGATGCACGCAATTGCGTCACTTCACGTAAATTTTAAAAAAACTTTCCCGATCGAAAAGACAGTTGTGTTTTTACACTTTAACTAAACATGAACACTTAAATGTCATAGAGGGACCTGCCACTATCGGATGTTCTCGCAGAGCGGAGTTATCTAATTCAATGCGGGTCTACACAAATTTACACCAACCAGAATTTCACCGTGGCCACAATGAAAGGCTGGTTTTAATAAGTTAATTAACCTCATAACTCCAATTTAATCCAGATCAATTTTTTTTAAACTAACTTGGAAAAGGAAGAAGCCACATTAACAAAGAAACAATCACTTCATGCCTTGTAAACATTCAAATTCATTTTTTTTTCCAAGCACATTGGCAACTGTAACTTTAAGGCTGAAGCTTATCTTTTGTAAAACTGTGAACAAATAAAACAAACAAAATAGCACATTCTTGCAGAAAACAGTAAATTATGTCATATTCCTTATTGTCCTTTCTTCGGATGTCTTTCCACAATACTGTAAAAACATTGAATATAACTGGGGGAAAATTAGTTTTTCACATTTAAACAGATCAAATCAAACAGCTTTGGAAGATTTCACCATAGCAACCACAAAAGGGAGATAATCAGAACTCAAAAGTCAAGGGGTATGTCCTGGGACAGGTCAGGGTCGTATAACAGTCAGGGTGAGCAGGGTCACTGGTCAAATTGAAAAACTGAGCTGTTGAAAGGTCAATCTGTAAGGAAGAGAGAGGTAAATAACAACCCGAAGAATCGACTTAATCCTCCAAACTTGGTCCTAACCTAATATTGGGAAGGAAAGAAAGTTAACTCACATTATTCTTAACGATAGGGTCATTTTCATTTCATAATTCATCGCACATTGCACATTAGTTGACATACACACACTCCACGCAACTTCAATCACAACTTCAAGCAGCAGTCACAATCTCGAGAGAGAGAGAGAGAGAGAGAGCACAGCCTGCGACCTTGAAGAGGGAAGCACAGGCTTTTAAAGAGACAGTACACTGAAGATGAATGAACACACTCAGCAGTTTTTTTTTATCCTCAGCCCTAGGGGTCCAGAGGGTTAGGGGAAATTTCTTCCCCGGGCATCTCCACGGGCTTAGTCTGGCTCCAGTGTCTCCACCTTACATCAAATTTTTCCTGCAAGCAAACTGAGGTTCCTATACTAAGGAGGATCTGGAAGGGTTCATCCCCTCATGGCTCAAAAATAACTCGAACCGGTCGCTGAACCATCACCCATTGCTCCACACAAGGGGGTGTTTTCCAAACCCCCCTTAGTCTTTTGGCATCCTGTGCCTCCTGTAGGTGTTGAACCCGGAAGTGATTGGCCTGATTGACCTCACTGAGCATACATAGATACGTCAGGAGGGTAGTTTGGAATTGGGAGGTGTCCCTTCATCTATCAGGAAGGATGCCGGGTTTGTTCGAGGGTCAGTTACCACCTCGATCCGAACCCCCGCTACCTAACAAACAAGCCTCCCATCTCGCACGCCTCTGGTTGGAGATAGTTTTCAGGCTGCCCGTGAGAAGTTTGACAAGGCTGTGGCGGGTGTGGAGGATTACCTTACCGGGACCTACCATGGGCTCAATTGCTTCTACTGACCAGGCTGCAGAATTGGTGGCAGCCAGGCATGGGGGCTGTCCCGTCATGGAGGACGGCACCGGGCAAGAATAATATCCTGCTGGCTGTATACGATTGTCCCGGAATTGTCCAACCACTGCACTATATGCCCGGTTGCCCACCCAGTTCCACAGGTGAAAGGGTTTTGCTGGGTCCGGGAGACCCAGGGCAGGTGCATTGGCCAAAGTGGTTTTGACCATATCAAAAGATTCGACTGCCTCTGGTGTCCAATCCAGTCTTGCCTCTCCCGGGGCCCTCCCTTTAGGAGGTTATTTAAGAGACTTGCCAATTCAGTGAAGTCGGCTACGTATGTGCGGCAGTAGTTGAACAATCCCCATCATGCTCCGCAGGCCAGAAACAGTGACAGGTCATGGCATTTGTAAAAGTGCTTGAACCCTCTCGGGAGAAGGAGAACACTAGATCTTTCTTGGGGCGTGAAAGGCTGGGACTCGCCCATATTGTTGTGTATGTAATATGTGTGCTACTTTGAACCTATGGACAGGACTGCACTACTTGTAGGGCGTAGTGATACGCAGTACCACTCCTGGCCATAGGGGTATAAATAGTACTGTGGGTACTGATCTCCCCTCAGTTCCCGCCTGTGGGCATGAAGTAAAGACCTACGTATAGTCCCTACCTCCAACCAGTAAAGACCTGTTTTATTGTTACTGATTAAGTCTCAGTATTAATTACTTGAACAACTCACAGATTTAACACTGGCGACGAGTCTGATTCGGACCCTGCGGCAGTCACTCCACGGCAGCTTCGTCCACAGCCAGGACGTTGCAGAGAGGTTTCCACCCTCTCCACCCCACTGGAAGACATCCTGACCTCGGAGCCTCCATCGGCGACCGTCAGCTTCTTCTCCAGCTTGGTGGTGGGTAAGCCGTTGTCTGAGCCGGGCAGCGACGCGACAGGCAGTCGACCGCGTTGGCCGCACGAACGGGGCTGGGGGAGCTGGAGGAATAGGGCGCGAGAGCCGCTTCGAGCGGGAGGCGTTTCAACAGAGCGATCGCATCTCCTGATAAGAGCCGAGAGCCGCTTCGCGATCCAGCGATCGCATCCGCTGATAAGGGCCGCACTCGGGCGATCGCGGCGAAGATAAGGGCCGCACTCGGGGGCTGAAGGGAGACGGCGTTGGGGGACGGGTGAAGACCGCCAAGCGCGGGAAAACCGCCATTTTGTGGGCGGAGGACGACGGCAAGAGTGGGAAGCCGCCATCTTGGATAGCAGTAAAAAAAAAAAAAATCTGAGAAATTGCAAATCTACAATGCCTAAACACGGGAATATTAGTACCTTTGATAGTGACCTCGAAGATTGGGCCATATATGTTGAAAGAGTAAAAAATTATTGTAAGGCCAATAAAATTCGTGACCAAGATAAAGCTCTAACATTATTAAATTTAATGGGTGCGAAGACATACGGGCAATTGAAACACCTGTTATCACCAGATGAACCGGCGGATAAGACGTTCGATGAGATTGTTACTGTCCTGAAAGATCATCTAAACCCCACGCCGCTGATGCTAGCGGAACGATTTAAATTTTATGACAGAAGGCAGCTACAGCATGAAAGCAATGCTGATTATTTGCTGGAATTGCGTAAATTAGCGAAATATTGCCAGTTTGGAACGGGACTGACAGAGGCACTTCGAGACAAATTTGTGTGTGGTTTATTTAAACAGGATACACAAAAGCGACTGCTCGAGGAGAATGAGCTGACGCTTGAGAAGGCGGTCACTATGGCAGCAGCACATGAAGCCGCAGCGAGAGGCACGGCAGTAATGCAGCTACGGTCACCGGAGCTCAGTGCACACAAATTGGGTGTGAGTTCTGGCAAATGTTATCGTTGTGGAAAGACAACGCATGATCAGAACCAGTGTTGGTTTAAAAACCAAGAATGTAGAACTTGTGGTAGGCTTGGACATATAGCTAGAGTATGCAGGTCAGGGAAGAAGACCAGCAACAAGAAGTCACCGCAAGGAAAATACGCAAAGGTACACAAGGTGACCGAACAGGAGTCCGATTCAGACGCTAGCAGTAATGAACTGGCTAGCTTAAGCTGTAATGAACTGGCTAGCTTAAGAGTACTCAACGCTGGTAAGGGTGCAGACCTCCAGACAATTTGGGTCACTCTTCAGATAGAAGGAGTCCAAATAAAACTGGAATTGGACATTGGATCGGCATTGACGGTCATAAATAAGAAAGATTACGGAAAGTTATTCCAACATATTCCCCTACAGGATACGGGGATTATATTGAAAACATACACGGGGCAAAGAGTGTACCCCATCGGGAAAATAGAGGTTGCAGTGGTCCACAAGGGCGAAGACAGTCAAATAATGGACTTATATGTGATATCTGAAGGAGGTTCTCCACTACTAGGACGGGAGTGGATTAGGAAAATGAATATGGACTGGCATTTCCTACAAACAATAACGAGTGAGAACTCGGTGAAGATAGTCGGCCCAGACTCTGGAACGGATGATGGTAAGCCCAACTCAGGTGCAAAAGACAAAGTTTCAGCACAGAATTCCACTGAGCAACAACAACATAGTTTAACTGTGGATTCTGAGTCTGGCAAGTCTACTGATGTGCCCATTTCTGAGGGACACCGGGCTCGAACTCAACTCCATTTCAAACTACAACAGCAATTAGAACAAATGCTTCGCCGTTTTGAGCAAGAGTTGAATGCAACGAAAGAGTTCTTTGATATAGAGTTGGAGAATCTGGAAAGACAACAGAAGCAGCTGATGGAGAAAATGGAGCAGGAGCACACAAAACGTCTGATGTCAGAGGAGTTAACGGTCAGCCAACTCCTGCATATGCTGAAGGACAGGACTCTGAAATGGGAAAAACTTGAACACGAACTTCAATATTCAAACGAAAGGGGTTCGGAGCTCTCAAAGGTTATTGGAAGAGCTGAGGTGGCAACACAGACTGAGATGACTGCAACAGAGCAGCCCTTGGATGCCAAAAGTACGCTGACTCACGTCAACGTAGAACAACAGACCGCTGAAACAGCTGCTCCGGTAGAGGGATTGAATAGTCCGATCAATCAATCTCCAAAAGAAGTTGAAGTAGTAAAATCTCAAATGAGGTCATTAGTAAACGACTTGCTGAAAGCCCAGAAAAAGCTGGATGAAGAGGTACGCATGAAGAAGTCTCTTCAGGAAAGATGTCTGGACTTGGAACAAAAGCTGGCTAACGCCCAGCTGGGTATGGAGGAAATAGAAGACCCTCTCGCTGGCCTAGATCAGGACGACACCGAATATTACTATGTCCTGTCCTGCCCAACTTGTAACTTCGACTCCCACCATACAGAAATCATGGAGGAGCACCGAAAGTCTACGGAACATCGGGAGAAGGTGGCTCTACTACGGAAAAAGGAGGAAGAGAAGGAGGAACTGCGCATGCAGCTGGCAGCTGACAGTGGAGCCCAGAGAGTCTCCAAGAAGCAGAAAAGGAAAAGTCAAAACAGAAGATGACCCATCTGAACCATTATTACCTCTACCAGATCACACACGTGGTCCCTCCGAACGGAGCCAATTCAGTTCGGAAGTTCAAACTGTTAAATCCATGGAAGGACTATTGAATGAGTCACTCCAGCAACGTGAACCGACTACACCACAGAGATTGAATCTGTGAACTGTTTTCCGCAGAGACTGAATCTGTGATCTGTTTTGACATGAAGTTATCTATGTATCTATGTTATTCTGTTATGTAAACCTGAAGTTATATATGTATATATGTTATTACGTTATGTTAAATGGGGAGATGACTGTAAAGCTAGGAAGGGAGGAATGTTGTGTATGTAATATGTGTGCTACTTTGAACCTATGGACAGGACTGCACTACTTGTAGGGCGTAGTGATACGCAGTACCACTCCTGGCCATAGGGGTATAAATAGTACTGTGGGTACTGATCTCCCCTCAGTTCCCGCCTGTGGGCATGAAGTAAAGACCTACGTATAGTCCCTACCTCCAACCAGTAAAGACCTGTTTTATTGTTACTGATTAAGTCTCAGTATTAATTACTTGAACAACTCACAGATTTAACACATATCGCCCCTACCATCTATTTCTCCATTGTTGGCATTCACTCCCGGATTCATCCGGACGGGGGCCAGCCATGGGTTTGGATTTCCCGGCCCCAGATTGAGGCGGTGCTGAAGGGCAGGTATGGTTGTATTCGGGGGGGGGGGCACGTAGGTTGTGGAGTCTTGTTTTGTTGGGCTTCCATGGCCTTAACAATTCCCAAACAATTCTTTAAATAGTCTAGATCCTTAGCCCCTACCGGATCCAGGTGCAGGAGACTACTAACTTGAACTTTAGCCTCCTGAACAGGTCTCAAGAAGTCCTGTAGTGGAGACGGTCTTCCCCTTTTATCCACAATTATGGGTCCCATCTGATCCAATCAACGAGCACACAAAACCGCCCCCTAGTTAGCTTGCTTAGCATCCTTTTGTTCTGCCCATCACTTTATTTGATCAACTAACGGACTCGTTTCTTTCCACCCATTCTTAATCATTTCACTTTGGTATTTCAAATTAGCCTCTTGGACCTGTTTAACAACAGTGACACTGATGGCCATAGCCGGAACGTCCGGTGAAAGGGATTTTCCCTCGTCACTCATGTATATATCCTTATGCTCTACCTTATACTTTAACTTACTTTACTCTAATCTTATACTTTAATCGGCACAAACGTATCACCTTATAATCTAAATCAGCTTATACTCTAAATTAGAAATACACATGGAGGTCTAGTCAATTCCGTCAATCCGTGGTCTCCGTGAGGAGTAATTTAACTACGGGGATAACTTTAATACTGCGGCAAGTGCTTAAATAGCAAGCACAACTCGCTTTTGAGGGCCTTATACAGGGGCCGTTTTCCACCCCTGTTTCGAGTTACAGGACCAATCCTGATTCCAACTACTCTTCTCGGGCCTCCGAGTCTCTTATCGAGACTTCAATTTCCCACATCGAGTTCCCCTCCCACAATACGGACCAATTTACGTCCTACCTGCACCCTGCAACACAGTATCCCACGTCTGAAACCAACTGTTAGATTCGAATTTTGGAGTAAAACCAGACAGAGAGACGGAACTGCTGACAAAGTTAAAGTTTATGAGAAAACGGCCGGGAGGCCTTGTGCACAAAGGGAGAGAAGGGAGCCTCCTCAGACTCGCACCTAGCTCTCTAAGGAAATACAGCATACAAGCCCTGATATACCTTTCGATAGGTAACGCCCACAGGTTACAAAAGTGGGCATACACGTACAACAGCGTCACTACCGTTGCTCCCTTATTGGTTGGCGTGATTAGTCACTCAATGTCGGGAGCCGCCCTGAAGTGTTCTTTGACATTAAACATAAGACATCGTTTTTAGACATCTAGCTTCTGTGAGCAAGGTCATACCAGGCTCCATCTAATCTCTGTGAGCGAGGTCGTACCAGGCTTATCTTTCCCTCCCCATGCTGCTATACCTAACCAATACTTCATTAATTCTTGAGAAAAGCTTATTATAATAAACAATGTCAGCTTTTGGTTGCAAGCAGACATTCCAAAGGGAGATAAGGTGTTTGAGGCAAAGATATAAATGGCCGACTCCCTGTGAAGTTCAGTTTCCCTTATCTCTCAGAAAGCCAGCTGCATTAAACACTGCTTCTGTAACACTGATAACAACATTCCGAGATGTTTTGGGATCAGTAACGACGGAGACCAAAGGGGAGAAATTCAGTAGGTTGCGCCACCCGTTAGCGCCAACTGGCGCCCGGGCGTGGCACTGTCCACGCCTCCTGCTAAATTCCGCGGGACTTTAGTGGTGGTGCTAACCATTAGCGCTGCACTGCTACCGATGACATCATCGGTGTGCGCAGCGCCCTGCTGATGCCCCGGCCGCGATATTTGGCAGCGCCCCCTGATTTACCGCCGGACGTTATGTCCGACTGGTTCAGGGGGGCCTACCTGCGGCCGGGGAGGTGCAAATAAAAGGAGAGGTGCAGGGCGGCCTTTTTTGTTGTTGGCCGCCTGCCAGCACCTGCCTGCTCTCCCGTCCCCGGCCTCCTGAACACCCCCCACCGCGGAGTGCCGGCTGCGTTCCAAGAGCCCGGCACTTCTCTTCGATGCCGGGCTCTTTTGCCTGCACTCTCAATCCTCGGGGGCCCAGTTGGGCCCCAGATCGCGCTGCACAAGGCCCCTCCCCTTTAAGAAGGGGAGGAAGGCCTGCAATACCGCAGCGCGACGTGCCGCAGCGTGTGGCGCTGCGGCACATTGCGCCACGATATTCAGCCGCAGCGCCCCAAGAGGGATGCGGGGCGCCTCCAGCAGCGCCGCACTTCCCTTTGGGGCGCTACCACTCAATTTCCGGCGGACGGCCGTGAATGCTTCCGGGGCGCTACTTTTAGTGCCCTGGCGAGGCTGGCGCCCCAAACGGGGCTATACTCAATTTCTCCCCCCAAGAGTCTAGCAAATATGCTGTGGTCTGCTATTTCTACAGTACTTATTTAAAAAGGGTTAATATGATGGTCAAGTATCCCATCATGCTTTGCAGCTACCTAAATGCTACATGTATGCTTTTAATATATATATATAATATCTTAATAAGTGAAGCTAATCATCCTTTAAATATGATTGCTAATACTACAGCCCTCCCTACAGCTTTGGTTAATGTATTTAAAGACTAGAGGATTCAGACTTTGGTTCACAGGCCTATTTTTGCAATCCAACATAAGCATTTATTTTTGCGGTTGCTAGGAAATTCACTACAGCCACATTGCTAAATGGCAAGTGAGGTCAGTCGAAGCATCCAACAGCAGAATGTTCACTCTCCAGTCTCCTCTTCAGGATATTGTTGCTTCTGAAAGGGGATTTCTATTTGTCATCGAATTCAGTGTCCTTGATACTTCTTTGATAAACCTGGCAACACCATCAATGGAACTATGCCCAGATTGCAATTTATTTTTGGAGCAACCGTCATTTCAGTAGAATCAGCAGCTGTACCCTCGAGCAATATCTCAATTCTCGTCCATCTGTTCAGCCTATCGTTGATTTTTTCTTTCTTTTTATCAATATTAGAATTTGTAATTCCTGAGTCAGCATCATTAGCCATATTCTTTTATTTCTAATTATTTCCATACCCATTGGTGTCCACATGATAGAATATCCTATTAAATTTGCATTTCACATTTGCGGAATTTGAAAGTTAATATAGAAAGATCGTGCATTTATATAGAACCTTACAATATCCTCAGGATGTCCTAAAGCACTTCACAACCAATGGATGACTTGTGAAGTGCAGTCACTGTTATTTAAGCCCCACAGCAGCCAATTTGCACACAGCAAGGCCCCACAAAAAACAAGTGAATGAAAGACCAATTAAAACGCCTTTTTTTACTGGTGTTTTTTTTGTTCATTCATGGGTTGAGGGTGTTGCTGGCAAGGCCAGCATTTATTGCCCATCCATAGTTGTCCTGGAGAAGGTGGTGGTGAGCCGCCTTCTTGAACTGCTGCAGTCCGTGTGGTGAGGGTACTCCCACAGTGCTGTTAGGGAGGGAGTGCCAAGATTTTGACCCAGTGACGATGAAGGAACAGCGAGATATTTCCAAGTCAGGATGGTATGTGACTTGCAGGGGAACTTGGAGGTGGTGGTGTTCCCATGTATCTGCTGGTGGAAGAGGTCGCGGGTTTGGGAGGTGCTGCCGAAGAAGCCTTGGTGAGTTGCTGCAGTGCATCTTGTAGATGGTACACACTGCAGCCACGGTATGCCGGTGGTGGAGTGATTGAATGTTTAAGGTGGTCGACGGGGTGCCAATCAAGCGGACTGCTTTGTCCTGGATGGTGTCGAGCTTCTGGAGCGTTGTTGGAGCTGCACTCATCCAGGCAAGTGGAAGATATTCTATTATACTCCTGACTTGTGCCTTGTAGATGGTGGAAAGGCTTTGAGGAGTCAGGAGTTGAGACAATCACCGCAGAATACCCAGCCTCTGACCTGCTCTTGTGGCCACATTATTTATGTGGCTGGTCCAGTTAAGTTTCTGGTCAATGGTGACCCCCAGATGTTGATGGTGGGGGATTCGGTGATGGTAATGCCATTGAATGTCAAGGGGAGGTGGTTAGACTCTCTCTTGTTGGAGATAGTCAATGCCTGGCACTTAAGTGGCAAATAACATTCGTGTCACACATCAGCCCAAGTCTGAATGTTGTCCAGGTCTTGCTGCATGCGGGCATGGAATGCTTCATTATCTGAGGAGTTGCAAATGGAATTGACCACTGTGCAATCATCAGCAAACATCGCCATTTCTGACCTTATAATGGAGGGAAGTTCATTGACGAAACTGCCCTGAGGAAGTCTGGTAGTGAAGTTCTGGGGCTGAAATGATTGGCCTCCAACAGCCACAACCATCTTCCTTTGTGCTAGGTATGAATCTAGCCAATGGAGAGTTTTCCCCCTGATTCCCATTGACTTCAGTTTTACTAGGGCTCCTTGATGCCACACTCGGTCAAATGCTGCCTTGATGTCTAGGGCATCCATTCTCAACTCACCTCTGGAAGTCAGCTCTTTTGTCTATGATTGGACCACGACTGTAATGAGGTTTGTAGCCGATTGGTCCTGGCGGAACCCAAACTGAGCATCAGTGATCAGGTTATTGGTGAAATGTGCCACTTGATAGCACTGCTGACGACACCTTCCATCACGTTGCTGATGATTGAGAGTAGACTGATTGGGCAGTAATTGGCCAGATTGGATTTGTCCTGCTTTTTGTGGACAGGACATACTTGGACAGTTTTACACATTGTTGGCTAGATGCCCAGGCTGTAGCTGTACTGGAACAGCTTGGCTAGAGGCGCAGCCAGTCCTGGAGCACAAGTCTTGAGCATGACTGCTGGGATGTTGTCGGGGCCCATAGCCTTTGCTGTATCCAGTGCGCTCAGCCATTTCTTGATATCACAAAGGAGAGGGGCGAAGCAGACATTGCTATCAGGGGAGAGGAGTGTGAACTATTAGATGAAATAAACATAGTGAGAGAGGAAGTATTAAGGGGTTTAGCAGCTTTAAAAGTGGATAATTCCCAGGCCTGAATAAAATGTATCCCAGGCTGTTAAGTGAAGCGAAAGAGGAAATAGCAGAGGCCCTGACCATCATTTTTCAATCCTCTCTGGCTTCAGGTGTGGTGCTGGAGGACTGCTAATGTGATACCCTTGTTTAAAAAGGGAGAAAAGGATAGACCGAGTAATTACAGGTCAGTCAGCCTAACCTCGGTGGTGGGAAGGTTATTGGAAAGAATTCTGAAGGACAGGATAAATCTTCAATTAGAAAGACACGGATTAATCAAGGATAGATAGCACGGATTTGTTAAGGGAAGTTCATGTCTGACAAACTTGATTGAATTTTTTGAGGAGGTAACAAGGAGGGTAGATGAAGGTAGTGCGTTTGATGTAGCTTATATGGATTTTAGCAAGGCTTTTGATAAGGTTCCACATGGCAGACTGGTCACGAAGTTAAAAGCCCATGGGATCCAGGGCAAAGTGTCAAGTTGGATTCAAAACTGGCTCAGAGACAGGAAGCAGAGGGTAATGGTTGATGGGTGTTTTTGTGACTGGAAGGCTGTTTCCAGTGGGGTTCCGCAGGGCTCAGTACTAGGTCCCTTGCTTTTTGTGGTATATATCAATGATCTAGACTTGAATATAGGGGGTATGATTAAGAAGTTTGCAGATGATACTAAAATTGGTTGATACTGAAGCAGGAAGCTGTAGACTGCAGGAAGATATCAATAAATTGGTCCGGTGGGCAGAACAGTGGCAAATGGAATTCAATCCAGAGAAGTGTGAGGTAATGCATTTGGAGAGGGCTAACAAGGAAAGGGAATACACATTAAATGGTAGGACACTGACTTGTGTAGAGGAACAAAGGGACCTTGGAGTGCATGTCCGCAGATCCCTGAAGGTAGCAGGTCAGGTGGTTAAGAAGGCATACGGAATGCTTGCTTTATTAGTTGTGGTATAGGATACAAGAGCAGGGGGGTTATGCTTCAACTGTATAAGACACTAGTTAGGCCTCAGCTAGAGTACTGCATGCAGTTCTGGTCACCACATTACAGGAAATATGTGATTGCACTAGAGAGGGTACAGAGGAGATTTACGAGGATGTTGCCGGGTGTAGAGAATCTTAGCTATGAGGAAAGACTGGATAGGCTGGGTCTCTTTTCCTTGGAACAGAGGCGGCTGAGGGGAGACCTTATTGAGGTGTATAAATTTATGAGGGGCCTAGATAAAGTGGTTAGAAAGGACCTATTTCTCTTAGCAGAGGGGTCAAAAACCAGGGGGCACAGATTTAAAGTAATTGGTGGAAGGTTTAGAGGGGAAATTTCTTCACCCAGAGGGTTGTGGGGGTCTGGAACTCACTGCCTGAAAGGGTGGTAGAGGCAGGAACCCTAGCCACATTTAAAAAGTACTTGGATGTGCACTTGGGATGCTCTAACCTGAGGTGCCACCAAGCTACTCTTGGTGATGGACATTGAAGTCCCCCTTGCTGCCCTCAGTGCTTCTTCCAAGTGGTGTTCAACATGGAGGAGTACTGATTCAACAGCTGAGGGAGGGTGGTAGGTGATAGTCAGCAGGAGGTTTCCTTGCCCATGTTTGGCCTGATGCCAGGAAACATCATGAAGTCCAGAGTCAATGTTGAGGATTCCCAGGGCCACTCCTTCCTCACTGCATACCACTGTGCCACCACCTCTGGCGGATCTGTCCTGTCAGTGGGACAGGACATTCCCAGGGATAGGGATGGTGATGGAGGAGTCTGGAAGGTATGATTCTGTGAGTATGACTGTTGCTTGACAGCTCTCCCAATTTTGGTCCCCAGATGTTAGTGAGGAGGAATTTGCAGGGTTTACTAGGCTGTGGCCTATCAGGTTTTATTTTTCTTAACCGTTTGGTACAATTGAGTGGCTTGCTAGGCCATTTCAGAGGGCAGTTAAGAGTCAACCACATTGCTGTGGGTCTGGAGTCACATAGAGGCCAGACCAGGTAAGGACAGCAGATTTCCTTCCCTAAAGGACTTTAGTGAACCAGATGGGTTGGTAGTTTCATGGTCAGCATTACTAGCTTTTTTTAAATTCCAGATTTATTTAATTAATTAATTGAATTTAAATTCCCCAGATGCCATGGTGGGATTTGTACTCCTGTTTCCAGATCATTAGTTCCAGCCTCAGAATTACTAGGCCAGTAACATAACCACCATGCTACCATACCCCTGCAGTATTTTGTGGCCTTCCCCCAGATTATGTATATTGGATGACCTTCACATGACTCTTAATATTTTGGTGGTGTTAGCGTCCAATCCTGTCACATGCCAGGATGAATGGCCCATGAATTTTCCATCCGTTTTTGCATAATCAGGGCGGGTACCTGCACCTCTGGGGTCATATATCAGGCACCAGCCAGAGGAAGATCACAAAGTGCAGTGTAGGGTCCACCCTCCAGATGGGGAGGGGGTTCTGCCAGAACCTCTGGAAAGATACCACCTGTCTCTTATTGGCTCTCCTTATAAGGGGGGCAATCATGATTTTTTTAAAAATCTTCAGTGATACAATTTACAACCCAGGTTTCGATCCCCATGTGGTCCCCAGTCCCACTGCTGTTCTGTCAGGCCAGGGAAGACAAAACTCCAAGAATAAGAGTCCACTCCCCAGCCACCCACTATCTGACACCACTGTCCTTGTTTGCAGCTTGCAGAGGTTCCACCCTAAACAGACCCCTGCTGAAACTGGCAGAGGAGGCCGTCACCTGATATATCCAGGTCCTAGCCTTCATTTCTGGTTCTTCCGCTGCACTTCTGCTGGGTTAATATCAGGAGTGTGCTAGAAGAGCTGTGAATTTTTGGCCCCAGAGTGTCCCGCAGAACTGGAAGCAGTCATGCAGAGTGTAAACACCTCGGCATCTTACATTTGCTGGATTAGACCACCCGACCCACCACTCTTGTAAGGATGCGGAGAAAGTGCCATGATAAGTAATGAGGATGATTGTCAATTGTCTTATGTTGTTATTTAAGGATATGACTATAAATTAACTTACAATGCTATAACTGCCTATCCAAGGAGGTTAGAGTTATCACATGTGTTTGCCTAGGTAGTTTCACAGAAGAATATTGTTAACACAGTTTTATCCAGTAGTATGTGCAAAGAAGAGCACACATTGGAGGAATTATAGATACTTTGATAATATTATAACCAACTTCAAAAGGAGGACATGAGAAGTTGTAACCAAGAAAGATTGCTGACTATACTGAACTGATACTATGAAAGTGCGCACTCTGCTCTTTGAACAGTGGCTAGGAAGGTGGATGATATTTTGTTTGATTAATCCTATCAACATATATAATGGTCTGCAGCTTTCAGTTCTGTCAGCAAAATTTCCTTTCCTGCAATGCCTGCTGTTTTTGACTTGGGAAGGGGAAGATGGCCTTCATTGTGTGTCAGCATGTGTGAACATAAGAACATAATAAGAAGATATAAAATAGGAGCAGGTGCAGGCCATTCAGCCCATCGAGCCTGCTCCGCCATTCAATAAGATCATGGCTGATCTTCTACCTCAACTCCACTTTCCTGCACTATCCCCATATCCCATCGTTCCCTTAATATCCAAAAATGTATCGATCACTGTCTTGAATATACTCAACGACTGAGCCTCCACAACCCTCTGGGGTAGAGAATTCCAAAGATTCAACACCCTCTGAGTGAAGACATTTCTCCTCATCTCAGTCCTAAATGGCTGACCCCTTATTCTGAGACTGTGACCCTTGGTTCTAGACTCCCCAGCCAGGAGAAACATCCTTCCTGCATCTACCCTGTCAAGCCCTGTAAGAATTTTGTATGTTTCAATGAGATCACCTCTCATTCTTCTAAACCTTAGAGAATATAGGCCTAGTCTACTCAATCTCTCCTCATAGGACAATCTCCCCCATCCCAGGAGCCAGTCTGGTGAACCTTCGCTGCACTCCCTCTATGGCAAGTATATCCTTCCTTAGGTAAGGAAACCAAAACTGTGCACAATACTCCAGGTGTGGTCTCACCAGGGCCCTATATAATTGCAGTAAGTCATCTTTACTCTTATACTCAAATTCTCTTATAATAAAGGCCAACATACCATTTGCTTTCCTAATTGCTTGCTGTGCCTGCATGTTAACTTTCAGTGATTCGTGTACAAGGACACCCAGGTCCCTCTGAACACCAACATTTCCCAATCTCTCACCATTTAAAAAATGCTCTGCTTTTCTATTTTTCCTACCAAAGTGGGCAACTTCACATTTCTCCACATTATATTCCATTTGCCATGTTCTTGCCCACTCACTTAGCTGTGATGGACTCAGCAAATAAAACCACCTTCCCATTATGAGGAGGCTATTACAGAGATTGTAAAGTCGGTAGGTATTATGGCGAATTAATACACAGACTACAAGAGTAACTTTAACAGGACTTTACTATTCGAAGGTCAGGGCGAATCTGCCCAATAAATCCTGACACAGCACTTATATACCGGTGTGGTCACCGTCGGTATTACAGTATACAGCAGCCAAGATAAAGTAGTGCCACACCTAAAATAGTTCTCTTAAAGGTGGACGGTTACATACAATAGTTCTCTTAAAGGTAGAACAGTTACATACACTACAATCCTCCCTTTTTAGCTTACAACATACTTATTCCCCATTAACATAACATCATAACATATATACAACTTATGCAAAACAGTTCACAGATTCAGTCTCTCTGGAGGCTTCCTGACTCTGTCCGGATAACGCCTCGGTGGTGTAGTAGTTTTCGGCGGGGTAGTAGGTTCTTCTGGCAAGGTCGATTCGGCTTGAAGGACAGTGTCAGGTTCATCTGATTCCAGTATTACCAGATCGGAGGTAGGTGCTCTGGGTATCTCTGCTTCAACATTAGCCGTGTAAGGTTGTGGAGTAGGTTGGTCCTTTGTGGATGACCCTATGATCTGGTCAACATGGCGCCTTATTATGCTGTCACCAATGTCCACGGTATACATCAGCGGCCCTAGCCTTTTCCCAATAGTTCCAGGCTGCCATTTCTCGGTACGGTAGTCCCGGGCCAAAACTTGTTGACCTATCTGAAAGGATCTAGTTGGCCTTTCATTCATGCCCTGAAATTGCCGGTTCTCTACGTCCCCTCTGATGTTTGGCTTAATCAAATCCAGCCGGCATCTTAGTCTTCTATTGAAAAATATCATGGCGGGAGTTTGGTTTGTGACCGCATGTGTTGCATTCCTGTACGCCAACAAGAAGTTATCTACCTTATGTTGTAGGTTGATGTCTTCATTACCCATGGCCTTTATGGCCTTCTTGAAGGTCTGGACAAACCTTTCAGCTAATCCATTGGTGGCGGGATGGTATGGGGCTGACGTGTAGTGCTTGACCCCATTCCTTTTTAAGAACCTCCTGAATTCTTCGGACACAAATTGCGGTCCATTATCAGAACAGATCTGTTCCGGCAGCCCATTCCTGGCAAATATGGTCCTTAATACTGTGATGGTTTTTTCCGTGGTGGTGGAGGACATCTTTATTACCTCCGGCCACTTGGAGTGTGCATCCACCGCGATTAGAAACATTGAGTCCATAAATGGACCAGCAAAGTCGACGTGTACCCTTTGCCAAGGAGATGAGGGCCGCTCCCATGGATGCAGAGGAGCTTGTGGTGGCACGTTTTGGACCTTCTGGCATCCTAGACAGCTCTTGGTTATTTCTTCGATGTCTCCATCAATACCTGGCCACCACACAAACGCTCTTGCTAGGTTCTTCATTTTCACTCCACCCAGATGCCCCTCGTGAAGCTCCTTTAGCACCTTATGCTGAAGTTTGGGTGGAATCACCACTCTAGATCCACACATCAAGGTTCCTCGGCACACTGACAGCTGTTCTTTTCTTTGCGAAAATGCGGGCAGCGTTGGTTCGCCATGTGCTGGCCATCCCTCCACTGTTAAATCGTAGACTCGTGAGAGAGTCGGGTCATTTCTTGTTTCATTTTCGATCATCGAATTTGTTACTGGTAGACATTCCACTATGGATGAGTGGAACATCTCTACCGGGTCCACTGTAGCCGCCTCTTCTACTACTGGCAACGGTAGGCGCGATAACCCATCAGCATTTCCATGCTGTTTGGACCTTTTGTATTCGATGTCATATTGGTGTGCCCCAAGTAACACGGACCACCTCTGTAGCCTTTGCGCTGTCATAGTGGAAACGGCCTTGTTAGGGTTGAATATGGACACCAACGGCTGGTGGTCTGTCAGTAATGTGAACTTCTTGCCCTGCAGGTAATGATTGAATTTCTTTACTCCCCACACAAGGCTGAGGGCCTCCCTATCTTTCTGAGCATAATTTCGCTCAGCGGAGGTCAATGATCGGGACGCAAATGCGACTGGCCTTTCCGAGCCATTTGGTAGCTTGTGTGAAAGTACTGCTCCAATTCCATAAGGGGAAGCATCACAAGCTAGACGAAGAGGTAACGTTGGGTTGAAATGAGCCAACACTTCCTCAGAGGTAATCAACGCCTTGCTTCTGCGAAAGGCCTTCTTACAGTCCTCGCTCCACTTCCATGGTACTTCTTTCCGCAACAGAGCATTCAGCGGATGCAGCACCATGGATAGATTTGGCAGAAACTTGTGGTAATAATTAATCAACCCCAGAAACGATCTCAACTGTGATACATTTTCCGGAGCGGGGGCCTTCACGACAGCTTCTATCTTGTCAATGACATGACCGCAGTACGAGATCCGTTTCTGGAAGAACTCACATTTCTGGCGATTAACTCGAAGGCCATATTCCTTCAACCTGGTGAGCACCAGTTTCAAATTTGTGAGGTGTTCCTCCTCGTCTTCTCCCGTAATCAGGATATCATCCAAGTAACACTGCGTGCTTGGAATACCCTGTAAGACCTGCTCCATGGCCCTCTGCCAAATTGCTGGAGCCGAAGCTACTCCAAAAACCAGTCTATTATAACGATACAAGCCTCTGTGCGTGTTGATTGTGAGATACTGGCGCGACTCTTCCTCGACTTCCATTTGTAAGTATGCTTGTGCCAGGTCTATCTTGGTGAAGTGTTTCCCGCCAGACAATGAAGCAAAGATATCCTCAATCCGCGGGAGCGGGTATTGTACCGTGTGAAGCACCGGATTAACTGTGATCTTGAAGTCTCCGCAGATGCGGACCTTTCCCGGTCCCCCTGGCTTGTTACTTGATGAAGACTTCATGACGGGAACAATGGGCATGGCCCACTCACTCCAGTCCACCTTAGACAGTACCCCTGAACGTTCAAGCTCTTCCAGTTCTGCCTCCACAGCAGGTCGTATCGCGTAAGGTACCGATCTGGCTTTGAAAAATTTTGGGCTTGCATGTTCTGCAATCTTGATTTTTGCTTTAATTCCTCTCAGTGTTCCCAGTCCTTGCTGGAATACCTCTTTAGCTTCGTCCAATATTCTGGACAACCGTTCAGGTTTGACATCTTCCTTTCCGGAATCTACCGTCATTGTGTTTAGTGAATGCCAGTCTATCTTTATTTTCCTGATCCACTCCCGTCCCAGAAGTGGTGGACCTCCCTTGGGCAGCACATACATGTCCATCCCTTGGTGATCTTTGTCCTTGTATCTCACCTTGACTTTTATCTTTCCGATGGGGTATACTTTGTGCCCCGTGTATGTCTGCAATACTATCTCCGTATCCCGTAGGGGAATATGTTTGAATAACTTTTTGTAATCTTGCTTATTCATGACCGTCAACGCCGATCCGGTGTCCACTTCCATCTTCACTTGGACTTTTGCAATCTGTAGTGTGACCCAGATAGTTTGTCGGTCAGCTTCTTTACTCACATTGTGAATCCTCAGACTACCCAGTTCCTTGCTGTTGGAGTCTGAGTCCGAATTCTGTCCATCTGGACTCTTCCCAGTCACCTTATGTACCTTTCTGTACTTCTTCTGCGGTGACTTATTATTGCTGGTCTTCTTTCCTGACCGGCATACCTTAGCTATGTGACCAAGCTTGCCACATTTTCTACATTCCTGGTTTTTAAACCAGCATTGGTTCTGGTCGTGTGTTGTCTTCCCACAACGATAACATTTCGTTGTACCCGAAGTCATTTGATCCACACTGAGTACCGCTGTCTTCCGCTGCATTTCCGCCGTGCCTCTCGCTGCGGCTTCGTGCGATGCTGCAATAAGGACAGCCTTATCAAGTGTAAGATCGTTCTCTTCGAGCAGCCGTTTTTGTGTTCCTTCCTTCGACATCCCGCACACGAACTTGTCTCTCAGTGCCTCTGTCAGATTTACCCCAAACTGACAGTATTTTGCTAGCCTACGCAGTTCAACCAGGTACTCCGCGTTGCTTTCCTCTTTTCGTTGCGTTCTCACGTAAAATTTTGATCGTTCCGCTAACATCAGCGGTGCGGGGTTAAAATGATCCTTCAGGACAGCAACAATATTAGCGAAAGACTGATCCGCCGGTTTAGCTGGTGATAGAAGATGCTTCAATAACCCGTATGTCTTCGCACCCATTGAGTTTAGTAAGGTTAGAGCTTTGTCATAATTTGCTATCTTATTGACCTTACAATATATCTCGATGCGTTCTACATACGTGGCCCAATCTTCCACATCGGAATCGAAACCGTTGATGTTACTACGCTTAGGCATCTTCACACTCTTCCTGAGAAACAACAACAAAATATTTCTTTAACTTTTTTTTTTCAAAATGGCGGTTTCCCGCGCTTGTCTTCTTTCCCCGCCCACTTTCAAAATGGCGGTTTCCCGCTTCTGTCTTCTTCCCCGCCTACTGGTGGCTTCCCGCGTTTCTTCCCCTGGCGGGAGGGGTAAGCTTTTCCCTCGGGCGACGACCGCTGGCTTTCGGGGTTCGCAGCCTGCGCGTCGGCTTCAGTGCGTTCCTTGTTCCCTTTTCTCGGCAGGGCAACCGGCGCTGGGTACAACCCGTTGACGGTGAACAGTTTCAGCCGCTGGGCTGGATCTCGCTCAGTCTCCCTCGCTCGGGCTCTGTCTCTCCCGCTCGCTCGGGCTCTGTCTCTCCCTCAGCGGCTTCCAATCGCGCCTCCTAGCCCTCTCGCAGTCCGGTGCTTTCCTCCCCGGCTGCGGCTGAGTTCTCCGCGATTTATTTATTTTTATATCTTCCCGCGCCTTACGATCCCGGTCGCAGCGCTTCGTGGCCTCGGTCGCTGCCCGGCCTTTTTCACTCCAATCGCGCCTCCCAGCCCTCTCGCAGTCCGGTGCTTTCCTCCCCGGCTGCGGCTGAGTTCACCGCGGTTTATTTATTTTTATATCTTCCCGCGCCTTACAATCCCAGTCGCAGCGCCTCGGTAGCTGCCCGGCCTTTTTCGCCGGTCGCGGTCTAGCTGTCTCACGACGCCGTTGCGTCTCCCAGCCCGCTTGTACCGCGGCTTCCGTGCTCCACGCTGCCCCAGTCTCAGCGCCTCTGGGCCCGACTTCTGTCCGGCTCCTTTCCCCCGACCGTGGTCGAGTTCACCGCCCTTATCCTCCGTTTATTTTTTTTATTTTCCCTTTACTCACAGTCACCGTGGCCGACTTGCTTCTCGTGCTGATCGGCTCACTCACCACCGTGGCAGAAGGGACAATCAGTGCCTGTTGCTGATGGAAGGCTTCGTGTCTGAATTCTTCCTTCTTCCTTGCTCTGCAGACTCGAGTTTTCTCTCAGCAGAACGACGAGGGCGGGTGCCTCTTCTCGACGCTCGTTAACTGCTTCGGAAGTATTGTTGCCGCAGGGTAAGATCGAACTCGTCGCCACTGTAAAGTCTGTAGGTATTATGGCGAATTAATACACAGACTACAAGAGTAACTTTAACAGGACTTTACTATTCGAAGGTCAGGGCGAATCTGCCCAATAAATCCTGACACAGCACTTATATACCGGTGTGGTCACCGTCGGTATTACAGTATACAGCAGCCAAGATAAAGTAGTGCCACACCTAAAATAGTTCTCTTAAAGGTGGACGGTTACATACAATAGTTCTCTTAAAGGTAGAACAGTTACATACACTACAGAGATCATAGGCCAGAAGGCCCCACAAGGGCTGGGGACACACTGAAGTTTATGAATATTATACCAGTGCTTGCTTGTTCAGTGAAAATGGTATATATTGACTGACAATGATTTTGAGGTCATCAGTTTGTACTCCCTGTGCAGTATCCATATGCATTAACAATATCCATGGGCTTATCATGTACCATCTTCCTCACAGAAAGTCAGCAAGGCCAGGAGGACAAAGGTAGTAGTGGGGGACAGCATCACTCACTTCGATAGTCTGATCACCCATATCAGTGGAGGTAGACACCAACAAAATATAGACAATTTGGAGTGTTTTAGTGAGCTTGCATGGGAACAAATGTTGAGTCACTTATCGCAGGTGAACAAGGCCAGAATTGGTGATTAAAGAAGGTCTGGTTGCTGCTAAACAGCGTTTCCAAATGTCCATCTGACCCTCTGAGTCACCCTCCGATTCTGCCACCAGTGAAGCAGAGGTTACTTCACGGGCATCATCTGGTGAACTAGCCACTTGCCTATTCCATAACATAATGCAAAATGGTCTGAGTAGTATCACTAAATTTACTAATCAGTTAGGTAGTGGAGTACATCAAGATGTGTCTGCTCTACAGGCTACCATTGAGCAGTAAACAACATTAATGGCACCTGCAGGAGAGACCTTAGACACACTGGTGATAGGAACAGCTGAAGCATCTCTCAGGAATGCTCCTATTAATGATGGTGAGGCATTGCAATTCAAGATCTATGATGCAATGTAAGCCAGATTTGATGTGCTTGGGATAAACATGAAGGAGGGGTGCAGAAACCTTGCAGCAGTGCTGTTTACAGAGATTAGTGGCTGCTATTAGGCTTGGCCTCTAACATTGGCAAATGTGCAAAAGCACAGGAACAGATCAGTGGCTCTTAAGTCACTGCCAGTCCTTTGGCAGCATGTGCCTCAATCAAGTGACAGGAGAAGCACACTTAAGCATGCAAATCTCACAGCCAGAATAGAACAGGCTATTGCCAGACACAGACACGAGTGTCTGGATCTGCAATAAATAGACGTAGATGGCCAGTAGTATCAAAAGCAAGTCCTCAGGACACCTTTCAGGAAACCTGTGCATCCTTTTCTTCCATTAGGGAATCATCAGTACACGAGTGACTAGTTTACATAGCACAAGGATACGGCACCATGAATTCATGCTTATTGCACACAACATGTACTCTTGCATCATTAAAAGCAAATGTTCAATCCAGTAAAGATTGCTGTCATTTATATTAATTAATTACAAAACAAAAGCACATGCAGGGGATTTTCCTCCAGAGTTACACTGGTTCCCTGGCACAACTCCAGTAGAAGGGGGCGGGGATTCGTGACAGCCAGCTATTTCGCAGCCACTGCCAGGATTTCCCACAGAAATTGACATTGGTCGATCCAAATATGGGACGGTGTATTGAAATAAAGTACAAATGACAGGAATATGTCATACAACATATTTGCTGTCATTTGCCCTGTAGCAGTGCTCAGTGTTAGGAAGAACGCTGGCTGCCGGTGTACAGTGTTGCTATGCTGCGTGGAGGATGATTTCAAATTTAAATCCCACAAGGGATTGTAACCGACCAATTACACTCCCTCTGCCCCAATTTTCAAAACTAATTATGTTGCCTTCAGCTGCCTAGCGGGTAGTGGTCCAGGATACAATGGTACAGGGTCCTGAGGTCCTGAGCGATTTCCCTCCCTCTCTAAGGCAGACTTTCCAATGCAGACAGAAATCCCGCTGGCAGCCTAATAAAAGTATTAAAATGTGCCTCACCCCAGGATGTTGGGTGAGGTCAGGGGTGTAGGCATGGGGCAGTGGAAGTTCCGCCCCACCCAAGTTTTGCTGCCATTGGGAAAGGGAGCAAATTTGGCCGTTTAGTCTAGTACATTAAATAAAAAGCCTAACATCTTCAGCTAAAACATTTTTTACGAACATTTATATTTCTATTTCCAGGATAGTTTTGTAAAGGCTTCCAAGGGAAAATATCTTTGGGGGGTTCATCACACCTATGCTGCTTTGGCATTGACTATTGTGATCAGTCAGTAGGGAGCACCCTCGCCTCTGAGTCAGAAGTTTGTGGGTTCAAGTCCCACTCCAGGGACTTGAGCACATAAATCTAGGCTGACACTCCAGTGCAGTGCTGAGGGAGTGCTGCACTGTCGGAGGTGCCGTCTTTTGGATGAGATGTTAAACCGAGGCCCTGTCTGCCCTCTCAGGTGGATGTAAAAGATCCCATGGCACTATTTCGAGGAAGAGCAGGGGAGTTACATAAATGCAAGTCTTTGTTTTTCTTTTTTTCTTTGTGATCACTCCTCCCAACCTCTCCCTGAGGTGTGCCCTTTGACAAGTTGGGTGGGAGGGGTTTAGTAGGCATGGGTGTGGAGATTTAGATTTTTTAATGGTGATATGCCTCTTTCGATGGCAGTATCATGCAACATGCACCTTACCACAATTATTCGGTCATGCTACATGCCACCACTCAAGCAGTTCAAACATTGGAAACATTCCTTTAACAGGACAAATGCGCACTCAATAATATTTATGCCTTGCATATGTATATCATTGTAGGCCCTTTCTTCAGATGCACAAGTGTTCCATACGGATATGATCTGCCAGGCTTTGCTTAGCAATTCATGTCTCCCAAGAGCTAACCCTGCTTTCTGTTTCTCTTCTCCAAACAGTTGGGAAACCCTTGCCTCCATCAGTATGTGTGCTTCATGAGAACTCTAGAACATGACCATTCACTTACATAACTCTTTGATGTTAGTAACATACCTGTACATCTGGCAGTAACCATACCTCTTGATAAAGTGCATAGCGTTGCCTACAGGTGTCTGTGAGCAATGAGAGCAATCAATGCCACCATTGTCTCTGGGAATACGACACAACCAAAACATTGAGCATGCTTCTCCAGCTGGTACTGATTTTGAGCTTTATACGTGCAGTTGAGTGATGAAGGAGGACATCTGGTATCTCTGTGATGAAGCAGCAAACTTCATACTAGCTGGTCCTTCTCTGATGTCATCTCTTGGTGCCTGGAAGGATCCAATGACATAAAAGTTTAGTACAGTAGTCACTCTCACCTTCACTGACAGTGACATTCAGATGTTGCTCCTTGGCTGAAGTCTGGCTCCAGCTGCTGACATAGGACATTGTGGCCTAGAAATTCAGTAAGGCGCTGCCAGCTTTGCGGCCAGTTACCGCCCAAAGAGGGCTTCTGCGCCAATAGAAGAGTTTGCGCTGATATTCAGCGCAGCGGTAATGGCGGCGGTAGCCGTTAGCGCTGCGCCGGCACCGATGACGTCATCGGTGTGCGCAGTGCCCCGCTACCGGCCCGACCCCCATATTGAGTTGCGGCTGCCTCTTCCGCAGCGGCCGTAAACAGCGATCAGAAAACAGGGCCGTACTGTAGCCTTAGTGGGGCGCTTTAAGGTGGAGGTGCGGCCGGCCGCTTTTTCGGCGGCTGCCTGCCCGCACCTCCTTCCCCGGCCTCCTTCACCCCCCCCCCCCGCGGCATTGCCGGCTGCTTTCCGCGAACCCGGCACTTCTCCGTGGTGCCGGGCTCATTTGCCGGCACTATCCAGCGGCGATCTCCCCGTTGCAGGCACCTCCCCCTTAAGAGAAGGAGGAGGCCTGCAGTACCGCAGCCTGCCGCTCCGCAGCGGGTGGCGCAGCGGTGCCTAGAGCGCTGAAATTCAGTTTCAGCGCCCCAAGCGGGGGCGGGCACACCCTGGAATAGCGCCCGGTTCCGACTTGGGGCGCAAAAACTGAATATCTGACGGTCACAACTGGCTCCGCGCTCAGCGCTAACTTTTGGGCGCACGCCAGCTGGCGGGCCCAAAGTGAATTTCTAGGCCTGTGTTCCTGGGAAGTTGCAGCATCATTACACATTAGGGCTGAATCCCCGTCAGGGGCTCCCTGGTGTGGGTAGCGAGTTCTGAAAGTATGCCTCCTATACACTTGGACCTTCAGGATCATGGTCCTGCTCTTCCTGCTCCTCCTCTTCTTCCAAAGTCTCAAGCAAAGAGAGACTTGATGTTACTCCCATGGTGCTGTATTCGCCAAAAGACTCCACTTTGATGATATCCATAAATTATGTTCTGCTCATCTCACCCTTCAATCTCTAGTATTCTGATAGGTTACTTGGGTATTTTTATGCCAATTTTAATCATCTGAATTTAACACAATGTGAGAATCAAATAACCCCAATGTAAATTTGCACTTTAATTGCTGCTTAACAAACATTTAATAAGCAAAAAGAAAACTGTTAATGGAGCAATTTGAAAAGTATGGTGTGTAATATCTTGAGACACAGCATATATATACAACAGCACAACATGGATTCCGGCAAGAACTGTACCGCACATGGCTTTATTATTAAATATATCTATAGTCCACCAGGTGGCTCTATTACACTTATCCCTCCTTATTGAAGAAGTTAATCATAGCAAATAATCATTGTACATGACTTGCATGATATACACAACTCTTGGTATACATTTCTCAAATGGAACCCATTTTATGTTTTCAAATTCTACTATAGAATTCTGTAACACAAACAAAAGATATGAACTTATTTTCCATATTTACAGATTAAACTTAACCACTAGTTTTCTGTTTCGAAGAGGATACCTACTTTCTTGAACAGAACTTTCAGATCTTGTTGCAGCATTTTGACTCATTCTAAGCTGAGCCTGCGGAGAATTTTTCTCCAAGGGCTGACCTTGATTTACATTTGGACTCTTTACACTTTCAGACTGTTTGTCTACCTGACTCAGGTTCAGACTTAAATTCTGACTTTGTCTTGGACTTGTTTCTGGTACGTCTGATGTACGATTTGCTACTGATATTCTACTTGTAACAAGACTATCTGACTCATCAGAATAAATTGAATCATCACAGCTTTCAATGCCTTCTACATCTGTAGTTAAGATATGATCAATGTGAACAAACCTAATCTTTCCATGATCAAACATCTTGTCCAAATATGTGCGAAGGCCACATATCTTCATTACTCTTCCTGGTAACCACTTTAACTATTTATGGTGATGGTTCCTCACTATAACCTTCTGCTTTAACTTCACACTTCTCTCTCTAACTCTACCTTTATCATGACTCTCTTCTGTCTTGATTGTTTCTCTTCTACAGACTGTGCCAAGTTTGGCTTTAACAATGACAGCCTGGTTCATGGCTGTTGTTTGAGAAACAACACTGCTGGTTTTCTACCAGTAGTGGTATGAGGTGTATTCTGATAGGTAATCAGAAAATTTGCCAGTTTGTGGTCCAACG
This sequence comes from Somniosus microcephalus, assembly GCF_052327205.1. Classification (NCBI taxonomy): domain Eukaryota; kingdom Metazoa; phylum Chordata; class Chondrichthyes; order Squaliformes; family Somniosidae; genus Somniosus; species Somniosus microcephalus. The sequence goes on from NC_140993.1 coordinate 108,781,411, forward strand.
GCAACTGATGTTTCTTTGGATTTGGATCCAACATTTGCTTGATGAGGGCATTTTTGACAATTTGTACAGTGCGCTCTGCTGCACCATTTGAAGCAGGGTGGTACAGTGGAACTTTGGTATGTTTCACACCATTCTGCTCATGAACTGTGTGAACTCTTCTGAACAAAATTGTGGCCCATTATCAGACACAATTTCTTCTGGGAGGCCGTATGAAGAAAACAATCTTCGCAAATTGTCTAGTGTTTTTCCAGCGTTTTCTGTTGTTATTTCGGATTTCCAGCAGCCGCAGTATTTTGCTATTGTATTAGTGTTTTGCTTCTTGTTATTATCTGTATTGGGAACACCTCTACCCACTTTGAGGGATTATCTATCACTACGAACAATTGCTGTCCTTCTAGCTCAGCAAAATCTACATGTAACCTTTGCCACACTCTGGGAGGCCATTTCCATGGCTGTAATGGTACAGATGGTGGTTTCTTGCTCACCGATTGTACACTGACTGACTATGTTCTCTATCTCTTTATTTAAACCTGGCCACCATAAGTAACTGCTTGCAAAGCTCTTGGTCAAGCACAGTCCCAAGTGCTGGCCTTGAAGATCTCCTAACAATTTGGACCTGAACCTATTTGGGATAACCACTCTTGCTCCCCACATGGTACAATCTTTATCACAGGCAATTCATTCCTATGAACGAAGTATGGATGGATATCTTCCTCGGATACCTGGTTTGGCCATCCATTTGCTATGTAATCATACACCTTTGACATAATTGTGTCACATTTGGTTGCCCTACCAATTTCTTCAACTGTGACTGGCAGCTCATCAATGTATGAGAAATAGAACACTTCTTCCTTATTGGGTGTAACTTGTGATGGGGATGGCAACCTGGACATAGCATCAACATTACTGTGATCAGCTGATCGTCTGTACTCAATGCCAAATGTATACATGACAAAATCAAAGCCCAGCTCTGCATTTGGGCTGCAGCTAAGGTTGGAACTGGAGACTTTGGATGGAGGATTGCTGTCAGGGGCTTATGGTCAGTAACTATGGTAAACCTATGACCAAACAAGTATTTGTGAAACTTCGTGACCCCAAAAATCAATGACAAAGCTTCCCTTTCGATTTGCGCATAATTCCGCTCACTGGCACTGAGAGTGCGTGATTGGTCTCTCCTTCCCACTATCTAGTACATGAGAGATCACTACCCTAACTGTGTACGGAGAGGCATCACATGCTAGCTTGATCTCCTTAGATGGACAAAGGAGCTGAATTCCAGAGGTGAGGTGAGAGTGACTGTCCTTGATATCAAGGCAGCATTTGACCGAGTGTGGCATCAAGGAGCCCTAGTAAAACAGAAGTCAATGGGATTCAGGGGGAAAATTCTCCACTGGCTGGAGCCATACCTAGCACAAAGGAAGATGGTTGTGATGGTTGAAGGACAATCATCACAGCCCCAGGACATCGCTGCAGGAGTTCCTCAGGGCAGTGCCCTAGGCCCAACCATCTTCAGCTGCTTCATCAATGACCTTCCCTCCAACATAAGGTCAGAAATGGGGATGTTCACTGATTACTGCGAAGTGTTCAACGCCATTCACAACTCCTCAGATAATGAAGCAGTCCATGCCCGTATGCAACAAGACCTGGATGACATTCAGGCTTGGGCTGATAAGTGGCAGGTAACATTCATGCCACAGAAGTGCCAGGCAATGACTATCTCCAACAAGCGAGAGTTTAACCACCGCCTCTTGACATTCAATGGCATTACCATCGCCGAATCTCCCACCATCAACATCCTGGGGGGTCACCGTTGACCAGAAACTTATCTGGACCAGCCATATAAATACTGTGGTAACAAGAGCAGGTCGGAGGCTAGGTATTCTGTGGTGAGTGTCTCACCTCCTGACTCTCTAAAGCCTTTCCACCATCTACAAGGCACAAGTCAGGAGTGTGATGGAATACTCTCCACTTGCCTGGATGAGTGCAGCTTCAACAACACTCAAGAAGCTCGACACCATCCAGGACAAAGCAGCCCGCTTGATTGGCACCCCATCCAGCATCTTAGACATTCACTCCCTCCACCGCCGGCGTACCATGGCTGCAGTGTGTACCATCTACAAGATGCACTGCAGCAACTCGCCAAGGCTTCTTCGGCAGCGTCTCCCAAACCCACGACCTCTACCACCTAGAAGGACAAGGGCAGCAGGCGCATGGGAACACCACCACCTCCAAGTTCCCCTCCAAGTCACACACCATCCTGACCTGGAAATATATCGCCGATCCTTCATCGTCGTTGGGTCAAAATCCTGGAACTCCCTAACAGCACTGTGAGAGTACATTCGCCACATCGACTGCAGCAGTTCAAGAAGGCGGCTCACCACCACTTTCTCATGGGCAATTAGGGATGGGCAATAAATGCCCTGCCAGCGACGCCCACAACCCATCAACAAATATTTAAAAAAAGATACATCATAGTAAACTAAAATGGTACTCTCTACTAACCTGCTTTTACACTCTTTGAATGCTGTGTCGCATTCTTTTGACCTCTTCCAAGTGACCTGTTTTCTCAACAGCTCAGTCAGTGTATGTAACAATGTAGCCAAGTTTGGGAGGAACTATCCATAACAATTCAAAAAACCCAAAAATGCTCAAAGTTCAGAGACATTCTTGGGAGTTGGTGCATTTCTGATTGTATCCAGCTTTCCCTTGGTTGGATGTAAACCATCTTTGTCTACTCTGTGCCCTAAGTACTCCACCGAGTTTTGAAACAACTCACCCTTATGAGCTGTCACTCATACTCTGTGCTTCTCTAGCATTTGAGCACTTCATTCAATACCTCATCATGGATTTGCCTTTTTGGTGCTTAAATGAGTATGTCATCCAAATAACACACTGCCCCAACAATCCCTTGCAAAATTTGATTCATCACCCCCTGGAATATGTCGCGAGGGTAGCCTAATGATTATTTATTGTCAAGTATGACTTGGACTCTTCATCTAACTCAAGTTGTAGGTAGGCGTTTGTTAGATCTAACTTTGAAACGATCTGGCCACCTGTCAGCATTGTGAACAAATCTTCCACATTGGCAACGTATTGGGTAGATTACACTCTAGAACCTGGTTTACGGTTACCTTATAATCACCACACAACCTTACCTTACCATCTAACTTAGGTACAACAACAATGGGTGTAGCCAAATTACTCAGATCTAACTTAGAGATAATGTTCTCAGTTTCTAGTCTTTTGAGTTCTTGCTCAACTTTCTCCTTGAATGTATACAGTATGGGACGTGGCTTGCAGTAAACTTGTCTTGCGTCCTTCTGCACTCTGACACTTGCCTTGAAGTCTTGGATCATACTGCCTGTTCACTGAACACCTTCGGATACTGTTCGATGCAAATTTCGCTTCCATGCGAAAAATCTCATTCCAATCCAGCTTCAGTGATCCCAATCAATTTCTACCTATCAAGACAGTCTTGTCTCCTGCCACTACGATGAGAGGCAAGCTCTGACACTGATCCTTGTATTTCACTGGTATGGTGACACTTCTTACTACAGGGATTTGCTCTTCTGAGTAGCCTCGCAGCTCTACCTTCGAGTTCTCTAGTCGATAATCATGCAACTTGTCGTGATATACTGATTCCAGTGCTCATGGATGCACCATGGGTATCCTGGTTTACTCTTCTGTCGGCACACCTTCGCAAGATGCCCACTTTTCTTGCAGTAGAAACACTCTCCCTTCACATATGGACATCTTTGAGCGATGTGTTGTGCCAGGCATCGATAGCACAACTTCAATGCACTGTTACATTGGCCAGTTGCTGAGGCCTTGGGGCCCAACTGCCTTTTACTTTTAGCCTGCAGCCGATTCACCTCGGTTGTCTGACAGCTGGAAATTGCGTGGAACTCTTGGGAGTATCGGTCGGCCATATCCATCGACATAGCTGTCTGACAAGCTAAGTCAAAAGTCAAGTGAGGAGTAGTCAACAATTTACTTCTGATACGATCACTTTTCAACCCATAAACAAAGCGGTCACACAACGCTCGGTCCTGAAAGTTTCCAAAATGACAGTGAGTGGATAGCTTTTTTAAAGCTACAATGTACTCACTGATGCCCTCATCATGTAATTGATCACGTGTTGCAAAACAATAACTTTCAGCAATTTCCAGGGGCTCAGGACTGTAATGCTGTTTTAACTTGGGTAGGATCTCCTTCAGTGACGTGTCCTTTGACTCGGCAGGAGCAAGCACATTTTTCAGGGTTTCATACACCTCGGGGCCTGTTTCAGTCAAAAAAATAGCGTGTTTCATTTCTAAAACTGCCCGGTTACGGTTTACATCATCAGGGACTTCAACGATACTATTTGCAGTGAAAAACATTTCTAGCTGCTTCACGTAGTCTCTTGGTCACACTGGAACTCTATTATCCCATAGACGTGGCCATCTCGACTCTGGCAACGTCGACAGTTCAGCCATGTGTGCTCAAAATTTACCTCAGATTTTGAAGTTTCTCTGCAAAATGAAGAACCTTTAACAGTCCCTCCGTCAATTGGCAGGATTATTATCCAACCAAAATTTCAGCTAGGGAATCCGCAATCCCATCCTTGTCACCAATTCTGTGATATCTTGAGACACAGCATATATATACAACAGCACAACATGGCTTCCGGTAAGAACTGTACTGTATATGGCTTTATTATTAGATACATCAGTAGTTCAGCAGGTGGCTCTATTACATGGTGAAAGTTACCACGTGTTCAATTAATGCAAAAGCACACAAAATTGCAATACCTTAATGCAGAATTAACATGTTTGCTGGCTTCAATGCGCAGAGGAAATTAGCACAATGTAAGGAATTGTGTGTGCATGTCATATTGCCCAGAACTCAAACTTTAGATAATTATCATGTTGCACAGAACTAATCTATTTCCTGTTAAAACTGTAAAATGATCTAAGTATTTTTAATTTAAGAAGGTGGCTTAATGGCAGAACTCCCTCTATAACTTACTTCACTGTAAAGTATTCCACGTAATTAAAAATAGCTTTTTAATTTAAGTATAGGTAGACTATCCTTTATCCGAACTTCCGAAAACCGAAAACCTCTAAAAACCGAAAGTTTTTACGTTCAGCGTAAGTCGTGCGCACGACATGACCAGAGTAGCGCACGACTTACACTGAGCAGGGCAGAGGGTCACAGAGTTCCCTCCTGGGTAGGAGATTGCAGGCTGAGCCGGGCAGTGTGAAGGAGGTACCGGAAGAGTGAACCCAACAATACAGCGGCCCGTCCGATAGCTGCAGTGGCCCGTCCGATATTCTTTTCTCCCCCCCCCGACCCGACCCAAACCGCGGCCCGTCCGATATTCTTTTCTCCCCGACCCGACCCGAACCCCGACCCGAACCGCGGCCCGTCCGATATTCTTTTCTCCCCCAGACCCCCGACGACCCCCCCCCCCGACCTGAACCGCGGCCCGTCCGATATTCTTTTCTCCCCCCCCACCCGACCCCCGACCTGATTTGCGGGCCAGCTTAGTAGGAGTCAGCCGATATCCGGCTTTCCAGAGAAGCAGGAAGGGGAATGAGACACGGAACAGTCGCAAGAGGTAGCCTGAACTTTTAAAATTTATATTAAATACAAATTTCCCAGTCTTATAATAATACCTTCGGAAATCCGAAAAATTCCGAAAACCGAAACTCAGCTGGCCCCAAAGCTTTTGGATAAGGGATAGTGTACCTGTACTAGCTTACATGGCAACATTGTAATTGTTGTGAAAGTAGAATACACAATAATGCAGAGTCGGACAAAAGAATTGATTCCACCAATGAGCAGAATTGTTATAACACATGATTGACTTCATTAGACACTCATCCTTTCTGTAAGTTTAAGGAGAACAAAACACAGTCATCATTTATTAGTTTCTCACTCACTTCTTCGTGGTTCTGATTTAAATATTTAGGTTGCTTAGAAAAATTAATAGCTTGTTTTGTTATCATAGTCTTGCCATTATGACAATTTACCTAAAGCACATTTAAATTTCCACTCGCCCTGTGCTGATGAATAATTTATGTTCAAGAAATTATCATAAATATCACAATTTTTGAAAAGCAAGCTGTGCCATCAAATAATGCAGCCAAAAGTACAGAGCCACTGTTCAATTTAGTCTTGATGAATAAATCATAAAACAAGGAAGAAATACTATGCTAAAATAAATAGTCCATGAAGAAAAACCTCAGATGGGCTATTCTCATGAATTGGAAAGATCTGGTATATTCATTGCATTTTATTTTGTGCATGTAAATTAGCTTTCCATTCGCTTCATGTACACTTGTTTTCCTTTGGCAGTGCCTGTCATTTGTTTTAGAAGCATAGTGTTTTCATTTAATTGTTTCATTTATTTCTCAAATTTTAATTTTAAATTGCTCTCAGCCTCATAAATAATGCTAAACAATCCACAAAACATTGGGTCAAACAAGAACAAAACTGCCTGAAGAAACAGTATATTAACCTGAGACTTGTACTGATTTGTTGTTAAACATTTTCAAGACGTCAATGTAAATAATACAACAGGGGCATGTGAAATCCTGAAGTGCTGGTGTATAGTTTACCCATAACTAATTTACATATGTAAACATTTATTACTGGGATATAAGGGCCTAGAAATTCGATCGCACTGCGCCTATTTTTCGGGCGCTAAACAGCCACATTAGCTTCCAATAAGGCGGGCAAGAAGTATGTGCTCAATTTGAGCCGGAAGTGCAACGCTCGCCATATTGGATCAGGTTTCTCCGTAGGCATCCAGAGCACACACCAGAACTAGTTAAAGCAATGATTCATTTAAGGGGATAAGCATATAAGGGAGAAGGGAATAGAGGGTTACGCTGATAGAGTTGGATGAAGAAGGATGGGAGGAGGCTCGAGTGGAGCACAAATGCCGGCATGGACTGGTTGGGCTGAATGGCCTGTTTCTGTGCTGTACATACTCATCACATGCTAATCTCGTACAGCAACTCGAGGCACTAACAGGCAAGAATGACCGTTCACCGGTGCTATTTTTAAGCGATCATACAGTAATTACAGGTTAGTTGCTGGTTTGTCATTTCAGGCTGCTGGTTAACTTCTGGGCGCTTTTGGGCCTATTTTCTGACTCTGGTAAGTTTGACTGCTGAGAAGAAGATTTTGCTGCTGGTTGCACTATTTTTCGCTGCCTTCTAAGCAGTTTAACTGCAGTCACAAGTGGTCTGGTAGGGCTGTCTTTGGGGTTGGAGGAGGAGGGGGAGCAGCAAGGAAGACAGCAGAGAGCAGGAGCAGATGCAACAAGAGGGAGGAGGAGGAGGGCACTGCGCAGGAGGCCATGCTCACAGCGGTTATTCAGGGAGTAGTTCTACATGATCTACATGGAGTAACAATATATGAGGCACCTTTTCTTCACAAAAGAGGCTGTCACCGAGTTATGTCACCTGCTGCAATCCTAACTCGAGCCGTGCACCAGAGCATGGACAGCACTACCTGTGGCTGTCAAGGTCACCGTGGCCCTCAGCTTTAATGCCAGGGGTTCCTTTCAGGCTGCAGAAAGTGACATCAGTGACATATCACAATTCGCAGTCCACCACTGTATCAAGGAGGTCACCGAGGCTCTACACCAGGAGGAACACCTACATCTTGTACACCCATGGACAGTCAAAGCAGGGCGAGAAATCCCTAGGCTTTGTCCACATGGCAGGCTTCCCCAGGATACAAGGTGCAGTAGCATGTAGCTACATTGCCTTGCGTGCTCCACATCACCAGCTTGGCAGCTTTATCAAACAAAAGGGATTCCACTCCCTCAACATACAGCTGGTATGTGACCACATGCATACATCCTACAGTATCCTGGCAGCAGTCAATACTCATTCATCTGCACCAATCCTCTGTGTCACTATTCCAGCCAGGTGTCAAGATATGGTTCATGAGTCCTGTCAGAAATCTGGGCACAGCTTCAGAGCTGGTGTACAACGAGAGCCATGTCACCTCAAGAAATGTGAAAGAACAATCAGTGTGCTCAAACAACACTTTCGCTGTCTGGACCGTTCTGGAGGGGGGTTGCAGTACACCCCTGTGGGGTATCCAGATTTGTGGTCGTCTGCTGCATGCGCCATAAGTTTGCAACCACGAGGGACCAGTCCTTAACACCACCTGGGCAACAAGAAGTGCAGCAGGAGCAGGAGCAATTCTTATCACCACCATCCTTACTGCCACCATCTGATTGCCTTCCTTCAGTCCAGCCTTCAGTCCGCTTTATTACAAATATAAACGCCAAATCCAGAACAAAAAACACATTTATTGAACAACTCAATTATATTTCTAACATTTAATAGAAATAATTATGAATCACCCTTGTGCAAGCCCTTAGTGCCTGTCTTGTGTGTTCATTTACCTATCCTAGTGCTCCTATGAAGTGTTTATTCAATGGCTACAGTTTGGGAGGTGGAAGGCTGAGCTTCCATTGAGGACATTTCAGATAGCTGTGGAGGGCGGCCTCGAGCGGCTCTGGGCCTTGAGGGCCCGGCTGCAGACTCCAGCATCTCAGTGTGGGCCAGGGCAGTCTGGCCCAGCTGGCTGTGTGGCACAAAAAAGGGCACTGGTTGAGTAGGTGCCAGGGCAACAGGCAAGCAGATGACCTGAAAGAGGACAGCAGGGGCCTCTCACATACAACCAAGGCCACTTTTCTGGGACTGTGCCTCAAAACTCCTGTGGCTGTACGCAAGAACAGAGTGAAATTTAGCAGATATGCTTTGCTTGGAAGGCATCAGTTGCATAGATGTTCAAGGCAGTGGTCACTGTAACAACGTTGACAGAATTTATTGGAATTTATTTGTAGCTCTGGTGCATTGGAGACAGCTATGTTTCCATAGTGAATTGTAGGTAGTTCTCCTAAAAGTCTAGGTAGGAGCCTTGGTGTGTAGATATAGGTTAGGTAATGGTGGGGACAAAACTGCCTCACATGCATATATACCTTTTTTTCATGCCTAGTCAGACTCTCTTCTACTCGATAACCAAAAAATAGAGAAGTATATCCAGAAGGATGCCCAGCTTCAGAATTATGTTTGAGGCAAATTAAATTGCAGCTGGCAACAAGCCACATAGGAGACTGTAAATGAGTGTGAAAATTGCAGTAAGTACACCACAGGTGAAGCTAACAGCAAATACAATGAAAAAAATGCAAAGAAACTTAATCAACAAATACAGTAGCAAAGAGAATTGTAAAGCTAATAATGAAATTCCTCTTTAAGACTACAATATCCAAAATAGATTAAAGTGCTGTAACTGCAGGGTCCATTTGAACAAGCGCCCAACAACTTTAGTGTATTCTTGGCCAAAGAACATGGGGAATGGTGCCCAATTCATTAACATATCTTTCAAGCGATTAATGACAGTACCCCATGGGTTTTCCTCTGCAATGTAAAGGTGGCTTTGCTGAATGGTGCATTTTGTAAATGGGGTGAACAAGAGGCCTAAGGCCTGTTTGCTAAATTTCACAATCCCACTCACTTAATTGGCACTCGGGTTACTACAGCAGACAACAATATAATTGGTTGTTTAAATCCATGTTTTCCTCTTTAATGGAAATTTGTGTTTGAAACCCAAAATTTTGGTGTGAATAATGTTTAACAACGGGAATATATTTTGCTCATGTTGTGTTCATCACTCACAAGTTCTTTCAACAAGCCTGCATGTCTGGTCATATTTTATGGAAAGCTAAGTTCAGCAACTGGAATCTGGATGTCCTTGTGGATAATGTACTCGAGATGCAGAACTTATTCTTTGGAGTGAGAGCCAACCTGCAATAAAATTCGGGAGGCAGGCAGCATGGGCAGTGATTTGAGCTTGCATCATTTCAAGGTCCAGGAACCAAAGGTTCTGGAATGATATGCGCAAAAGGTTCCGCAACGTGAAGTGGGTCGCCACCATTACTTTTGAATATAACTTATTATACAGGCTCGTACAGAAAAGAATACACTGGGCTGCAATCATCTGTCTTAATGTGCAGCAATTTTTTCTTTCGACTAAAATAAAACAAGATACTGTTCTCTGCAGCCGAGAGAGTGAGTCCCGAAGGCTGTGTTGCCTGCCCAGTGCCAGGGTAAAGGACATCTCCCCTGGGCTGCAGATGAAATTAGAGTGGGAGGGGAAAAATCCAGTTGTCGTGGTCCATGTAGGTACCAACGACATAGGTAGGACAAAGAAAGAGGTTCTGCTAAGGGAGTATGAGCAACTAGGGGCTAAATTAAAAAGCAGAACCACAAAGGTAATAATCTCTGGATTACTACCTGAGCCAAGTGCAAATTGGCATAGGGTAAATAAGATCAGAGAGATGAACAAGTGGCTCAAAGATTGGTGTGGGAGAAATGGGTTTCGATTCCTGGGGCACTGGCACCAGTACTGGGATAAGAGGGAGCTGTTCCGTCGGGACGGGCTACATTTGAACCAGGCTGGGACCAGTGTCCTGGCAAATCGAATAACTAGGGCTGTAGAGAGGGCTTTAAACTAAATAGTGGGGGGGAGGGATACGATGTGCGGAAATTAAAAAAGTCAAAGAAAAATGAGAAGGCAAAAGTGCAGGGTAGCGATAGGGGTAATGATAACCAGACTGTGACAGAAGAGACAGAACGTATACACATAACAGTGCATCAGAAACAGGGGTCAGAGTAGGGTAAAATGGTAAAAAAGCAAAATTAAAAGCTCTATATCTGAACGCACACGGCATTCGTAACAAGTGTAAGATTCGCAAAATTTGTGCATTTCCCCAAAGGTTATTATCGATAAAAGGGACCCTGCGTGGACATTTCTTTTGAAATTAAAAAGGGTACCTAAGATGGCGTCCGTGCCTCGTGGCAGAAAGTCTGCGGGTCTCCAAAATGGATTCTGCAGCCCAAGCAGTTTGAGGGAAATCAAAACTAAGGCTGCAGGTTTCCTGTGAAAAGGACTTTGTGATTTGGGACCCAGACAAACTGTGAATTATGTATTAGGCCGAATCAGAGGCAGATCTGAATTCAATGAGGCCTACAGTTAAAGCCATCAAACAGTTTGCATACATAATTGGAAACAGATTATACACATCTATCGAGGCTGGACAAGCCGATCAAGGACTTTCAGGACAATACGAGTCAATTATCGGGCCGGTAGATGCAATTACTGGCCATCTAAAAACCCATCAGTATAGATTGCTACCATTATTTTAACTAGCCCACCAAAAATAAAACAAAGAACTAACCTGATTTGGCGGGCAGATAAGGTTTTTCGACGAAGGTATAATTGAAGGCCCCCAGGTAGCAAGGGGTGGTCGGTAGTCGTTGGAAGAAGAAGACTGCTGCTCGGCTGCTGTCGGTATTGCCGTTCCCTGGTCCTTCGGCCCCTCGCCCTCATGGCTGCTGCTCTTTCCCCCATCCCGCGCTTACCCCCTAGCCTTTGCCCGTGCCCCCTCCAACTCCATCTGGACTCACCCCGACACCGGGTCGGGCGAACACGGGCAATTCAGGCCAGGCGAAGCGGGACGCGATGAGGGGAGGAGGAAGATCACCCGGGGAAGGCCAACTGAGGGTAGGCTTCAAATTATCGGGCCTTCAGTCTCAGCCGACCTGCGAGTATCTTCATGCAAACTCAAGCTGTCGGCGAAGAATCATCCCTGCAAGGTAAAGTACCCAAGCAGAGACTATAACTTTGGGGTACTCGAACCTGGACAACGCCCTTGCAGCACCTGGAGCCCACGTGACGATGGCAGGCTCCAGAGAGCACCAAGAGCAAACCCCGAACCCAACCGCTGTTTTGAGTCTAATTTATTGGTGAGCATGAATTCTGACCCCTCATAGATTAACCTAGTTAGGTATAGGGGGTGGGTTAAGGATAAGGGGATTGTTAAGATAGTTGTTTTCCCTCGATGTGCCGTGTGTTCTCCATTCCCTGTATAAGTATAGTATTATTATGACTCTCTTGTAATTTTTGCCTGTAGAAGTGTACACTAATAATTTTCCATAAGACTGTATCAAGTTTTTCCTCTTCAATAAAATCTTGGTTTTGTTTGCATCCAACCACCTGTCTACTTGAATTTTCTCTGTATCGCTGCCTGTATCTAAGTCCGGTGTCCAGAACCCAGGGGGGCGAGCGATTCGAACCGTTGAAGAAAGGTAGTCAGAGGCAAAGCTGGCTGACCCAAACACGCCTGTGCAAAACCCCCTACAGAAATGGCGACCGCGGCAGGACACCGGCAACAAGGTTGCGATACGGTAGACAGTGGTTCGGATGAGCGAACCGTGATGGAGGAAAGGATTTCTGATTATGTTTTTAGCAAGGTGAATATCACTAAGAAGTGGATCACCACTCTGTTAAAGGCTGGGCGCCCGGTAGATGCAGCAGCCAAGTGGATAGAGGGAAAGGAACACGAGAAGTCCTTAGAGAAAGCAGTTTGGCTGATGTGCTTTAAAAAGCAGATCCAGCTTCTGGACGGGCTCGTTGCCGCCCAGGCAATCGAGTTAAGGGAGTCAGCCCTGGCGTTCCAGGATAAGGCTCTCGCGGGGGAAAAGTTGTTAGTGGCTCTACAGGCTTTGAACCAAGAAAGAGTACATCTAGTAAGGGAACACAAGGCCCAGTTGGAATACCTACGGTGTCAAGTCACCGAGGCCAAGGGAAGTGAGTCAAAGTTGCGGGAGAAAAACGCCTGCATGGCAAGGCAGGTTAGGGAACAGGAAGAGAAAGTACAGGAGGTAAAAGCCACTTACAAGCTAGCTAATGAACAGGGGTTTGAGGAGGCAGACCACGGCCCCTGCCAAGAGAAGATAGAAAATCTGAGCCGGGCCCGCCGGAAGGCAAAAGGCATGATATGACTCATAAGCCCAAAGGCAGGTCAGGCAGATTTTATGGGGAACGAGGAAAGAACAATTTCAGTGTCACCGATAGTGCCTAGGGACGACCCGGTTGAGAGAGAGAAGACCTCACAACCACCACCCATAGCGCCAAGTTTCAGTGAGGTTTGGCAGCAAGGGGGGGTGGAGCCCAGAGTGGAGCCAGAGGTGGAGGCGGAGGTAGAGCAACCCCCGCCCGAAAAGTCTGAACCGGAGCCGATGTGCCTAGCACGGCATCGGAGGTTCGGCCCACCCGCCAATGGCGAAGATGAGGGACCCCTCCAAAACCAGTTCGTATTACCCTTTAACACCCAACAGCTTAGGGTTATGGTCAACCATATCTCAAAGCTTTCCGCCAAGGGAGACCCCTCGATCCACTTCAGGGAAATAGAGCAGGCCGCCAGCGTCAACGGCTGCGATGACGCTGAAAAGGCCAAGATGCTGCTATTCTCCCTGGAGAGTAATCTCCTCCAATCACTCTCTGAAGAGCGTAAGAGGGGACAGAGCGGGTACGAGGAGCTTAGAGACGTGGTTCTGGAGGCCATGGGGATGGATGAGGGAAGTCCTTTTTCCCGTGTGGAGAAGACAGTACAGCTCTCAGGGGAGACCCCGCAGGCTTTTGCGGACCAGTTGTGGCCGGTACACCAGAAAGCCTGCCCGGGGACGCGGGACTGGGGATTCCTGAACAGGGATTCTCTGATGCATTGGCTCCGATGTCTAGTGGCGAACAGCTTGCCACAGATCCGGGCCAAGGCAGAAGCCTGGTTCGACCCCAAAGATCCCCAGACCACAGAGATCACGGTAATTAGACAGCTCATTCTGGCCTACAAAAACGGTAGGGAAGCCGATGCACACCCACCCAAGGGTAAGCTGCATGAGGTAAAACCCGGACCGGGTAGGAAAGAGTGGCACCAGGAAGGGAGTAACCCCCCCAACACAAAGACCAATTGTTACGGGTGTGGGAAGGATGGTCACTGGCGGGAGGAGTGTAAGAACCCTTGGAAGGATAACAAGGGAAAGCATCCCACAGCCCCGGCCCAAAAGGCGGGGGTAGGGGCCCCTTCCGCAGAGGTTGAGTCATTTTTGGACGCCATGAGGTCCTTACTGACTGGCCAGGGGAGAGTAGCAGCCGCCACCGGTGCTCTCACCCCGTCAGCCCCATCCCACCCACAGCCGTGACCAGAGCCGGCGCAGCCCGTGAATCTGTGCTCGCTCCGATATGATGAGTGGAGGAGACCCATGATGGAGATGGAGGTGGAAAAGGTGGCGGGGACCTACCTGTTGGACATGGGGGCATCACGCACCGTGATCTACTCAGCTAACCCCACCACCTCACCTCTCTCTAGCGGGGTCCCATACAGTCTATCGGGGTTCACGGACAAGGAACAGGCTGGCTCGGTTTCCATCCCGCTCGCCATTCGGATAGGACCGCTCCGCTCCATGTGGACGTGCGTCCTGATGAATTGGGAAGTGGAGGGTGGAAGGGGGGTCCTGGAGGCCGATTTTATCATAGGTCACGGGATCCTGATGGATTTAAGGAATCACTGCCTCTGGAGGGAGGAAAAGTAAAGAACAGCGAGATCGTAGTCATCCCGGGTAAGGAAGGGAAGGGGACCCTCTGCACCATGAAGCCCAAAGAGGATTATAACCTTGGGCTCATGGTCAGCAACACCCCACCAGAGTTCCAGGCATTTGTACAGGCCCACCTGACTGCATTTGCCACTCACAAACACGACTGCGGGAGGGTCACAGGGTTTGAGGTCAGCGTAGACGGGGACCCCATGGCCCGACCACAGAAACAGTATAACTTCCCCAGGGAAGCAGAGCCGGACATGGAAGCAGCCATGTCCTCGTTAGTACGGCAGGGAGTTCTGAGGCCGATAGCCGCCCATGTGAACTCTCCGTTGTGGCCGGTTAGAAAACCGGACAATTCCTGGAGGGCCACGGTGGACTATCGGGTGCTCAATAGTAAAATCCCAGCCTGTGTACCCACGGTGGCAGCAGTTGCCGACCTGATCAGGAGTATTCCAGCATCCGCGACCACTTTCACGGTGCTGGATATTTCCAATGGGTTTTGGTCCATCCCCATAAGGAGGGAAGATCAGTACAAGTTTGCCTTTACGTTTAAAGGGCAACAGTACACGTGGAACTGCTTGCCTCAGGGCTTCCATAATAGCCCCAGCATCTTCCATCAGTGCATGGCAGACAGTTTGAAGGATTTTAGTCAGCCCAGACAGTTGGTACAATATGTGGATGACCTGCTCCTGTTCACTGATTCGAAAGAAGAGCATGGCCCACTATTGGCTGAACTGCTGGAGCTGTTAGAACAGAAGGGTTTCAAAGTGAACCCCAAGAAGGCGCAGATCGGCCAGCAGGAGGTGAAATTCCTCGGTCTGACCGTACGCGCTGGAGGAAGGGCCATAGGTAAGACTGGGGAAGGAGAATCCCGAGAGCCCTATCGGGCAGGCCCAGAAGGGAGGCACACGGGCGCTAGTTTTGGCCCCGGACCCGAAGCGGGTCCGGATCCGAGATCCCATCTGCAAGACCGTCCCAGTGAGAGAAGAGAAAAGACAGCCCCTAGAAGGTCCGCTTGGGGCAGCGAGCGAGCCCTCAACACAGGTTCTAAAACAGGCCGCTGGTTATACCAACCAGTGCAAACTGTTTCAGCCTGAAAGGGGAAAACAGCCAGTTGGGGTAAGGTCTGAGGATAAAGATCCTCAGCCTGCAGTACGAGCGAGTTCACAGGCCACACAGGCAGGCGCTGTGGCTTGCTTGAAGGGAGGGGCCATCCAGCCCATCGATTGGGACACGCCCCCACTCTTCTGGGATCCAGACGAGAGGGAGGGACTTGAGGGCGAAAACCCCGCCCCTAACCCAGGTGTAGAGAGGGAGGGACCTGAGGTCGAAAACCCCGCCCCGGACCCAGCCATGGGACCTGGGGACGGAGACTCTCAGCTTGCAGCAGCAGGCTGCGAAAAGTTACCTACCCCCAGCCCAGGTTCGGGAGGGGTCAAGCCTGGGGGAGCAGCGGTTCGGGTAAAAGGCCCAGTGGCCAAGAAAGCCCCACCCGCCAAAGCCCCCAGAAAGTCCCCGCGGACGCCCCAGCCGAGAAAGCCATGGTCACCAGCCCTCCAGTTCCCAAGGGCCGCCCCTCGAGCCAGGGAGAGGTCCAAGGACAGAGGTCCTCAAGCAGCCACGGGCTGCGAGGGACCAACAGTGAAGGACGGTGCGGTTACGCCAGAGGTAGCAGCGAGCCGCAGCCTGACCAGGGATTAGCCTGGCCACCCGGAGACGGGCGGCAGATGTATATAGTGTAAGTTTAAGTTTAAGTAGGTGTAATTATTAAACTTAAGTTTGGGTGTTTCGCTTAGGTTAAATAAGGTGATGGGTAGTTTGAATAAGAAATCTGCCGAGAGTGTATATATTTGGGTCGAGGTCGCGGGACCCAACCATGACTCACCAAGCCAGAGAATCTCTTTGAGACCTGGCTGCATGTTTTTACATCTTTTGCAGAAAGATGTTCGGGATGGACTGGATCGTGGCCCTATTCGCCCTGATCGGGATGAGCGAGGAGAGGAGGGGAGACGTCCAAGACTCCCACATCTATGGGTGTTCGGGAGACAAGGCGCCCCTGGCGATTGATGGGAGTGGCGAACGGGATGCGGAGGAGACCGCTGTCTACTTCCAGGAGGGAAGGTGGCCAGGATGGTTGGGGTCCAATTCATTTCAGTACTCCAGCCAAACCGGATTCACGTATGGGGAAGCCTCCCTCCTGTGCCCCCGAGTGCGGGTCATTTCCACGAGGGTCAGCGTCACCGTTGGAAAGCAAATATGTTTAACATGCAAAGGACACATTCCACTGGACTGATGGTGGTGGCTCCGAAAGTTGAGCAAGGACACGAGGAACCCTGAAGTTGAGTGGGAGCGCCTGGAGAATAACACCTATCGGACAATTACCGGGACTCATGGAGGACTGAGTGTGTGCTGGGAAAAATGGTGGGAACCGGACCAAGGGATTTACATCTGTATGTGGGGGTCAGAGATGGTCTGCCCCGCAGGCATATCTGTTGTGTAAGTACCTTTAAGGGAATAACTGGTCTCAGACTGCAGTACCGGCAGTGACCACCCCTGTATAAAAGGCCCTAGCAGGCTTCTGTAGTTTCAGTTTCCAGGTTGTCTCCATTCAGTAAAGACTTGTTATAATCAACTCCTGCAGTCCGTGTCTCAATTATACACGGGCATAATACTGGCGACGAGTAAGAAACAAACTTACCTGCAACTCGGCAGCACCTCAGACGACGTTATTGAAGGTCGGAGACAGAAGAAAAAAAAAAAAATAATCCAAAGAAACTCGAGAAACGGGCGTCGACCGTGGGCAACCGCCCTCCAAATCATCGAATTGAAAAGTGCAGGAGAGACTGTCGAGAGCCAGGCTTGGTCTCCAGTCTGTGGTTTCCCAGCTAATCGGGCTGGTGGCAGGTAGTGCACTGATCCTTCCTGGGCTGCGACGGGCTAGAGCTCGATCGGGTGGCTCTGCAACGGGGCCGGGCAGCGAGTCAGGAAACAAAGAGAGAGAGAGAGGGTGGAGCACACAGGGCGCGGCCGGTGCTTCGCAGCCGGGCAGCGTTCGGACCTAAGAAGAGGGAGGGAAGTGTCCCTGAGGGTCCTCTCCATGACAGGAACGGTTCTTCAATTAACGGAGCAAATATTGAAGCGCGATAGAAAAATAAAAATACCGCGGAGAGCAGTGTTGGCAGCAGCGATCGGGGAGGTGCGAAGACCATAGGGCGTCGCCATTACAGGATAGTAAAATAAATATAATCGCCAGCAACAGCATTGGCAGCAGCGGCAGCGGCGGGAAAGCACGGGAGGCGCCATCTTAACAAGGCGGGGAAGAAGGAAAAGCGCGGGAGGCGCCATTTTGATCCATCGGGGACGAAGGAAAAGCGCGGGAGGCGCCATCTTAGATTTTCAAGATGCCAAAGACTGGCGATATCACTGCCTTCGATAATGCAATAGAAGACTGGACCACGTATGTGGAAAGAGTCGAGGTATATTGCGAGGCAAACGAAATAGCCGATGAGAAAAAGGCATCAGTATTGCTAAATTTAATGGGCGCAAGAACGTACGACCTATTGCGGGACCTGATTACTCCAGCCAAACCGAAGGTGAAGAGTTTTAATGAAATTGTTGCTATCCTGCAGGAACACCTAAATCCTACACTGCTGCTGATAGCAGAAAGATTTAAATTCCACAGGAGAAATCAGCATAAAGATGAGAGCAATGCTGATTACCTTACGGAATTACGCAAGCTATCAAAGCACTGCCAGTTCGGAGCAGGACTGGCAGTTACCTTACGGGACAAATTTGTCTGTGGACTCCTGAGTGAAGGAACCCAGAAGAGGTTACTCTCAGAGAAAGAGCTGACGCTAGATAAGGCTTTCAGCGTGGCAGTATCGTATGAAGCAGCAGCAAGGGGAGCTGCGGAAATACAACAAAAGCCACAGGAATACGGTACCCACAAAATGACATGGGGATTTGCAAAATGTTATCGCTGTGGCAGAACAAACCATGACCAGAAGGACTGCTGGTCCAAGGACAAAATATGCAGGCAATACAGAAAGATGGGACACATTGCACGAGTTTGCAGGTCTGGGAAAAGACCAACGACAACAAAAAGGCTACTAAGGAACCGTACAGGAAAGTACAAAAGATGACGGACAGTAGTTCCACAGACCAGATGAGCGATAGTGAATCCGGGAACAAGAGACTAAGCTGTCTCAAACTTCACAACGTAATCGCAAAAGAGGATCACCGAACCGTTTGGGTCACCCTCACAATAGCAGGGTCCCAAGTCAAAATGGAATTGGATACAGGATCAGCTCTAACCGTCATGAATCAACGAGACTACGAGCGGCTATTCTCACACATACCCTTGAAAGAGACATCCATTGTCTTGAGGACGTATACGGGGCAAAAAGTATACCCCAGAGGAAAAATAAGGTTGCCTGTCGAATACAACGGCAAGAAAATACGGAAATTGTATCTCTACATTCTGCAAGATGGTGGACCACCGTTATTGGGACGTGAATGGATCAGAAAGATAAGTTTAGACTGGCACTCCATTCAGGCACTGACGGTGGCTGGTAAAAAGAATGACGACGTCACTCCTGGTCGATTGTCAACAATCTTAGCTGACGCCAAAGAGGTATTTCAACAAGAACTGGGCACTCTTAAAGGCGTAACTGCCTCGATAAAAATAGAGGAGAGTGCAATTCCCAAGTTTTTCAAAGCAAGACCGGTACCATATGCAATTCTCCCAGCCGTCGAGGCAGAGCTGGAGAAGGCAGGCGTGTTATCTAAGGTAGGCTGGAGCGAGTGGGCGACACCCATCGTTCCTGTCATGAAGAAAACGTTAAACAATAAGTCTGAGGAGCCAAGGAAGGTTCGCATCTGTGGGGACTTCAAAGTGACGGTGAACCCAGTCCTTCACACAGTACAATATCCTCTTCCAAGGATAGAAGATATCTTCGCCTCACTATCTGGAGGGAAGCGTTTTACAAAAATTGACCTAGCACAAGCATATTTGCAGATGGAGGTTGAAGAATCCTCTTGGAAGTATCTCACGATAAACACTCACAAAGGTCTTTACCAGTATAATCGACTGGTATTCGGAGTAGCATCAGCTCCGGCGATATGGCAAAGAGCAATGGAACAAGTCCTGCAAGGGATTCCAGGGACTCAGTGTTACTTGGACGACATCCTAGTGACAGGTGAAGATGACAGTGAACACCTTGCCAACCTAGAGCAGGTGCTCACTAGACTACGTGAACATGGGCTACGAGCCAATCGCCCTAAGTGCGAGTTTTTTAAGAAACAGATATCGTATTGTGGCCACGTGATTGATGAAGAGGGGTTGCATAAGTCCCCTGACAAAATTGAAGCGGTAGTTAAGGCTCCAGCACCTGAAAATGTGTCGCAACTGAGGTCATTCCTCGGATTGGTGAATTACTACCTTAAGTTTTTGCCGCATTTGTCCACAATTCTGCATCCACTGAACGCCCTACTAGGAACGGGAGTAGCATGGAAATGGAGCGATGAATGTAAGCGGGCCTTTCAGAAGAGTAAGGACCTAATCACTTTAAGAGAAGTATTGGCTCACTACAACCCATCACTACCGATAAGACTGGCGTGTGATGCGTCTCCCTACGGTGTTGGGGCGGTACTGTCACATAAATTCCTTGATGGTTCAGAGAGGCCGATAGCTTATGCATCATGCTCGTTAACTTCAGCCGAGCGTAACTACGCCCAGATTGACAGAGAGGCCCTCAGCCTGGTGTGGGGGGTGAAGAAGTTCAATCACTACCTGCACGGTCAGAAATTTACTCTACTAACTGATCATCAACCTCTCGTCTCCATTTTCAACCCTCAGAAGGGCGTACCGATAATGACGGCACAACGGCTACAGAGGTGGTCCCTTTTCCTAGGGGCACACCAATATGACATCGAGTACAAAGGAACTAAACAGCATGGGAATGCTGATGGATTGTCATGCCTACCGTTGCCGAAGGTGGAAGAAGAACTGGCAGTGGATCCAGTGGAGTTATTCCACTCGACTATAGTCGAATGTCTCCCTGTGACGAATGCAAACATAGAAAAGGAAACACAAAATGACCCGACACTCTCCTGGGTCTATGATTTAACGGTGAAGGGATGGCCAGCACATGGCGAACCACTGCTGCCAGCATTCTCGCCGAGAAGAGAACAGCTGTCAGTGTGCAGAGGAACCTTGATGTGTGGATCCAGAGTAGTAATTCCACCCAAATTGAAGGATAGAGTGCTCAATGAGCTTCATGAGGGTCATCTGGGAGGGGTAAAAATGAAGAACTTAGCCAGAGCGTTTGTGTGGTGGCCGGGAATCGATAGAGAAATCGAAGAGATGACCAAGAGCTGTACAGGATGCCAGAAGGTCCAAAACGCCCCACCACAAGCCCCTCTACATCCATGGGAGTGGCCCTCATCTCCATGGCAAAGGGTGCACATTGATTTTGCTGGTCCCTTTATGGACTCGATGTTTTTAATTGCGGTGGATGCACATTCAAAGTGGCCAGAGGTAATAAAAATGTCCTCAACCACCACAGAAAAAACTATCACAGTCTTACAAACCATATTCGCCAGGAATGGGCTGCCTGAACAGATTTGCTCTGACAATGGACCACAGTTTGTGTCTGAAGAGTTCCGGAGGTTCTTAAAGAACAATGGTGTTAAGCATTACACATCCACCCCATATCACCAAGCCACTAATGGATTGGCCGAGAGGTTTGTTCAAACATTCAAGAAGGCTATCAAGGCAATGTGTAATGAAGATATACCCCTACAACACAAGGTGGATAACTTCTTGTTTGCCTACCGGAATGCGACACATGCGGTTACCAACCAAACTCCAGCCATGATGTTCTTCAATTGAAGACTACGATGCCGCTTGGATTTGGTTAAGCCAAACGTCAGAAGAGATGTGGAGAACAGGCAGTTTCAGAATATGAATGAAAGGCCGACCAGGAGTTTTAAGATAGGTCAACCAGTTTTGGCCCGGGACTACCGCACAGAGAAATGGCAGCCAGGAACGATCTGTACACGGCAAGGACCTCTAATGTATACCGTGGACGTTGGAGAGAGCATTGTAAGATGCCATGCTGACCAGATTCTAGAGTCACTGGAAAACGTCAACTCCACACCACGATCTGATACACCTGGCGATGAAACCGACGTACCAATTGCATCTACCGCAGAATCGGTGATATTGGAAGCAGACGAACCAAACAACGACATTGATCCCGACTCAACCTTGCCAGAAGAACCTGATATCCCAAAGAGGCGCTATCCAGACAGAATCAGGAAGCCTCCTCAAAGACTGCACTTATAATTGCTTAATTTCACCAATGTATCTAGCAACCGTAATTGTAATTAGTTATTATTTAGTTGTTAAATGAATGTTATGTACTGTTTATCTAAAAGGGGAGGAATTGTTGTGTATGTACCTTTAAGGGAATAACTGGTCTCAGACTGCAGTACCGGCAGTGAACACCCCTGTATAAAAGGCCCTAGCAGGCTTCAGTAGTTTCAGTTTCCAGGTTGTCTCCATTCAGTAAAGACTTGTTATAATCAACTCCTGCAGTCCGTGTCTCAATTATACACGGACATAATAATATCCATCATGTTCCACCAGCAGTGGCACGACACCGGGAAGGGGATAAGGTGGGATGCCAGCCTGAAGGTGTGTGCGGTCCCATACACCCAGATCCCATTCAACGCCACTGAACTTGTGCCCCGCCCATGGCGCTGGCGGCGAGGTTATCCAGGGAAGATTGCCCCACCACCACCAAGGGACCAGGGAATGGATTGGTACTAGTCCCCACCGATCAGATGCTGTGCCAAGGGGTACACTACGCGGTAGCCTCCGTGATTTTAAACCTCACCGAGTTACATTTGCCGGAGTGGTGCCCCAAAGAAACAGAGCAGTTATACCAGGCCCTATTAATAGACTTGTTCCGAAAGTTTTACGAGTTTGATTTTGCCCACGTGGACAAGACCGAACTCTACACCACACGCCGGGAATTTTTGGGTAACCCAGGGAGACAAAGGAGGGGTGTATGGAATGATGTTTTTACTGTGTTTAACACTGGGTCCTCTGTCATCAACAGCTTAGATGACATAGAGCTGCAGACCCAGATAAACGGTTTAAAAACACAGTTAAAAGGGATATTACTGGATGAGAACAAGGTAGTGGGCTCGCAGTTGCATGAGGACCAGGCCATGACAGTCCATTTAAAAGAGATTATAGCCGAGTTGGAAAAGCACGCAAAGACGGTAAATGCTCTCATAAGGAAGGACAGAAATGCTTCTGACCAAGCTGCGCAGAATGAGGTGTGTGTGTTATACGGGGCGTGGTTACTGGGCGAGGGCCGCAGTAACCTGGAGGATTTAAAACAAGGTTTGGTCCCCTCCTGGATTAGCAACAAGCACCTCACAGTCCTCCACCCTTTTGAGAACGCACTGAGCCCGTGCCAACTCCGGCTAGCCTCCGAAGCCTATCCAGTCCCCGTGGATTGTGGGCGGTCCAACTACACAATCATGGGAGTAGTAGTTAGGATGCCGGTCATGGGTAGGACAGCCAGACCTGGGTATACAGGGTAGAGAACATTGGAGTCATTCGGGGGGGTGCACACATTCGGTTCACAGCGGTCCCACCTTACGTCATTAAGTGGGAGCACGCTATCACAGGTACTGACCTCTCAGGGTGCCGGAGCCCGGGAGTACACTTAATCCTGTGTCCCCAGCACTTGAATGCCTTCTCAAGACCGCAGTGTGGGTTCAGAGCTGCTGACGCGAAGCCTATAAATTGCACCATGGAGGCAATGGCACAAGGCCATGTTCCCCCGCAGGTAGCATATATAGGGGGTGGGACATACTGTGTCACCACCGGCGCATCCTACTACCAGCACGGACAGCACAGCTGGTGCCCGGTTAGTGACAGCAGTTTCTGTTTTAAACCCAAGGCAGAAGTTCGAGTGGCCCAGGAGCAAATTGTTCCCATCCCTGAACCCTCCACTGTTCACCTCACTGTGAAGGAGAATTTTACAAACTTGCAGAAGTACGTAGCGCACTTTGACTACGAAATTCCCCCTCTCCCTGAACATTTGACCAAAATTCTAAAAGCCGTTATAGTTTCACAGAAATATTTCCACACTCTCGAGCAGAAAACAGTAGAGATAGGGACTAAGATATTGGATATTGTGACTCCACCCTGGTGGAACCTTTTCAATAATATGGAGGTCCCTTCGTGGGTCAGACTGGCTTCTCACATTCTCGTGGTTTGCCAGTTAGGGATAGTGCTGTATTTAGTTTGCATCCAGTGTAAGGGAAAAGGTCGGTGGTCAGAATTCCGAAAGCAGAGCTTTTGGAAAGAACATTATGTAAAGGTGGAGGAAGATAGCCAGTTTAAGTTTTCCTGTATTTCAATTGAAGAATTGTTGTTTCTTTGTGTTTGTTTTTTTAATTAAAGGTTTTTCTTTTGTTGTTTTCTTTTGTGACGCGGTTTAATAAAGATATGTGTACCAAGTGGTGCAGGTGTGTAGGTCCCCTCCATGTTTGGATATGTGTGTAAAGCCTGTAATTTTACTCTTTGTATGCTGATGTACACTACATTTTCGAGGAATGGGAAGTGCATGTGTCGTGGGTGTATTAGATAGATAATTACAGGGGAAGGCTGACTATGAAGGGTCAGAAAAATTTTGCTCACTTTGGAAAAGTATGATTCTTCAAGCAAGTTTTAGTATCACAGGGGGGGAATGTAAGATTCGCAAAATTTGTGCATTTCCCCGAAGGTTATTATCGATAAAAGGGACCCTGCGTGGACATTTCTTTTGAAATTAAAAAGGGTACCCAAGATGGCGTCCGTGCCTCGTGGCAGAAAGCCTGCAGGTCTCCAAAATGGATTCTGCAGCCCAAGCAGTTTGAGGGAAATCGAAACTAAGGCTGCAGGTTTCTTGTGAAAAGGACATTGTGATTTGGGACCCAGACAAACTGTGAATTATGTATTAGGCCGAATCAGAGGCAGATCTGAATTCAATGAGGCCTACAGTTAAAGCCATCAAACAGTCTGCATACATAATCGGAAACAGATTAAACACATCCATCGAGGCTGGACAAGCCCATCAAGGACTTTCAGGACAATACGAGTCAATTATTGGGCCGATAGATGCAATTACCGGCCATCTAAAAACCCGTCAGTATAGATTGCTACCATTATTTTAACTAGCCCGCCAAAAATAAAACAAAGAACTAACCTGACTTGGCGGGCAGATAAGGTTTTTCGACGAAGGTATAATTGAAGGCCCCCAGGTGGCAAGGCGTGGTCGGTAGTCGTTGGAAGAAGATGACTGCTGCTCGGCTGCTATCGGTATTGCCGCTCCCCGGTCCTTCGGCCCCTCACCCTCGTGGCTGCCACTCTTTCCCCCGTCCCGCGCTTACTCCCTGACCTTTGCCTGTGCCCCCTCCAACTCCATCTAGACTCGCCCCAACACCGGGTTGGGCGAACATGGGCAATTCAAGCCAGGCGAAGCGGGACGCGATGAGGGGAGGAGGAAGACCACTCGGGGAAGGCCAACTGAGGGTAGGCTTCAAATTTTCGGGCCTTCCGCCTCAGCCGACCTGCGAGTATCTTCATGCAAACTCAAGCTGCCGGCGAAGAATCATCCCTGTGCAAGGTAAAGTACCCAAGCAGAGACTGTAACTTTGGGGTACTCAAACCTGGACAACGCCCTTGCAGCACCCGGAGACCACGTGACGACGGCAGGCTCCAGAGAGCACCAAGAGCGAACCCCGAACCCAACCACTGTTTGAGTCTAACAAACCCTTTTATTGGTGAGCATGAATTCTGACCCCTCATAGATTAACCTAGTTAGGTATAGGGGGTGGGTTAAGGATAAGGGGATTGTTAAGATAGTTGTTTTCCCTCGATGTGCCGTGTGTTCCCCATTCCCTGTATAAGTATAGTATTATTATGACTCTCTTGTAATTTTTGCCTGTAGAAGTGCACACTAATAATTTTCCACAAGATTGTATCAAGTTTTTCCTCTTCAATAAAATCTTGGTTTTGTTTACATCCAACCACCTGTCTACTCAAGTTATCTCTGTATCGCTGCCTGTATCTAAGTCCGGTGTCCAGAACCCAGGGGGCGAGCGATTTGAACCGCTCAAGGAAGGTAGTCAGTGGCAAAGCTGACTGACCTGAACCCGCCTGTGCACAAAGAAACCCCTACACAAGATAGATGAGTTGACAGCACAAATAGAAATAAATGGTTATGATCTGATAGCCATTACAGAGACGTGTTTTTTTAAATTTGCTTATGGGATCTGGGTGTCACTGGCAAGGCCAGCATTTTTTGCCCATCCCCAGTTGCCCTTGAGAAGGTGGTGGTGAGCCGCCTTCTTGAACTGCTGCAGTCCGTGTGGTGAAGGTACTCCCACAGTGCTGTTAGGTAGGGAGTTTGACCCAGCGACGATGAAGGATCGGTGATATACTTCTAAGTCAGGGTGGTGTGTGACTTGGAGGGGAACTTGGAGGTGGTGGTGTTCCCATGCATCTGCTGCCCTTGTCCTTCTAGGTGGAAGTTGTCGCGGGTTTGGGAGGTGCTGCCGAAGAAGCCTTGGCGAGTTGCTGCAGTGCATCTTGTAGATGGTACGCACTGCAGCCACGGTGCGCTGGTGGTGGAGGGAGTGAATGTTTAAGGTGGTGGATGGGGTGCCAATCAAACGGGCTGCTTTATCCTGGATGGTGTCGAGCTTCTTGAGTGTTGTTGGAGCTGCACTCATCCAGGCAAGTGGAGAGTATTCCATCACACTCCTTACTGGTTGCAAAGTGACCAAGGCTGGGAACTGAATATTCAGGGGTATTTGCCATTTCGTAAGGATAGGCAGGAAGGAAAAGGAGGTGGTGTAGCTCTATTAATAAGGGATGAGATCAGTGCAGTAATGAGAAATTATATTGGCCTAGAAGATCAAGACGTAGAATCAGATTGGGTGGCGATAAGAAATAATGGCCTAGAAATTCAGTTGGGCGCTGCAAGCTTTGCGCCCAGTTGGCGCCTAAAGAGGGTTTCTGCGCCAGTATAAGAGGTTGCGCTGATATTCAGCGCTGCGGTAATGGCGGCGGTAGCCAGTAGCGCTGCGCCAACACCGATGACGTCATCGGTGTGCGCAGTGCCCCGGTACCGCCCCGCTTCCAGCCCAAACCCCATATTTAGTTGCAGCCGCCTCTTCTGCAGCGGCCGCAAACAACGTTCGTGAAACGGGGCCGTACTGCTGCGCTACTGGGGCGCTTTAAGGTGGAGGTGCGGCCAGCCGCTTTTTCGGCGGCCGCCTGCCCGCACCTCCCTCCCCGGCCTCCTCCACCACCCCCCCGCGGCATTGGTGGCTGATTCCCGTGAGTCCGGCACTTCTCCGTGGTGCTGGGCTCATTTGCTGGCAGAATCCAGCGGCAATCTCACGGCTGCAGGCAGCTCCTCCTTAAGAGAAGGAGGAGGCCTGCAGTACCCCAGCCTGCCGCACCGCATCGGGTGGCGCAGCGGCAGCTGGAGCGCTGAAATTCACTTTCAGCACCCCAAGCGGAGGCGGGCACACCCTGGAACAGCGCCCGGTTCCGAATTGGGGCGCTAAAAGTGAATTTCTGGCGGTCGCAATGGGCTCCGCGCGCAGCGCTAACTTTTGGGCGTTAGCCTGCTGGCGGGGCCTAACTGAATTTCTAGGCCAATAAGCCTAAAAAGTCACTGGTGGTAGTGGCCTACAGCCCCCAAACAGTAGCCACACTGTAGGACAGAGAATAAATCAAGAAACAATAGAGGCTTGTAAGAAAGTTATGGCTATAATCATGGGAGATTTTAATCTTCATATTGATTGAACAAAGCAAATTGGCAAAGGTAGACTTAAGGAAGAGTTCTTAGAGTGTTTACGGGAGGGTTTCTTGGAACTATATGTTGTGGAACCAACCAGGGAGAAGACTATTTTAGATCTGGTAATGTGTAACAAGGCTGGATTAATTAATGATATCGAAGTGAAGGCTCCTCTTGGGAAGAGTGATCATAGCATGGTAGAATTTCAAATTCAGTTTGAGGGTGAGAAAGCTAGGCCTCAAACCAGTGTTCTGAACTTAAACCAAGGTAATTAACAAAAGTATGAAGGCAGACTTGGTTAAAGTGGACTGGAAAATATATTACAGGATAAGACTGTAGAAAAGCAATGGCAAACACTGAAGGAGATATTTAATAACTCTCAGCAAAAATATATTCCAGTGTAAAAGAAAGACTCTAAGAGAAGGATGAAACATCCATGGCTAACTAAGGAAGTAAAGGATGGTATCAAATTGAAACAAATTGAAAACAAAAGCTTACAATGTTGCGAAGAATAGTGAATGGCCAGAGGATTGGGAAACTTTTAAAAACCAGCAGAGAACGACTAAAGAAATGATAAAGAGAGAGAAGATAGCTTATGAGAGTAAGCTAGCAAGAAATATAAAAACAGACAGTAAGAGCTTCTACAGGTATATAAAAAGGAAGAGTGTAGCTAACGTAAATGTTGATCCCCTAGAGGATGAGTCTGGTGAATTAATAATGGGGTACAGGGAAATGGTGGAAACTTTGAACAAATATTTTGTATCGGTCTTCACGGTAGAAGACACTTAAAGCATCCCAATAATGGATAATCAAAGGGCTATTGTGGTGGGGTGTGGGGGGGGGAACTTAAAACAATCATTATCACTAGAGAGAAAGTACTGGGCAAACTAATGGGACTAAAGGTGGACAAGTCCCCTGGACCCAATGGCCTGCATCCTAGAGTCTTAAAAGAGGTGGCTGCAGAGATAGTGGATGCATTGGTTGTAAGCTACCAAAATTCCCTGGATTCTGGAGATGTCCCAGCAGACTGGAAAACCGCAAATGTAACGCCCCTATTTAAGAAAGGAGGGAGACAGAAAGCAGGCAACTATCGACCAGTTAGCCTAACATCTGTCATTGCGAAAACGCTAGAGTCCATCATTAAGGAAGTGATAGCAGGACATTTAGAAAATCATAATATAGTAAAGCAGAGTCAGCATGGTTTTATGAAAGGGAAATCATGTTTGACAAATTTGCTGGAGTTCTTTGAGGATGTAATGAGCAGGGTGGATAAAGGGGAACCAGTAGATGTAGTGTATTTGGATTTCCAGAAGGCATTCGATAAGGTGCCACATAAAAGGTTATTACACAAGATAAGAGCTCATGGGGTTGGCATAATATATTAGCATGGATAGAGGATTGGCTAACTAACAGAAAACAGAGAGTCGGGATAAATGGGTCATTTTCAGGTTGCCAAACTGTAACTAGTGGGGTGCCGCAGTGATCAGTGCTGGGGTCTCAGCTATTTACAATCTATATCAATGACTTGGATGAAGGAACTGATTGCAATGTAGCCAAATTTGCTGATGATACAAAGATAGGTGGGAAAGCAAATTGTGTGGAAGACGCAAAGAATCTCCAAGGGGATATAGATAGGCTAATTGAGTGGGCAAAAATCTGGCAAATGGAGTTTAATGTGGGAAAGTGTGAAGTTATCCACTTTGGTAGGAAAAATAAAAAAGCAATTATTATTTAAATGGGGAGAAATTACAAAATGCTGAGGTACAGAGGGATCTGGGGGTCTGTGTACATGAATCACAAAAAGTTAGCATGCAGGTACAGAAAGTAATTAGGATGGCAAATGGAGCGTTGGCCTTTATTGCAAAGGGAATGGAATATAAAAGTATGGCAATCCTGTTACAACTGTACAGGGTGTTGGTGAGACCACACCTGGAGCACTGCGTACAGTTTTTGTCTCCTTATTTAAGGAAGGATATACTTGCATTGGAGGCAGTTCAAAGAAGGTTCACGAGGTTGACTCCTGGGATGGAAGGGTTGTCTTATGAGGAAAGGTTGAGCAGGTTGGACCTATACTCATTGGAGTTTAGAAGAATGAGAGGCGATTTTATTGAAACATATAAGATTCTGAAGGGGCTTGACAAGGTAAATGCTGTGAGGATGTTTCCCCTCGTGGGGGAATCTAGAACTGGGGGCATAATTTCAGAATAAGGGGGCACCCTTTTAAATCGGAAATTAAGAGGAATTTCTTCCCTCAGAGGGTCGTGAATCTTTGGAATTCTCTACCCCAGAGAGCTGTGGAGGCTGGGTCATTGAATATATTTAAGGTGGAGATAGACAGATTTTTGAATGATAAGGGAGTCAAGGTTTATGGGGGGCAGGCAGGAAAGTGGAGTTGAGGCCAAGATCAGATCAGCCATGATCTTATTGAATGGCGGAGCAGGCTCGAGGGGCCAAATGACCTACTCCTGCTCCTACGTCTTATGTTCTTAATTTAAGACAGTAGCACAAGTGGAGGTCTTAGTAACAAGAAAATCCCGACAGAAAGGCACTTATCCATTGAGACAGTATAAGGAGCTCCACTTGAGGAGGTGCAAGAGGGAATTAAATGAGCTGAAATGTAACCAAAAGCATTCCATTTTCTCGGAGGAAAATAAGCTGTAATAGCTATGTTTGTATAGTTACAGATAGTGTACAACTGCTCTGCTCTTGTATTACCATTGCAGAAGTGAAATGTTTACACAGACCTATAGACTAATCACTGTCTCACAGACACTGGAGAATCCCAAGGGTTCAAAGACAAGAAGACCACCAATCACCAGAAACCTTATTACACTCATACTACCACTTAGCACAGCCCAAAAAGTTACCTTGAAGGACACAGACAATGAAAGGAATGAACCATAGAATGTTACAGCAGCGAAACAGGCAACTTGTCCCACCAAGTCTGCACGGGTGTTTATTTTCCACGCGTTACTAGTCTAATCCCTGCTGGCTCCCTATAACCTTTAATATTCCTCTCCTTAAAGCAACTAATTCTCTTTTTTTTAAATGGTAGACTCTACTTCAACAAAGGTTTGTGGCAAAGAATTCTGCATTCTAACTCCCCCGATCCCACACTGTGTAAATACATCAGGGCAGAAAATTTGTGTGATGTCCATGCTGGCTGTTATAAATTTGAGTTTGCCATAGTTACCTTCTTGGGTCTGCTGGTGTCAGTCGCTTCTGTAAGTGGTCTTACGGGAGTTGATCACACTGCTCTATATCTACTTGCATGATAGTGTAACCCAGGGGCATAACAAAGCATCCCCTTGGGATCGGAACTGAATATTTGTGTCTTTCGCAAGAATGCTTCTTCAATCCCTCTGGAGGTGGGCCAAGCAACTATTTGGTGAACAAGGCCTGATATGAATCGATTTGAACAAGGTGTCTCCTAACTGTTTCTCTAGCAGTTCTGACCTATTTGCCCTTGCAGCTTACTGTTTAAAAACCTGAAATAACAACAGAAAATGCGGGAAACACTCAGAAGGTCAGGCAGCATTGAGGAAAGAGAAAAACAGAGTCAACGTTTCGGGTCGAGGACCCTTCGTCAGAACATTCAGGTCTTTGGCCCGAAATGTTGACTCTGTTTTTCTCTCTCCTCGATGCTGCCTGACCTGCTGAGTGTTTCCAGCATTTTCTGTTGTTATTTCAGATTTCCAGCATCCGCAATATTTTGCTATTGTTTAAAAACCTGAGTACCTAACATTGCATCCTATTTTGAAAAGCCTCTCTGCCAGTCTGTGTCTCAGTATCTATCTCTTTGTTTGCAGCTAACAAGAAAGAATCACCAATCGAGTGTTTTGAATTACCCAGATAGGCTAAATGTGTGCTTATTTACAGTTTACAGGGAAACAACATCAAAGCAAACTCATAAGCATCTTAAATACCAATCGTCCCAGCCTTTTTCTTAAACTTGTCTGAATACACAATAATTTAAAGACCCAACATTAAAAAGTAACTCTTTTTTCCAAATCTTTTCTTGTGAAAAATGGCCAGCAAAATCCCTTAAACATGTCACTGGTGTAAGTGCCTATCAGTGAGATCTGGCATTGACCCCACCAATGAATGCGGGGGCAAAGGGAGATCACCCTATTTGCTTAAACCCAACAGGCACCCACGCCATTAAGGGTGTACTTCCCAAAATGCATCTCCAAGGCTTGTGTAGCTCCAATGTAGTTTAACACACCCAAAAAAGAACTCCTCTTTAAGGGAAAGCAACCTCCTTTTAAATGCAACAGAAAACGCTGGAAAAACTCAGCAGGCCAGGCAACTTCCATGGAGAGAGAAACAGAGTTAACGTTTCAGGTCGAAGACCCTTCGTCAGAACTAAGAAAAAAGCAGGAAATGAAACGCATTAAAAAGCAAGTTTGGGGGCTGGGAAATGGGGGAGGGGATAAAAGAACAAAAGGGAAGGTCTGTGAGAGGTGAAGAAACATTAAGAGATATTCAAGGCGAGACAAGATGGTAATAGGACAGGTGAAGAAACAGACAATGGCTCTAAATGAGGTGTGAAATGCGTTGGCAGAATGAAAGACAGCTGCCATGTGGGAGAGAAAAAAAAGGCACAAACCAAAAGTGTGGATAAAAAATATAATGGGGGCCGAGGATATGATCTGAAGTTGTTGAACTCGATATTGAGTCCCGAAGGCTGTAAAGTGCCTAATCGGAAGATGAGGTGCTGTTCCTCGAGCTTACGCTGAGCTTCCGTGGAACAATGCAAGAGGCCGAGGACGGTGAGGTCTGAGTGGGAATGGAGTGGTGAATTGAAATGACAGGTGACCGGAAGCTCAGGGTCACCCTTACGGACTGAACGGAGGTGTTCTGCAAAGCGGTCACCCAATCTGCATTTGGTTTCCCCAATGTAGAGGAGACCACATCGTGAGCAGCGAATACGGTATACTAGATTGCAAGAAGTACAAGTAAATCGCTGTTTCACCTGGAAGAGGTGTTTGGGCCCCTGGACAGTGGAAAGGGAGGAGGTATAAGGGCAGGTGTTGCATCTCCTGCGCTTGCACAGGAAGGTGCCAGGTGAAGGGGAAGGGGTGCTGGGGGCGATAGAGGAGTGGACTAGGGTGTCTCGGAGGGAGCGGTCCCTATGGAATGCTGAAAGGGGAGGGGAGTGGAAGATGCATTTGGTGGTGGGATCATGTTGGAGGTGACGGAAATGGCGGAGGATGATCCATTGAATGTGGAGGCTGGTGGGGTGAAACGTGAGGACAAGGGGAACCCTATCGTGGTTGCGGCAGGGAGGGGCAGGGGTGAGGGCAGAAGTGCGGGAGATAGAACGGACACGGTCGAGGGCTGTGTCAACCACGGTAGAGGGGAATCCTTGGTTGAGGAAAAAGGAAGACATGTCGGAAGCACTGGTGTGGAAGGTGGCATCGTCGGAGCAGATGCGGCGGAGACAGAGAAACTGGGAGAATGGAATAGAGTCCTTACAGGAGGCGGGGTGGGAGGAAGTGTAGTCCAGGTAGCTGTGGGAGTCAGTGGGCTTGTAGTGAATGTTGGTCAATAACCTATCCCCAGAGATGGAGACAGAGAAGTCGAGGAAGGGAAGGAAAGAGTCGGAGATGGACCATGTGAAGGTGAGGGAAGGGTGGAAATTGGAGGCAAAGTGAATGAAATTGTCTAGTGCTGCAAGTCCAGAGGGAGGTAGGTTGGAGTGAGTGAGGGGAGCAGAGAAATGGAGACCTCCCTCTGAACTTGCAGCACTCCATTCTCTCAGATCCAACCCCGACATTGTCATTAAACCTGCTGACAAGGGTATGGCTGTTGTTGTTTGGCGAACCGACCACTACCGAGCGGAAGCTGAACGGCAACTCTCCGACACCTCCTCCTACCTCCACCTGGACCATGACCCCACTACCAAACATCAAACCACCGTTTCCAAGACCTCATCTCCTCTAGAGATCTTCCCCCAATGGCCGCCAACCTCATAGTTCCCCAACCCCGCACAGCCCGCTTCTACCTCCTTCCCAAGATCCACAAACAGGACTGCCCTGGTAGACCCATCGTTTCAGCTTGTTCTTGCCCCACGGAACTTATCTCTTCCTATCTCGACTCTATTTTTTCTCCCCTTGTACAGTCCCTTCCCACCTACATCCACGACTCTTCCGACGCCCTCTGCCACTTTAACAGTTTCCAGTTTCCTGGCTCCAACCGCCTCCTATTCACCATGGACGTACAATCCCTCTATACCTCCATCTCCCACCAGGATGGCCTGAGGGCACTCCGCGTCTTCCTTGAACAAGGCCCAACCAGTCCCCATCCCCCACCACCCTCCTCCACCTGGCTGAACTTGTTCTCACATTGAACAACTTCTCCTTTGACTCCACTCATTTCCTCCAAATTAAAGGTGTTGCTATGGGTACCCGCATGGGTCCTAGCTATGCCTGCCTTTTCGTGGGGTAGGTGGAACACTCTTTGTTCCAGTCCTACTCGGGTCCCCTCCCTCACCTCTTTTTCCGGTACATTGATGACTGTATCGGTGCCATTTCCTGCTCTCGCCCTGAACTAGACAATTTCATTCACTTTGCCTCCAATTTCCACCCTTCCCTCACCTTCACATGGTCCATCTCCGACTCTTCCCTTCCCTTCCTCGAATTCTCCGTCTCCATCTCTGGGGATAGGTTATTGACCAACATTCAGTACAAGCCGACTGACTCCCACAGCTACCTGGACTACACTTCCTCCCACCCCGCCTCCTGTAAGGACTCTATTCCATTCTCCCAGTTTCTCCGTCTCCGCTGCATCTGCTCCGATGAGGCCACCTTCCACACCAGTGCTTCCGACATGTCTTCCTTTTTTCTGAACCGAGGATTCCCCACTACCATGGTTGACACGGCCCTCGACCATGTCCGTTCTATCTCCAGCACTTCTGCCCTCACCCCTGCCCCTCCCTCCCGGAACCATGATAGGGCTCCCCTTGTCCTCACCTTTCACCCCACCAGCCTCCACATTCAACAGATCATCCTCCACCATTTCCGCCACTTCCAACGTGATCCCACCACCAAACGCATCTTCCCCTCACCTCCCCTTTCAGCATTCCATAGGGACCACTCCCTCCGAGACACCCTAGTCCACTCCTCTATCACCCCAGCACCCCTTCCCCTTCGCCCAGCACCTTCCCGTGCAAACGCAGGAGATGCAACACATGCCCTTATACCTCCACCCTTCCCACTGTCCAGGGCCCCAAACACCCCTTCCAGGTGAAACAGCGATTTACTTGTACTTCTTGCAATTTAATATACTGTATTTGCTGCTCACGATGCGGTCTCCTCTACATTGGGGAGACCAAATGCAGATTGGGTGACCGATTTGCAGAAAACCTCCGTTCAGTCCGTAAGGGTGACCCCGAGCTTCCGGTTGCCTGTCATTTCAATTCACCGCTCCATTCCCACTCAGACCTCACCGTCCTCAGCCTCTTGTATTGTTCCACGGAAGCTCAGCGTAAGCTCGAGGAACAACACCTCACCTTCCAGACTCAATATCGAGTTCAACAATTTTAGATCATAACCTCGGCCCCCATTATATTTTTATATATTTTTTATCCACACTTTTGGTCTGTGCCTTTTTTTTTTCTCTCCCACATGACAGCTGTCTTTCATTCTGCCAGCGCATTTCACACTTCATCTAGAGCCATCCTTTGTTTCTTCACCTGTCCTATTACCATCTCGTCTCGCCTTGAATATCTCTTAATGTCTCTTCACCTCTCACAGACCTTCCCTTTTGTTCTTTTATCCCCTCCCCCATTTCCCAGCCCCCAAACTTGCTTTTTAATCCGTTTCATTTCCTGCTTTTTTCTCAGTTCTGACAAAGGGCCTTCGACCTGAAACGTTAACTCTGTTTCTCTCTCCACGGATGGTGCCTGGCCTGCTGAGTTTTTCCAGCGTTTTCAGTTGTTATTTCGGATTTCCAGTATCCGCAGTATTTTGCTATCCTTTTAAATGCAGCTGGCTGCCCCAATCTTGCAGTTGAAAGGTAATCAGCTTGAAGGTCTGACTCCCTGAACACGCCTTCCATGTGCAGAGAGCTGAGGCAAATAAGAAATGGGCCTTATATCGCAAAAAATCAGCACAACCCATCCAGAGCCGGATTAATGCATGAACCTACGGGACCCTTGCCCAGGAGCCACAGCCAAATATGGGAACCCGACCAGGAGCACCATTCAAATATGGGGCCTTCATAAAACTCATCATAATGCAGAAAAACTGCATACAACTGCTGTGTCAAAGTAATCCAGCATTTAAAAATCCTGCTTGATTATTAATGCAGTGTGTAAACATTCTACAGGCCTATTTCTTCATGTGTTTTATTACATGTTTGTGTTTTAATGGGCGGTGGGGGTGTGGGTGAGATTGTGTGGGTGATGAAGAGGGGCCTAAGTGTTCTGGGTGTCCAGAGCACCAAGAATTCTTAATTCGGCTCTGAGCCCAGTCCCCCTACTCCCCCTGCTGCCCCCCCCCGCCCCCCACCCCCCACCACTGTGGGGCATCTGCATCATGGGCATGTTTGTAAGATCTCACAAAATTGCTGCTAAAATTATTTTTTTAGGTTGTGACCTCTGTTCTTCTGTACATTTAGATCAAGACCACTGCCACTAAATTCTCTTGCAATTATTAATTGGAATCTGTAAATAAATAAGATATTTAGCAATTGCTTGTCTGTCCTAAGAGAGATCAATTCAATATGATTATATTGCTACTTTTTGTCAGACTGAAAATTGTGATTCTGCTGGTGCTAACATTGATCTCTCGTACAATGGATGGTCAGCCACACAACAGCAACGAATTTATAACTGGTCTTTTTCTCAACTGTGATAGCAACAAGAGGTCAAATTAGAAATTGCTGCTGGCTCACCATTTCACTTTTAGAAAAACCTGCTTCCTTTCTCTATAGCTAAGTAAAAGAACAGATAATCTCTCACTGATGCTCACCATCACCTTGATAGGTCCAAGAAAAATGAAATGTTGATTAGTAGACAGTAGTCAGAGGCCAGCTTAATTTCCTTTTCTGAAGCTGGATTCAAACTCCTATCTTCCATGGTGAAAGCATTGTCACAAGTAACATACATACATCCTTGATTGCTTTAAACTCGCTGTCTACATTTTTTATTCTGAGCTTGTATTAAGCTACAGTGTCATCTCTATTCAGTCCTTTGGTGATTTTACTGAAATTTTCAAGGAAACAAAAATAGCAGCACTATCATTAAAAAAATCAGCTTTTACCTGTGAAGTTATTGTCATTGAATGTTCAATCTACTGTCAACAAGATATGCGCTTTAGTTTCTAAGAAGGGTGTCCTGGCCAAGTAAACCGAAAATCTACATCTATTGATGTTTTTGATTAACATTCCATCATACGTGTTCTACCCTTAATGTTGTGTTAAAATTATATGATAGGCATTGAATTCAAATTGACAGTTTAAGGTCATATTTATCTGTTTCAGAGCATCGTATATATCTATTGGTAAATCTGATAGCAGGGACCGCAGATTCTGCCTGGGCAAAAACCCCAAGGGGAATAATGGCACGCACCATTTGTACCTGTCCAAAGTCAAGTCAACCTGCTGCAGTTTCTGAGGCTAGTCTAATTTTAATAATTGTGGCAAGCTCCCAGACACCTTTGTTTGCAAGCTCACCATTCGACGGGCAGGATGTTATGAGCTGCGGCAGTTTAAAGGAGCCAGCATATGAGAAATTCTGGAGGAAGCAAATTAGAAAAGTTAGATTGCAAGCAATGTCTTCCCGATCTGCTGGAGGGCACGGTGCCCACCAGTTTACTGGTGATGTTCTAAAAGCATTTCTGTCAGAAGTTAGACAGTGGAGGAGTAGCACAAGCCCCAAAGGAGGGCAGTGCCTGCAAATGAAACAACCCCACTTATGGCAACATAGTGCCAGAATTCCATTTAATGATCTCAGCAGGTCAGTCAAAATAAGAGTCAGCAACACTTTTTAAGAATGCATTGTTCCAAATATCTCAAGCATATACAGTCTCCTCCCCTGATACTCAGCCAAAGTGCTTAAGTTCCTTTCTATCGATGCCCAGATGGTCACATGGTGCCCTTTACACTCCCAGACCTTCATCTGGAAGTCTTCATTAACTCACAGCATTATATGTGTGGCATCAAGGATCCCTCGTAAAACTGAAGCCAATGGGAATCAGGGGGAAAATGCTCCACTGTCTGGTGTTATACCTAGCACAAAGGAAAATGGTTGTAGTGGCTGAAGGTCAATCATCCTGAAGCCCCAGGACATCGCTGCAGGAGTTCCTCAGGGCAGTGTCCTGGGCCCCACCATCTTCAGTTGCTTCATCAATGACCTTCCCTCCATCATAAGGTCATCAGTGGGGATGTTCGCTGATGACGGCACAGTGTTCAGTTCCATTTGCAACTCCTCAGATAATGAAGCAGTCCATGCCCGCCTGCAGCAAGACCTGGACGACATTCAGGCTTGGGCTGATAAGTGGCAGGTAACAATCGCATCACACAAGTGCCAGGCAATGACTATCTCCAACAAGCGAGAGTCTAACCACCGCCCCTTGACATTCAATGGCAATGCCATCTCCAAATCCCTCACCATCAACACCCTGGGGGTCACCATTGACCAGAAACTTAACTGGACCAGCTACATAAATACTGTGGCTACAAGAGCAGGTTAGCGGCTGGGTATTCTGCGGTGAGTGTCTCACCTCCTGACTCCCCAAAGCCTTTCCACCATCTACAAGGCACAAATCAGGAGTGTGATAAGAACATAAGAAATAAGAGCAGGAGTAGGCTATACGGCCCCTCGATCCTGCTCTGCCAATCAATAAGATCATGGCTGATCATCGACCTCAACTCCATTTTCCCACCCGATCTCCATATCCCATGAGTCCCCTAGCGTCTAAAAATCTATCTATCTCAGCCTTGAATACACTCAAAGGGGGAAAATTTGGGTCATGCCCCCTTTGGGGTGCTAACTTTGCCGGGGCGCTACTTTTAGCGCCCCGAAAAAATTAGCGCCCCCACACCCGAAATTCACTGGTAGCGCCCCAAGAGGGAGGAAGACTGGAAGCGCTCCGCCTCCCTCTTGGGGCGCTGCGAGTGAATATCACGGCGATACATGTCGTGGTACTGCAGGCCTTCCTCCCCTTATTAAAGGGGAGGGGCATTGCACAGCACAACCCGGGGCCCAGCTGGGCCACCAGGGATTGGAGTGCCGGCAAAAGAGCCCGGCACTCAAGAGAAGTGCCGGGCTCACGGAGCGTAGCCGGCACCCCTTGGGGAGGCTGCACAGGAGGCCGGGGACAGCATCGGGGACAGGTCCTGGCAGGCAGCCAGCAACAAAAATGGCCGCTCGGCATCTCCCCTTTAATTTGCGCCTCCCTGGCCGCAGGTAGGCCCCCCCCCATACCCTGTCGGACATAGCGTGCGGCGGTAAGTCAGAGGGCGCTACCATAGATCGCAGTCGGGGCACGAGCGGGGCGCTGTGCACGGCGATGATGTCATCACCAGAGGAGCTGCGCCATGGGGCGCTAACAGTTACCACTGCCACTAACCTCCTGCTGAGGCGCTAGTTGCTTTGTGCCCCGTTAACGCCCTCTTAGGGTAAATCAACTGAATTTTTCCCCCAAAGACTCAGCACTCAGCCCTCTGAGGCAGAGAATTCCAAAGATTCATAACCCTCTGGGTGAGGAAATTCCTCCTCATCTCAGTCTTAAATAGCCTATCCCTTATCCTGAGATTATGCCCCCTAGTTCTAGACACTCCAGCCAGGGGAAACAACCTCGCAGCATCTACACTCTCAATCCCCTTCAGAATCTTGTATGTTTCAATGAGATCACCTCTCATTCTTCTAAACTCCAGAGAGTATAGGCCCATTCTACACAATCTCTCATCACAGGACAGCCCTCTCATCCCAGGAATCAATCTAGTGAACCTTCGTTGCATCACCTCCAAGGCAAGTATATCCTTCCTTAGATAAGGAGACCAAAACTGTGCACAGTACTCCAGGTGTGGTCTCACCAAGACCCTCTCCAATTGTAGCAAGACTTCCTTACTCTTATACTCCAACCCCCTTGCAATAAAGGCCAAAATGCCATTTGCCTTCCTTATTGCTTGCTGTACCTGCATGCTAACTTTTTGTGTTTCTTGCACGAGGACCCCCAAATCTTTCTGAACACCAACATTTGAAAGTTTCTCACCTTTTAAAAAAAATTCTCTTTTTCTATTCTTCCTACCAAAGTGAATAACCTCACATTTCCCTACATTATGCTCCATCTGCCACCTTACTGCCCACTCACTCAGTCTATCTATATCCCTTTGCAGATTCTTTGTGTTTTCCTCACAGCTTACTCTCCCACCTAGCTATGTATCATCAGCAAACTTGGATACATTGCACTCGGCCGCCTCATCTAGGTCATTCATATAGATTGTAAATAGCTGAGGCCCCAACAATGATCCTTGCGGCACCTCACTAGTTAGATAGAAACATAGAAGTTAGGAGCAGGAGTAGGCCATTCGGGCCCTCGAGCCTGCTCCGCCATTCAGTGATCATGGCTGATCATCCAAATTCAGTACCTTGTCCCTGCTTTCTCCCTATATCCCTTGATCCCCTTAGCCTTAAGAAATATATCTAACGCCTTCTTGAATATATTTAATGAATTGGCCTCTACTGCCTTCTGTGGTAGAGAATTCCACAGGTTCACCACTCTCTGGGTGAACAAATTCCTCCTCATCTCAGTCCTAAATGGCTTACCCCTTATCCTTAGACTGTGACCCCTGGTTCTGGACTCCCCCACCATCGGGAACAGCCTTCCTGCATCTAGTCTGTCTAGTCCTGTTAGAATTTTATAAGTTTCAATGATATCCCCTCTCATTCTTCTGAACTCTAGCGAATATAAGCCTAATCAAACCAATCTCTCTTCATACGTCATTCCTGCTATCCCAGGTATCAGTCTGATGAATCTCCGCTGCACTCCCTCCAAGGTAAGAACATGCTTCCTCAGATAAGGCGACCAAAACTGCACACAATACTCAAGGTGTGGTCTCACCAAGGCCCTGTACAACTGCAGCAAGACATCCTTGCTCCTGTACTCGAATCCTCTCGCTATGAAGGCCAGCGTACCATTTGCCTTGTTAACTGCCTCCAGCACCTGCATGCTTACCTTCAGCGACTGGTGCATAAGGACACCAGGTCTCGTTGCACTTCCCCTTTTCCCAATCTATTGCCGTTCAGATAATAATCTGCCCTCCTGTTTTTGCCACCAAAGTGGATAACCTCGCATTTATCCACATTATACTGCATCTGCCATGCATCTGTCCAATCGCCCAACCTGTCCAAATCGTACTGGAGTTTCTCTGCATCCTCCTCACAGCACACACGCCCCCCCCAGCTTTGTGTCATCTGCAAACTTGGAGATATTACATCTAGTTCCCTCGTCTAGATCATTAATATATATTGTGAATTACTGGGGTCCTAGCACCAATCCCTGCGGTACCCCACTAGTCACTGCCTTCCACTCAGAAAAAGACCCATTTATTCCAACTCTTTGCTTCCTGTCTGCCAACCAGTTTTCTATCCAAGTCAGTACCTTAACCCCAATCCCATGTGCTTTAACTTTGCACACTAGTCTCTTATGCGGGACCTTATCGAATGCCTTCTGAAAGTCCAAATACACCATATCCACTGGTTTTCCCTTTCTATTTTACCAGTTATATCCTCAAAAAATTCCAGTAGATTAGTCAAGCATGATTTACCTTTTGTAAATCCATGTTGACTTTGTCCCATCCTGTCACTGTTTTCCAAGTGCTCTGCTATTACATCTTTTATAATGGACTCTAGCATTTTCCCCGCTACTGATGTCAGGCTTACTGGTTTATAATTCCCCATCTTTTCTCTACCACCTTTTTTAAATAGTGGGGTTACATTAGCTACCCTCCAATCCATGGGAACTGTTCCAGAGTCTATAGAATTTTGGAAGATGACCAGCAATGCATCTACTATTTCTAGGGCCACTTCCTTAAGTACCCTAGGATGTAGATTATCAGGCCCTGGGGACTTATCGGCCTTCAATCCCGTCAATTTCCCTAACACCATTTCCCTACAAATACAGATTTCATTCAATTCCTCCCTCTCATTAGACCCTATGTTCCCCGACATCTCTGGGAGTTTATTTGTGTCCTCCTTTGTGAAGACAGAACCAAAGTATGAATTTAATTGGTCTACCATGTCTTTGTTCCCCATTATAAAATCCCCTGATTCTGACTGCAAGGGACCTATGCTTGACTTTACCAATCTTTTTCTCTTCACATATCTATAGAAGCTTTTACAGTCAGTTTTTATGTTCCCTACAAACTTACTCTCATACTCTATTTTCCCCCTTTTAATTAATCCCTTTGTCCTCCTTTGCTGAATCCTAAACTGCCCCCAGTCCTCAGGTTTGCTGCTTTTTCTGGCCAATTTATATGTCCTCTCCTTGGATCTTATGCTATCCCTAATTTCCCTTGTTAGCCAATGTTGAGTCTCCTTCTTTGTTTTATTTTTATGCCAAACAGGGATGAACAAATTTTGTAGTTCATCCATGCGATCTTTAAATGTTTGCCATTGCCTATTCACCATCAACCCTTTAAGTAACATTCCCCAATCCATGCAACCCAACTCGCGCCTCATACCATCGTAGTTTCCTTTATTTAAATTCAGTACCCAAGTCTCTGAATCAAATACTTCACTCTCCATCTTAATGAAGAATTCTATCATATTATGATTGCTCCTCCTCAAGGGGCCTCGCACAACAAGATTGCTAATTAATCCTTTCTCATTACATAATACCCAGTCTAAGATGGCCTGATCTCTAGTTGGTTCCTCGACATATTGATCCAGGAAACCATCCCATATACACTCTAGGAATTCCTCTGGATTGGTTAGACCAATCTATATGTAAATTAAAGTCACCCATGATAGCTGCTGTGCCCTTATTGCACGCATCTCTAATTTCCCATTTACTGCCATCCCCAACCTCAGCATTACTGTTTGGGGGTCTGTATACAACTCCCACTAACGTTTTCTGCCCCTTGGCATTTCTCAACTCTACCCATACAGATTCCACATCATCAAAGCTAATATCCTTCCTTACTATTGCGTTAATCTCCTCTTTCACCAGCAATGCTACCCCACCGCCTTTTTCTTTTTGCCTGTCCTTCCTGAATATTGAGTACCCCTGCATGTTGAATTCCCAGCCTTGGTCACCCTGGAGCCATGTCTCCATAATCCCAATTATATCATATCCGTTTACATCTATTTGCACAGCTAATTCATCCACCTTATTACGAATGCTCCTTGCATTAAGACACAAAGCCTTCAGGCTTGTTTTTTTAACACTCTTAGACCTTTTAGAATTATTGTTTACTGCGGCCATGTTTGATTTACACCCTTGATTTCTCTGACTTCCACTTCTGCTTTTCTCCTTCCTGTCGTTTGCTTCTATCCTTGATTCCCTGTCCTCTGTCTCCCTGCACAGGTTCCCAACCCCCTGCCATTTTAATTTAAAACCTCCCCAACAGCACTAGCAAACACTCCCCCTAGGACATCGGTCCCGGTCCTGCCCAGGTGCAAACCGTCCAGTTTGTACTGGTCCCACCTCCCCCAGAATTGGTTCCAATGTCCCAGGAATTTGAATCCCTCCCCCTTGCACCATTCCTCTAGCCATGTATTCATCTGAAATATCCTTCTATTTCTACTCTGGCTAGCATGTGGCACTGGTAGCAATCCTGAGATCACTACCTTTGAGGTCCTATTTTTTAAATTTACCTCCTAACTCCCTATGTTCAGCTTTTAGGACCTCATCCCATTTTTTACCTAAATCGTTGGTACCTATATGCACCACGACAACTGGATGTTCACCCTCCCCCTCCAGAATGCCCTGCAGCTGCTCTGAGACATCCTTGACCCTTGCACCAGGGAGGCAACATACCATCCTGGAGTCTCGTTTGCGGCCACAGAAATGCCTATCTATTCCCCTTACAATAGAATCCCCTATCACTATAGCTCTCCCACTCTTTTTCCTTCCGTCC
The DNA here is from genome assembly GCF_052327205.1 of Somniosus microcephalus. NCBI lineage: Eukaryota > Metazoa > Chordata > Chondrichthyes > Squaliformes > Somniosidae > Somniosus > Somniosus microcephalus. Next base: position 108,824,822 of record NC_140993.1, read on the forward strand.
CGTGCAGCAGAACCACCCATGGTGCCAGGAAGTTGGTTGCTGCTGCCTTCCCCCGATAAGCCATCCTCCCCAACAATATCCAAAGGGGTATATCTGTTTGAGAGGGAGATGGCCACAGGGGACCCCTGCACTACCTGCCTGCGCCTACTACTCTGCCTGGCGGTCACCCATTCCCTTCCTGCCTGTGCAGCCTTTACCTGCGGTGTGACCAACTGATTAAATGTGATATACATGACGTCCTCAGCATCGCGAATGCTCCAGTATATATCCATTCGCAGCTCCAGCACCGCAATGCGGTCTGCCAGTAGCTGCAGCTGGATACACTTCCCGCACACATTGTCGTCAGGGACACAGTAAGTGTCCCTGATTTCCCACATAGTGCAGGAGGAGCATGCCACGGGGCCAAGCTGTCCTGCCATGATTTACCCTTTAATTAATTTAAATTAAATCAATACCATCAATTATACTACAATTAAATGAAAAACTCAAGGACCCTTGTTTCCTAGCATTCCCTGCTACACAACAGAGACCGTAGAAACTATAACCACAAAATTAAGACCTTCTAAACTTTATAAACTATGAACCTTAACTGTCAAACTATAGAGTAGTATAAGTACTCACCCAATCAGCTGCTTCCTCCTGCCCGCGTCACGTTTTGAATCGTGACGTGGCTCAGGAACGCCGCCACCGGTCTGCGAGACTGGTAAGCCTTTGTAAAAAAGCCCGCGAAAGTGAGTTTAAATACTCACTGAAACTCCGCTCTCACCGCTCCCGACACAGGCCTCTGTAAAAAGGCCCACGAAAGTGAGTTTAAATACTCACTGAGTCTCGGCTCTCATCGCTCCCGACAATGGCCTGTGAAAGAAAGCCTGCGAAAGTGAGTTTAAATACTCACTGAACCTCCGCTCTCACCGCTCCCGACACTGGCCTCTGTAAAAAAAAGCCCGCGAAAGTGAGTTTAAATACTCATTGAATCTCCGCTCTCACCGCTCCCGACACCAGTCTGCCAACTTGAAAAAGATCTGTTTATCCTTACTCTCTGTTTTCTGTCCATTAATCAATCCTCTATCCATGCTACTATATTACCCCCAACCCCATGAGCCCTAATCTTGTGTAATAACCTTTTATGTGGCACCTTATCAAATGCCTTTTGGAAATCCAAACATACTAACATACTATATCCACTGGTTCCCCTTTATCTACCCTGCTAGTTACATCCTCAAAAAACGCTAATAAATTTGTCAAACACGATTTCCCTTTCATAAAACCATGTTGACTCTGCCTAATCATGTTATGATTTTCTAAGTGACTTGATACCACTTCCTTAACAATGGATTCCACCATTTTCCCGACAACTGATGTCAGGCTAACGGGCCTGCAGTTCCCTGTTTTTTCTTTCAGTCCTTTCTTGAATAGTGGTGTTACATTTACAACCTTCCAATCTGCTGGGACCATTCCAGAATCTAGGGAATTTTGGAAGATCAAAACCAATGCATCCACTATCTCTTCAGCCACCTCTTTTAGAACCCTAGGATGTAGGCCGTCAGGTCCAGGGGATTTGTTGGCTTTTAGTCGCATTAGTTTCTCTATAGTTTTTCTCTACTTATAATGATTACGTTAAGTTCCTCACCCTCATTAGATCCTTGGTTCCCCACCATTTTTGGTATGCTTTTTGTGTCTTCTACTGTGAAGACAGATACAAAATATTTTGTTTAACGTTTCTGCCATTTCCTTATTCCCCATAATAATTTCTCTTGTCTCAGCTTCTAAGGGACCAATGTTTACTTTTGCTACTCTCTTCCTTTTCACATACTTGTAGAAACTCTTACAATCTGCTTTTATATTTCTTCCTAGTTTACTCTCATATTCTATTTTTTCCCTTTTTATCAATTTTTTGGTCAACCTTTGCTGGTTTCTGAAGCTCTCCCAATCCTCAGTCTTACTATTATTCTTTGCAACATTATAAGCTTCTTCTTTCAATCTAATGCTATCCTTAACTTCTTTAGTTAGTCACGGTTGGATCACTTTTCCTGTGGAGTTTTTGTTTCTCAACTTATGTTGCGAATTATGAAATATTTCTTTAAATGCTAGCCATTGCTTATCTACCACCGTACCTTTTAATCTATTTTTCCAATCTACCTTAGCCAACTCGCCCCTCATACCTATGTAATTGGCTTTATTTAAGTTTAAGACTCTAGTTTCAGACTTAGGCAAGTCACTCTCAAAATTAATGTAAAATTCTATCATATTATGATCACTCTGTCCCAGAGGCTCCTTTACTATGAGATTGCTAATTAACCCTGTCTCATTACACAATACAAGATCTAAAATAGCCTGTTCCCTGGTTGGTTCCATGACATGTTGTTCTAGGAAACTGTCCCAAATGCATTCCATGAACTCGTCCTCTAGGCTACCTTTGCCACTTTGATTTGTCCAGTCTATATGAAGATTAAAGTCTCCCAAGATTATTGCATTACCTTTTTTCCTCCTACTATTTCTTGATTAATATTCTGTCCAATGGTATAGCTACTGTTAGGGGGCCTATATACAACTCCTACCAGTGTTTTCTGCCCCTTGTTATTCTTTATCTCCACCCATACTGATTATACTTCCTGATCTTCCGAGCCGAGATCCTTTCTCGCTACTATCCTTATGTCATCCTTTATTCTCAGGGCTACTCCCCTTCCTTTTCCATTCTGTCTGTCTTTTCGATATGTCAAGTACCCTGGAACTGTCAGGGTCCCAGCTACACGTTCCTCTGCTGGCCGCCAGAGGGCGGTTTAGGATGCCTCAGTACACTGCTGCCATGTCTCTGTACCTCTCTCCTCACCTGTGTCTCATTAGAGTAATTGTCTCATCAGAGTAATCAGGCCTGTTATTTAAGCTGACTATTTCCGGCCCCAGTCACTCAGTCTTGAGTTCTCATGCCTACAAGTCACAGGTTAGTTTCTAGTCCTTGCCCTGCGTTTTGTATACTCGCTTTTGTTTCTTTGAATTGTTACTTTGATCTTTTGTTTGAAGAATTCTCTGTACGTCCTGTATTTGTAGAGCCTTCTACTGAAGCATCTTTTGAGTTTTACTCCATCTCAGGTCTCTGGCTATCTGTCTGCATTTGGGTCCACTACCACACCCGTAACAGGGACATTTAGTTCCCAACCTTGGCCACCTTGCAACCATAGCCCCGATTTTCCCGAAGGTGCGGGGAATTGTTGGGTTCCGACCCGAATCTAAATGGGTCAGCCAGGTGCATGCAATTTTCACTCAATTGGCCAATTTATTTCCAGCATGTGGGCACCCTTGCTAATTGTCCATTTCCAGTCAGAAAGCCCCACAGTATGATGTCATCATTCGTGGTGCTTTTAAAGTGTCCAGCAAGCTTTTCAACCTCTGCAGGCTTCCCAACCAGCCTTGCAGAATGGCAGAGGAGCCTGCACCAGCAGCAGAGGCCGAGCTGCTGCCAAATTTGACGAGGCATCACTCCAAGCATTGGTGGATGGGGTAAGGGCCCACAGGGCGGTCCTCTTCCCTAGCTCAGGGAGGAAGAGGCCTCCCAAAGAGACCAGGGCAGCATGGATGGAGGTGGCTGCAGAGGTCAACTCTCAGGGAATCACACGACGGACCTGGATCCAGTGCAGGAAGTGCTTTCATGACTTTCACCGTACAGAAAAAGTAAGTATGAAGTTTCCATTACCCTCAACCTGATCCCCATTGCCTTTCCCCAGCAGCACTCAGCTTCAGCAATCTCTTCCTCCACATCCCACTTCACAGTCACATCCATGCACCCTTACCCATTCCCTCTCTCTCTATGCTCACATTCACAGAACTATTCCACCATGCAGCCCTCACACTGCCTCTCACTCTGATGCTTGGAACACAACTGACAACACACAGGGAGGGCCCTTGGTCTTGCAGCCTCACACCATCTTTGTCTCCTTCTAAGTATCTATGCTATGCAATCTCTACACTCACTCCTGCACTCTCACTCAAACTCCACTTGTCTCCCTCATTGCAGGGAAAGAGAGCTCACAATAGGAGAGAGCATTCGAGGACTGGAGGAGGACCACCCTCAATCGCCCACCTGAGCCCCTGGGAGGAAGCCGTGATGGAGATTGCTGGGGGTGATGTGCCTGTGGAAGCTGGGGCAGGAGAGACAGGAGCAAGCCCGCAAGCTGGTGACAGAATAGTTTCCCATCTCTCTCATTGACATAGCATGAGTCGCTGATATGATTCTGAAGCTGCATCATTTGGACTTATGAGCATACGCCAAATCCAATGTGCAAGTAGCCTTGGCATCACATCTCTAACTCTTCCCTTTACCCCCTCACAGGACCATCCGGAGCCCCCGTCCCCACTGCCGAGGAGGAAGAGGCTTTGCAGCCAGACTCCTCAGAGGAAGCTCCAGCCTCTGAGGGCGCAGCATCAGCTGAAGTAAGCGCACCCAGCACCAGCGCAGACACTCACACCTCGGAGGGGCCTTTGGGATATAGAGTAGTGTTGTCACCTGGTGTTTCACAGCTCACAAGTGAGCATCAGCAGATTGTGGAGACAGGGACAGCAGTGGAGAGTCCTCGTCGGAGGGCGCAGGCCTCTGCCAGCTCAGCTCAGCTGCATGTCGACCCTATGCCTCTGGGTCCATCCGCAAGAGCGGAGGTGATGGATCTCCATGCACAGATGCAGGAGTCTCTGGCAGGTTTTGTCTCCAGGGTCGCTGCGAGTGTGCAGCGTATGGAGGAGTCCATGACGAGCATGAGCACAGCCTTATTGGAGTCATTGGCGTATCAAAGTATCACCACGGAAAGGATGGCAACCTCCGTGGTAAGGCTGGCTACCGCCAAGGAGAGGAGGGCTGTGGCCAAGGAGAGGAGGGCTGTGGCCGAGGAGAGGACGGCTGCAGCCGAGGAGAGGAGGGCTACGGCCATGGAGGAGCTTAGTCGCCAGGTTATCGAAAACATGATGAGTGCTCAGAATAGAATGATATCTCTTGAGGAGCGATGGGCATCTATTGAGCACCGAAACCAGACCTTCATGGAAGTCCCTCTGAGCAGGACTTCCAGTGCAGAGACGGGTCCCCATGGCCCCCTTGATGTGCAGCAAGTTGCTCTCCAGCCACTTGCAGGCACTGAGGGGGAGCTGACCCATGAGAGGGAGCTTGTTGGTACACCTCAGGGGAGTGGGGGCTCCTCTCCATGCGCTCTCACTTCCATGCCACTTCAGAGCCCTCGGTCAGAGCCCCGCCGGAGTCCACACCCAAGTGAGATAGGAGTCTCAACCCCTGCACAGCCGCAGGAGCAGCAGACTGTTGATGAGCCCTCACAGGCTCGCCACCCCAGAGGACGCCCGCCAAAGGTGTCGAGACGGGAGCAGCAGCAAACTGAGCAAGGGGCCTCCACATCTGCTGAAGCCACAGGGGTACCACTACGTAGGAGCACGCGTAAGAGAAAAATAAAGCACCACTAATCACAAGGGTAGTCACTTGGGTGAGAAGCCTTGTATATAGTTTTAATGCCATCACTTTGTTGTACATAAAATATCTGGTGGCAACTGCTGGAGTTGTGGCGTCTGTCATTTGGCAAATGGGGATTTCACATTGAGGCCTTAGGATTACTTGCAGATGTCAGCAAGCTGGTCCAATAGGTAGAAATGCACAGGGATGGGCCACTGTCCATGGTCAGTTAAGAAGCAGCGAGGGTACAGTGTTTGAGGTACCAGGCTACGCAAATCGGCCCAGGATGAGTGCGTTCCTTGCATTCCGACCAGCAATGTTCTCGCACACTGGTGCCGCTGGTTGACGGGCCTCTGCAGGATGCTCGTTTCCGTCCTCCTCCTCCTCCTCCTCCTCCTCCTCCTCCTCAGCATCATCCTCGTCCAAGGCAGCTCTGTGAGGAGCCTCTTGGTCCTGCGGAATCGGCAAGCCACGATGCTGTGCCATGTTGTGAAGCACACAGCATACCACAACAATTTTGGAGACCCTGGCTGATGAGTACTGTAGGGCTCCACCTGATCTATCGAGGCATTGAAGCGCATCTTTAGCAATCCGATGACTTGCTCGATAATGCATCTGGTGGAAATGTGGCTGGATTTGTAGCGCTCCTCAGCTTCGTTGGCTGGTTTCCTCACCGGCGTCATTAGCCAAGTCCGCAGGGGATATCCCTTGTCTCCAAGTAGCCATCCCTGAAGCTCGTTTGGCGGACTGAATAGCGGAGGCACCGTAGGCTGGCGCAGTATGAGGGAGTCATGGCAGCTGCCAGGGTACTTGGCACAAACATGCAAAATCTCCTTCTTGTGGTCACACACCAGCTGAACGTTAAGGGAGTGGAAGCCCTTGCGGTTGACAAAAACTCCTGGATTGCGATGGGGTGCCCTAAGGGCCACATGTGTGCAGTCAATGACGCCCTGCACCCTTGGAAAGCCTGCCAGCTGAGCTAATCCACGCACTCGCGCCCCTACACTTGCGCGATCCCGGGTGAAATGGATGTGATTGTGTGCGAGGGCAAAGAGGGCATCGGTGACCTGATTGATGCAAGTGTGTGCGGCAGCCTGGGAGATGCCGCTGATGTCTGCTGCTGATCCCTGGAAGGAGCCTGAGGCATAAAAGTTGAGTGCGGTGGTGACTTTGATGGCCACTGGTAAGGAGTGTCGACCTGGTGCTCTGGGTTCCAAGTCTTGCCGTAGCATTGCGCAGATGACAGTCGCTACCTCTCGCGAAAGTCGGAGCCGCCTTTGGCACTGCTGCTCAGTCATGTTGAGGTAGCTCACCCTGTGTCTATAGACCCTGTTTGGGGGGTATCTCCTGCGCCGACAGCCTTCCATGCGCTGGACCCTTCTGGCCTGTGCTGCCTCAGGTGGCTGAGCCGTAGCCTGTCGCCCCTGCTGGTGCTGCTGTTGTTGCTGGATCTGCTGTTGTTGCTGGATCTGCTGCAGCCGCCTCTGCTGTTGGAGATCCTCTAATGCCAAGAAGGGAAGGAAGAAAAGGCCTCCCATGCTTGTGGCAGATGCCTCCGTTGAGGAGGCGTTGAGTTAGGGTGCTGAGAGGGGCTTCCCAGGAGCTCACACTGGAGAAGTGTGTGAGGCTCCAACCTTCCACAGCTGTGCCTAAGCCTTCAAAAAGTTGCCCCAAGCATTGAGCAACAAGGTCCTGCAGCCTACAAATGCTGGCTGATTAAATCACTTCAGCCCTGATTGACCTGCAGCTGAAAGCAAGCAAGCCGACATTGTTCACGCCAGGTTTCATCAGCGGTGTTCCCACCTGGAGTGTTTTACGTGGGGAAAGGCTGAAAATTCCAAGGGCCCTTGAAAATAGGATTAAACATGCCAATTATTGGTCATTAGGCTCCCGCTGACCATTCCCGCCTGTGGCGGGCGGGACTGATTCAGGTCGCGCTGAAACACGGGGGCGAAAGTCGGGCGGGGCGGGAAATCGGGCGATTTTTCAGCCCCCGCCTGCCTGAAGCCCCGCCCGACGGCTCCAGGAAAATCAGGACCCATGTCTCTGTAATGCTATTAGATCAAACCCATTTATCTCTATTTGCGCCATTAGTTCGTCTATCTTGTTACGAATGCTTTGTTCATTCAGATAAAGAGCCTTTAATTAAACATTTTTACCATTATTCCCTGCTTTGACCTTATTCTCTGCTGCACTGCTACCATTAAACTTTCTGTCCCTACCCAAATTGCTACACTGCTCTATTGCCTTGAACTTTCTCATTAGATTTCTAATTTTCCCCTCACCTGACCCCTCCCCCCCCTTTTTTAGTTTAAAGCCCTATCTACAGCCCTAGTTATTCGATTCGCCAGAACACTGGTCCCAGCCCGGTTTAAGTGGAGCGCGTCCCGACGGAACAGCTCCCTCTTCCTCCAGTACTGGTGCCAGTGCCCCATGAATTGAAACCTCTTTTTCCCCCACCACTCTTTGAGCCATGCATTTAACTCTCTGATCTGCTTGACCCTATGCCAATTTGTGCACGGCTCAGGTAGCAATCCAGAGATTATTACCTTTGTGGTTCTGCGCATTAATTTAAATCCTATCTCCTCAGACTCCCTCAGCAGAACCTCATTCTTAGTTCTACCTATGTCGTTGGTTCCTACATGGACCATGACAACTGGATCCTCCCCCTCCCACTCCAAGTTATTCTCCAACCGCGAGGAGATATCCTTAACCCTGGCAGGCAACACAGCCTTCACGACTCTCTTTCGTGGCTGCAGAGAACAGTATCTATCCCCCTGACTATACTGTCCCCTACTACTACCACATTACTTCCTTCTCCCCCCACTTGGATGGCCCCCTGTACCACAGTCCCGTGGTCAGTTTGCCCATCCTCCCTGCAGTCCTTTTCCTTATCCATACAGGTAGCAAGTACCTCATACTTGTTGGACAAGGTCCAGGGCTGACGCTCCCCCATCACTACATCCTGGGTCCCCATACCTTCCTAACTCACAGTCACACCCTCCTGTCCCTAACCACTGATGAACTCTACAGTACTACTTAACCTAAAGGGTGTGACTGCCTCTTGGAGTAAAGTGTCCAGGTAACTCTTCCCCCTCCCTGATACATCGCAATGTCTGCAGCTCGTACTCCAGCTCAACAATTCTGAGCTGAAGTTCCTCGAGTTGCAGACACTTACTGCAGATGTGGTTGCTCAGGATCGCAATGCTCTCCATAGACTCCCACATGCTGCAGTTACGACACTCCACCTGCCCTGCCATCTCTAACCTTGTTTTATTTATTAGTTAATTGGTTAAATATTTTATTCAATCGATATTTTAGGTTTATTGTTCGATTATTTTTTTAGTTTAAGTTATTTTATTTAGTTTAAGTTATTAATTTAATAAGTACTAGCAAGTTACAGTTTTTCATCTCTTAATTTAACCCCCTTACCTAACTTAGAGAGCAAAAAGAGCTGTAATACTCACCAACCAATCACCTACCTGCTCTCCTGTGACATCACACCTTGATGTTTTTGAATCGGAGCCTCGCGCTGCCGCTGCTTTAATTCAGCTCCGCTCTCGGGCCTCCCTTTATCCTCTCGCCGCTGCCGCTGCTTTAATTCAGGTCTGCACTCGGGCCTCCCTTTATCCTCTCACCACTGCCACTGCTTTAATTCAGGACCGCTCTCAGGCCGCTCATGGGCGTGATGGAATACTCTCCACTTGCCTGGATGAGTGCAGCTCCAACAACACTCAAGAAGCTTGACACCATCCAGGACAAAGCAGCCCACTTGATTGGCACCCCATCCACCACCTTAAACATTCACTCCCTTCACCACCGGCGCACCGTGGCTGCAGTGTGTACCATCTATAAGATGCACTGCAGCAACTTGCCAAGGCTTCTTCGGAAGCATCTCACAAACCCACGACCTCTAACTCCTAAAAGGACAAGGGAAGCAGGCGCATGGGAACACCATCACCTACAAGTTCCCCTCTAAGTCACACACCATCCAGACTTTTCTTCATCGTCGCTGAGTCAAAATCATAGAACTCTCTTCCTAACAGCACTGTGGGAGTACCTTCACCACATGGACTGCAGCGGTTCAAGAAGGCGGCTCACCACCACCTTCTCAAGGGCAATTATGGATGTGCAATAAATGCTGGCCTTGCCAGCGATGCCCACATCCCAGGAACGAATAAAAAACATATGCGTTCACCCCGCTAATAGCTTCACATTATATGTAATTGCTTGTTGCGTGCACTTATCATCACCCCATTATGGTCTGCCTGCCTACACTATCATATCACTACTTATATTGAAAGTGACATGTAAACTCTGTCCCTCAGCTATGGTTTCTAACCTCTGTTCCTCTTTTCCACTTCTAGATCTATATCTTCACTTCCTCAAATCAGCAGGATGTAAGGTTGTGCCTACCTGGCACACAATTGTGTTAATCAGTCATTGCCAGAACTATCATGCCTTCATTTCCACAGCCAACACCTTTTACCATGACTATCCTGGAGAGCAAGCACAATCCAAGGCCCCTTTTCTCCATGAGTAACCCACTTCCTTAAATATATTTTCTCATCTCCTCCATGATTACCTCAAAGGCCAAGTGCCAAGAGCTCTAAGGCTGAGATCAACCATGCTGCTGCCTCTGATGTATCCCGTCCTTCCTCTCCCCTAGCTCCCCCAGACCCCAGTCTAGCACCCTTTCTAAATCTGATCCCTGCCATTGTCAGATGTGGCTCAGTAGGTAGCACACTTGCCTCTGAGTCAGAAGGTTGTGGGTTTCAAGTCCCCATCCAGGGGCTTGAGCACATAAAGCTAGGCTGACACTCTAGTGCAGTGCTGAGGGTGTGCTGTACTGTCTGAGGTGCTGTCTTTTGGATGAGACATTAAACTGAGGTCCCGTCTGCTCTCTCAGGTGGATGTAAAAGATCCCATGACACTATTTCGAAGAAGAGATGGGGAGTTATTCCCGGTGTCCTGGCCAATATTTATCCCTCAACCAACATCACTAAAACAGATTATCTGGTCATTATCGCATTGCTGTTTGTGGGACCTTGCTGTGCGCAAATTGGCTGCCGTGTTTCCCACATTACAACAGTGACTACACTCCAAAAGTACTTAATTAACTGTAAAGCATTTGAGACATCCGGTGGTCGTGAAAGGCGCTATATAAATGCAAGTCTTTCTTTCTGCAGTTTCTGCCTCATGTCTCCCTTCCCCCTCCCCCATGAAACCTATCTCCTGCTTGGTTAAAGCCTTACCCATTCATCTCCTTACTGTTCAACTGTGCCCTTTGGCCTCCTTGCTAGCTGGCAATGTTAATGAATCCCTTTGCTCAGGCACCCTTCTCCCTTTCAAAACTGCCATCATCACCATTTACCTCAAAACACCCACCCCTCCAATTTTCACCTCATCTCCAACCTCCCTTTACTCTCCAAAATTCCTACACAGGGCATTCCATGTTCCCCCTAAGATGCGCAGCCGCAATCATGAAGTCCCATGCAGGCCGCACACCAGCTGCTGCTGCTTGAAGAGATACCGCACATGTGCAGCCGCACAGCAAATTTAAAGGGACTGTGCAGGGGAAAAAAATTAGAGGGAACATTGATGACGTTGCCTCTCAGCTATTCAATTCCATTCAGTCTTTCTCACTGCACTGAGATTGCCTTGGTCAAAAATTAGAATTACATTCTCTGTGTGTTTGACCATGGTGCATTGTCCCTTCTTGGCTTCCTCCTTCATTGCTTCTTCTCTGTTATCCAACCTTATGGAACTGCCCTTACCTACCTATCTGAATGCAGCTAGCACATCTGCAGCAATGCTTTCTCTTCCTGGTCCTGCGCCATCACCTTTGGAATTCTCCAAGGAATTAACCTAGGCCCCTTCTCTTCCTACAACTGAAAATTGGGAAGAACAAAGCAATCATCTTTGGTCTCCAACACAAACTCCATTCCCTTGCCACTGACTCCTTCCCCTTCTTGGCCTCCAGCTCAGGCTGAACCAGACTGTATGAAACGATGATATCCTGTTTGACCCTGAACTGAGGTTCAGACCCCAAATCCTTTGCATTACTTACTCCCACATCTGCGCATCTGCACCTCTAGATTTGATTTCTCCAACGTCCTCCTTGCTGGTTTACCATCCTCCATAAACTCCAACTTGTCCAAAACTCAGCCATCCATATCCTATCCCGCACTAAGTCCTCCCATTATGCCTGACCTTGCTGACAGTGGCATTGATCTTAAAATCCTCATCCCTGTCTTCAAATCTCTTCAAGCTTTACTGCTTCCTACTGCTGTAACCTTCTCCAGCCTGGAATCTCCTCCCACATCCTTTAGTCTTCTGACTGAATTAAATTGTACACTTCACCAAATAAGTCAGAAGTTGGAAATCAACATAACTGAGGTCAAAATGGATACACTATGGACTGGATTGTAGTTTGTCTGGATTTGAATGTCCAAATCATGTCTTTGTGTAGTGGGGCCTCATAGCAGCATCTCATACTGTTGTTTTATTCATCCCGAACACTATATAATGCCTAATGAAGGAGTCCTTCAATGCTCCAAGCTCACAAGTATGCCAGGCAGATTGGGAGGTGAATGGTCATTGGATGTGGATGTCAATAACATTAAAGTTAACTTCAAACTAAATTCGGGAGCATCTCTTCCGAACAAGATCTATAAAAGTCTGAACACAAATAATAGACTGTTTCCTGTAGTCTGTAATGGCAAAACTGAAGTACTAGGCCTAGAAATTCAGTGGGCTGCGCCACCCGTTAGCACCCAAAGAGGGCACTTAGTGCATTTTGCGTGACTGGCCACGCCTCCCACTAAATTTAGCGGTGTGCTAATGGCGGTGCTAGCCGTTAGCGCTGCGCCACCACCGATGACGTCATCAGTGTGCGCAGCGCCCCGCTACCGCCCCGATCGCCAAATTTGGTAGCGCCCCCTGCTTTACGCTGGTCGCAATTTGCGACCGGTTCAGGGGGGCCTACCTGCGGCGGTAGAGGCGCTGAGGTGCGGGACGGCCATTTTTTTTGCTAGCCGCCTGCCAGCACCTCTTCGCGCCACCATCCCCGGCCTCCTGAGCCCCTCCCCCCCTGCATTGTGCCTGCTGTGCCCCAAGAGCCCGGCACTTCTTCTCGGTGCCGGGCTCTTTTGCCGGCACTCGCAATCACCGATCGCGCTGCAGCAGGCCCCTCCCCTTTAAGAAGGGGAGGAAGGCCTGCAGTACCGCAGCGCGCCGTGCCGCAGCGTGTGGCGCTGCGGCACGTTGCGCTGTGATTTTCAGTTGCAGCGCCCCAAGAGGGATGCGGGGCACCTCGAGTAGCTCCGCGCTTCCGTTTGGGGCGCTGAAACTGAATTTCCGGCGGGCGCTCGCGACTCCTTCCGGGGCGGTACTTCCGGCGCCCTGGCGAGACTGGGGCGCCAGTGAATTTCTAGGCCCTAGAATTAATGATCATTGCCATAGAAGTACGACTAAATGGAGCTTTAAAAGTATGTGACAAACTGTAGCTCATAATGTAACTGTTGAATGTTACTGGTTACTCAAATGTGGTACAACCGTATGTATGCAGGGTAGGTTGAAGGATTAGGATCCCTACCAGCTAAGCACCATATAGCTGTTGAGGAAGGAGCTCAAGCTCAAGAAGGAGGAAGCATGCATTCAGAAACATACACTTGCCACTAAGGAATAAACTGAAAATCAAACTTAATCAAATGGAAGAGATGGACATAATCAACAAAGTTGATCAACTGGGTTAACATGCTAGTTATAGATAATAATGTATTAAAACTGACAAATTGCAAGTGTGCTTAGCTCCAGGAGACTTTAACAAAGTCATAAATTGATAGATTTTACATAACCTGGTTGGAGCTTTTAGTGCTGGGAACACAAAATCTTAAAATCTACCCTAACAAGGGAACATTTTAAGCTATCAACACAAGTGGAAATCACAGTTCAGTTTCCTAATGCAAAAATCTGCAATAAGCTAGATGTATTGTTGGGATCTGAGAAATCAAGTTAGGTGAACCCTCATATGTCAGGTTCTGTGGCTGCCCAAATCCGATGGCTCAATGGGCAAGTGATTGCAGTTGAAAGCTTGTTCAGGAAAACAAAACAAAGTGGTCAAGAAGTGTTCAAATGTCTTCTGATTTACAGGAGCTCACTGCTAGTGTGCAATAAGTCAACCAAGGAACTGTTTGTGAATCGAAGAGTAGGATCAAACAAATGAAGACCTGCTTTACTCAGAGGATTCAAAATTCATTAGGAAGAAGCTAGTGCAGAAATACAACAGAAGCCAGCCCATGACCGCAAGGCATGCAGTTTAGCTCCATTTCTGCCAATAATGTGGCCTCTGCATGAGGACCATATTAGCGGCCCATAGGCAGATCTTTGAATGATGGACCATTATGTCATTTTAATGTTTCATTTGACAACTTTAATTTGAACAAAATAGAATAGAGTTGTGTATTTTAATGTGTGAATTCTATCATTAGAATTTAAAATATTTATGAGTTTTAGGAGATAGAATATTGATTTTATAAAACATGTATTCCCTTCAACCTTTTATTAATAATGTTGTCAGAGTAGTCCATTGTTCTAATGATATCCTGAAGGCCAAAGTCAGTTTCAACTACCATTTTAAACTTACCTCCCCACTCTGGTGTGGTTTAATAAGTTGCCGGCCTGTCTGTTGGATGCAACATCTCATAGATTGGAGCACTTTATTTTTGGGGGAAAAGAAGGAAATAACAGACAGGGAGACCAATTGCACTGAGTCTAACTTGCTCACCTGACTGAGAGCAACAAAAGTAGATACAACAGGTGCTAAATTTGTGAATGCAATCAAAAATGTTGGAGGTTGTTTCATTAATGCAAAAAGTAAGAAATTAATTTTGGGTGATGCATCTCTTTTGTATGCTGGGAAATAAATCAACATAATTAGACAGAATGGAATAAAAGCATTATAATATAATAAAAATACAATGTTTTCTATTTTATAACTTAAAAATAAGACCTAATTAGCATTCTATCAAATTCACATTGTATTATAACAGAAGGCTTGAGAAGGAAATCTTCAGAAGAATGAGCACAAGGTTTTAGAAATAGAAGGATTTTGAGATAAGAAATCTGTTCCTGTGCGCTTGTGTGAAGTGGGTACAGGGTGTGGGCGCATTAGGGCAATGAGGAAAATCTGCTCTCTAATGTATTCCTGGCTTCGCAATGGTCGCATGGGGCATTGAGGACAGCTTTCTCCAATGAGGGGGAGAGCCAATGAGCATCACTGGTCTACATCTGCACATTTCCGCACAGCTTGTTACAGAGTGGCTTTGGTTACAGCTGGGAACAGGTCAGGAACAAGCCATTTGGTATCTAAAGAAGAGTTAACAAAACTAAGGGCAATATATAAACAAAATATGTATAAAGGGCTGACAAGCAACATACCATAGAATTAAACAGCAAAACAAAAAGATCAAACATTACTAAGCACAATTTTACCCTATTATCTACAATTTTATCTACAGGAAGACCTGTCAAATCTATGAATACAATTCAGCCCCAAAACATAACTAAAACTTCAATAAATGTTTTTAAAAAACACATTTTTAAAATAACTATAAATTACATAAAATAACTATTTTAAACAATAATTTAAATAAAAAAAAAAAATTAATTAGTTTCTAACAGGGCTAAAAATAAACTTACCGTTCTTTAAAGTATTTAAAAATAATAAACCTGTGGAAAAAATGTTTTAATTTTACTTAATTCACCACTTACCTTGTTAAAAGCAGGCCTTGCGACTGCTTTTTAAAAGCGTAGCTCCTGGAGACTTACCCTTCCGGAGAAACCTGCAAAAAAAACGGAAATTCCAGGCATACGCGCTGCCTCTCCGGCGCACGCGTTCGACCTGTGAACCCCTTCCTTTAAGGGGCCGGAAGTTACGGTTTCCCGTGCATGCGCAGTGCATGCACAAAACCGGCACTTTCGTTGGGCCTACGCGTGAGTACCCAGCGCGTACTCGCCCGTGGGGACCCGAAGTTCTGGCAATGTTTTTCTCCTCTCATTGGTGTGTATAGAGAAGCAACAGGGATGGTAGAAGATTGCAATCCCCTTTGAGATTATTAGCCTGCCTTCTTGTGACCAGGAGTCTTAAAAGCCACTGGCCTAGAAATTGGTTTGCCCCAGAAAATGGGCGTAGGGGTCGCAATGCGCTAGCAACCTGCGCCTGTTCGGAGGACTGCAGGCAGAACACGAACTTCGTGCTGCCTGCTCATTCATATGATTGTGGCATACAGCCCAGTGCTGAACAGGCTGCTGAGTGTCTGAACACTCAGCAGGGGGCCAAAATTCGTGCGAGGCTACTGTGGCGGAGCCACTAAGAGACTCAGGGCAATTAGTAATCATCCCTTTAACTACCGTGTAGTGCAGCTGTGGACTGCACCTTTAAACTGTATGTACTTTCTTGCATTTCCACGTGATGACGTCATGATGCCGATCACGTGACCACCAGCTGGTGCGGAGAACGTGATGACGTCATGACGTCAGCTTCCAGTACTTTGCAGCAGTCTTTGAGGTGCTGGGAGGCTGCACAGACCTGTGTACATCTTCTCCTGTAGTGTTACCAGTTAAGTTGTTTGTTTAATAAACTTTATTATTTTGTTTCACTGAGTCGAACTTCATTATTCGGATAGGAACCTTCGTTCCTACATTGGTGACCCCGATCTCGTCGGACAACTTTCGTTGAGATATTTATAATGAATACGAACGCCGTCACCCTTAAATTGCCGCAGTTCTGGGAACAGCAACCAGCAGCATGGTTTTTCCAGGCAAAAGCCAAGTTTGCACTATGGGATATTACAGTGGATTCGACCCGTTATTATTACGTGGTCTCCGCTCTCGACAGCGCCACGGCCTCGCGGGTCATTAGCCTCCTTGGCAATCCACCGGCAGAGGGCAAGTATGAAGCTCTAAAAACTCATTTGCTACAGGTGTTTGGTTTAAATAAGTCGGAGCCTGCACGCAGGCTTATTGCTATGCCCGGCCTTGGGGACTCAAAACCATCGGAATTGATGAGCCAGATGCTCACGCTTTTGGGTTCGGAGCCTCAATGTTTTTTGTTTCGAGAACTCTTCCTCTGCCAGCTACCTGAACCAGTTCAGGCAGCCTTGGCTAGTTCTGCAATTACGGACTGTGCCGAGCTCGCTGCAGAGGCAGACAAGATTTTTACGGTCACACAACAGAGTTGTGCAGCCACGAGGCGCCTTTCCCCTTTGCGAGCGAAGTCCAGCCCTCCTTCAGCAGGCTGGTGTATGTACCACGCCCATTTTGGCGCCAAGGCTCGACGCTGCCGTCCTCCCTGCAGTTTCGCTGAAAAAAATCTCCAGCCGGCCCGCGAGCTGTGATGAGTATGACAGGGTCTGAAAAACACACCCAGTTCACCATGGCAGTCGGTTCAGCGGGAAAACTCCTCTACATTACGGATTCCATGACAGGGCGACGATTCCTGTGTGACACTGGTTCTCAGTGCAGTATTTTGCCACTTTCAAGGCTGGATCTGCAATCCGGCGGTCACGGTCCTTCCCTCGAGGCAACCAATGGTGCGGCCATTCGCACGTTCGGTAAACGGACAGTTAATTTAACTCTCGGAGGTCAGCGTTTTGTGCGGGAGTTTATAACGGCTAAAGTATCACAGGCCATCCTGGGGGCTGATTTTTTCTGTGCCAATGGCTTTCTGGTCGACGTCCAACATTGTCGACTCATTAATGCGTCCACTTTCCACACGGTGCCTTGCCACCGCAGCACCGCTGTCTCCTGGTCAGTCGCCTGTGCGGTTCCATCGCAGGAAGGGTTTATGCGCCTACTCGGCGAGTTCCCGGAGCTCACCAGGCCTACATTTTCGGCAGCAGTCGCGAGGCACGGTGTGGCGCATCACATCACCACGACGGGATCGCCTGTTTACGCTCGGGCACGAAGATTGGAACCCGGAAAGCTTGCAGCTGCAAAGGCGGAGTTTCAGACCATGGAGCGCCTTGGGATTGTCCGACGCTCCGATAGTCCTTGGTCCTCCCCACTACACAATGTACCTAAACCAGGTGGTGGATGGAGGCCTTGCG
This sequence comes from Somniosus microcephalus, assembly GCF_052327205.1. Lineage (NCBI taxonomy): Eukaryota > Metazoa > Chordata > Chondrichthyes > Squaliformes > Somniosidae > Somniosus > Somniosus microcephalus. The sequence continues at coordinate 108,842,375 of NC_140993.1, forward strand.
GGGATTACAGACGCCTTAACGAAGCCACTATGCCGGATAGGTATCCAATACCGCATATACAAGATTTTTCGGCCCATCTGGCTGGCAACTCAGTATTTTCCAAAGTAGATCTCATCCGTGGATATCACCAAGTTCCTGTGCACCCTCACGACGTCCCCAAAACGGCGGTCATCACACCGTTTGGCCTTTTTGAGTTCCTCCGAATGCCGTTCAGATTGAAAATGCGGCTCAGGCCTTTCAGCGACTCATGGTCTCTGTGTTACGGGACCTTCCCTTCTTTTTCGTTTACTTGGATGACATTCTCATCGCTAGTAAGGATACGAAGGAGCATATGGCCCATGTGTGTACACTCTTTGCCCGTCTCAGCCAACATGGCCTCATCATAAACCTAGCCAAATGCCAGTTTGGGTTAACCAGCATTGACTTTCTGGGGCATAGGATTACCTCAGAAGGCGCCGCCCCACCGGCCACCAAGGTAGAGGCAGTTACGGCATTCCCGCAGCCTCACACACTCAAATCTCTTCAGGAGTTCCTGGGGATGGTAAATTTTTATCATTGTTTTGTCCCCAAGGCAGCCCAGTTGATGCAGCCGCTGTACGAAGCACTCAAAGGGAAGTCGGGCAATGATGTTATCATTTGGACACCGTAGATGGACCAGGCGTTCCTTGACACCAAGGTGGCGTTGGCAGACGCAACTATGCTTGCACACCCACTCCCGGGCACGACCATCGCCCTTACTACCGATGCCTCCGATTACGCCATTGGGGCGGTTCAAGAACAACGCAAGAACGAGCGAAAATATAGCACTTTTGACAGGGAGTTGCTGGCCCTGTTTTTGGCCATCCGGCATTTCCGTTTTCTCCTAGAAGGGTGCCCGTTCACTGCATTCGTGGACCATAAGCCGCTCACTTTCGCAATGGCCAAAACGGCGGAGCCGTGGTCAGCTCGGCAACAGCGCCACCTTACATTTATATCCGAATTTACGACGGATTTACGACATGTGTCCGGCAAAGATAATCTTGTGGCTGATTGCCTTTCATATGCTCCAGTCCAGGCAGTTCACCTGGGAATTGATTTCGTCGGGTTGGCGGAAGAACAACTGGCAGATCCCGAAGTTCAGGCGTATCGGACTACGCCTTCTAGTTTGCAGGTAGCCGATGTTATGTTCCAATCAGCAGGAACCACGCTCTTGTGTGACACATCCATGGGAGTGCCACGGCCCATTGTACCAGTCGAATGGCGTAAGAAGACTTTTCAGGCTATACACGGCTTATCACACCCGGGGATGCGAGCTTCACAACGGCTCATGTCCCGCAAATTTGTTTGGAAGGGAATGCATTCTGACGTTCGGGACTGGACAAACAATTGCATGGACTGTCAAAAATCAAAGGTCCATCGTCATGTTAAGGCTCCAGTGGCCATCTTCCCGGTGCCAGAACGCCGTTTCGATCACGTACATGTGGACTTAGTGGGTCCCCTGCCCGCTTCGCGGGGTTTCATGCATCTCCTGACAATAGTGGACCGCACTACCAGGTGGCCAGAGGTGATTCCCTTGGTTGCTACCACTGCAGCGGACGTATCCAGGGCATTTATTTCGTCGTGGGTGGCCCGGTTTGGGGTGCCATCTGACATCTCCTCTGACCGAGGTCCACAATTCACGTCAGAGTTGTGGAACGCAGTTGCACAGGGCTTGGGTACCAAGCTGCAGTGTACCACCACTTACCATCCGCAAGCGAACGGTCTATGCGAGAGGTTTCATCGGTCTCTCAAGGTGTCCCTCCGTGCCAGCTTGCGTGGTCCCAACTGGGTGGACAGACTCCCCTGGGTGATGCTAGGCCTCCGCACAGCCCCCAAGGATGACCTCCAGGCTTCATCAGCTGAGTTAGTCTACGGTCAAGCACTTCGAGTACCAAATCAATCAAATCAAATCAAATCAACTTTTATTGTCATTGTTAGTGCACAAGTGCAGTACAACGAAATGTAGGCTTGCGGCTCCCGAGAGTGTACATTTGGATTAAGACATTTAAACATTCAACATACATTTGGCTTGTAGTATATTAACATAAACATAACCATAATAAAGTGCATTGGCAGATGTGCAGGCTTTAGAGTTTATTTGTGGAGTTCAGTAGGATGACAGCCCTGGGAAAGAAGCTGTTCCTAAATCTGGTCGTATGGGTGCGAATGCATCTGTAGCGTCTCCCAGATGGCAGGAGGGCGAACAGACTGTGGCTGGGGTGGGTAGGGTCTTTGATGATGGACCGTGACCTCCGTAGACAGCGTTTCTGGTATATGTGCTCTATGGTCGGTAGCCGGGTGCCGGTAATGCGTTGGGCAGTTTTGACTACCCGCTGCAGGGCTTTCTGGTCATAGTAGCTACAGCTGCCATACCATACTGTGATACAGTTTGTCAGGATGCTCTCTATAGTGCAGCGGTAAAAGTTAGAGAGGATCAGGGGTGACAGGTTACATCCCTTCAGCCTCCTTAGGAAATATAGGCGCTGCTGGGCCTTCTTCACCAGAGAGGAGGTATTGAGGGACCAGGAGAGGTCTTCCGTGATGTGGACTCCGAGGAACTTAAAGCTGTCCACCCTTTCCACCACAGCCCCATTGATGTGGATGGGGGTGTGACTTCCGCCTTTCGACTTCCTGAAGTCCACAATGATTTCTTTGGTTTTCTTGATGTTAAGGGCCAGGTTGTTATCGGCGCACCACTTCACGAGATGCTGGACCTCCTCCCTGTAGGCTGACTCATCGTTGTTGGTGATCTGGCCTACTACCGTGGTATCATCCGCAAACTTGATGATGGTGTTGGAACCATTAACAGCCACACAGTCGTGGGTGAAGAGGGAGTAGAGGAGGGGGCTCAGCACACATCCTTGTGGGGCCCCCGTGTTCAGGGTCGGGGGGGGAGGTCTGGTTACCTAATTTGACAGACTGGGGTCTGTTTGTTAGGAAGTCCAGGGTCCAGTTGCAGAGGGAAGTGCTCAGGCCAAGAGTTTGGAGTTTGGTGGCCAGCTTGTTGGGGACGATAGTGTTGAATGCCGAGCTGTAGTCTATGAACAGCATTCTGATGTAGGTCTCCTTACCATCTAGGTGATTCAGTGCCGAGTGTAGAGCAGTTGTGATTGCATCCTCCGTTGATCTGTTTGCACGATAGGCAAACTGGTGTTGGTCAAGAGAGGCAGGAACACTGGCTTTGATGTGGGCTAAGACCAGTCTCTCGAAACACTTCATTATGATGGGTGTGAGTGCGACAGGTCGATAGTCGTTCAAGCACGTCACAGCCGTTTGCTTTGGCACAGGAATAATGGTAGCGGTCTTGAAGCATGTAGGGACTACTGCCTGGGCCAATGACAGATTGAAGATGGCGGTGAAGACATTAGCCAGCTGATCGGCACATTCCTTGAGTACCCGTCCCGGGATGCTATCCGGTCCAGCAGCCTTTCGTGTGTTCACTCCGCGTAGAACACCCCTTACGTCGGAGGTCGACAGAGTGAGCACCTGATCTTCCGGGGGTGGCAAGGCTTTGGTAGCTGGCTCCCTGTTGTCCCTGTCGAAGCGAGCGTAGAAGTTGTTAAGCTCCTCCGGGAGGGAGGCATCGCTAACCGGGGGGCTGGTGTTTTTGCCCCTGTAGTCAGTGATTGACTGGATGCCTTGCCACATGCGCCGGGGGTCCAAGTTGTTGTGGAAGTGATCCTCTATCCGCAGTGTCTGTTTCCTTTTGGCAGTCCTGATACCCTTTTTTAGGTTGGTCCTAGCTGCACTGTAAGCCGCCGCGTCGCCAGATTTAAATGCTGCGTCGCGTGCTTTCAACAGTGAGCGGACCTCTCCGTTCATCCAGGGTTTCTGGTTGGGGTAGGTCCTGATATTTTTATGGGTCGTGACGACCTCGACGCAGCTGTTGATGTAGAATAGCACTGTGGATGCGTATTCCTCGATGTCATTATGGGCAAACATGCCCCAATCAGTGCGTTCGAAGCAATCCTGTAGCTCCGATACTGCCCCCTCTGGCCATACTTTCACTGCTCTCACTGATGTTCTCCCTCTTTTGATGAGCGGTTTGTATGCCGGGGCTAGAAACAGGGAGAGGTGGTCAGACTTCCCAAGGTGGGGGCAGGGAATGGCCTTATAAGCATCTACAATGCTCGTGTAGACTTGATCCAGTGTGTTCTCCCCTCTTGTGGAGCAGGAGACATTCTGGTGGAATTTTGGTAGTACAGTTTTTAGGTTTATGTGATTGAAGTCCCCCGCGACGATAAAAGCTCCGTCTGGGTGCGCAGTTTGTTGTTCGCTGATGGCCCTGTAGAGGTCCTTCAGTGCTAGTTTGGCATTAGCGTGTGGTGGGATGTACACCGCAGTGATGATAACAGCCGTGAATTCCCGAGGCAGGTAGAAGGGTCTGCACCTTACCATGAGGAATTCCAAATCAGCCGAGCAGGATCTATCGATTATGTCAGTGTTAGTGCACCAGGCATTGTTAGTGTAAATGCACAAACCGCCTCCCTTGCTCTTACCAGGGGACTTCCTCCCTCCACATACAGAACCGTGGTCGCCTGCTCAGCAGCTCCTTCAGCATCACGAGATGGCAAAGAATTTCCTGCCTATTCCAACCTCGCATCACAGCCTACAGAGGCCTCATGTTCCGGCAGAACTTATGAGTTCCGATTACGTTTTTATTCGGCAGGACGCTCATAGAGATACACTCAGACCACCTTATGCTGGATCGTTTCGTGTCATCTCATCGGGAGAAAAAATTTTCACGGTCGAAGTGGGAGGCAAGTCCGATACCATCTCTATCGACCGACTTAAACCAGCCCATCTAGATCGGAGTGAACCAGTTGTTGCCGCCCAGCCACCTCGCCGTGGACGACCACCGTTGACTGCCAGACCAGTTATGCAACAGCCCACCATTGAACTGCCTGCTTCTGCCTCATCCTGGCCCACACCTTCTGCTACTGTTTCCTCCACCCCGGATGCGCCGCTTCAGACAGAACCAAGCACTGGCTCGTCTCCCAACGTTCCACTGCCTGAAGTTCGTTGTCGTTCGGGCAGGATCATCAAACCTCCTGTTCGTTTGACACTGTCTGTTAAAGAGTATTCTGGGGGGGCGCCTGTGGCAGAGCCACTAAGAGACTCAGGGCAATTAGTAATCATCCCTTTAACTACCGTGTAGTGCAGCTGTGGACTGCACCTTTAAACTGTATGTACTTTCTTGCACTTCCGCGTGATGACATCATGACGCCGATCACGTGACCACCAGTTGGCGCGGAGAACGTGATGACGTCATGACGTCAGCTTCCAGTACTTTGCAGCAGTCTTTGAGGTGCTGGGAGGCTGCAGAGACCTGTGTACACCTTCTCCTGTAGTGTTACCAGTTAAGTTGTTTGTTTAATAAACTTTATTATTTTGTTTCACGGAGTCAAACTTCATTATTCGGATAGGAACCTCCGTTCCTACACTACCATCAATCGAAGTAAGCCTGTGCTACTTGAAGGTAGTCTGCACTTCTTAAAGGGGAGGTGCATTCTGCCTGCAGACCATCATTCAACTGGCTGAGGAAGACAGTGCAAAAACTCAAATTTTGATGGCACAACAGGGGAGAGAGCATGCACCAAGGTTCTCCGATGCAGCACTGGAGGCCTCGGTTCAGGAGGTCAACTAGAGGAGAAGTCATCTTTTTACCCGGGGGCCAGGAGGCCCTCCAGGCAACAGGCAAAAGTGCACTGTGAGCATAAGGACTTAACAACATAAGAAATAGGAGCAGGAGTAGGCCATTCAGCCCTTCGAACCTGCTCCGCCATTCAATGAGATCATGGCTGATCTTCGACCTCAACTCCATTTTCCCACACTATCCCCTGTTAGAGTTATGGGGTTCTGGACAATTAACCCTTTCACTCCTAAGTTCCAAACAATTCAGCTTGACCCATATTGGTGACAGTGATTATAGAAACATACATAGAAACATAGAAGATAGGAGCAGGAGTAGGCCATTTGGCCCCTCGAGCCTGCTCCGCCATTCAATGAGAGCATGGCTGATTATATTTTATTCAGTGTGAGACTTGATACATTACAGCATCTGAGCAGTAGTTTAACAAGGCGGAATCATGAGTTATATTACCCGCTATGCCCTGGGTAGAAGTCGCGAGCTCCACGAGTCCACCTGCCTCAGCCCTGGCCTCTAGGCTCCCTCGTCCACCCGGTGTGATGTGTGTGGGTCCTCAGCCAACCCGAATCCCTCCTCGGCTCATCTGGTGGATGTTCCCAAGCTCTTGGCCGAATGCCTCTACAAACTAACTGTCTAAGAGACCCCTTCTTATACCCTTACTCTCATTCAAAACCTATAGAGTCTCCCTGAACCAATCACTGGCCTACACCCAAAACCCAAAAGCCAATCATAAAGGTGCCATGTTCGCAGTACCTTGGCTTATGCAGGTTTTAGTCTTATGACATCCTGACATCATCTGTGTTTGACCATCAGGACTCATATCTGGGGTAGTAATGGCAACACAAATGGAACATGTCCCCATGTGTAGCGTTATGGCATCATTGCTGTTTGCCTATGTGTTTAATTCACTGCTGACATCATAACATTCCAACACGGTGACAGCTACACCTGACCTTGCTTCCCAGGCTAGCTGCCCTCTATTCGACCATGGCAACCCTCTTTCTCACCCCATGCTGTCTGGTAACAGCTTACTCACATCCTTTTAATTACAAGCAAAAGAGTTACATGTCAATGTATAATTCAGGTTATCATTGCATACAGTTGATGATTACAAACTTCTGCATTTAATTCTTGCACACAATTATAAATCCATTACTGATGATTATAAGATATTGATGGTTATAAGATATCAAAATACTATTCTAAAAATCAACTAATTCTTCCAGTCCCTTTGCCTCTTATCTCAGTCCCTGGAATTCCATTAATTCTTTACCCTTGGGTCCCACAAATAGGCTGCTGTCTTGTCTAATTTCTCCTTATGTGGCCCGTGTCAAATTTTTTGTCTTATAACACTCCTGTGAAGCGCCTTGGGACGTTTTACTATGTTAAAGTTTCATAAAATTACAAGTTGTTGTTGTTGTTGTTGTTCTGCTAGGAAAGCTGTTGACTGCATCTTTAATTTGACCAAGCAAGGTCCAGCACCTTGGTTTCTTCCATTTTAAATCGAATCAGGTCCACCGTGGGCATTTTACACTAGTTTAAAAGCATGATTATTCAAGAATCGCAGTATGTCGCGTAACAGTTACTTAATACAAACTTGAACCTATAACTAATAATACTTATTTCATTTAGTCCAAGTTAGTTAGTAGGGAGAATCTGAAATGAGGACTTCCCAGGATTCTCACATCCCATATCGTTAGGGTCCCTTAGTATCCAAAATCTCTGTTTGAATATACTTAATGACTGAGCATCCACAGCCCTCTGGGGTAGAGAATTCCAAAGATTCACCACACTTTCAGTGAAGAAATTTCGCCTGCCTCACTTCAGTCCCTTGCTGGCCACCCTTGGGAGGGACATGGCTGAGGCCAAAGCCAGTGGCCGGCTGAAAGAGTACAAGGTGGCGGTATCCTCATACGGCAGAGAAACAGGCCATTCGGCCCAACCAATCCATGCCGGCGTTTATGCTCCACTCGAGCCTGCTCCCGTCTTTCCTTACCTAACTCTATCAGCGTAACCCTCTATTCCCTTCTTCCTCATATCCTTAAATACATCTATATTATTCGCCTCAACTACACCCTGTGGTAGCGGGTTCCACATTCTCACCACGCTCTGGGTAAAGAAGTTTCTTCTGAATTCCCTATTGGATTCCTTGGTGACTGTCTTATATTGATGGCCTCTAGTTATGCTCTTACCCACAAGTGGAAACATTCTCTCTGTATCAACTCTATCAAAACCTTTCATAATTTTAAAGATCTCTATTAGATCACCCCTCAGCCTTCTTTTTTGAAGAGAAAAGAGACCCAGCCTGTTCACTGTTTCCTGATAGGTATACACTCGCATTATTGGTATCATTCTTGTAAATCTTCTCTGCACCCTCTCCAGTGCCTCTATTTCCTTTTTATAATATGGCGACCAGAATTGTAGGCAGTACTCCAAGTGTGGTCTAACCAAGGTTCGATACAAGTTTAGTATAACTTCACTAATTTTCAATTCTATCCCTCTAGAAATAAACACTAGTGCCTGGTTTGCTTTTTTTAAGGCCTTGTTAACCTGTGTCACTACTTTTAGTGATTTGTGTATTTGTACTCCGAGATCCCTTTGTTCCTCTACCCCGCCCAGACTTACACTCTCCAAGTAATAAGTGACCTCCCTATTCTTCCTACCAAAATGTAATACCTCACATTTAACTATGTTGAATTTCATTTGCTAATTATATGCCCATTCTGCAAGTTTATTAATGTCTTCCTGTAATTTGTTGCAGTCCTCCTCAGTGTAACTAGCTGCGCCCCCCCCCCCCCAATTTGGTGTCATATTGTGGCAGAGACCACATAGGGACAATAACACAATGTATAGCCAATGCTGTTATATGTACCTTAACACAATTCACTTTGTATAGCAATGTTGTGATATGTACATGCTGGGTTGGGTTATTGGTGCAGGGTCCCTTTAAGAGCGTCGGTAACGTGATGACGTCATGACGTTGGTTGCGTGATGACATCATAGCCCCTGCACGGGGCTGAGCCTTCAGACCTCGTGGACAGTGATTAAAGTAAGACACGTTTTGTTTTGGCTTAAACAAAAGTCGCTGCCTGTTGTTTTCTACCGATCCCAACATTGGTGACCCCGCTGCTCTTTTGGACGATTCCAAAGACCTCATCTGAAATGGCGATGAACGCCGTTTCCATCAAATTACCCGCGTTTTGGGAACAACATGCTGCCGCTTGGTTCGCCCAGGCCGAGGCTCAATTTGCACTCCGGGACATCACCGCGGACGACACGAGGTACTACTACATCGTCTCTGCTCTCGGCAGCTCCACCGCGGCCAGAGTCGTGAGCCTGCTCGAAAACCCCCCGGAGCTCAACAAATACGGTACGCTGAAAGCGCACCTCTTACAAACTTTCGGACTCACCGAAGCCGAACGCGCACGCCGGCTTCTCTCTCTACCCGGGCTTGGTGACTCCAAGTCCTTGGAGCTGATGGACCACATGCTGGCCCTCCTGGGCACACACACACCGTGCTTCCTCTTCAAGGAACTGTTCCTTCAACAGCTGCCAGGTCAGGTACGGTCGGCTTTAGCCAACTCTTCCACTACCGATTTCCGTGACCTGGCCAAGGAGGCCGACAAATTTTTCTCCACTGGGCAACAGTACTGCGCGGCCACGCGGAGCCCTGCCCCCACTGATACAGCCCAACGGCGGCAACCCTCAAGCCTCTGCTTCTACCACGCACAGTTCGGCCCCAAAGCCAGGAAGTGCCAGCCCCCGTGCAGTTTTCCCGCATCGAAAAAAACTAAAGACCACTCATCGGCTGCTATAGCTGTCGGCCGTTCAGGCAGTTTGTTGTTTATTACAGACACCGACTCCGGACGTCGTTTCCTTTGCGACACGGGCACCCAGGTGAGCGTCCTGCCCGCGTCAACCATAGACATTCAAGGGGGGAACCACGGCCCCGTCCTCGAAGCCGCCAATGGCAGTTCCATCTGCACCTTCGGGAAACGGAACGTGGTGCTTTGTTTTGGCGGGCAGCGGTTCACCTGGGACTTTGTCACAGCAAAAGTGTCCACCCCCCTTCTCGGCGCTGACTTCCTCTGTGCCAATGGCCTTTTGGTGGACGTCAAGAACCGGCATCTCATCAACGCGGAAACCTTCAGCTCACTCCCATGTTCCCTCAGCGGGTCCAGTACGACGCAGTTGTCCAGCGCACTCTCGGCCTCCGACGAGTTTTCCCGCCTCCTCGCCCAGTTTCCGGACCTCATGAAGCCCACGTTCTTGTCCGCCGCCACCAAACACGGGGTAGAACACCACATCTCGACCACTGGTCCACCCGTCTATGCCCACGCTCGGCGCCTCGACCCCGGGAAGCTCGCCATCACCAAAGCCGGGTTCGACACCATGGAGCGCCTCGGCATCATCCACCGGTCGAACAGTCCGTGGGCTTCGCCGCTCCACATCGCCCTGAAACCAGGTGGCGGGTGGCACCCGTGCGGAGATTACCGGTGCCTCAACGACGCGATGACCCCCGACCGCTATCCGATTCCACACATCCAGGACTTTTCCGCCCGCCTGGCCGGGAAAGTGGTATTCTCGAAAGTGGACCTCGTCCGGGGTTACCACCAGGTCTCTGTCCGGCCGCAGGACATCCCGACAACCGCGGTGATCACCCCGTTCGGGCTGTTCGAATTCCTCCGCATGCCATTCGGCCTCAAAAACGCCGCCCAGGCTTTTCAACGCCTAATGGACACCGTGTTATGGGACCTGACATTTCTGTTCGTCTACCTGGACGACATCCTCATCGCCAGTGCCTCCAGGACGGAGCATGTGTCCCACCTCCGGACTCTCTTCGAACGCCTCAGCCAGCACGGCCTAATCGTCAACCCGGCCAAGTGCCAGTTCGGGCTGTCCTCAATCGACTTTCTCGGGCACCGCATCACGAAGGACGGGGCGGTGCCACTGCCATCGAAAGTGGAGGCCGTGATGGACTTCCCGCGACCCCTCGCCGTGAAGGCCCTGCAGGAGTTTTTGGGCATGGTGAACTTCTACCATCATTTCGTCCCCCGAGCAGCCCAACTTATGTGGCCTCTTTACGAGGCCCTCAAAGCCAAGCCCGACAAACTCACCGTCGACTGGTCCGATGAGATGGCCAATTCTTTCACGGACACGAAAAGGGCCCTGGCTAACACGACCATGCTGGCGCATCCGTTACCTAATGCGCCAATCGCTCTCACCACCGACGCCTCGGATTATGCGGTCGGCGCCGTCCACGAACAGTGGGTCAACGGCTCCTGGCAGCCGCTCGCCTTCTTCAGCCGGCAGCTACGCCCCAACGAGCGGAAGTACAGCACCTTTGATTGCGAACTTCTCGGCCTCTACCTCGCCGTCTGACACTTCCATTTCCTGCTGGAGGCCCGCCCGTTCACGGTGTTCGTGGACCACAAGCCATTGACCTTCGCCATGGCTAAAGCCTCCGAGCCGTGGTCGGCCTGTCAGCAACGCCAGTTGGTCTTCATCTCGGAGTTTACAACGGACATCCAGCATGTGGCTGGGAAAGACAACCCCGTCGCCGACTGTTTCTCCCGAGCTGTCGCCAGCGCCGTGCACCTCGGCATCAACTACACCCGCATGGCGGCCGACCAGGTCTCCGACCCAGATGTCCAGGCCTACAGGACGGCAGTCACGGGCCTTCAACTAGCAGACGTCGCATTCGACGCTGCCGGCACCACACTCCTGTGCGACGTCTCCGTTGGGCAGCCACGTCCCGTCGTGCCCGAAGGGTGGAGACGGCAAGTTTTCGACGCCGTCCATAATCTTTCCCACCCGGGCAGGAAGCCGTCACAGAAGCTGGTGGTGGCCAAGTTCGTCTGGCACGGGCTCAGGAAAGTCATTCGCGACTGGGCCAGCACCTGCGTGGTATGCCAACGCTCGAAAGTACATCGTCATACTTTCACGGTGCCCGAGAGGCGGTTCGACCACGTTAACGTGGACCTGGTGGGGCCCCTGCCGCCCTCCCGCGGGTTCACCCACCTCCTCACAATGGTCGACAGAACCACCCGATGGCCGGAAGCTGTCCCGCGGTCTTCAACGATGGCCGCCAATGTGGCTCAGGCATTCATCAGCACTTGGGTCGCCCGGTTCAGCGCCCCATCTGACATTTCCTCCGACCGGGGGCCCCAGTTCACGTCAGAGCTCTGGAACGCTGTCGCCCAAGGCCTCGGGTTGAGACTCCACCGCACCACAGCTTACCACCCTCAGGCTAACGGGCTGTGCGAACGGTTTCATCGCTCCATGAAGGCCACGCTCCGAGCCAGCCTCCGGGATGACGGCTGGATCGACAGACTCGCGTGGGTCATGCTGGGACTCAGGACCGCTCCCAAGGAGGACCTCCAGTCCTCGTCTGCCGAGCTCATCTACGGACAGCTGCTGCGGGTTCCTGGGGATTTCGTCCCCAACACAACGGAACCTTGGTCCGCAGTCCGTCAGCGGTCTGACCTTCTGGACAACGCCAAGGTTTTTGCTCCGGTGCCCACGTCGCAGCACAGCCTCCCGCAGTCCCACGTTCCACTCAACCTTCGTGCAGCAGAGTACGTTTTCGTCCACCACGACGCCCACTGGGGACCTCTTCAGCCACCCTACGATGGACCATTCCGTGTCCTGGAAACTGGGGACAAGACCTTCGTCATGGATGTCGGCGGTAAGCCGGACTGCATTTCCATGGACCGTCTTAAGCCGGCCCACCTGGATCTGGACCGACCCGTTGAGTTGGCTCAGCCCCCGAGACGGGGCCGACCTCCGGTTTCCACACCCTCAATCCACCACCGAGCGCCCGAGGTCCCTCCGATGAACCCCCCGGTCCCCACCCCGGAATTGTGGAGCCGTTCTGACCGTGTGATCCAGCCCCCCCAACGACTGACATTGCCAGTACTAGTGAATTCTGGGGGGACGTATGTGGCGGAGACCACATAGGGACAATAACACAATGTATAGCCAATGCTGTTTTTGTACCTTAACACAATTCACTTTGTATAGCAATGTTGTGATATGTACATGCTGGGTTGGGTTATTGGTGCAGGGTCCCTTTAAGAGTGTCGGTAATGTGATGACGTGATGACGTTGGTTGCGTGATGATGTCATCGCCCCTTCAGACCTCGTGGACAACGATTAAAGTAAGACACGTTTTGCCTTAGCTTAAACAAAAGTCTCTGCCTGTTGTTTTCTATTGATCCCAACAATATCATCATAGATTCATAGAATCAGAAATTACAGCACAGAAGGAGGCCATTCAGCCCATCTTGTCCCTGCTATATGACAAAGAACTATCAGGCCTAATCCCACTTTTCAGCACTTGGTCCGTATCCTTGTAGGTTACGGCATTCAAGTGCATATCCAAGTACTTTTTAAATGTGATGAGGGTTTCTGTCTCTACTACACTTTCAGGCAGTGAGTTCCAGACCCCACCACCCTCTGGGTGAAAAAAATTCTCCTCAAATCCCCTCTAAACCTCCTACCAATTACTTTAAATCTATGCCCCCTGGTTATTGACCCCTCTACTAAGAGAAATAAGTCCTTCCTAACCACGCTATCTAGGCCCGTCATAATTTTATACACTGCAATTAGGTCTCCCCTCAGCCTCCTCTGTTCCAAAGAAAACAACCCCAACCTATCTAATTTTTCTTCATAGCTAAAATTCCCCAGCCCAGACAACATCCTCGTAAATCTGCTCTGCACCCTCTCCAGTGCAATCACATCCTTCCTGTAATGTGGTGACCAAAACTGCACGCAGTACTCTAGCTGCAGTTCAAGCATAACTTCCCTGCTCTTATATTCTATGCCTCGGCTAATAAAGGCAAGTATCCCGTATGCCTTCTTAACCACCTTCAGGAATCTGTGGACATGCACTCCAAGGTCCCTCTGATCTTTTGCACTTCTCAGTGTCCTTCCATTTATTGTGTATTCCCTTCCCTTGTTAGCCCTCCCTAAATGCATTACCTCACACTTCTCTGGATTGAATTCCATTTGCCACTTTTCTGCCCACCTGACCAATCCAATGATATCTTCCTACAGTCTACAGCTTTCTTCTTCATTATCAACCACACGGCCAATTTTTGTATCATCTGCAAACTTCTTAATCATACTTCCTATATTCAAGTCCAAATGATTGATATATATCACAGAAAGCCAAGGACCCAGTACTGAGCCCTGCAGAACCCCACTGGAAACAGCCTTCCAGTCCCAAAAACACCCTTCGACCTTTGTTTCCTGCCTCTGAGCCAATTTCGGATCCAACTTGCCACTTTGTCTTGGATCCCATGGACTTTTACTTTCGTGACCAGTCTTCCATGTGGGACTTTATCAAAAGCCTTGCTAAAATCCATATAGACTACAGCAAATGCACTACCTTCATCGACCCTCCTTGTTACCTCCTCAAAAATTCAATCAAGTTAGTCAGACACGACCTTCCCTTAACAAATCCACGCTGACTGTCCCTGATTAATCCGTGTCTTTCTAAATGATGATTTATCCTATCCCTTAGAATTTTTTCCAATAATTTTCCCATCACCGAGCTTAGGCTGACTGGCCTGTAATTACTTGGTCTATCCCTTTCTCCCTTTTTAAACAACGGTACCACATTAGCAGTCCTTCAATCTTCCGGCACCACACCAGTAGCCAGAGAGGATTGGAAAATGATGGTCAGAGCCTCTGCTATTTCCTCTCTTCTCTTAACAGTCTGGGATATATTTTATCTAGGTCTAGGGATTTATCCACTTTCAAAGATGCTAAGCCCCTTAATACTTCCTCTTTCACTATGCTTATTTCATCTAATATTTCACACTCCTCCTCCCTGATTGCAATTTCTGCATTGTCCCTCTCCTTTGTGAAAACAGACACAAGGGGGGTGATTTTGCCAATGGGGAGCTTTTGGAGGCGGGACTCCCACTTGTCGGGTATCAGTCCCGCCTCCATCCACTTCTGGCCAACCCACGTTATTTTCCCTTGATTGACCTTGTTAAGCCCGCCCAGAGGGCTTAGCAGGCTAATTAAGGGAAAGCCAGTTGCAGAGAACGTCAATGTATGATGTTTCATCTGTCAAAAAATTTTTGACAGATGAATTGTCATCGTTTGACAGCTCTGTGAAGCTGTCAAACACTGACATTCTCTGTAGTTTGATGAGGTCTTGAATTCAAGATCTCATCAATCATCTTTCTTTTGCAGAAATTAGATGGTTGTTGCATTGGAGAATGCAACGGCCATCTGTTATCTCTACTGCGGAGGTGCGAGACTCTCCGCATACCCACCGACTGAAGCCTGCAGGAAGAAACAAAGGTAAGTACACTTTTACTAACACTTTGCACTTACCTCAGATACTCACCTCTCCACTCTTGCACTCATCACTTACCTCCACAGCACACTTTTGGACCCTTCCGACCCCCGCAGAATCACTACTCGCCTCGCTGACCTGGCAGGTTTCGGAGCCTTTGGGAAGCCTGCACTTGTGAGGGCAAAAAGGGGATAATCCTATTTTCTGCCTGTTAACTACCTGTTAACAGCCAGTGAAGTGGTTTTAATCGCTTCCCACCTCCAAGGAGATGGGACCTGGCGCGGGATGGCTACCCGCCTCCTGGCAAGATGGCATGGAGGCGGGTTGGCACCCACCCCCAAATTCTGCCATTTTCTCAGCAGTCTCGCCTCCATACCCACCTCCCCAGGGCTGGCAAAATCGCCCCCAATGTATTCATTAAGAACCATACCCATGTCTTCCGCCTCCACATTCAGGTTACCTTTATGATTCCTAATAGGCCCTACTCTTACTTTAGTTATCCTCTTGCTCCTAATGTATTTATAAAACATCTTTGGGTTTTCCCTGATATTACTTGCCAATATTTTTTCATGCCCTCTCTTTGCTTTCCCAATTTTTTGCTTTTTAATTTCACCCCTGCACTTTCTATACTCCACTAGGGTTTCTGCAGTATTGAGCCCTTGGTATCTGTCATAACCTTCCCTTTTTTTCTTTATCCTTCCCTGTATACCCCTTGACATACAGGGAGCTCTAGATTTGTTAGTCCCACCCTTTTTCTTTAAGAGAACATACTTGTTCTGAACCCTCACTATCTCCTCCTTCAATGCCTCCCACTGCTCTGACACTGATTCACCTTCAAGTTTCTGTCTCCAGTCCACTTTGGCTAAATCACATCTCAGCTTAGTAAATTTAGCTTTTCCCCAATTGAGAACTTTTATTCCTGGTCTATTCTTGTCCTTTTCCATAACTATGCTAACTCTAACTGAATTATGATCACTACCACCAATATGCTCTCCCACTGATACCCTTTTCCACCTGCCCAGCTTCATTCCCTAAAACTAGGTCCAGAACTGCCCCCTCTCTTGTTGGGCTTGCTACGTACTGGCTAAAAAAGTTCTTCTGAATGTATTTTAAGAATTCTGCTCCCTCTATGCCTTTCACACTAATTTTATCCCAGTTAATATTAGGCAAGTTGAAATCCCCTACAATTACTGTCCTAAATTTTTGCATGTCTCAGTAATTTGCCTACATATTTGCTCTGCTATTCCCCTCTGACTGTTTGGGGGTCTGTAGTACACTCCCAGCAGTGTGATTGCCCCTTTTTTGCTTTTCAGTTCAACCCATATGGCCTCATTGGATGATTCTCCTAAGATATCATCCCTCCTCACAGCTGTAATTGTTCCTTTAATCAATATTGCGACTCCCCCTCCATTTTTATCCCCCTCTCTATCTCGTCTGAAAACCGTGTAACCAGGAATATTGAGCTGCCATTCCTGCCTTTCTTTCAGCCATGTCTCAGTAATAGCTATATCATCATACTCCCATGTGTCTATCTATGCCCTCAGCTCATCTGTTTTATTCCCTAGACTCCTTGCGTTGAAGTATATACCATTTAACACTGCCAAACTTCCTTGTTGTTTATTTTCATGCCTTTGTTTTCTCTGCCTTCCAAGCTCGCTTACTAATTTTCTGCCTTCCATTTCCAGCTTTGTTTCTCTCCCTTCTGAATCTACTCTCGGGTTCCCACCCCACCCTGCCAAGCTAGTTTAACCCCTCCCCAACAGTGCTAGCATCCTCAAATTTAGAAATTGTGTTTTTGATTCCAATGTCTAAATCATTAATATAAATTCTCACATCCCTGTTCTCACATCCTACTTCCCCCTCATCCCACAATCTCTTCTGATTTACAATCTGCACATGGTGTAAACATGCAGCTCTTGCTTTCTCCCCTCCCCTCACCACAACCCTACCCTTGTCCCTTTCTCATTTCAGATACCCAAGAAATCCAACCTGCCCAGCCAGTGGTTGTAGATGAAGAGGGAGAGGAGAGTGATGAAGAAGAAAATACACCATCACGCGATCTATCACTTGCAGCCACCAACTCAGATATTGGCACTGCATGGAGTTTAGAGGGTAGCTTAGAGGCGTGATCTGCATGTGGTGAGTCACCGGGCATGAGTGGGCTAAAGGCAGGGCAGGGGGAAAGGCTGGTGCAGTGCAGACTCCCTGGAGTCAAGGTTGCATACAATTTCTGCTGCAGAGGACTCAGATGAGGACTTTGATGGGGCAGCCTAAAGAAGAAGGCTGATAGATATGCACAACAAAATGCTTGGTGCATTGGCAGATCTGCCAGAAAACCTGAGTGCAATGTAAAGGAGCATGGAGGAGTCCAGCACCAACCATGCACAGGATTTTATGCAGAGCTTAGAGCCCATCCTTTCCAGCATGAAAGAGGTGGGCAGATCCATTAGTGCACTTGTAGACCCAACCATCATGTAGCATCTGATGGCCGATGTCTCAGCTTCCATTGCAGCATGAGCACAAGCCACCCTATGTCTGAGTGCTGCAATAAAAACTCAGACTGAAGTCATGCAAGCTCAGATTGCTGCCATCATGGCTGGGTTTACTAGCGTGGAAAGGGGATTGCAGGGTGTCATAGGAGTCCAGCAATCTACTTAGGATTACATAGGATTAGATAGGAAATACAGCACCGAAACAGGCCATTCGGCCCAACCAGTCCATGCCGGCGTTTATGCTCCACACGAGCTTCCTCCTGTCTTTCCTCATCTAACTCAGCATAATCCTCTATTCCCCTCTCCCTCATAGGCTTACCTAGCCTCTGCTTAAACGCATCTATACTAGTCGCTTCAACCACTCCTTGTGGTAGCGAGTTCCACATTCTCACCATGCTCTGGGTAAAGAAGTTTCTTCTGTATTCCCTATTTGATTTCTTGGTGACTATCTTATATTGATGGTCTCTAGTTTTGCTCTTCCCTGTCCTCCAACAGTTTATTAGGATTGATGAGGCGCTGCCCTGGGTGAGTGGCAGTAGCTCTGTGGAGCATGAACTTGCTGTCCTCTCTCAGCATTCGTCCCATTCCGACAGTGTCCTTGCTGTTACCTGTCAGCCAGCCAGCCCAGACTGATGCCACCCATTCACAGATAGTGCAATCCGCAGCATGGCCTTCTAGGCCCAGAGCTGTTCGATGTCATCTTCCAGGGCCATCTGCAGTCTCCTCCACTGAAAGTCAGCAGCCTTCCACCAGCCATGCTGCAACCACTGGGGTAGCAATGCGTAGGAGCATTAGGGCAGGCAAAGACACACAGAAGACAGGCACTAAGGGAATGCACAAGGGTGATTAGTTTACGTTTGTATGTAAGATGGCATGATTTGATTTATACATTTGTTTGTAATGTTTATTTTATATTGGCTTTTATTTTTACTTTGTGGTCAAGCGGGCGCTGTGATGGTCAGTGACCGAGGGAAGGTAAGGTGTGATGAATGGGGAATTGAGGTTGTGGTTACTTGTATCGCACTCGGCTGAGTTCTTCATGGACATCCTGGCCAGAAAGGGGCTGTATAGGTTGCCTCCTCCCTCTTCCTCCTCCTCCTCTTCTTCCTCATCCTCCTACTCCTCTGTATAGCTGGTGGCAAGGGCCGTGCACTGATGATGGCGTGGTTGTGCAGCATTCAACATACCACCACCCCAGAAGCCACCCTTTGGTTTGCCGTGGACAGCAAACTGCGAGATGTTGCAAATATCTCCAGCTCCAGCCTGTAAAGAGCCCGACGCATAAAAGTTCATCACCACGGTTACCTTCACAGCCACTGGCAATGCGGTCCTTGCCCTGCTCTGAGGTTGCAGTTGTGGCTGCAGCAGGTGGCAGATTTCAGTGAGGACATCCTTACTGAAGCACAGACCTCTCACACATTGTTCACCACTGAGGTTCAGGTAGGAGAATTGTCCCTGAACACCCTGGGCGGATATGGTCTCCTGCTGAGAGCCCTTCTCCCCTCCTCCTCCCTCTTCTGGCAGATTGTCCTGCTCTGTTTGTCCTCTGATCATTCTCCAAGTTATGTTGTATTCCAAGGGGATCCCTGAAGTCAGCAGAACAGGTGGATAAGGTGGTTAAAAAGGCATATGGGATACTTGCCTTGGTTAGCCGAGGCATAGAATATAAGAGCAGGGAGGTTATGATGGAGCTGTACAAAACGCTGGTTAGGCCACAGCTGGAATACTGTGTGCAGTTCTGGTTGCCACACTATAGGAAGGCTGTGATTGCTTTGGAGAGGGTGCAGAGGAGATTCACCAGGATGTTACCTGGGCTGGAGCGCTTCAGCTATGAAGAAAGACTGGACAGGCTGGGGTTGTTTTCCTTGGAGCAGAGAAGGCTGAGGGGGGACCTGATTGAGGTGTACAAAATTATGAGGGGCATAGATAGGGTAGATAGAAAGGAACTTTTTCCTTTAGTAGAGGGGTCAATAACAAGGGGGCATAGATTCAAGGTAAGGGGCAGGAGGTTTAGAGGGGATTTGAGGAAGAACTTTTTCACCCAGAGGGTGGTTGGAATCTGGAACTCACTGCCTGAAAGGGTGGTAGAGGCAGGAACCCTCACAACATTCAAGAAGCATTTGGATGAGCACTTGAAATGCCATAGCATACAAGGCTACGGACCAAATGCTGGAAAATGGGATTAGATTAGACAGGTCTTGATGGCCGGCGCGGACGCGATGGGCCGAAGGGCCTCTTTCTGTGCTGTATAACTCTATGGCCTAGAAATTCAGCTGTTTGCGCCAGACGTTAGCGCCAGATTTCCGGCGCTATCCACTTAGCGCCCGGGCACCGCCGGATCTGCGCCTACGCCGAAATTCAGCTGGGCTTTAGCGCCGGCGCAAAGTGTTAGCGCCCGGTCAGCTGCGCGCGCATCTTATGACGTCATTCCGTCGTGCAACACCGTTTGTGCGCCCCAAACCAGAAATTCAGTGGCGCCCGGCCGATGTTGGCGTGGCGCTACTAAGAACTGTGAAATGGAACTCAACAGAGGCCCTGTGGGATTCGGGGAGCGCTAATTAAAGGGCACATCCACTCACCCATAAAAGCTAGCCATTTCGCTGCAATGACTTGACTGGTTTGGATTTCTGCACAGAGAGCAAGGCACAGAGATTACTGATTTCGGACACCATAGGAGAGGTCTTTTTGGCTTCTAGCCGGTGCTTTGACATTTGCATCCTTGTGATTTTGCTGGTTGGAACTTTGTAATGGGGGCTGCATGGGGGGCCAACCCTCAGTTGCGACATTTTGTGCGAAGGGCTGGCATACGCTTTGAGACAGGCCCAGGCATGGCTAGACGCAGAGGGGCCATTAGGCGTCGCCAACGTAGGCCTTACCCAGTCAGGCAATACCGGGAGCAGGTCTCATATCTCACCATGACTGCGGCGCATTGTGTTAAGAGGCTGCGCTTCAGAAGGGAGGTGGTTGAAGAGATCTGCCAGCGGCGTCATGCAGATTTGCAGCCACAGCTCATGTCCAGGGCGTCTCTCTCGGTGGAAGTGAAGGTCACGGTGGCTCTCAGCTTTTATGCAAGTGGCTCCTTCCAAGCCGCTGCTGGGGACATCGCGACCATCTCCCAGTTCGCCGCGCATCGCTGCATCCGACAGGTCACCGAAGCACTTTTCGCGAGGAGCCACCAATTCATCTTCTTCCCCATGACCCAACACAAGCAGGAGCAGCGTGCATTCGGATTTGCCAGGATCGCGGCCTTCCCCATGGTGCAGGGCGCCATTGACTGCACGCATGTGGCTATGCGGCCACCTATCCGCAATGCCGAGCAAGACCGCAACCGGAAGGGCTACCATTCCCTAAATGTGCAGCTGGTGTGTGACCACAGGCAGCGCATCCTAGCTGTCAATGCCCGCTTCCCAGGAAGCAGCCACGATGCCTTTATCCTGCGACAGACTACTGTGGCTGACATGTTCCAGGCACAGCCTCAACCAAGGGGATGGCTTCTCGGGGACAAGGGCACCCTTTGTGCACATGGCTCATGA
The DNA here is from genome assembly GCF_052327205.1 of Somniosus microcephalus. Lineage (NCBI taxonomy): Eukaryota > Metazoa > Chordata > Chondrichthyes > Squaliformes > Somniosidae > Somniosus > Somniosus microcephalus. The sequence goes on from NC_140993.1 coordinate 108,863,381, forward strand.
CCCCGCTCCGCGCGCCCAGGACCCCAGTGGAGCTGGCATACAACGAAAGCCATCAAGCCACAAGGAACCTAATAGAGCAAACGATAGGTGTCCTCAAGCAACGGTTCCGTTGCCTGGATCGTTCGGGCGGGTCTCTTCAGTATTCGCCGGATAGAGTCTCCCAGTTCGTCGTGGTCTGCTGCATGCTCCACAACCTGGCTATCCGCAGGACTCAGGCACTGCCACCTGACATTGGGCCACCACCTCAGGAGGACCCTGAGGAGGAGCAGCACCAGGCCAGGAGGGAGCGACAAGGTCCAAGGGCCGTCCGCCGGGGGCTTATTGCTCGACACTTCTAGGCCCCCTGTCAGGGAATGGCCTGGCCCACTGAACGCAGCCGCTTCGCAAGCCCTCAGCCGGTTAACCCAACAACCACTTGAAACATGACACCTGCACATGGTGAATAAATAAACATCTTTATTTGAAAACCTCAGGGCCCTTCCCACATGGAAGAGCAAAACAGAGAAGACCCCCAAAAAACAGTAACAAACTTCTGTCACTCCCAAAACCTGGGGAGGACTAACATAACATCAGCATCCAAATGGCCTCGTCACTGGCCTAACAAAAACAAGCCCCCCCAACAACACAAAGACCCCCATAAAACAAAAACACATAATGCCCCCCAGAACAGAAGCCCCCGCATCACCCAAACCCTCGGTGAACACACTCTATTGGGTGTGGTGAGAGGGCGAGTGTGTGGACAGGCGTCTTTTGCCCCGGCCCGTCCTGCTGCTGCGCCTCAAGCTGGGCCGTGAGGCTGTGCCGAGGCTGGGGGAAGGATCCTCAGGGCGACAAGGCGTCTCGCCAGATGCCCTTGGGGGTCGGCCTACACGAGGGCGGGCCCGGGAGGGGCCGGCTGGTGGCTGCTGCAGCTGTGGGTGGCCCTCTTCAGTGGCTGCAGGAGCTCCTTGCACCGTGGCTGGGGGAGTGGCAGGCTCGCCTGCACCAATGGGTACAAGGTGGGTGATGCCAGGCGCGCGCTGGTCGCCAGACACACGTGCACTCAGGCGGCCTGGCCGGGGAGCAAGCGCGCCAAACTGTGGGTGGCCAGACCGGTGTGCGGCAGCAGGGCGGCGCCTGGCCTGGCGACGCCTCCCCGCCAGTGCGAGGGTCGCAGAAGTCAGTGCCCCAACTGCGCCGGCATGTCCCCGCATCTGCAGTCCCATTGTCTGGACAGCACCTCTCAGCTGGCGACTGGCGTGCTGCGCTGCCTCGAGTTGCTCGACCCCCCTCTCATGCGCTGCCACAAGGAGCTCCACCCCCCTGGCGTGCGCTGCAGCGAAAACCTCGAGGCCCCTGGCCTGGGCTTGGCCGAAAGCCACCACACTTTGAGAGAGGCTTTCGATGGCCTGAGGCATCTGTGCCAGCACCTCCATGATTTCCACGTGGCGGCGCTCCGACGCCGCCGACATCTCGTCCAGGAGGCGCACCTCCTGGGCGACGTCCGAGTCCGGACTGGAGGGCGCCTCCACCCTCTGGCCAGAAGGCTGGCGTGCCGCCGGAGCGCTGCCGCGTGCGGCCACGCCACTGACACCAGGTTCTGCCCTCCCCTCCACCGCCTCCCCCCTCTGGGCAGAAGGCTGGCGTGCCGCCGGAGCCTTGCCGCGGGCGTCCATGCCACTGGGACCAGGTTCGGGGCTCCCCTCCCCCGCCTCCCCCTGGCTCTCTGGCACGCCAGACGTATCCCCTTCATTGGCATGTCCTGGAGCGGAGGAGGGTTCCCCCGAGGTGGCGCCTTCCTGCTGCTCCTCCACGTCCTCCTCCTCCGAGGGCCTGGCTGTGTGGGCTTCAGGGAGCACCTCCTCCTCACCAGCTGAAAGCAGGAAGGCACAAGTGTAGCTTTAGAGTGAGGACAGGCCGACAGCGAGGGAGGCCGCACTGGTGCATTATGCGCATTTATCGGCCACTGGGGAAGGATGTAGATCTGATGCGCGAGGGCAAGGATAGAGGTGCAGCCGGTCCTGTCCTTACCAGTGGGCTCCAGTATAGGGTCGGCGTCGCCGATCGCCACAGGCCCAATCACCGGGTGCCGCAGCAGTCGGGCCACCCTCTCTTCCAGAGGCGTCAGCTCCTGGAACTCGCGAGGGCCTCCACCAGTGACACGGAGGCTCCTGGCGTTCCTCGCCAGCTTGGCCTGCAAGAGAAAGGAGGGCGTCTAAGTACAGTGTGGTGCCCTGTAGCTGTGTGTGAGGCCTGCCATGGTGGAATAGCTTGCACAGTGTGGTGCCCTGTAGCTGTGTGTGAGGCCTGCCATGGTGGAATAGCTTGCACAGTGTGGTGCCCTGTAGCTCTGTGTGAGGCCTCCCATGGTGGAATAGCTTGCACAGTGTGGTGCCCTGTAGCTCTGTGTGAGGCCTCCCATGGTGGAATAGCTTGCACAGTGTGGTGCCCTGTAGCTCTGTGTGAGGCCTCCCATGGTGGAATAGCTTGCACAGTGTGGTAAGTGCAGAAAGAGCTCTTGATTAACATGCAAGTGCCATTGCAGCGGCAGCAGGGCTGGCCATTAGACCTTGGATGTCCCTTTGGCCCTAATGGGAGGTGCACATGCAAGGATGAGGGGGACATTGGAAAGGGTACTCACCTTGACCAGCCGACATAGGTCGTTGTATTTCTTGCGGCACTGGTCCGCACTCCTGGGAACATCTGAGCTGGAGGAGACCCTCCGGGCAATTTTGGTCCAGGCCTCCCTGAACTGGCTCCTGGGAGCCTTCCTGCCACTAGCCGGGCAAACGACCCGCCTTCTTTTGCGCACCCCATGAAGGAGCACACCCAGCGCATGCTCAGAGAAGCGTTCAGCTCTTTCACGGGCCCTCTCCATGTCCTCCAGGCGTTGATATGCCACACAACCACTCCTGAGGCCTAGTTGCAGGGCTACAGCATGCAGGGCGTGGCTGCAGTCAAAGTTGACCCTTCCCCCTTTAAGAGCTGGCCGGCGTCAGGGTGTCTGCTGACACTCACCATATGATCGCACCTGCGCTGCGCCCGGAATCGGCGTTATTAGGCTGCATCGCCGGATTAGCGCCTGAACACAGGGTTCCAACGCCTTGTGCAGCGCTCGGCCAAAAAGTTGGCCAAATCTACTGAATTTCGGCGCGCTCGCCTGCACTTTCCGGCGGGCGCTAAATTTGACGAGCGCCCGACTTTAGCGCCGCAATAGCGTCAGAACTGAATTTCTAGGCCTATGACTCTATGGCCTAGAAATTGGGTATAGCCCTGCTTGAGGCGTTAGAACTGGCGCTGCGCAAAGTTTATAGCCAGACGAAACTTATCGCTGCCTGCCGAGATATTGGGTTGCATCGCCCCCAAAGGGGATTGAGGCGCTAACTCAGACGTTGCACGGGGCTCCTAAGGCGCAAATTTCAGGTGCTACCCAATATCGTCGCGGACGGGCGCAGTGCAGGTGATCTCAATTACCGGAAACCACGAGACTTCCAGGTGCTGGCCAGCTCTTAAAGGGGTGGGTCAGTCAGCCTGAGCTGCTACACTCAACGCCCTGTAGGCCTCAGAATTGGCGCTCGCCCTTCTCTGGCACAAGAAACTTGGTGAGGATGGAGAAGGTGAGACAGAGAGCAGAGCGCTTCAGCACTGAGGCCCTGGGCCACTTGGTGTCTGCAGTTGAGCGCCGTCGAGATGTTCTGTATCCTGACAATGGCAAGAGGCCGAATCAAAAGGCTTACCGGCGATCTTGGAGGGAGGTTTCTCAGAGGGTCAACTCCAACAGCTTGGCGACCAGGACCCCTGTTCAGTGCAGGAAGAAATTCAACGACCTCACTCGGGTCGTTAGGGTGAGTGTTGGTTATGCAAACTTCTGATTCCTTCCATCTGCACCTAACTTCGAGGACCCTGTTGTCATGATGACCCAATGGCCATCTGTCAGCAATCACCCATGGCCCTTTCTGGGCACACACATGGACATTTCTCTCAAGGCCACATGTAAGGGCTCTTGCACCATGGGGGGCATGAGATGACCTCTCAAGGCTACATGTAAGGGCCCTTGCACCATGGGGGGCATGAGATGATCTCTCAAGGCATCATGTAAGGGCTCTTGCACCATGGGGGGCATGAGATGATCTCTCAAGGCATCATGTTACAGAACTTCCCCTTCTTTCCCCTGCAGTCCAAGCTGGCGACGATGCGGAAGGAGCAGCGTCGAACCGGTGGCGGACCTCCACAAGTGGTCACTCTCACGGATCTCGAGGAGAGAGTGCACCAGATTCTTGGAGGACGTCTGTCTGGTCCTGTTACCACTGCAGCTGCCGACCCCATTCTCGACAGCGAGGGTAAGGCTCTCACCTTTTGCAACTGTCTCCTTCCACTTGGTCCCCCCGCCAGCATGCTTCCTCAGTGTGCCGCAATCTGCCATGCCTTTCCGCCAACCTGTCCTTTTGCTAAAGCCACTCTTCCACCTCCCTGCTTTCAGATGATGCATCACCAACTGGGGCTCCACGCCCTGAAGCTGCCAGTGCCAGTGCCTCCGGAGGTGAGGATCAGGAGGAAGCCGGACCATCCGCTCCAATCTCAGAGGAGCATACACATGTACAGACTGGGGATAGTAGTTCCCTGGAGGGGAGGGGAGGGGGGGGCTCTGATGATCAGGCAGTTGCCGGACCAAGCGGCATGCAGCAACGCAAGGTGGGTAGGCAGGTTCGGCCACCGTCTCCCCGGAGGGCAAGGCAGGTAGTGATGACTGCTGCACAGAGTGCAGAGGAGGTGCGTCGCCTGGCTGAAATGAGCACCCAGGCCCGGCTCAGGCACACTGAGCTGATGGCTGCAGTGGGGAGGATGCCTCAGTCAATAGATACACTGGCAAAGAGTGTGTTGGACTTCGGGGCAACAATGGAGAGGACTCTCCAGGGCTTTGGGGCAACAATGGACAGGACTCTCCAGGGCTTCGGGGAAACAATGGACAGGACTCTCCAGGGCTTCGGGGCAACAATGGAGAGGTCTGTCGAGGGCTTTGGACCAACAATGGAGAGGACTGTCCAGGGCTTCGAGGCCGCTATGGAAAGGACTGTTCAGGGCTTCGGACAATCCCTGGAAAGGTCTGTCCAGGGCTTGTCCGAGGCAGTGGAGCGGTCAGCACCGGCCTTGTCCGAAGCAATGGAAAGAACTGTCCAGGGCTTCTCCGAAGCACTGGCACCTGGCTCACAGGTCCTCACTGCTGCCATGCAGTCACTTGCCGGCCTCGTCCACACCCAGATTGAGGTAACGCGAACTCTCACTGCAGCCACCCTATCTGCATCAGCTAGGATCACCCCAGGCCCTTCCAATCCCATACAAGGCCAGGAATCAGTGGAGCATGTGATTGTGGCGGATGAGCCGAGCCGGTCCCCTCAGAGAGCCAGTGTGTCATCCGACAATGGTGCAGGTGTCCTCTCTCGGCAGGTGACCATTCCACATGCCAGCGCTGGCACGGCTGCAGTGCAGCTGCCACCACCTGCAGGGCACATTGCTTCCAGCCATGCTCAGATCAAGCATCCTGCGTCCGCACCCTCCAAGCCCAGAGGTCGGCCAGGCCGTCCCTCAGGGGCTTCTGCGCTTCCAGACAGTCAGCAGGCGTCCCCCAGCCTTCACCCCGCCACTGGGGTTCAATTATGTAGGAGCAGCAGGGAGGGAAGGGGCCGAGCGCGAAAGAGGAGTCATTCTCCATCAAGGGGCCAGCAGTAGAGGGAGGTCCTGAGACGTTCCTTTGGCCAAACTCAAGGAGACCCTCACCTGTTGGAATTGTTGGAAATAGTTTGTTCAGTTTGGCGGCTTTGCCGAAGAGTTTACTGTTATTTTGTTTGTTATGGTTTCTGTTGACATGACATTGTTTTGCTGTAATGAAAGACTTTTGTGACAATAAAGAGAAGTTTAAATGTGCTATGGTGTACGTGAATAATTACAGTGATACTGGCCTTCAGATGCTTTCAAACATCCAAAGTGCGCAGCAGTTAAGACACTCATCATTCCGCCAGAGGGGCCTCGAGACGACTCCTCATGAGCCAGTGACGGATGGCCCTTCCACTTTCAGGAGCCCTTCCATCTTCCTCCTCCTGCTCCTCCTCCTCCTCGTCCGCATGCTCCTCCTCCTCCTCCGCCTGCTTCTCCAGGGTCAGAGGGAAGGTGATGAATTGACGCCTGCGCCTATAAAGGGCAGCTGTAACTTGCCGGATGCAGCAGTGGACTGCAACCTGAAAGATATTCGCGATGTCCCCAATGGCTCACTGAAAGGATCCATTGCCATAAAAATTGAGGCCAGCAGTCAGTTTAGCGGCCACCGACAGAGAGGTCATGCACTGTTGACGCGGCTGCAGATCCTCAGTAAGCAGGTGGCACAGCTCAGTAACAATGTCCATCCCGATTCGGAGCCTTCGCACACACTGCTCCTCCGACATGTCAAGGCATGACCCCTAAAGACCCTCGCAGCATACCCTCAGATTGGGCAAACTCCATTGCCCCTCCTCCTTCTGGCCAATCCCGGCCCTCTCTCCCGCCGTCTTTCTGCCCCTTCATAGTGTTCGGCCAGGAGCCCGTCGCCCTCCAAAGCATCTCCCATTCCGATGCCAGTTGTTCAAAAGGCTGTTAGGTCTAGTGCTCCAACTGCTCCGGACAGGTTTGAGGGTCCCAAGTACTCTAATGCTAAAATCCAAAAACTCTGCTCCACAGTAGCTCCCCAGCTCTCTCCACCAACGATCGCAATGAACAGGCCAAGTGGCTGAAGCTTCTATACTAGAGCTGTCCCCTTTAAATAGCGCCCCCCGACTCCGAGAAAGGCCTGCTAACGCTCCTTTGAACTGTCACTAATAGCGCTAGGCGTTAAGGCTCCGGGCGCCACCCAATATCCGCTCAGGCGCCCCTAAAAGGCGTTGCACCATGAAATGACGTCATTATGTGCTTGCACTCGCGGGCGCGCGCAAACACTTAGCGCAGGCGTTAAATGTATAGTCAATATGGGAGTTGTCACTATCTTCATTACGCCCGCCCCAACATTAGGTAAAGCCCCAATTCTCGGTCTCTTTAGGCGCTAACCGCTGGCGCAAACAACCGAATTTCTAGGCCCTTGACTCTAAGGGGAATTCCTGCTAGTGCACCGATGTCTGGCAGCAAGTCGATTGTGCAGAAGCCTTGAACGCAGGAAAAAGTCGTTCAGCACGTGCCACACCACTCCCTGTGGACTTTGGCAACTTTAAACAACTATAGAAAGCACCAAACACTTGTAAACATGTACCAATAGCCAAAAGAAATCAACCAGCAACTAACCTGCAATTAGTTGATGATCCCTTTAAATAGCACTGGTGGGAAGTCCTTCCTGCTACTGAACACGTGTTCAGCTGTGCAAGGTTAAGAGAGGGTGTTGGCTGGAGCATTGAGCTCCAAAATGGCAGTGCTGGTATCAAATCAGCATTGCATGCTGATTAATGTCATGATCTGCTTGCTCTGCATACCTCCAGTGGGCGTTCACTGCGCGCATGCTAATGCCCGCACCAATTTGGCATCCAGCGCGATTTGCTCCACAAGTGTGCATGCGCCACATTTTGGACCTCTAAGGACATTGTGGCGCCCAAAGAACAGGAGCTACGGATCTGAATTTTGCGCCATTAGAATCGAAAGAACTATCTTCCCTTCCCAATCACTCACTAAAGCTAGAGCTGTAACCATCAAGCAGTCTGAATTTGTACAAATGCATTGAATTTATAGGGCCAATTCAGTGGAGTAGGCCGGTGCAAACTGTGAGCAGGAAATGATTGCGGTAGGTCTGAGACCCGTTCAATATTGTGTCTCGGACTTCGTTTTAATAAGTGCAGAGAGCTGCGGATACCATAGGAGTGCCAAAAGCTCACGGGCGTGGGATGGTGGAAGGGGTGGGTTGTCCTACAGTTCACCCCTGATGAAGTGCCAATGATTGTATTGGTGCACAGTGCATTGCACAATTTCACCCCGTAGGCAGGGCTCAGCTTACACTTAGCAGACAAGATGCCTGTGGAACCAGAGGATTCTGACCTGCATGCCCCGAGCTCAGCGGTGATGGCCCCACGGAGGAATCGATGCTCACCGCCTCCAGGGCAGCCAGAGAACAGCTGGTGGCTCAAGTGTTCGGCCAGTGATAACCCCCCAATCCTTGTAACCCCCACCCCCATATCAAACCCACCAAGTCAATCAGCGTATCAAAAACATGGGCCCGTATTTTCCGATCGGCGGCTTTTTGCGTGCGGAGGCCTCCGATCTGGAAAAAATCTACGGACTTACCTGAGGGCTCCCGAGGTGCGTATACTTCTGTTCCTGGGCCTCTCCAAACTCGAAATGCGCAGGGCCCACGTGTCCCAGAGGCACATGCAGTTTGCAGGCGTCCCTGGAATCACATGGGCCATGGGGAGCCAATAGAAGAAGAGAATCTCCCTTCATACACTTGGCAGATAGACCTGTCAAATATATGAATGGCGATCACCCCAAAAACACAATAAAACATTAAATATATTTTTTTTTAAATCACATTTTTAAAATTAATTGAAATTACAATAAATTAAATATTTCAAACAAAAATTAAATTAAAAAAAAGTAATTGAAGTTTTTACGGGGCTAAAAATAAACTTAGTTTTTTTTAAAGTATTTTTAAATGATAAATGAGTGAATTTTTTTTTTTTTTTAACTTTTTTCAACTCTTATGCTGGCCTTACCTGCTTTTACCAGGCGTAAGATTTCTAAGGGTTTTCTGCAGGCGGAGGTTCTCCAGAAAGTGGTACAATCCGCCCGCAGAGGCCCTTCTCCAGGGCAGGTGCCCGATCTGTCAAGAGCATTCTTGACAGATCGGAAATGCTGGTTTTCAGCGCATGCGCTTGGCATGCCTGAAACCGGCATTTCCGATGTCCCTACGGGTGTGTACACAGCCCGTACACACCCGTAAGCGTCGGAATATACGGCCCATGATGTTTTGGACTAATTCTCATGGGGCTGCAAATTCAAGGAACAACACACAAGAGAGCAAACAATAGAACTTTTATTCAGTACAAAATTTCAATTGATCTTACAGTCAGCAAACAATAAAAACCATGCTCAAAAATCAGCTTTATCAAGCTTTTAATCAACAGATGACATGACAAAACTTTTATTTAACAAGCGTTTATAATTGGCACTTGAAGGTTTTCAGGGCCCGCAATCGGCTTTGTGGCTTCTGAGGTCCCTGAATCGCGGCTATGCTTGCTGCGGCGTATTCAAATTACCTTCCCAGGAAATTTTGGAGTGAAATTGCAATGGGAAGATCGGTGTGCAAAATGGGGTAACTTATGCTGTACATTGACGATTGTGCCATTCCAGGACATTCTGCACAAAATGCCGCACTGAATTTCACAACTTCACTCAGGCACCTCACCTATATTAAGTGGGAATGTTAAGAATTCCAGTCCCTGCCTGTTGAAGTAGACTTTATAAAAATTAAATTACATTTTGATTTGCTCTTTGTTTCTTTTTGTCGTTGCAATTACATTTTGTTTTAGATGGACAGGAAAACATCAGCTGGTCCATCTAGCCTGTCCCATACAGTCATGTTGCAATTAATCATCATAAGCTCCAATGCTCCTCACCAACCAGTAGCCATGTAATCCCAAGGGAGAGGTAAAAAAAAACCCTAGGCCAATTCAGGGATAAAAGAATTAAGAACATAAGAACATAAGAAATAAGAGCAGGAGTAGGCCATACAGACCCTTGAGCCTGCTCCGCCATTCAATAAGATCATGGCTGATCATTGACCTCAACTCTACTTTCCCGCCCGATCTCCATATCCCTTGATTCCCCTAGAGTCCAAAAATCTATCGATCTCAGCCTTGAATATACTCAAAGACTCAGCATTCACAACCCTCTGGGGCAGAGAATTCCAAAGATTTACAACCGTCTGAGTGAAGAAATTCCTCCTCATCTCTGTCTTAAATGGCCGACCCCTTATCCTGAGACTATGCCCCCCAGTTCTAGACACTCCAGCCAGGGAAAACAACCTGTCAATCCCCTTCAGAATCTTGTATGTTTCAATGAGATCACCTCTCATTCTTCTAAACTCCAAAGAGCATAGGCCCATTCTACACAATCTCTCATCATAGGACAGCCCTCTCATCCCAGGAATCAATTTAGTGAACTTTCATTGCACTGCCTCTAAGGCAAGTATATCCTTCCTTAGATAAGGAGACCAAAACTGTGCACAGTACTCCAGGTGTGGTCTCACCAAGACCCTCTCCAATTGTAGCAAGACTTCCTTACTCTTATACTCTAACTCCCTTGCAATAAAGGCCAACATGCCATTTGCCTTCCTTATTGCTTGCTGTACCTGCATGCTAACTTTCTGTGTTTCTTGCACGAGGACACCCAAATACCTCTGAACACCAACATTTGAAAGTTTCTCACCATTTAAAAAAATTTCTGTTTTTCTATTCTTCCTACCAAAGTGAATAACCTCACATTTCCCTACATTATTCTCCATCTGCCACCTTACTGCCCATTCACTTAGTCTCTCTTTGCAGATTCTTTGTGTTCTCCTCACAGCTTACTCTCCCACCTAGCTTTGTATCATCAGCAAACTTGGATACCATTACACCCGGTCCCTTCATCTAAGTCATTAATATACATTGTAAATAACTGAGACCCCAACACTGATCCTTGTGGCACCCCGCTAGTTATAGCCTGCCAACCTGAAAAAGATCCGTTTATCCCTACTCTCTGTTTTCTGACCGTTAACCAATCCTCTATCCATGCTACTATATTACCCCCAACCCCGTGAGCCCTAATCTTGTGTAATAACCTTTTATGTGGCACCTTATCGAATGCCTTTTGGAAATCCAAATATACTACATCCACTGGTTCCCCTTTATCTACCCTGCTAGTTACATCCTCAAAAAACTCTAATAAATTTGTCAAACATGATTTCTCTTTCATAAAACTATGTTGACTCTGCCTAATCATGTAATTCTGAGAAATTACTCTCAAATTCCAAAGGTAATCAAAACGAGTTCCAGGAGATCATAGTGACCATGAGACACATCGCCCAACATCCTACTTATCTTTTGCTCATAGTGATATCATCCTCAGCCAGGAACTCATACAGCATTAGATTGTTTTCCTGGGCAATCTCCGATTTTTGCAAATTTGTGGAGGGGTTTCCAGCAAATGTTTTCCTTTATCATTCATGGTTGCTGCACCATTCACATAGCACCAAATGAAGCGATGAGGATGTAAATTCCTTTGGGAATTTCAATAGCACTGCCTGATTTAGATGAAGAAAATAAGTTTATGAGGCAACAACAAATGCAGATGTTACGATGCTGGAGGTGTTTTGTCCACATCCATTCCTATCCTGGCATCTTTGTTTATAAACTCCTTACAAATGTATGTGGGTATATCTAAGGAAACCTGTCTTTACTGCCTCTGCTTCACAACATAATCTCTCACAGAGTTGTGTCAATCGCTGCAGAATGGTCAGCAGACAATATTTAGCACAGGCACTGCTCTGTCCAGTAGAAGTAAAGGTTATTACAGCATGAGGCTTAGAAATTCGGTGGGCTGCGCCACCAGTTAGCGCCTAAAGAGGGCACTCAGTGGCTTTAGCGCCACTGGCCGCGCCTCCTGCGATATTTAGCTGGGGCGCTAATGGCGGCGTTAACCTGTTGCGCTGCGCCGCCTCCGATGACGTCATCGGTGTGCGCAGCGCCCCGCTACCGCCCTGATCGCGATATTTGGCAGTGACCGCCTCTGTAGCGCCGTTCGCAAATGGCGCCCGGTTCATGGGGCCTTCCTGTGGCAGCAGTGGCGCAAATTAAGGTGGAGGTGCGGGGCAGCTGTTTTTTTTGGCGGCCGCCTGCCAGCACCTCCGCCCCCAGCCTCCTGATCGCCCTCTGCGGCATTGCTGGCTGTTTTCCGAGAGCCCGGCACTTCTCCTCGGTGCCGGGCTCTTTTGCCGGCACTCGCGATCTCTGATCGCGCTGGTGCAGGCCCCTCCCCCTTAAGAATGGGAGGAAGGCCTGCAGTACCGCAGCATGCCGTGCCGCAGCGTGTGGCGCTTCAGCACGTTGCACTGCGATATTCAGTTTCAGCGCACTAAGAGGGACGCGGAGCGCCTCGAGCCTCGCCCCGTGTCCCTCTTGGGGCGCTCAAGCTGAATTTCCGGCGGTCGCTACTGCTCCAAACGCTGCGCTAAATCCGGCGCCCAGGCGAGCTTGGCGCCCCGTTTGTGGCTCCACCCAATTTCTCCCCCTGAAACTTTTAGGCTACCAGATCCTTCCAAGTCACCATGGGGATATCGGCCACACCAGACATTCTGCATGGCATACGTTATCAAGCAAAAGCTGAATACTATGTTTACATGAGGCAATACTTTCTTCACTTTCGCTGTGGAAAAGGTGCATCAGCTGGACATAGCTTCCTCCAAGTGGCAAGAGCTCCCTTGAGGCACTCACGTGGGCATCAGGGTTCCTAATATCCACCCCATGACCTACATGAACAGCAAAGGGCTGCAGTCAATTAATGTTCAGGTGATATCTCACCACAGAAACATTGTCATCTCTGTAAATATCCAGGCAAAAGCATTTTGCCTTGGTTATGTGGCAGTACACCTTGTCCCCAGCATTTGAAGGAAATGAAACTCTGGTTGTTAGGTGATCAGAGCTACCCTCTGCATCCATGACTGCTGACCTCACTGAGACACTGCCTTACAAATGACTCAAGCTACCTATTACCCAGGAATAATGAAAGGAATGTTCTTCTACAGGAAAAAAATGATGTAGAATGCATCGGATTTTATTAAAATTAAAAACTCACAATGCGATTGAGTTTTATTTTTGGATGCCCAACCAGTGGAGTGTGCCGGCCGGTCGCCCATATTCACAACAAAGAGGCTCCAGCCCGTTTGAGGCCCAGGCTTCATTTGAATCAGGCCGGCTCTGACCCACAGGAATGTTGACCAGTTGGAACACTGCCGACAGCTGCAGCAAGGTCCTGCGAGCAGGGCGGAGGGGGAGGCAAAGCTGAGGGAAACGAGACCGGCAGCGGCTCACAGTACTTCTGTGGGGCCCGGAGGAGCTTGAAATTCCACAAACACAATCCCCTTTGGGATAACAACAGAAAACACTGGAAAAACTCAGCAGGCCTGGCAATATCCGTGGAGAGGGAAATAGAGTCAACGTTTCAGGTCGATGACCCTTCGTCAGAACTGAGAAAAAAGGCAGGAGATGAAACAGATTAAAAGGCCATTTTGGGGGCTGGGAAATGGGGGAGGGGATGAAAGAACAAAAGGGAAGTGAAGAGACATTAAGAGGTATTCAAGACGAGACGAGATAGTAATAGGACAAGTAAAGAGACAAAAGATGGCTCTAGATGAAGTGTGAAATGGGCTGGCAGAATGAGAGACAACTGCCATGTGGGAGAGAAAAAAAAAGGGAAAAGGCACAAAGCAAAGGTGTGGATAAAAAATAGATAAAAATGTAATAGGGGCCTAGGTTATGATCTGAAATTGTTGAACTCGTTATTGAGTCTGGAAGGCTGTAAAGTGCCTAATCGGAAGATGAGGTGCTGTTCCTCGAGCTTACGCTGAGTTTCCGTGGAACAATGCAAGAGCCTGAGTACGGTGGAGTCTGAGTGGGAATGGGGCAGTGAATTAAAATGACAGGCAACCGGAAGCTCGGGGTCACCCTTATGGACTGAACGGAGGTGTTCCGCAAAGTGGTCACCCAATCTGTGTTTGGTCTCCCCAATGTAGAGGAGACCACATCGTGAGCAGCGAATACAGTATACTAGATTGCAAGAAGTACAAGTAAATCGCTGTTTCACCTGGAAGGGTTGTTTGGGGCCCTGGACAGTGGGAAGGGGGGAGGTATAAGGGCAGGTGTTGCATCTCCTGAGCTTGCACGGGAAGGTGCCGGGAGAAGGGGAAGGGGTGCTGGGGATGATAGAGGAGTGGACTAGGGTGTCTCGGAGGGAGCGGGCCCTACGGAATGCTGAAAGGGGAGGGGAGGGGAAGATGGTGGTGGTGGTGGGATCACGTTGGAGGTGCAGAAATGACGGAGGATGATCCGTTGAATGTGGAGGCTGGTGAGGTGAAAGATGAGGACAAGGGGAACCCTATCGTGGTTCCAGGAGGGAGGGACAGGGGTGAGGGCAGAAGTGCGGGAGATAGAACGGACACGGTCGAGGGCCGTGTCAACCACGGTAGAGGGGAATCCTTGGTTGAGGATAAAGGAAGACATGTCGGAAGCACTGGTGTGGGAGGTGGCATCGTTGGAGCAGATGCGGCGGAGGTGGAGAAACTGAGAGAATGGAATGGAGTCCTTACAGGAGGCGGGGTGGGAGGAAGTGTAGTCCAGGTAGCTGTGGGAGTCAGTGGGCTTGTAGTGAATGTTGGTCAATAACCTATCCCCAGAGATGGAGACGGAGAAGTCGAGGAAGGGAAGGGAAGAGTCGGAGATGGACCATGTGAAGGTGAGGGAAGGGTGGAAATTGGAGGCAAAGTGAATGAAATTGTCTAGTTCAGGGCGAGAACAGGAAACGGCACCGATACAGTCATCAATGTACTGGAAAAAGAGGTGAAGGAGGGGACCAGAGTAGGACTGGAACAAAGAGTGTTCAACATATTCCACGAAAAGTCAGGCATAGCTAGGACCCATGCGGGTACCAATAGCAACACCTTTAATTTGGAGGTAATGAGTGGAATCAAAGGAGAAGTTGTTCAATGTGAGAACAAGTTCAGCCAGGCGGAGGAGGGTGGTGGTGGATGGGGACTGGTTGGGCCTCTGTTCAAGGAAGAAGCGGAGCGCCCTCAGGCCATCCTGGTGGGGGATGGAGGTGTAGAGGGATTGTACGTCCATGGTGAAAAGGAGGCGGTTGGGGCCAGGAAATTGGAAACTGTTAAAGTGGCGGAGAGCGTCAGAAGAGTCGCGGATGTAGGTGGGAAGAGACTGGACAAGGGGAGAAAAGATAGAGTCGAGATAGGAAGAGATAAGTTCCGTGGGGCAAGAACAGGCTGAAACGATGGGACTACCAGGGCAATCCTGTTTGTGGATCTTGGGAAGGAGGTAGAAGCGGGCTGTGTGGGGTTGGGGAACTATGAGGTTGGTGGCCGCGGGGGGAAGATCTCCAGAGGAGATGAGGTCAGTGACAGTCTTGGAAACGGTGGTTTGATGTTCGGTAGTGGGATCATGGTCCAGGTGGAGGTTGGAGGCGGTGTCGGAGAGTTGGCGTTCAGCTTCCGCTCGGCAGAGGTCGGTTCGCCAAACAAGAAGAGCACCACCCTTGTCAGCAGGTTTAATGACAATGTCAGGGTTGGATCTGAGAGAATGGAGTGCTGCAAGTTCAGAGGGAGGTAGGTTGGAGTGAGTGAGGGGAGCAGAGAAATGGAGACGGCCGATGTCACGGCAGCAGTTAGCAATGAAAAGATCTAGAGAGGGTAAGAGGCCAGGTGGAGGGGTCCAGGTAGAACGAGAATTCTGAAAGCGGGAGAAAGGCTCAGCCGTGTGGGGGGAAGACTCCTGGCCAAAGAAGTGGGCATGGAGACAAAGGCGACGGAAAAAGAGCTCAGCATCGTGCCAAGCTCAAAATTCATTGAGGTGGGGGCATAAGGGGATAAAGCTCAGGCCTTTGCTGAGGACTGATCGTTCGGGGTCAGTGAGGGGAAGTTCAGAGGGGATAGTGAAAATGCGACAGCGGATGAGATTGGGAGAAGGGGTGTCAGAGGAAAGTGAAGGGGAAGAAGGTTCCGGAGGGACGTTGGTGTTCAAGAGTTGATGAAGCTTGAGATCCTTGGCATCAGGAAGGAAGAAAAAAAGTTTTTTTTGAAGCGTCGAATGAGTCGAAGGATGAAATGGAACTGTGGACCTGGACAGACTACTGATGCCCTCCAGCATTTATCTCATTGGAGTATGTGGAATCAGGGACAAGGCACCTAATTAACATGGAGCCGGTGGATATCTGCACTACTATTGGTGCATCTCTGGTAACCCACCTACCTCAAGGTGCTGGGAAATCCTTGCTGCCAGATCCGGGGCTGGGGGGGTGCGTGGGATGGCAGTGGTGTTGGTTGTTAGGATCCTCCTATGAAAAAGTTAAAGATCAGCCCTGAGCATTAAACAAAAAAAAATGACCTTTGCTAAGTCTTCCTTCACCTGGACCACTATGGTGATCCCCACTTGTGGCTGTCAAGAGGCGTGTTCGTCCCTTGTCACTCGGTGTACTAGCCTCTAAAATTACGGTTCCTGTGAGGCCATGAATGGGGGAGTACCCATTGTAGGGAATCTCCACCCCGCTGATGCAGGCACCCTTACCGGTCCCCACCAATAGCGGCAGCGCAAGCCAAGATCCAACATATCTGGGCGTTGGCCTCTTTTACATAAGAACATAAGAAATAGGAGCAGGAATAGGCCACTTGGCCCCTCGAGCCTGCTCCACCATTCAATAAGATCATGGCTGACCTTGGGCTCAAATCCACTTCCCTTCCCGCTCCCCATAACCCTTCACTCCCTTATCTTGTAAAAATCTGTCTATCTCCACCTTAAATGTATTTAATGACCCAGCCTCCACAGCTCTCTGCGGTAGAGAATTCCACAGATTTATGACCCTCTGAGAGAAGAAATTCCTCCTCATCTCAGTTCTAAAAGGGCATAAGGTTGTCAGTTCAAATCCCACTCCAGAGACTTGAGCACAAAAATCCAGGCTGACACTCCAGCGCAGTGCTGAGGGAGTGCTGCACTGTCGGAGGTGCCGTCTTTCGGATGAGACGTTAAACTGAGGCCCCGTCTGCCCTTTCAGGTGGATATAAACGATCCCATGGCATTATTTTGAGAAAGAAAGGGTTGCATTTATATAGTGCCTT
This sequence comes from Somniosus microcephalus, assembly GCF_052327205.1. NCBI lineage: Eukaryota > Metazoa > Chordata > Chondrichthyes > Squaliformes > Somniosidae > Somniosus > Somniosus microcephalus. The sequence goes on from NC_140993.1 coordinate 108,880,239, forward strand.
TCATGACCACCAGATGTCTTGAAGTGATCTACAGCCAATGAAGCACTCCCAAGGTGTAGTCACTGTTGTAATGTGGGAAAGAGCAGGGGAGTTATCACCAGTGTCCTAGCCAATGTTTATCCCTCAATCAACATAACAAAATGATAGATTATCTGGTCATTATCAGATTGCTGTTTGTGGGAGCTTGCTGTACACTAATTGACTGCCGCGTTTCCTACATTAGAACAGCGACCACACTTCAAAAGCACTTAATTGGCTGCAAAGCGCCTTGGGACGTCCGGTGGTGGTGAAAGGCTCTATAGAAATGCAAACAGCCTTTCCCCCACACTCCCCCAGAATTACAGGGGGCGAGAATAACAAGGACTGTGGTATTTCGGCCCACTTGAACTTACAGATCTTTTCCCCTAAGTAGCTGGAACAAGTTGATATTTTTTGTGACATTGCCAATGAAGGCTTTTATGAGCATATTAATCTTTAATTTATATATGCAATGCAGTCCTTGTACAATTGATCCTTGAAAAATAATACAACTAATAAAAGTAAGGCATATAATTGACTATGTCGAGTAGATTTATTTTGTTTTCAGTTAGTGCAACCTCAAGAGTTAGTTGATTCCAAGCTTCTGTCCTCAGGTTTAGGACGTTAGAGTTCTTGGCAAAGTACTGAGGCATCTTTTCAATTGCCTGTGTTTGCTCGAGGTCAACTTGTTAAAAAGAAGCTTCACCTGCTCACTGTTTGATCCAATCTGCCATTGGATTTCTCCATCTGTGAAAATTAAACTTTCTCACTTTAATCCAAAATCATCTGTACTGGATCCACTGGAATAATGGAAAACTGATAACACTGAACAGCTATCTCGCCAATAGACTCCACCAGGGATTCATATCATTCAGCGTGTGTTAAAGACTAATGTAAGTTTGCCTATCTCAAACAATTTCTTCTTCAATTCAGTCATCATCTATGTCCAACAGAATGGAAAAGTACTGCCCTCATTAAAATAGTGAAGATGCTGTGCCATCTCATGCTGTTACCTCCTTTCTGTGGGGAAAGGGCTGAAATGTTTCCCCTGGCAAACAAGCCTTCTTTTGCTTGCTTTATCTGGTGAACTGAAGACTGACTAATGTAGTGATGCAGGTCTCCAACCCCTTTACATTGAGCAAGGATTACCTGGGTTCCTGAGAGGGAGCGACATAGACAAACAGCAGTCATGGTAATGAGGGGGGAAAGGGAGTTCTTGGTCCTCTAACCTTGTTTTCATTCCAGAATGGCAGAAGGGCACCCAGTCCATGTGCTTGACTAGAAATCATGGGACACACTATAATATTTCGTGAAGATCTATGTCTATTTCATCCTACAGCCTTCTCGCATAACAAACTATGCAATAAAGATGCTCTAGAAAAGAGTATCTTCGCTCCATTCTACCTTTATTATTTCAAATTTTGTATTTTTGTTTCTTGTAATTAATTGCTTCTGTGTGTTATCTAGCTTACAATTAAATCTATTAGCCTTAGCCTATTTGCACTTGTCTTACAATATGGTATTCAGCAGCTTTTGAAGAGGACAGGTGGGCAACCCACATAAATTTCTGGGGCTGCGATAAGAATAAAAGGGTAATTGTTAATCCTGTATGTGCCTTCAGTCACAACACATAGGAACATAATATGAAAATATACTTTTGCAGGCTTTTCTGTATAATAGGCCTTTCGATTCAAAGTTGTTATTATCAGTAGTTTTTGAACTGTCCGTGATGAGAAAACATAATAAGATGCTGTCTCCATAGGTTATCTTATGGTTATGGGATCATGGCATTGGAAAATTGTTTGTTGTCTGTTTCTGCCCATTGTGGAATGTGGAGTTGACAGGTGGCTGCTTTGCTTGGGAAACATTGAAGTTGATTGACATATAGGCACAAAGCAGACTCAAGGTCCCATAATATAATGAGTGATTAATTTATATAAACTGGACTTAAAGGACCGAATGTTAGAATGTTTCTCGGAGCGGAACTGGACCCAATCAGGTGAGCGAAAAGCAACTCAAGTTTGATCACCTCAGAACCTTGTAGATGTTAAGCAGGTTGTTTCTCAATGCCTTATTTACTATGTTATAAGTATTGTAGCTTCTTTTCTAACTGCAATAAACTTTGGAACAAGGCTCCCTCTAGTTTTTGAGTATCAAAGACTGAATTTGATACTCAGAAACTAGGGGCTCGATTTTAATAGCCCTGAGGAGACGGATTTGGAGGCTAGTCAGCAGCGAAAATCGGAAAAAATGGCTTCAGACTGCCAACGCGCCCCCATCCCGCCCCCCACGCGATTTTCGTGAGTGTCGGGTCAGCCGCTCCCAAACTGACCCGACGGGAACCGGTGGGACAGATAGTTAAGGCACTTAAGAGCCTGTTAACTGCCTTGCTAATCATGGTTTTTATAGTGGTTTCCCATTCTTGTGCTTCTGGCTCCTGTTTCCCATCTTGTCAGAAACAGGCCAGGTTCAAGGAGACAAATTTCTTGAGGACATGATCTGTAGTCATTGGTGCAGCACTTTAAAATCACTCCTGTAACATGGCTGACATTCAAATGCAACAACTTTGTTGTTGGAGGTTTGGGATAAGATTTTGCACATCTACTGACCTTGTGACTGTTCAAGCTGACACTCATCTGCAGTGTTACCTGATTGGAATAATTTCAGGCCACTTTGAGTGTGCGCTTGCAAGCTTCTTGTCTCAACTGAAATCTATAGCAACGGGATGGGAACTATTTACATCCTCTCATCCTGGTCGTCAGATTCGGAGGAAGAGCAGCTGTGGCAGCACCACAACCAGCCACAACAGTAGCACCAGCACCAGTACCAGGAGCACCAACCTCCTCCTCACCCACCTGATGCTGCACTGGACACAGGGCATCAGCCCCTGACAAAATTGCTGGCCGGGAGGCCAGCGATGGCATCACCATGGCCAGATTTTCTTCACTTGATGCTGTAAACCCTGTCTGCCACATGATACACCAGGTTGACACCATCCCACACCAGCACCGTGAAGCATCCCTTTAATGTCCAAGCCATTCCATGCACACACATCACTATAGCGGGGTGGGGGGTGGGGAATTATGACTGAACCATCACTGGAACTCAGTAAGACACTTCTCAATGCACGTTCAGATCTGTCCAATAAGGGGCACTTTTAGAAAAAGATATTACACTGTATGACAACACATTACCAGCAACTTCACATGGACATTGGCTAAACCTCTCAAGTGCCTACCCTTGTGTGTTGTTAGTTGGTATGCTTGCAGTAGGATGAGGGTGAGTGTGAGGGGTTGCTAGTGAGATGGGAAAGTGATAAAGTAGATAGAGAGGAATGGGTGGAGGTTCAAGGTAAGTTGGTGTCCTGGGGAAGTCCCTTCCACCCTTGGAAGGGAAGAGAACCTCCGTGCGTGCTGTAACTCCCTGCATAAGCATATGGAGGGAGTCATTGGAGAGTCTGAGTGCAAGTGTTCACCTTTGTGCAGTGATTGTCAGTGTTTGCAGCACCTCAATGCTGTCAAACACTGACAGATCAACTGTCAAAATAAAATTTTGCATGGTCCCTTTAAGGAAATCGGCAGATGACGCATCATCAAATGACGTCATCAGACCCACTTCCTGTTAATTGGCCGGTAAGGCCAATCAAGGGAAAATCACATCTGCAGAGCGGAGGCAGCTGAGGGCAGGACCGGAACCCAGAACCTGGAAACCAGCTGACCCGCCACAGCCCGCCTCCAGAATTAAATTCGCACCCTAGGTGTTTTTGTGACTGGAAGGCTGTTTCAAGTGGGGTTCTACAGGACTCAGTACTAGGTCCCTTGCTTTTGTGGTATATATCAATGATTTAGACTTCAATACAGGGGCCATAATTAAGATGTTTGCAGTTGATACAAAAATTGGCCATGTGATTGATAGTGAGGAAGAAAGCTGTAGACTGCAGGAAGATATCAATGGACTGGTCAGGTGGGCAGAAAAGTGGCAAATGGAATTCAATCCAGAGAAGTGTGAGGTATTGTATTTGGGGAGGGATAACAAGGCAAGGGAATACACAATAAATGGTAGGATACTGAGAAGTGTAGAGGAACAGAGGGACCTTGGAGTGCAGGTCCACAAATCCCTGAGGGTAGCAGGACAGGTGTGTAGGATTCGCAAAATTATACTTTACATTATAAAGGGTCAAATGGCAGAAGAGGCCATGATTTTAAAGACTGTTTTAAAAGAAGCCCAGAAAAAGGGGCATACAAAAGGGCCACCATACCACGTGACCGGCTTATAGGGACATTTTAAAATGGTTCCTGCGAAACCTCAGACAGCTTTGTGGATTCAACCCACAGTAAGTTCTGGAAGCCGTTTCTGAGAGAAAGAAACCAGACCCACACATATATATATGGATTAGATGCAGATCCAGTCAAGATCGGCCTGGAGACAGAGGCCATCTAAATGTTGACCCAGACAAAAGGGGACAATTTCATATTCATGAGAACAGCACTCAGGACTAGATAATGAGATCAGCAGGACATTAAAAACAATGAAGGTCATTCCAGACCAGAGATGGGCCTTTACCGGCCATCTAAAATATTTTAAAATATAATAACTACCCCGCTGTGCTCCCAGCCCACCAAAAGTTAAACAAAGACTAACCTGATTATGGGCGGGAAGTGGAAGCTTCTGAAGGAAAAGTATAATTGGAAGACTGGGGTAGGAATTCGGCAGTTGTTGTTGAGCAGTTGAATTCAGTGGTTGGTTGAGTTGAGTTGAGTTGGAGTGGAGTTGGAGCTTCTTCGGAGCGGTGGGGTGAGCCTCAGCCTTTCGAGCTCAGCCCTGGAGCGTTGGCAGCCGGTCCAGCTTTTGAGCTGGGTAAAGAGGAGCTGGTTTGGGAGAAGATCAACGAACTCCTCTCCACCACCGGAGGAAGAAGAAGAAGACTAAGCCGCCATCAAGAAGACCGTTCGAGCCGGCGTCCCGCCTCGGGGTCAAACTTCGGGAGATCATCGACCAACCCCGGGCTGTTGACGAAAACGAGAGGCCCTCTCCCGGCTCGGGAGAAGAGACAAAAACAAACGACAGAACCAGCCGGTGTCCAGCCGCCCCCGACCCCCACCTCAGGAGAGAGGTGTGGCGCAGCTCGCTGGGGCTCCACGATCCACGTGGAGACGGGACGCCTGAAAGGATCAAACGCAGACTGGTTCAAAACCTTGCACTTCCTAGTTGGATTGGTGAGCATGTTTCTGGCCCTTCACAATCAGATCTAGATAGGTTTAATAAGAGGGTGGATTTAAGGGTACAATTAACATGAGTTGTTGTCCCTCGATGTTCCGTGTGTTTCCTTATTTCATGACGATCTTTGTAGAGTATAAGATGCCTGTATTTGCTTTAGTTAGTACTGTGTCGTTACGATTTGTTTGTGTTTTTCCCACCCATGTACTCTCTTATCTGCTTGCATTTGATTTATTTTTCCTTATGCAATAAAATTTCATTTTGTTTCATCAAACTTGGTCTACAAGAGTTTTCTCTACATTGTAGTTCCTGCCCCAAAGTCCAGAGTATAGAATCTAAGGGGCGAGTGGGTCGAACCACTCAAGGTTTTACTGTGTAAGAGAGAGAGGCCTCTAGAGAGAGAAACCTCAGGGACATCTCTCAGGGAAAACCCCTTACAGAAAATGAGTGTAGGATTCGCAAAATTGGACTTTGTATTAATAAGGGTCAAATGGCAGAAGAGGCCGTGATTTTAAAGACTGTTTTGAAAGAAGCCCAGAAAAAGGGGCATACAAAATGGCCGCCATACCATGTGACCAGCTTATTGGGACACTTTAAAATGGTTCCTGCGAATCCTCAGACAGCTTTGTGGATTCAACCCACAGCACGTTCTGGAAGCCATTTCTGAGAGAACGAAACCAGACCCACACATATACATATGGATTAGATGCAGATCCAGTCAAAATCGGCCTGGAGACAGAGGCCATCTAAATGTTGACCCAGACAAAAGGGGACAATTTCATATTCATGAGAACAGCACTCAGGACTAGATAACGAGATCAGCAGGACATTAAGAACAATGAAGGTCATTCCAGACCAGAGATGGACCTTTACCGGCCATCGAAAACATTTTAAAATATAATAACTACCCCGCTGTGCTCCCAGCCCACCAAAAGTTAAACAAAGACTAACCTGATTTTGGGCGGGAAGTGGAAGCTTCTGGGGGAAAAGTATAACTGGAGGAGTTGGAGTTGTACGACACACTCAGACGGAAGACACACTCAGGAAGAAGGACTCACTCGGAGGACGCAGAGCTCACGCAGACACTCGGGAAACTCTGAAGGAGACACCAGAGTTGTAGTTGGAGACAGTGGTGGGTGAAGAGGAGTCGCTTCGGGAGAAGATCAGCAAACTCCTCTCCACCATCGGAGGAGGAAGAAGAACCAAGCCAACATCAAGAAGGCCGTTTCGAAGCCGGCGTTCCACCCCGGGGAAACATATCGGGAGATCATCGACCATCCCCGGGCTGTTGCCGAAACGAGAGGCCATCGACCCAACTTGGGAGAAGAAACAAAAAAATAAAGCCCCAAGAAAAGAAACCTTCCAGCCACTCCGGCTCGAAAAGAGACAGTAACGAACCAAGGAAGCGATGGGAGCCAGCCCAAGGCTCCTCTGACCAGGGTCGAGCCGACGATCCTCGACCCCGCCAACATCCAGGCCCGCCGGTGTCCAGCCGCCCTGACCCCCACCTCAGGAGAGAGGTGTGGCGCAGCTCGCAGGGGTTCCACGATCCACGAGGAGACGGAGCGCCTGAAGGGATCAAAACACAGACTTGAATTCAAAACCTTGCACTTCCTAGTGGGATTGGTGAGCATGTTTCTGGCCCTTCACAATCAGATCTAGATAGGTTTAAGGGGGTGGATTTAAGGGTACAATTAACATGAGTTGTTGTCCCTCGATGTTCCGTGTGTTTCCTTATTTCATGATGATTTTTGTAGAGTATAAGATGCCTGTAGTTGCCTTAGTTAGTATTGTGTCGTTATGATTTGTTTGTGTTTTTCCCTCCCATGTACTCTCTTATCTGCTTGCATTTGATTTATTTTTCCTTATGCAATAAAATTTCATTTCGTTTCATCAAACTTGGTCTACAAGAGTTTTCTCTACATTGTAGTTCCTGCCCCAAAGTCCAGAGTAGAGAATCTAAGGGGCGAGTGGGTCGAACCACTCAAGGTTTTACTGTGCAAGAGAGAGAGGCCTCTAGAGAGAGAAACCTCTGCGATCTAAAACCCCTTACAGGTCGAGGTTAAGAAGGCATACGGAATGCTTGCCTTTATAAGCTGAGGCATAGAATATAAAAGCAGGGAACTGTATAAAACATTAGTTAGGCCACAGCTAGAGTACCACATTACAGGGAAGATCTGACTGCACTAGAAAGGGTACAGAGGAGGTTTACAAGGATGTTGCCAGAACTGGAGAATTTTAGCTATGAGGGAAGATTGGACAGGCTGAGGTTGCTTTCTTCGGAACAAAGGAGGCTGAGGGGAGATTTGATTGAGGTGTATGTAAAGTCTGTAGGTATTATGGCGAATTAATACACAGACTACAAGAGTAACTTTAACAGGACTTTACTATTCGAAGGTCAGGGCGAATCTGCCCAATAAATCCTGACACAGCACTTATATACCGGTGTGGTCACCGTCGACATTACAGTATACAGCAGCCAAGATAAAGTAGTGCCACACCTAAAATAGTTCTCTTAAAGGTGGACGGTTACATACAATAGTTCTCTTAAAGGTAGAACAGTTACATACACTACAGTGTATACAACTGTGAGGACCTTAGTTAGAGTGGATAGGAAGGACCTATTTCCCTTAACAGAGAGATCAATAACCAGGGGGCATAGATTTAAAGTAATTGTTAGAAGGATTAGAGGGGAATTGAGGGGAACTTTTTTCACCCATAGGGTGGTGGGGGTCTGAAACTCACTGTTTGAACGGATGGTAGGGGCAGAAACTCTCATCGCATTTAAAAAGTACCTGGATCTGCAGTTGAAGTGCCGTAATCTACAGGACTATGGAGCAAGAGCTGGAAAGTGGGATTAGGCTGGATAGCTCTTTTGGCTGACACAGACACGATGGGCTGAATGGCCTCCTTCTGTGCCGTAAATTTCTATGATTCTACGATTCTAATATAATTTACTCACACATAGGAGCAGAAGTAGGCCATTCAGTCCCTCAAGCCTATTCCGCCATTCAATTAGATCATGACTGATCAGTATCCTAAGTCTATTTATCAGCCTTGGTTCCGTAACCCTTAATACCCTTGCCTAACAAAAGTTTATCAATCTTTTTGAAATTTTCAATTGACCTAGCCTCACAGCTCTTTGAAGGAGAGTGTTTCCACTATCTTTACAAAGCACACCATTGGTCCTGCTATCCTCTCAATCCTCTCATCCTGTGCTATTTCTAACTTCCTTTTCTGCTTTAATGTCCTCAAACGTGTCATTGTCTAGTTCCATACCCACTCCTCCCATCAGTTCCTGTTCAAACTCCTTCAATCTGGTTTCCACGATGCACAGAGCACAGAAGCTACCCTATTTAAAGCCACTAATGACATCTTTTGTGACTGTGACCATGGTAGCTATCCCTTTTTGTCCTCCTTGATCTCCAGTATCTGAGGAAGGATGTTCTTGCCATGGAGGGAGTGCAGCGAAGATTCACCAGACTGATACCTGGGATGGCAGGAATGACGTATAAGGAGAGACTGGGTCGATTGGGCTTATACTCGCTGGAGTTTAGAAGAATGAGAGGGGATCTCATTGAAACTTATAAAATTCTAACAGGACTAGACAGACTAGATGCAGGAAGGATGTTCCCGATGGCGGGGGAGTCCAGAACCAGGGGGTCACAGTCTAAGGATAAGGGGTAAGCCATTTAGGACAAAGATGAGGAGGAATTTCTTCACCCAGAGAGTGGTGAACCTGTGGAATTCTCTACCACAGAAGGCAGTTGAGGCCATTTCATTAAATATATTCAAGAAGGAGTTGGATATATTTCTTAACGCTAAAGGGATCAAGGGATATGGGGAGAAGGCAGGGACCGGGTACTGAGTTTGGATGATCAGCCATGATCTCATTGAATGGCGGAGCAGGCTCGAGGGGCCGAATGGCCTACTCCTGCTTCTATCTTCTATGTTTCCAGTATGGTAGACCATTCCACTCTCTTCCACTGTTACCATTTTAACCTTTCCAACATGACCAGCACATCTCTTGCAATGGCCTCTCCTCTTACCCTGCACTGACACCTCAGAAGTGCCCAATTCATTACTTGACACTCCTTTTCCCCTTATGTCGTTGGTGACATCACCCATAAGTATGGGGTGAGCTTCCATATGTAAGCGAATGACACTCAGCTCTACCTCTCCACCAATACCTTCAACTTCATAACTGCCACTATGCTACCTGACTGCTTGTCCAAAATTAAGTTATGGATGTGCAAATGCTTTCTCTATCAGCAAGATCAAGGCCATCCTGTTTGGTTCCCACCAAAATCTCTGCAAACTAGTCCCTGATTCAAATCCTCCCTGCAGCTGGTCACTCAGGCTGAACTTTGTGGTGTACAGCTTAGATGTTCTGTTTGATCCTGAGCTGACTTGAAGCAAATATCCTATCAATTACCAAGACCCCCATTTGAGAGCACCAACATTGCCCACTTCCACCCTTACCTTACCCACATCACTGCTGTAATCCTCATCCATATCTTTGTCACCTCCAGGCTTGACTTCGCCAACACTACTTTTCAGTTTCCTTGTGTTCCAAGTTATATAAACTCCAAGTGATCTAAAACTTCGCTGCCTGCATCTTACCCACACTAAGTCCACTTTCTACTTTTCTCCTTGCCAACTCTGCTGGGTCCCATCCCCCAATGCATTTGATTTAAAATTCTTGTTCTTATTACATTCTCTCCATAGATTCATCCCTCCCTATCTCTGCAACTATCTCTAGATCTCTAGCCCGATGTGTCAGATCAAACCCTCTGTTCCAACTCTGGCCTCCTTTGCTTTCTCCCCTCCACTTTATCTTCCATGACAGAGCCTTAAGACTTCTTGGCCCCAACCTCTTAAGCAACCTCCCTCAACCCTTCCATCTTGCTATCTTTCTCCCCTCCATCAAAAGTCTCTTCAAAACCTACATCTTTGACCATATCTTCATGTAACTCCTCTAACTCCTCTCCTACCGCTGCTCAGCAACCATTTTCGTCTCTTTGAAATGCCGTAGAATATTTTACCATGTAAATGACCTATAAATATGTAAGTTGTTTTGTTTTGTCAATATTTTCCTAATTTCTCTCTTTCACCATAGGCACTGACAGTCCTCCAACCAGACATGAGGAAGCAATGATGGTTTTCAGGCTATTTGACTATGCTGGGCAGGGTGGGGAGGTGGGGGTACCATAGCTGAGCCCAATCCTGCCCTTATCCAATGACCACACACTTGTCAGTAGGAGTTACTGGAATGCTACCAAGAACACAACACTGGCTGATTTTTCTTCTTCTTATCTGATGGGCACTGAGGCCAATTGTAGCATCACCTTGGCTGAGATCAGCTAACTCAGCAGAGCCCAGGAATTAAACCTGGGACCTTTTCTTCTACTTGACACTACATTACACTGGGCACTGCCTTTACCCATTAGGCCATTAAGGAAATGTTGTGCTTCCCAGTGCATATGTCTTCCATTTTATGACAGGTAGCAAATGAATGAACAAATCTTTCATTGACATCACAAAGTTATATTTAAAAAATCAGTAGCTGGGCCTAGTAGGATTTATTACCAATCCCTGGTACTGTAATGGTGATGGGAGTTATGTTACTTCATGGTACTAGTCCATCTGTCTGAATACTGTCAGCATGTTGTGGAACATGATAAGACAGTCTTTTTTAAGCAGGGTAGGGAGGAGGGGAGGAAAGAACAATAGGATGGGAGGCAGGAGAGATTGACTGACAAAAGGGATGATGGTGCAAGGCAAAAGGAGAGGTAATGGGACAAGTTAAGAAACAAAAGATGGCTTAAGAGAAAAAAAATATAAAGAAATACAGGGGCCAATTTATTGTCTGCCAGACTATAAATTGGCCCCTGTATTTCTTAATTTCTTTTCCTCTTGCTTCCTCACATGGTAGCTGTTAATATTGCTGCCATCATCATTCACACCTCATTTAGAACCATCTTTTGTTTCTTAACTTGTCCCAATCCATGTCTTTCTAAATGAAGATTTATCCTGCCCCTCAGAATGTTTTCCAATAATTTTCCCACCACTGAGGTTAGGCTGACTGGCTTGTAATTACTCCGTCAATCCCTTTCTCCCTTTTTAAACAACGGTACCACGTTAGCAGTCCTCCAGTTCTCTGGCACCACATCTGCAGCCAGAGAGGATTGAAAAATGATGGTCAGAGCCTCTGCTATTTCCTCTCTTACTTCCCTTAACAGTCTGATACATTTCATCCGGGCTGGGGATTTATCCACTTTCAAAGGTGCTAAACCCCTTAATACTTCCTCTTTCACTATGTTTATTTCATCTAATATTTCACACACCTCCTCCCTGATTGCAATGTCTGCTTCGTCCCTCTCTTTTGTGAAAAAGGATGCAAAGTATTCATTAAGAACCATACCCATGTCTTCTGCTTCCACACACAGGTTACCTTTATGGTCCCTAATAGGCCCTACTCTTACTTTAGTTATCCTCTTTCTCTTAATGTATTTATAAAACAGCTTTGGGTTTTCCTTGATTTTACTTGCCAATATTTTTTCATGCCCTCTCTTTGCTTTCCTAATTTCCTTTTTGATTTCATCCCTGCACTTTCTATACTCCTCTCAGCTTTCTGCAATATTGAGTCCTCGGTATCTGTCGTAAGCTTCCCTTTTTTTCTTTATTCTACCTTGTATGCCCCTTGACATCCAGGGGGCTCTAGATTTGTTAGTCCCACCCTTTTTCTTTAAGGGAACATACTTGCTCTGAACCTCATTATTGTAGTGTCCGAGTATCAATAATACACGGACTGCAGGAGAACAATAATAACAGGTATTTACTGAACAGAGGGTAAGCTTACACTGAAGTACAGAAGCCTGCTATGGCTTTATATACAGGTGTGGTCACTGCCGGTACTGCAGTATAAAATCAGTTCTCTCTTAAAGGTACATACACAACAATTCCTCCCCTTTTAGATAAACAGTACATAACATTCATTTAACAACTAAATAATAACTAATTACAATTACAATTTTCTCTGTACTATATACATCAACTGAAATAATCATTTATAAGTTCAGTCTTTGAGGAGGCTTCCTGATCCTGACTGGATAGCGCCTTTCTCGAGTATCCTGTTCTTGCGGCGGAGTCGATTCTGGCTCATTGTCATTGGTTGGTTCGTCAGCTTCCAATACCACTGATTCTGAGGTAGACGCAATCTGTACTTCGGGTTCATTACCAGGTGCACATGCTTGTGGTATGGGTTTGGCTTGTTCCTGTGACTCTGGAATCTGGTCAGCATGGCGTCTCATGATGCTCTCTCCAACGTCCACTGTATACATTAGTGGTCCCTGCTGTGTGCATATCGTTCCTGGCTGCCATTTTTCTGTTCGGTAGTCGCGGGCCAAGACTGGTTGCCCTATCTTGAAGCTTCTGGTTGGCTTCTCATTGATGTGCTGGAATTGCTTATCCTCAACATCTCGTCTTATGTTTGGTTTGAGCAAATCCAGGTGACATCTTAGCCTTCGGTTGAAGAACATTATGGCTGGAGCTTGGTTGGTGACTGCATGTGTCGCATTCCGGTAAGCAAACAAGAAATTATCCACCTTGTGTTGCAGTGGTATGTCGTCGTTATACATCACCTTTATTGCCTTTTTAAAGGTCTGAACAAACCTCTCAGCCAATCCATTTGTGGCTGGATGATATGGGGCAGATGTGTAATGCTTCACCCCATTATTCCTCAGAAACCTCCGGAAATCCTCGGACACAAACTGTGGTCCATTGTCGGAGCAAATCTGTTCTGGCAAGCCATTCCTGGCGAAGATGGTCTGTAGGACTGCAATAGTTTTCTCCGTGGTGGTGGAGGTCATTTTGATGACCTCTGGCCATTTCGAATGGGCATCCACGGCGATTAAAAACAAAAATAAATGGACCAGCAAAATCAATGTGTACCCGTTGCCATGGAGATGAGGGCCACTCCCATGGGTGTAGCGGGGCCTGTGGTGGAGCGTTTTGGACCTTCTGGCATCCTGTGCATCTCTTGGTCATATCCTCCATTTCTTTACCGATTCCCGGCCACCACACAAACGCCCTGGCTAGGCTCTTCATTTGTACCCCTCCCAGATGACCCTCATGATGCTCATTGAGCACTCTATCTCTCAACTTGGGTGGAATTACCACTCGGGATCCACACATCAAGGTCCCCCAGCACACTGACAGCTGTTCTCTCCTTGGCGAGAATGCTGGCAACAGTGAGTCGCCATGTGCTGGCCATCCCTTCACCATCAAATCATAGACCCGAGAGAGTGTCGGGACATTTCGGGTTTCCTTCGCTATACTTGAGTTTGTAACAGGTAGACATTCGACTATGGTCACATGGAATATCTCAACAGGGTCCACTGCAGGTGCTTCCTCCACCGTAGGCAATGGTAGGCACGACAGCCCATCAGCGTTTCCATGCTGTTTCGTACCCTTGTACTCTATGTCATACTGATGTGCCCCTAGAAAAAGTGACCATCTTTGCAGCCATTGCGCCGTCATCACCGGAACGCCCTTCTTTGGGTTAAAAATGGAGACCAGGGGCTGATGATCAGTCAGTAGGGTGAATTTCTGCCCGTGCAGATAGTGATTGAACTTCTTCACCCCCCACACCAGGCTGAGGGCCTCCCTGTCAATCTGGGCGTAGTTACGCTCGGCTGAGGTTAACGAGCGCGACGCAAAGGCTATTGGCCTCTCTGAACCGTCAAGGAATTTGTGTGACAGCACCGCTCCAATGCCGTAGGGAGACGCATCACATGCCAACTGAATCGGTAGTGTTGGATTGTATTGGGCCAATACTTCTTTTGAAGTGATTAGGCATTTACATTTCTGAAAAGCACGCTTACACTCATCACTCTATTTCCATGTTACTCCAGTTTGCAGCAGGGCGTTCAGTGGGTGCAGAATTGTAGATAAATTCGGAAAGAACTTATGGTAGTACTTCACCAACCCGAGAAACGACCTCAGTTGCGACACATTTTCCGGTGCTGGAGCCTTGTCTACAGCCTCAATCTTGTCTGGGGACTTATGCAACCCTTCCTCATCAATCATGTGGCCACAATACGAGATTTGTCTCCTGAAGAACTTGCATTTGGGGCGGTTGGCTCGTAGCCCATATTCTTGTAATCTAGTGAGCACCTGCTCCAGGTTGGCAAGGTGTTCACTGTCATTTTCGCCCGTAACCAGGATATCGTCCAAATAACACTGGGTACCCGGGATCCCTTGCAGGACTTGTTCCATCGCCCTCTGCCAAATAGCCGGGGCTGATGCTACCCCGAATACCAGTCGGTTGTACTGGTAGAGACCTTTGTGAGTGTTTATCGTGAGGTATTTCCTAGATGCTTCTTCCACCTCCATTTGTAGATACGCTTGGGCCAGATCAATCTTCGTAAAGCGTTTCCCTCCAGATAGTGAGGCGAAAATATCTTCCATCCGTGGAAGTGGATATTGTACTGTGTGCAGGATTGGGTTCACAATTACCTTGAAGTCCCCACAGATGCGAACCTTCTTCGGCTCCCCAGGCGTGCTGCTCAATGATTTCTTCATTACAGGAATGATGGGTGTGGCCCACTCGCTCCAGTCCACCTTAGACAGCACACCCGAATGCTCCAGACTCTCCAGCTCTGCTTCAATGGCTGGGCGGATCGCGTACGGTACCGGTCTGGCCTTAAAAAATTTTGGGTTTGCGTTATCTTCGATTTTTATCGTTGCCGTTACTCCTTTTAGAGTCCCAAGTCCTTGTTGGAACACCTCTTTCGCGTCAGTTAGAATTTTTGACAGTCATCCAGGTGTGACGTCATCATCCTTTTTGTCAGTCACAGTTAGCGCCTGAATGGAATGCCAATCCAATTGTATTTTTCGGATCCATTCACGTCCCAATAATGGTGGTCCTCCATCTTGTAGTATATATAGATACAGTTTCTGTGTTTCCTTGCCGTTGTATTTAACTGGCACCCTTATTTTTCCTCTGGGGTAGACCTTTTGCCCCGTGTATGTCTTCAATACAATGGACGTGTCCTTCAAGGGTATGTGTGAGAATAGCCGCTCATAGTCTCATCGATTCATGACAGTTAGGGCTGATCCTGTGTCCAATTCCATCTTTACTTGGGACCTTGCTATCATGAGGGTGACCCAAATGGTTCGGTGATCCTCCTTTGTGATCACGTTGTGTAACTTTAGACAACTTAGTCTCCTGCTCCCGGAGTTATTATCACTCTCCTGATCTTCCGAACTACTGTCTGTCATTTTTTTTACTTTCTTGTACTTTTCCTTAGTAGTTCTTGTAGTGTTGGTTTTCTTTCCCGACCTGCAGACTCTTGCTATGTGTCCCATTTTCCCAATTTGCCTGCATACTTTGCCCTTAAACCAGCAGTCCTTCTGATCATGGGTTGTTCTGCCGCAGCGATAGCACTTTTCTGCTCCATATGCCATTTCGTTAGCGCTGTATTCTTATGGTTTCTGTTGTATTTCTGCAGCTCCCCATGCTGCTGCTTCGTAGGATACTGCCACGCTGAAAGCCTGTTCTAGCGTCAGGTCCTTTTCCGAAAGTAGTCGTTTCTGGGTTCCTTCACTCTGGAGCCCACAGACAAACTTATCCCTTACGGTGTCTGCCAGTCCTGCTCCGAACTGGCAGTGCTTCAATAACTTGCGTAGTTCCGTAAGATAGTCAGCATTGCTCTCATCCTTGTGCTGGTTTCTTTTATGGAACTTGAATCTTTCTGCTATCAGCAGCGGTGTAGGGTTTAGGTGTTCCTGTAAGATATTAACAATCTCTTCAAAACTTTTCTCCATTGGTTTAGCTGGGGTAATTAAATTCCGCAATAGGCTGTACCTTCTCGCGCCCATCAAATTTAATAATACCGCCGCCTTCTTTCCATCGGCCACCTCATTTGCCTTGCAGTACACTTCAATTCTTTCCACATACGTGGTCCAGTCTTCTACCTCGTTGTCGAAAGCAGTGATGCTGCCACTCTTCGGCATCTTGGGTGGTTTAAAATGGCGCCTCCCGCGCTTTTTCTTCTTCCCCAATGGAATAAAATGGCGCCTCCCACGCTTTTCCTTCTTCCCCTTGCTGCCACGCTGCTCTTAGCATTCTACAGGGTAATGGCGGCGACCTGCGGCTTCGGCGCGTCTCACTTTTCCTTCCCCTCATTTTATTTTCTCTACGCTGCCCGGTTCTTGAGCACCGACCATGCCCTGTGCGCTCCACCCTCTCTCTCTCTCTTTTCCTCCCGACGACGATGCACGGCCCCTTTGCAGAGCCGCTCGATTGAGCTCGAGCCCGCCGCAGTCCAGAAGGGTCAGCGCACTACCTGCTTCCAGCACGATTTGCTGGAACACCTTGACTGGGGAGCCAAGTCCAGCTTTCCACAGCCTCCCCTGCAATTCTCCGAACTCCGATGGATTCTTGGGCGGTTGCCCGCGGTCGACGTCCGTTGCTCTGACTTCGACCTCCAAGAAGCTTCTTTTCAGGGAAAGATCCCCATGAGGTGATGCAGTACTGCAGGTGAGTTCGAACCTGCTCGTCGCCAGTGTAGTGTCCGAGTATCAATAATACACGGACTGCAGGAGAACAATAATAACAGGTATTTACTGAACAGAGGGTAAGCTTAAACTGAAGTACAGAAGCCTGCTATGGCTTTATATACAGGTGTGGTCACTGCCGGTACTGCAGTATAAAATCAGTTCTCTCTTAAAGGTACATGCACAACAATTATCTGCTCCTTGAATGCCTCCCATTGCTCTGATACTGATTTACCTTCAAGTTTCTGTCTCCAGTCCACTTTGGCTAAATCACCTCTCAGCTTAGTAAAATGAGCTTTTCCCCAATTGAGAACTTTTATTCCTGGTCCATCCTTGTCCTTTTTCATAACAACCCTAAATCTAACTGAATTATGATCACTACCAATATGCTCTCCCACTATTACCTTTTCCACCTGCCCAGCTTCATTCCCTAAAACTAGGTCCAGAACCGCGCCCTCTCTTGTTGGGCTTGCTACGTACTGGCTAAAAAAGTTCTCCTGAATGCATTTTAAGAATTCTGCTCCCTCTATGCCTTTCACACAAATTTTATCCCAGTTAATAGTAGGCAAGTTGAAATCCCCTACTATTACTGCCCTATTTTTGCACGTATCATAAATCATTGTATATGAATTCAGGGCAGGAAATAATTAAACATCACTTTTCTGTATCAAATCATCTTGTTGCAGATGACAATACTGAACTACAACCCACAATATTATTTAAACTTTTAATAAAAACTTTATAAAAAATTAAATGTATCAAGCAGATTTTGGATGATAAAGAACAGGATTGAAGATTCTGAGGACCGATATAAACATGGGTGATCAATATTGTATAGAATATTATGGACTTAATGCACTGAGTTATGAAATAATGACTCAACTTGATTTCATTAGAGGAAAGAAGCCAATTTTCTAAATTCACACACCAGGTGTAGAATGAATGTAAAATCAGAAAAGCAGGCAAGGTTCTGCACTGGGAGCATGCATTCAGAAACTCCACCCAATAGGACAAATATTCCAAAATGTGTACTGCACAGATAGGAATGTTGTGCAGCAGGACTTCCACCTATCTGCACAGTTCCTGCATAAGCTTCCAAGTTGGATTATAATTATATGAAGAGAAAGGTATGCATTTATATAGCGCCTTTCACAACCACAGTACGTCCTAACACTTTGTACTGCCAATTAAGTACTTTTGCAGTGTAGTCACTGTTGTATTTGACAATTCGGAAAGATAGAGCATTTGACAATTCAGAAAGTTAGACAGAAAGGAAAGGGAGGTGGGGTGGCCTTGTTGGCAAAAGATGGCATCAGTGCAGTGGTGAGAAGTGATATTGGCTCAGAAGATCAAGATGTAGAATCGGTTTAGGTGGAGATAAAAAATAATAAGGGGAAAAAGTCTCTGGTGGGCGTAGTCTACAGGCCACCGAACAGTAGCAATACTGCTGGACAGAGTATAAATCAACAAATAATGGAGGCCTGTAAAAAAGGTACGGTAATAATCATGGATGATTTTAATCTCCATATTGATTGGACAAATGATGGAATCACTGCAATAGTGAGAAATGATATTGGGTCAAAGGATCAGGATAGTGAAACAGTTTGGGGGGAGATAAGGAATAATAAGGGGAAAAAGTCACTAGTGGGCGTAGTCTATAGGCCTCCTAACAGTTGCAACTCTGTTGGTCGGAGTATAAATCAGGAACTAGTTGGGGCTTGTAATAAGGGAACAGCTATAATCATGGGGGATTTTAACTTTCATATTGACTGAACAAATCAAATTGGGCAGGGCAGCCTTGAGGAAGAGTTCATAGAGTGCATTAGGGACGGGTTCCTTGAGCAGTATGTAACTGAACCAACCAGGGGGCAGGCAATCTTAGATCTGGTCCTGTGTAATGAGACAGGATAAATAAAAAATGTCCTAGTAAAGGATCCCCTTGGAATGAGTGACCGTAATATGGTTGAATTCCAAATTCAGTTGGAGGGTGAGAGAGTTGGATCTCAAACAAGCACACTAAGCTTAAATAAAGGAGACTATGAAGGTATGAGAGCAGAGTTGACTAAAGTGGACTGGGAAAATAGATTAAAGTGTAAGGCGGTACATGAGCAGTGGTGTACAGTCAAGGAGATATTTCACAACTTTCAAGAAAAATATATTCCAGTGAGGAAAAAGGGGCGTAAAAGAAAAGACAGCCATCCGTGGCTAAGTAAGGTAATAAAGGATAGTATCCAACTGAAAACAAGGGCAAATCTAGTGGGAGGATAGAAGATTGGGAAGCATTTAAAAGCCAGCAAAGAATAACTAAAAGATTAATTAAGAAAGGGAAGATAGATTATGAAAGTAAACTAGCAAAAAATATATAAACAGATAGCAAGAGTTTCTACAGTTATATAAAAAGAAAAAGGGTGGCTAAAGTGAATGTTGGTCCCTTAGAGGACGAAACCGGGAAATTAGTGGTGGGGAACATGGAGATGGCAAAAACGCTGAACAAATATTTTGTATCAGTCTTTACAGTAGAGGACACTAAAAATATCCCAACACTGGACAAACAGGGGGCTATAGGGGGGGAGGAGCTAAACACGATTAAAATCACTAAGGAGGTGGTACTCGGTAAGATAATGGGACTAAAGGCGGATAAATCCACTGGACCTGATGCCTTACATCCTAGGGTCTTGAGAGAAGTAGCGGTAGGGATTGTGGATGCATTGGTGGTAATTTTCCAAAACTCCCTGAATTCAGGAAAGGTCCCAGCAGATTGGAAAACTGCTAATGTAACGCTCTTATTTAAAAAGGGAGGCAGACAAAAGGCTGGAAACTATAGACCAGTTAGCCTAACATCTGTGGTTGGTAAAATGTTGGAGTCCATTATTAAGGAAGCAGTAACAGGACATTTGGGTAAGCATAATTTAATCGGACAGAGTCAACATGGTTTTACGAAGGGGAAGTCATGTTTGACAAATTTGCTCGAATTCTTTGAGGACATAACAAACAGGGTGGATAAAGGGGAAACAGTGGATGTAGTGTATTTGGACTTCCAAAAGGCATTTGACAAGGTGCCACACAAAAGATTACTGCACAAGATAAAAAATCACGGGATTGGGGGCAATATACTGGCATGGGTGGAAGATTGGCTATCTAACAGAAAACAGAGAGGTGGGATAAATGGTTCATTCTCGGGTTGGCAATCAGTGACTGGTGGTGTTCCGCAGGGGTCAGTGCTGGGACCCCAACTCTTTACAATCTATATTAACGATTTGGAGGAAGGGACCGAGTGCAACGTATCCAAGTTTGCCGATGATACAAAGATGGGAGGGAAAGCAGTGAGTGAGGAGGACATAAAAAACCTGCAAAAGGACATGGACAGGCTAAGTGAGTGGGCAAAAATCTGGCAGATGGAATATAATGTTGGAAAGTGTGAGGTTATGCACTTTGGCAGAAAAAATCAAAGAGCAAGTTATTATCTAAATGGAGAGAAACTGCAAAGTGCTACAGTACAAAGGGATCTGGGGGTCCTGGTGCATGAAACACAGAAGGTTAGTATGCAGGTACAGCAGGTGATCAGGAAGGCCAATGGAATCTTGGCTTTTACTGCAAGGGGGATGGAGTATAAAAGCAGGGAAGTCTCGCTGCAGTTATACAGGGTACTGGTGAGGCCACACCTGGAATATTGCGTACAGTTTTGGTTTCCATATTTAAGAAAAGATATACTTGCTCTCGAGGCAGTTCAGAGAAGGTTCACTCAGTTGATTCCGGAGATGAGGGGGTTGACTTATGAGGAAAGGTTGAGTAGGTTGGGCCTCTACTCATTGGAATTCAGAAGAATGAGAGGCGATCTTATTGAAACATATAAGATTGTGAGGGGGCTTGATCGGGTGGATGCGGTGAGGATGTTTCCACTGATGGGTGAGACTAGAACTAGGGGGCATAATCTTAGAATAAGGGGCTGCCCTTTCAAAACTGAGATGAGGAGAAACCTCTTCACTCAGAGGGTAGTAAATCTATGGAATTTGCTACCTCAGAGAGCTGTGGAAGCTGCGACATTAAATAAATTTAAAACAGAGATAGACAGTTTCCTAGCTGATAAGGGAATAAGGGGTTACGGGGAGAGGGCAGGGAAGTGGATGTGAGTCTAAGTTCAGATCAGCCATGATCCTATTGAATGGCGGAGCAGGCCCGAGGGGCCATATGGCCTACTCCTGCTCCTACTTCTTATGTTAAATCAAATTGGCCCTGGTAGCCTTGAGGGGGAGTTCATAGAGTGTATCCGGGATGGTTTCCTGGAACAGTATGTAATGGAACCAACCAGGGAGCAGGCTATCTTGGATCTGGTACTGTGTAATGTGACAGAATTAATAAATGATCTCATAGTAAAGGATCCTCTAGGAAAGAGTGATCATAGCATGGTTGAATTTCAAATTCAGTTGGAGGGTGAGAAAGTTGTATCTCAAACCAGTGTCCTGATCTTAAACAAAAGCAATTACAATGGCATGAGGGCAGAACTGGCTAAAGTGGACTGGAAAAATAAATTAAAGGGTAAGACAGTTGAAATGCAGTGGCGGACATTTAAGGAGATATTTCATAACTCTCAACAAAAATATATTCCAGTGAGAAAGAAAGATTTTAAGAGAAGGGAACACCATCTGTGGCTAACAAAAGAAATAAAGGATGGTATCAAATTGAAAACAAAGGCATACAATGTTGCCAAGATTGGTAAGAGGCTAGATGATTGGGAAATTTTTAAATACCAACAAAGGATGAGTAAAAAATAATAAAGAGAGAGAAGAAGAATTATGAGAGTAAACAGGCAAGAAATATTAAAACAGATAGAGCTTCTACAGGTATATAAAAAGGAAGAGAGTACCTAAAGTAAACATTGGTCTGTTAGAGGATGAGACTGGGGAATTAATAATGAGGAATGGGGAAATGGTAGAGACTCTGAACAAATATTTTGTATCTGTCTTCACGGTAGAAGACACTAACAACATCAAGGGGTCACAGGGAGGGGGGAACTAAAGACAATCACTATCACTAAGGAAAAAGTACTTGGTAAAATAATGGGACTAAAAGATGACAAGTTCCCTGGACCAGATGGCCTGCATCCCAGGGTCTTAAAAGAAGTGGCTGCAGAGATAGTAGATGCATTGGTTGCAATATACCAAAATTCCCTGGACTCTGGAGAGTTCCCAGCGGATTGGAAAACTGCAAATGTAACACTCCAATTTAAGAAAGGAGGGAGACAGAAAGCAGGAAACTATAGGCCAGTTAGCCTAACATCTGTCATTGGGAAAATGCTGGAGTCCTTCATTAAGGAAGCAGTAGCAGGGCATTTGGAAAATCATAATGCAGTCAAGCAGAGTCAGCATGGTTTTATGAAAGGGAAATCATGTTTAACAAACTTGCTGGAGTTTTTTGAGGATGTAACGAGCAGGGTGGACAAAGGTGAGCCAGTGGATGTGGTGTATTTGGATTTCCAGAAGGCATTCGATAAAGTGCCACATAAAAGGTTACTGCATAAGATAAGAGCTCACAGAGTTGGGATAATATATCAGCATGGATAGAGGATTGGCTAACTAACAGAAAGCAGAGAGTCGGTATAAATGGGTCATTTTCCGGTTGGCAAATGGTAACTAGTGGGGTGCCACAGGGATCGGTGCTGGGGCCTCAACTATTTACAATCTACATTAATGACTTGGATGAAGGGACCGAGTGTAATGTAGCCAAGTTTGCGGATGATACAAAGATGGGTGGGAAAGCAAGTTGTGCAGAGGACTCAAAGAATCTGCAAAGGGATATAGACAGGCTAAATGAGTGGGCAAACATTTGGCAGATGGAGTATAATGTGGGAAAGTGCGAGGTTATACACTTTGGCAGGAAAAATACAAAAGCCAATTATTATTTAAACGGAGAGAGATTACAAAATGCTACAGTTCAGAGGGACCTGGAAGTCCTTTTGCATGAAACACAAAAAGCTAGCATGCAGGTACAGCAAGTAATCAAAAAGACAAATGGAATGTTGGCCTTTATTGCAAGGGGGTTGGAGTATAAAAGCAGGGAAGTCCTGCTACATCTGTACAGGATATTGGTGAGACCACACCTTGAGTACTGCATACAGTTTTGGTCTCCTTATTTAAGAAAGGATATACTTGCATTGGAGGCAGTTCAGAGACGATTCACTAGGTTAATTCCAGAGATGAGGTGGTTGACTTATGAAGAAAGGTTGAGCAGGTTGGGCCTATACTCATTGGAATTTAGAAGAATGAGAGGTGATGTTATTGAAACATATAAGATACTGAGGGGGCTCGACAAGGTAGATGCAGAGAGGATGTTTCCCCTCGTGGGGAAATCTAGAACTCGGGGGCATAGTTTCAGAATAAAGGGTCGCCCTTTAGACCTGAGATGAGGAGGAATTTCTTCTCTCAGAGGGTCGTAAATCTTTGGAATTCTCTGCCCCAGAGAGCTGTGGAGGCTGGGTCATTAAATACATTTAAGGTGGAGATAAACAGATTTTTGCAAGATAAGGGAGTGAAGGGTTATGGGAAGTGGGCGGGTAAGTGGCTTTGAGCCCAAGATCAGCCATGATCTTATTGAATGGCGGAGCAGGCTCAAGAGGCCAAGTGGCCTATTCCTGCTCCTATTTCTTATGTTCTTATGTTCTTATGTAATGTAGGAAATGCAGCCGCCAATTTGCACACAGCAAGGTCCCACAAATAGCAATGTGATAACGACCAGATAATCTGTTTTACTGATGTTTGTTGAGGGATTAATATTGGCCAGGAAACCGGGGAGAGCTCCGCAGCTCTTCTTTGAATAATGCCAGGGGATCTTTTACATCCACCTGAGAGGGCAGACAGTGCCCCGGTGTAACATCTCATCCAAAAGATTATCTCATATGAATGACAAATTAGCACCAACACAGTGTGCTGCTTCTGGGAACTTACAAACACGGAGGAAGGACATATGAGCCTTGCTTCAACTGTTTAAATGACTACAGCAGCCATTTAAATTTGAGCACAGCTAGTTCCACAAAATTTTCTGTGGAAGAAACTCACTGCAAAGTTATAGAATTCCACAGCACAATAATTGCAATAAGTACTGATGCAGCAGAGAATGTCTGGGAAGCAGGGAGGCTAGAGTGACTGCTGTCTCTAATGCTGAAAGGACTTGGAAGCAAATGTGATAGAAAGTATCAGACCTGAGTAAAGGTAAGGATACCCGACTGTTCCCTATACCAAATAAATGCCTCAAGTTACATGCTATAAAGTCTTCCTCTAAACCTGCTGTCCCATTATACGCAACCAAATGCTTAACATGAATGCCGTACTGCAGTAACACACACATTCAAGCTGCAACTCACACGTGATACTCTCCTCATACTAACATTTTAAAACAAAAATCCTAACAAAACCTAGCGGTGGCCAATTTTCATTTTCCAGTGTAAGTCAGCTCTACTTTTGGCACTACTATTACAGTCATCTGAATCTCAAGTGTAAATTATACTTAAATCTTCAGGACTCAATTCACAACTCCAGGTGCAAACTCAGATGTATCTAAGGGTGACTCTGTAGTTGGAAAGAAACATTGCATGTTTAGTGATATTTAAAGAGTGGGGACATTTACAGGGAGCTACACAATGGGGGTGGGGACAAAAATTCAGAATGCATCGGGGAAGTTTTAAAAGACATCTCAATCCATCAACATCCTTTGCTGAGGCTGAAGGGCGGAGAATTAAGAATTACCTGGCAAGAATGAAGGAAAAGGGAACCCCAGGTGCATGTATGGTTCTGCAGACAAATGACAGAGCAGTCAAGCTCCCAGTCCTCTGTTTGGAAGCTGCTGAAGTTGTGGTGATGTTGCGTGAGCTGCTTCTGATGAGGGCTGATCTCAGTGTTGCTCCAGAGCACCATCCATAGGTCAGCAGTGCACTACAGTATCGGTTTGACATTTTTCTCCTGCGTGGTTCAAGCTAGGGTACTGTCAGGGGTTAAGCTGAAGCCTGCTGTGCATTCCCTTTGTGTTAGTCTGTCCATGTTTCGTTAAGGTTTGTGAATCACAACAACAGTCGCAGAATCCTGAGGCAGGAATGATGTCCAATAGAGCTGTCCACACCTGCTCAGTGAGCAGGACGGGCCGGGTAGTAATAGACAGGCTGCTCAGTACAATAACATTTGCAAACTGCAGGGAAACGTCACGTGATCAAATGTCACTTGATGAAACCTCCAGGAATACATTCAACCAGTGTAGACAACCCTATCGCCAGCCGCATGCTAATACGGCTGGGCTGTAAAAATTGACTGGGCCTCCCCACTGCCACTCCCGGACGGGCTGATCTCTCACTAGGCCACATTCCCACCTGGGACTTAAAATCGACCCCTATGTCTTAAGCATACTGAATTTATTGTGACGATTCTAATTTTGGAGGTTTGTCTTGGTACCTTTCTACGTGTAGGCTTGCCACGCAGAATAGATTAAGAATGGGATCCTGACCTTCTGATTTTGAGTGAATATATTGAACCCCCAGGTGAAATATGTAACTCATGTTCAGGATGAGGAAACATTTTAACACAACACAAGGGAAATGCTGGCATTTTAAGCATTTATTTTTGAGTTCTGAGCTGTGTCCAAATAGCTTTGCAAAAGACAAATTTTGCTCTGTGCTGCCTAAAATATTTACAACAATACAATTCTCTAAAATTACATGGCTGAGTTCTACCAAACAAAACAATAGAAAGAAAAGTGAAAACTAAATAAGATAGGTTGCTTACTGAAGGCGTGGTAGTGCTTTGAATGAAACTCTCTATTATATATCATAACAACTAGAAGGGAACATTTAACCGAACACGAAACCTCCAGCTGCATCTGATATATGTTATTTTTTTAATTGAAGAAACTGCTCTTACAGACATGACAGTACAAAGTCCATTATTACTATTCAAAATTAGCTCAAAGGATTTGTTTAAATTCCTTATTTTCTTGCATTTAATTTACCTTCTGAATAGATATATATTTATACAACCTTAAGCTATCTGTAGTTAAATCTATTGCAGCCACATCAACATATATTTGATCAAGGTCAATCCTACTTCACTGTAGGCTAGGCAAATTCTTTATTCGCTCAGAAGGACTGTGTTTATCTTTATGTGAGCTAAGTGCCTGCAATGTATACCTAACAATAAAAGCGGGGAAGCTGCTACAGTGTCACTGCTATGAGAGCTAGCAGCCAGGCCTCGTAGCAGGACTGCTATGAAAGTAATAGGACAGGTGAGGGGGCAGGAAATTGGGTGGGACACGTTACATCAGATTCCCCACCCAATTTAATCTCTGTAGCAACTTTCCAGTGTCACTTCCAACAGGCGCCAGTTAGGCGGCAAGGTGACATCATATATTACATGTTCCATCATTACCACCTTGGCAACGCAAGATGTTACTTATGCCTATACACAGCAAGTATCCAGCATTGATAGGTGATGTGCAACACATTAAAGAATGTAAACGGCCTCAGTGGTCAGTGAAATCAATGCAGGGGACATTCGGTCAATAATTCCACAGGGGCAGTTTTTCACATATTTATCAGAGGGGCTCCGTCACCAGCAACCGTTTCATGCCCTACCCCCAACGACAAACACTGAATCACACCAGGAACCGAAGACACTTGTGGCAATGGACTTGACAGCAGGAAATTCACTGGGGTCAGCACCAAGTACCTTGGGTTGGCGAAATGCCTGCCTCGTCACACATTTGTTGGTAATCGGGCTGACAAAGAAAAAATGCGCTACCATGTTTTATAGAGCCTGATGCAAAGCACAGTGGCATCAGAACCACTGTCTTTCAGATGTCGCAGCCCTCTGAGCAGATCTTGTGTAATAATGTGCGATAAACTCATTTATTTTCAGTGCTTCTTGTGCAAGGGGGATGACACGGGGGGGTCAGGGCCTGAGTTAGCCAGCGTCAACTGCTCTTAAAGGATGCAGGTTGTCCTTAAAAGGGAACTGGATGCAAAATTAAAAGATGGCAGAAGCAAGACAGAGGCAGAACAGAGCAATTCCAAGATGCTACGATGCTGCCTCAGACTGCATTTGCTCTGTGGCCCATGAACTATGGTAAGTGACAAACACCAAGTATGCTACCCACACGAGCTACCTGCATGCTGCATGGTGCCACACTCACATGAGGTGGCTGCCTGTCTAGGTACTTAGGTCACACACACACACACAACTTCTCTCATATTCCTTATTGCAACATATATCCTTTTTCTATCTAATTGCAGGAGAAGGCCACACATAAATGATGGCAGTGAATGCAGACAGGATGGAGTTCACCTAAGCTGTGAACTTTGACTCTGTATGATGACAGGGCCCTGGAAATTCTGAGCACGGAGATATTAGAGGTAGCGGGGGAAGGGGAGGTTGGATGCCTCCCGCAACCTCATGGCTAGTATCATCCTTTAGTTTTCATTCTGACATTCATTCACTCACACAGTTATACACCTCTTCACACACTGATATCCCCTGCAGCCTAATTCATGATAATGATATGCTATGTAAAGCTGTAGTTTACGTGGTGCCTTACTGCTAACATTCCAAAATATGCTCTTTCCTCTGTTTCTTTAGGTGGGCAAAGGTAGGAGATGGCAGAGCCTAATGTGCAGTTTCAACTGAGCACCTCACAGCATCCTGCATCACCCACTCTTACTGTGGCAAGCAGCATCAGCGTGATCATCAGTGAGTTGCAAGAAGGAGCACGTAATGAAGCAGAAACCACAAGTGAGGAACAAATACAGGTAGAATTGCAAGAGATGCAACTTGCTAGCTATAGAATAATCTCAAGGTCTCCAATGCCTGCTGAGCCTACAAATTCAAAGCTCCCAGAGCCTGCCTACAAGTGTAGTTTGAAAGCTCAGCATCAGTGGTTAATAAAGCCATGTGAAAGTGTGCCTAGCAGGCTGTATAGTTTTGAGGTGTCTATGAAGGAATCCACATTCTGTATCTTGACAATGCTGCATGGCCGCTTTACCACCTGAACGCCATTGGACAGTGTGGTCACTTTAGGGCCTTCTGCAGTGAAACCTCCCCCTTTCCCAAGGTCCTAAGCTCAGGTGTAACTTCCATCATGAATGCTTTGACTGGGCTCTAGAGACCTTGGGCTGCAATCCACAGCAGTCTGCAGTCTCTGGATTGACCATGTTGGGGAATCATAGGAATAGGAGTAGGCCATTCAGCCCCTCGAGCCTGTTCCACCATTCAGTTAGATCATGGCTGATCTGTATCTTAAATCCGTCTACCTGCCTTGGTTCCGTAACTCTTAATATCCTTGCCTTAGAAAAATCTATCAAGCTCAATTTCAATTGACCTAGCCTCTGCAGCTTTTTGAGGAAGAGAGTTCCAGATTTCCACTACTCTTTGTGTGAAGAAGTCCTTCCTGACATCACCCTGAAAGGCCTCACTCTAATTTTAAGGTTGTCCCTTGTGTTGGAGCCACCCACCACCCCCCCCCGCCCCACCAGAGGAAATAGTTTTTATTTTTGTGGGCCCAGGAGAAGCAAGACTGCTGCTGGCCCATTCAAGGTCTCCACTCCCTCCACAGGATAGTTCCCCCCACCCCCACCCCCACCCCCTTAGACCTGACCTAGCTGGTTCAGCGTGGGAGCTGGCTAATTTCCCGCCTTCCCCCAACCAGTGATCTACAGTGGGGTACCTGTTTGGTACCTGCAATTCACCAAAGGCATTTAAATAAGGCCAAATTCCGAATTTGGTTTGGACCTCATGCCAGCACAAGTGCGGGTGGGCAGAGAGGCTGCTCCGCCAACTTTGCGCCCATTTCTGGCGGAAGTCGAATTTCTTGGCCAAAAACTCTCTAAATACAGCCTGCTGTGCTTCTGACACAACAAGGTGGGAGTGGGGGGGGGGGCAGTGGGGGAAGATGGGTGGAAATCTCCTGCAGAGTCAGAAGTTAGGCTAAATAAGCCCCTTCTTCCTACAAATGAATGATGCGAGGATATTCTTAGTGGAAAACCCATTGTGATTTCATTAGAATGTGAAAGATACAGAACTGGAAGCCCCACAGCAGACAGCGCACAACTAGATATTGAAGCAGTAGTCAATCGTGAGAAAAAATTCATGGGCAAAGGGTTCGGGAATGGGTCTAATTGGATAGCTCTTTCAGGGAGATGGCATTAGATGCAATGGGCTGAATGGCTCCCTCTTGTGCTGTAAAGTTTGCTCATTCTATGAAACAAAAAAAACTGAAAATTGGTTTAGAAATAAAGATTCCCACAAAAGATTTTTACAGTACCTGCTGTGGTCCTTTAGCTCACTCACTGCCTAACAACACTGGAAGCTTGCTTATTAGGAGCTTGATTGACATCCAGGATAAATGAGGTGATAATGATGGAAAATGGGAAGATGTCACCACATTATTACTACTTTATTTAAATACCAGCTGGGGGGGCCCGGCGTTGGCAGGGCAGTTTACAGGGTGGCGCGGTTCACGGCCGCCCGCTGCCGCTCCCCCGCTCTGTGTCTCAGGCCGAGCGGTTGTGAGGCCCGGCCCAAGTGACCCCAACTCACCTCCTGCTCCGGCGGGCTGACGCAGCTGCCCCGCTCGCTGTTGAGGAAAAGGAGGGGAAAAAACTGGCGGCGATGTTTCGGGAGGCTGCAGGATTAGGTCCCGCCCGTGATGCACCGATTGGTCAACCATCAGGTCACTGAACTGTAGGATTGGTCAACCATCACGTCACTCAACGCTAATGAGTGGTAGGATTGGTCAACCGCTAATGAGCGGATTTTTGAAAGTTTTTTGTATACTGTCCGAACAATTTTTGGCTGACCAAAAAGTAAATACACCTATGACACTCCCCTAATCATAACCTTTCTTTTGATATAACATATGTGTAGGTACGCTCTATAACTTTTGAGCGTAGAGCGGACAGACAGACATACAGACAGACATACAGACATACAAACAGACATACAGACAGACATACAGACGGACGGATCCTTTTATATATATAGATGGCAGTCGCTTCTGCTACCTGATGGAAGTGATGCCAAAAAATAGTAAGTTGAAAAAAAGGATGGGGCTCTGGTGTAATGAGTCCCTGCCCCTCCCACCTCAATACCACCCAAAAAACGGGTGATAGGAAAAGGACAGTCCAGCCTTATGGTGATTGATATGTTTTAACATTTCTAATCTTCAGGCAAGTGGAACTATACAAATCCCAGAAAGGTATCTTTGTATAATCAATTAATAACTTCACAACATATATAAGCAGTTGGTTGTGTGACAACCCTAATAGGCTTTAATGAGTATGACATTTTTGACTCAGTTCGTAACTAATACGAGCTAACAGCACAAAACATCCTTTAATTCTATTCCAATTTCCCTGAAAGAGACCAGAACGATGACGAGTTTAGAATTGGAAATGTAATACTAGTGCTCTAAGAGGTGTTTCTCTGATACTGGCTTTCAGGTAACATTGTATATGGGTGATATAAAAAGACTTCATTCTACATACTAGAATGGTTCTGGGGATATGGGATTACAGTTACGTAGATAGACTAGAGAAGCTGGGGTTGTTCTCCTTGAAGCAGAGAAGGCTAAGAGGAGATCTGATAGAGGTGTTTAAAATCATGAAGGATTTAGGTAGAGTAAATAAAGAGGTTGGCCCAGAAATTGGGCTACTTACCGCCATGAGTTATCGCCGCACTCCTTGCGAAAAATGGCAGCCGCCATTCTAACGGCCTTCTCTGGTGCGGCACTCGGCAACCATCAGTTTGGTGAGGGTCTTAACGCTGCCGGTAGCAGCACTGTCCCTGGAGATGCAAATATGGAGAGCGTGACATCAGTCGGCATGCAAGGTTGAGTTAACATCACGCTCTGCGAACTTGGATCTTAGCGCTGAGTTTAGCGCTGGGTCCTAAGCTCACTCTGAAAAGCGAGCATGCAGCACACTAACAGATGCTGTCAGTACTTCTTAAAGGGACACACACATCTTTCAGCTTTTGGACTGAATCTTTTATATTTTATTGAAGTAGTGGCTTGGTGCAATACATGTTAAACATTTTTTAAGTGTGCAGGGAGTGCAGGGACTGCTGCTGGATGCTTGTAAGGCCTCAGATAGTAAAGGAAAGCTCTGAGAAGACAGAAAATGTTGGAAATATTCAGCAAGTCAGGCAATATCCATGGAGAGAGAAACAGAGTTCATGGGGCAGGATTTTCATTGGGCCGTGGAGTCGGGATTGGAGGCGTGCAGGGGGTTAAAATCCCGAAATCAGGGGTCCCGACCCCATCCCGCACCCAAACCCATCTCCATGCCAGTTTCAAAGGAGGTGGGTACCCGCCCTGCACTGGGACCCGCCTACCCGAGGCGGGAAAGGATTAGTGCCAATTAACTGCCTGTTAACAGGTAGTTAACAGGCAGTTTTTAGCCTAATCCCTATTTTTAAGGTTGAAGTGTGGGATTCCCGACGGCTCCAAACCACGCCAAGTTAGAGGAGGTGGGCCGTCGGGTTGAAGGACTTGGAGGGGTCGAGATGTCGGTGTTCAGGTGAGTGATGTGTGCATGAGTGCAAAGGTAAGTGTGTTTGGTGTGTCTAAAGTGATTAAATAAGTTTTACATACCTTTTCTTACCTTTTCAGCCTTCCTTCCTTTAGGCCTCGGGAGGCCCTCATCTCACCGGCACAGAAAGCAGAATGGCTGCGAACTGTCAAAAGTGACAGCCTGCAGCTTTCTGTGCAGGAGAGATTTCTAACTGAATCTGTGGAGAAGGTCTCAGGTTAGAAGTAAGACTGTCAGTGTTTGACAGCTTCAAACAGCTGTGAAACGTTGATATTTCATCTGTCAAAACCTCTTGACAGGTGAAATTTCAGTCTGTGATGTCACCTGTTGCCGAGTGGCCCTTAATTGGCCTGCTGAGCCCGCTGGGTGGGCTCAACAAGGTCAATCAAATTAAATTCGCATGGATTGGCCGCATCTCAATGGAGGCGGGACTACAACCCCGAAAGTTGTAGTCCCGACTCCTGAATGAAAATCCTGCCCCATGTCTCAGGTTAGAGATGCTGTCTGACTTGTTGAGTATTTCCAGCATTTTGTACTTTTATTTCCAATTTACAGCATCCGCTCACAGAGGGAAGAGGAAGACACAGAAGAGGAAGACGCAGAAGAGGAAGACACAGAAGAGGAAGAGGCAGAAGAGGAGGAAGTAGAGGAGGAGGAAATAGAAGAGGAGGAAGTAGAAAAGGAGGAAGCAGAAGGAAGGATGCAACCAAGTCAGCCCCTTTCTGTCCAGGATATCCAGGGTGGAATCATCCACCTGTGGTCCCAGTGACCACAACCCCAATTCCCTCTGTTACTGACTATCACAGCATCCTCTTGGCCACAATGCTGAAATATAAGCCACCACAATGCTAACATTCCAATCCAACTTTCCTATCCATCTAATATTACATCAAGAAATCAACTAATC
Organism: Somniosus microcephalus; assembly: GCF_052327205.1. Classification (NCBI taxonomy): domain Eukaryota; kingdom Metazoa; phylum Chordata; class Chondrichthyes; order Squaliformes; family Somniosidae; genus Somniosus; species Somniosus microcephalus. Next base: position 108,912,500 of record NC_140993.1, read on the forward strand.
ACCTTTGTGCTTTCCCTTAGTGACTGTTTTGTGTGTGCTTTTAACTATCCTACTGGTATCACGCATGCTACCCCAATGGCTGCAGCAAGGCTGGTGGAAGGCTGCTGACTTTCAATGGGGGCCACTGCAAATGGCCTTGCAGGTTGACCTTGAGGAGCTGGTGGCTGGGAGTGTGAAATCGAGTGACAGTGTTTCTTCTTCTTCTTCTTCACTCTCCTCTCCCTCTTCTTGGTCAATCACTGGCAGGGCAGGCCACATTTCTTGGGTGTGTGAAATGAGGAAGGCACAAGGGTGGAGTTGTGGTGAAGGGAGGGCAGAAAAGCAAGAGGTCCATGCAAGAAGGAGGATAACGTATGAGGATATAAGCATCTTGTTTCCTTTCAGCCCCGCCGCTGGCCAAGGGCTCAGCCATGCCCCTGCCAAGAATGGCCAGCACCATCTCCTCCAAGGGGGTGAGGTGAAGCTAGGAATGGAAGGTGTGCCTCATGTTTGGTAGAGACTGTTGGTAGGTGAGTAATTGGGGGGTGGGGGTCGGGGGGGTGATGTGCATTAAGCAGTGATTGAGGCTAGTGGTGCAGTTGGTAGGAGATGGCTTTTGAAGATGCATTCACTGACCTTGACCACTGGTCAAAGATTACCTGTAATCATCTGGCATTATTCTCTGACTATATAAGATGTGTCTTTATGCACCTCTCCACTTCACCTGACGAAGGAGCAGCGCTCCGAAAGCTTGTGATTTCAAATAAAACTGTTGGACTATAACCTGGTGTTGTGTGACTTCTTACATTTGTCCACCCCAGTCCAACACCGGCATCTCCACACCTTGGTTTGCTGAGCCATTTGTGTTAGTGCTAAAGTACTTTTCCCATTCTTTTAGGTGCGGAAGGCAATTCAGCTTTAAGAGCTGATGACTCCCATTTGGAAATTCTTTTTAGTGTTAATTTTCTTTTCAGAAGGCAGTTGAGCTGTAAGCGCTACAATTTTTTAATGATTTTTTTTTCATTTTAGATGGCAGTTCCTCTTTAAGGGACCAGCGTGCTCTCTAAAATGACAGCCTTGCTTTAAGATAAGGTTGTTCTTGCTGCAATGACACTACAGCCACGCTACATTGGCCTCCTGTCAGGACTAATGCCATGAAAATGGTGTTGCAGGGTAAGTTTAGCACTGGGCTAATGTTAATTAGAAACCAGCGCCAATTTATCTGTCCTGTCAGCGCTATCAATTTTGGTGGTCATTAACTGCGGCCTGCGGCCTGCGGTCGCACAAGCAGGTTTTTAGCGATCTCAAATTTCTAGACCATACTCTTTCCAATGAATAAAGGGTCAATAATGAGAGGGCACAGATTTAAGGTGATTGTCAAAAAAACAGAGGCGACATGAGGGAAAACATTTTTACGCAACGAATGGTTAGGATTTGGAGTGTGCTGCCCGACAGGGTGGTGGATACAGATTCAATAGTAGTCTTCAAAAGGGAATTGAGTAAATATTTGAAGGAGAAAAATTTGCAGGGATATGAGGAAAGAGCGAGGAAGTGGGACTAACTGGATTGCTCTTTGAAAGAGCCAGCGTAGACCCGATGGGCCAAATGGTCTCCTTCTCTGCTGTACTGATTCTATGATTCTATGACAAAGCCTCTGCTGGGCATAGAATCCATGATGTGAACACTGGGGGATGAATCAGTGGTGTGGAGGGTTTTGGGCTCCTGCCGGTATTTGTGCTGCCACCAGATTTCTCATCAGGTGGCGGGGGGAAGTGGCTGTGACGCCTGCAAAGTGTGCCGTGGCCAACAGCGCTGGCAGAAGACATTTATTTTTTATTTTATTAAGTCCCCTGCCTTGCCGAGTTCAGTCAGTCACAGGGAGCACTACACAAGGCCGCCTTTTAAATTTCAATCCTCCCCTCTGCTGCCTTGGTCTACTGCATATTAGGACCACAAAGCACTCCTGATGCCCAGCGTTGCTAAGGTGTTAATGACGTGATATCCATTGGATTACATTTTCCCATCATTAACCTCTCATTTTAATATGCCCAGCCAAATATAGGCTGACATATTCGACGTCCCCCCTGCACCTCTGGTGGGAAATGGCAGAGGTGATGGCAGCTGCGGGGGAGCCAGTGGAACAGTGCCTGGCCCATCTTCTGCCTTTGGTTTGGGATAGGTGCATCCATATCTGAATTGTGATATAATTTGCAATTTTGCAAAGTAAATCAGAATTGAACCAACTTGGATCGCCTTGGAGTTGAAATTCCATTTGAGCTCATCCCCCACAATATCTAGTTAGCACTTGCATTAAGTCACAGATATGCTAATACTGTCAGATACGAGTGTGTATGCATCTCCTTAAAAGTATCTGAACTGCAATTACTGAACTGTTCTCTAATCATGCATGACACACAAGGGAAAATTGAGCCAATGTGCTCTCTATCAGGAGAACAAACTGTTCCAAAAATATAGCACCGCGCTTTGATCCAGTACAAACGGTTTCAGCTGAAGATGCGTGGGAAGTGGCCATAGTAACCAGTGCAATTAAAAGCATTTGAAAAATGATTTGTCCTTCAACTGAAAATTGTCTCGGGTGACTGCAAGAGCAGACTTGGCCTTTGCATGACTGATCTAAGAATATCTCTCGAGAACAGAGCGTGGTTAATGAACCAGTGTAACTGAGGACACACCAGCTTTTGAGCCTCAGCAGTTCGGTATATTTGCTTAAAGTGATTCACACAATTTCTCTTCAAAATTAATTTTTCTATGGTATGTTCATGTTCTGGGTAAGGCTGCATTATGGTGCAGTAAATTACCCATGTAAAACACACTACAGCTTACACCTCCTTCAATACCTGTCATTTGTGCCTGTTTCCTCGATGAATAATCTTTGTGCTCTACTATGTAAGGGGCTATGGGTATTTCTAAGGGCATATCTCTCTATTTGGAGGAGAAGGAAAAGGAGGAGGAGAATCACAGGATGCATACTGTTCTGTATGTACCTTTAAGAGAAGAACTGATGTTATACTGCAGTACCGGCAGTGACCACACCTGTATATAAAGCCAGAGCAGGCTTCTGTACTTCAGTCTTAAGTTTACCCTCTGTTCAGTAAATACCTGTTATTATTGTTCTCCTGCAGTCCGTGTATTATTGATACTCGGACACTACACTGGCGACGAGCAGGTTCGAACTCACCTGCAGTACTGCATCACCTCACGGGGATTTTTCCCTGAGCAGAAGCTTCTTGGAGGTCGAAGTCAGAGCAACGGACGTCGACCGCGGGCAACCGCCCAAGGATCCATCGGAGTTCGGAGGATTGCAGGGGAGGCTGTGGAGAGCTGGGCTTGGCTCCCCAGTCAAGGTGTTCCAGCAAATCGTGCTGGTAGCAGGTAGTGCGCTGACCCTTCCGGACTGCGGCGGGCTCGAGCTCGATCGAGCGGCTCTGCAAAGGGGCCGTGCAGCGTCGTCAGGAGGAAAAGAGAGAGAGAGAGGGTGGAGCGCACAGGACACGGTCGGTGCTCAAGAACCGGGCAGCGTAGAGGAAATAAAATGAGGGGAAGGAAAAGTGAGACGCGCCGAAGCCGCGGGTTGCCGCCAGTACCCTGTATAACGCTAGGAGCAGCGTGGCAGCAAGGGGAAGAAGGAAAAGCACGGGAGGCACCATTTTATTCCATTGGGGAAGAAGGAAAAGCGCGGGAGGTGCCATTTTAATCCATTGGGGAAGAAGAAAAAGCGCGGGAGGCGCCATTTTAAATCACCCAAGATGCCGAAGAGTGGCAGTATCACTGCTTTCGACAACGAGGTAGAAGACTGGGCCACGTATGTGGAAAGAATTGAAGTGTACTGCAAGGCAAATGAGGTGGCCGATGGAAAGAAGGCATCGGTATTATTAAATTTGATGGGCGCGAGAACGTACGGCCTATTGCGGAATTTAATTACCCCAGCTAAATCATTGGAGAAAAGTTTTGAAGAGATTATTAATATCTTACAGGAACACCTAAACCCTACACCGCTGCAGATAGCAGAAAGATTCAAGTTCCATAAAAGAAACCAGCACAAAGATGAGAGCAATGCTGACTATCTTACGGAACTACGCAACTTACCAAAGCACTGCCAGTTCGGAGCAGGACTGGCAGACACCTCACGGGATAAGTTTGTGTGTGGGCTCCAGAGTGAAGGAACCCAGAAACGACTACTTTCGGAAAAGGACCTGACGCTAGAACAGGCTTTCAGTGTGGCAGTATCCTACGAAGCAGCAGCACGGGGAGCTGCGGAAATACAACAGAAACCACAAGAATACAGCGCTAACGAAATGGCGTATGGAGCAGAAAAGTGCTATCGCTGCGGCAGAACAACCCATGATCAGAAGGACTGCTGGTTTAAGGGCAAAGTATGCAGGCAATGTGGGAAAATGGGACACATAGCAAGAGTCTGCAGGTCGGGAAAGAAAACCAACACTACAAGAACTACTAAGGAAAAGTACAAGAAAGTAAATAAAATGACAGACAGTAGTTCGGAAGATCAGGAGAGTGATTAGGACTCCGGGAGCAGGAGACTAAGTTGTCTAAAGTTACACAACGTGATCGCAAAGGAGGATCACCGAACCATTTGGGTCACCCTCATGATAGCAGGGTCCCCAGTAAAGATGGAATTGGACACAGGATCAGCCCTAACTGTCATGAATCAACGAGACTATGAGCGGCTATTCTCACACATACCCTTGAAGGACACGTCCATTGTATTGAAGACATACACGGGGCAAAAAGTCTACCCCAGAGGAAAAATAAGGGTGCCAGTTAAATACAACGACAAGGAAACACAGAAACTGTATCTATATATACTACAAGATGGAGGACCACCATTATTGGGACGTGAATGGATCCGAAAAATATAATTGGATTGGCATTCCATTCAGGCGCTAACTGTGACTGACAAAAAGGATGATGATGTCACACCTGGACGACTGTCAAAAATTCTAACTGACGCGAAAGAGGTGTTCCAACAAGGACTTGGGACTCTAAAAGGAGTAACGGCAACGATAAAAATTGAAGATAACGGAAACCCAAAATTTTTTAAGGCCAGACCGGTACCGTACGCGATCCGCCCAGCCGTTGAAGCAGAGCTGGAGAGTCTGGAGCATTCGGGTGTGCTGTCCAAGGTGGACTGGAGCGAATGGGCCACACCCATCATTCCTGTAATGAAGAAATCATTGAGCAGCACGCCTGGGGAGCCGAAGAAGGTTCGCATCTGTGGGGACTTCAAGGTAACTGTGAACCCAGTCCTGCACACAGTACAATATCCACTTCCACGGATAGAAGATATTTTCGCCTCACCATCTGGAGGGAAACGCTTTACGAAGATTGATCTGGCCCAAGCGTATCTACAAATGGAGGTGGAAGAAGCATCTAGGAAATACCTCACGATAAACACTCACAAAGGCCTTTACCAGTACAATCGACTGGTAGTCGGGGTAGCATCAGCCCCGGCTATTTGGCAGAGGGCAATGGAACAAGTCCTGCAAGGGATCCCGGGGACCCAGTGTTATTTGGACGACATCCTGGTTACGGGCGAAAATGACAGTGAACACCTTGCCAACCTGGAGCAGGTGCTTACTAGATTACAGGAATATGGGCTACGAGCCAACCGCCCCAAATGCGAGTTCTTCAGGAGACAAATCTCGTATTGTGGCCACATGATTGATGAGGAAGGGTTGCATAAGTCGCCAGACAAGATTGAGGCTGTAGTCAAGGCTCCAGCACCGGAAAATGTGTCGCAACTGAGGTCGTTTCTCGGGTTGGTGAACTACTACCATAAGTTCTTGCCGAATTTATTTACAATTCTGCACCCACTGAACGCCCTGCTTCAAACTGGAGTAACATGGAAATGGAGTGATGAGTGTAAGCGTGCCTTTCAGAAATGTAAATGCCTAATCACTTCAAAAGAAGTACTGGCCCACTACCAGCCAACACTATCGATTCGGTTGGCATGTGATGCGTCTCCCTACGGCATTGGAGCGGTGCTGTCACACAAATTCCTTGATGGTTCAGAGAGGCCAATAGCCTTTGCGTCGCGCTCGTTAACCTCAGCCGAGCGTAACTACGCCCAGATTGACAGGGAGGCGCTCAGCCTGGTGTGGGGGTTGAAGAAGTTCAATCACTATCTGCACGGGCAGAAATTCACCCTACTGACTGATCATCAGCCCCTGGTCTCCATTTTTAACCCAAAGAAGGGCGTTCCGGTGATGACGGCGCAACGGCTGCAAAGATGGTCACTTTTTCTAGGGGCACATCAGTACGACATAGAGTACAAGGGTACGAAACAGCATGGAAACGCTGATGGGCTGTCGCGCCTACCATTGCCTACAGTAGAGGAAGCACCTGCAGTGGACCCTGTTGAGATATTCCATGCGACCATAGTCGAATGTCTACCTGTTACAAACTCAAGTATAGAGAAGGAAACCCGAAATGACCCGACACTCTCTCGGGTCTATGATTTGACGGTGAAGGGATGGCCAGCACATGGCGACTCACTGTTGCCAGCATTCTCGCCAAGGAGAGAACAGCTGTCAGTGTGCCGGGGGACCTTGATGTGTGGATCCCGAGTGGTAATTCCACCCAAGTTGAGAGATAGAGTGCTCAATGAGCTTCATGAGGGTCATCTGGGAGGGGTAAAAATGAAGAGCCTAGCCAGGGCGTTTGTGTGGTGGCCGGGAATCGATAAAGAAATGGAGGATATGACCAAGAGATGCACAGGATGCCAGAAGGTCCAAAGCGCTCCACCACAGGCCCCGCTACATCCATGGGAGTGGCCCTCATCTCCATGGCAATGGGTACACATTGATTTTGCTGGTCCATTTATGGACTCAATGTTTCTAATCGCCGTGGATGCCCATTCGAAATGGCCAGAGGTCATCAAAATGTCCTCCACCACCACGGAGAAAACTATTGCAGTCCTACGGACCATCTTCGCCAGGAATGGCTTGCCAGAACAGATTTGCTCCGACAATGGGCCACAGTTTGTGTCCGAGGATTTCCGGAGGTTTCTGAGGAATAATGGGGTGAAACATTACACATCTGCCCCATATCATCCAGCCACAAATGGATTGGCTGAGAGGTTTATTCAGACCTTTAAAAAGGCAATAAAGGTGATGTATAACGATGACATACCACTACAACACAAGATGGATAATTTCTTGTTTGCTTACCGGAATGCGACACATGCAGTCACCAACCAAGCTCCAGCCATAATGTTCTTCAACCGAAGGCTAAGATGTTGCCTGGATTTGCTCAAACCAAACATAAGACGAGATGTTGAGGATAAGCAATTCCAGCACATCAATGAGAAGCCAACCAGGAGCTTCAAGATAGGGCAACCAGTCTTGGCCCGCGACTACCAAACAGAAAAATGGCAGCCAGGAACGATATGCACACAGCAGGGACCACTACTGTACACAGTGGACATTGGAGAGAGCATCGTGAGACGCTATGCTGACCAGATTCTAGAGTCACAGGAACAAGCCAAACCCATACCACGAGCATGTGCACCTGGTAATGAACCCGAAGTACAGATTGCGTCTACCTCAGAAGCCGTGGTATTGGAAGCTGACGAACCAACCAATGACAATGAGCCAGAATCGACTGCGCCGCAAGAACAGGATACTCGAGAAAGGCGCTATCCAGTCAGGATCAGGAAGCCTCCTCAAAGACTGAACTTATAAATGATTATTTCAGTTGATGTATATAGTACAGAGAAAATTGTAATTGTAATTAATTATTATTTAGTTGTTAAATGAATGTTATGTACTGTTTATCTAAAAGGGGAGGAATTGTTGTGTATGTACCTTTAAGAGAAGAACTGATGTTATACTGCAGTACCGGCAGTGACCACACCTGTATATAAAGCCATAGCAGGCTTCTGTACTTCAGCCTTAAGTTTACCCTCTGTTCAGTAAATACCTGTTTTTATTGTTCTCCTGCAGTCCGTGTATTATTGATACTCGGACACTACACATACTATATAGGCATTTTTGCATTCTTGGCATTCAATTAGGACCCATTTTATGCCATCACCTATGTTGCATGGCCAGTACATAAATAGAAAATTCTGGAAAGACTCAACAGTTCAACCAGTATTGGATCAATTTATGTTTCAGGAGCAATCTTTCATCAGAAGCCAAGCTATTATATCTGGACAAGACTGAAGACATCTGCATGAAAAGACTACAACTCCCAAAGAAGACCATTACAAAACTATGCACACTCCTGCAACCAGATTCAGGAAACCTTTCCAGGAGAGGAGCAGCTGTTTCAATGGCTCTGAAAGTAACAGCTGCATTGAACTTCATATGGCAGAACAAACTGCTCACTCAGCAGTAGACATCAAGCAGGATCTAATTAAACAAACATTTAATCAGATAGGTGAAACATCCAATGCACAACAATTATTTTCACATGTGGCCAGTGCTCGTGCCATGTTAAGCCTTTACATTTGTACCATCCACACCTGAAGACCCACGAATGGCATATTCTCCCCAAGTACTGTAATCTACGTCATATGAAAAGGACATATGCTAGCATTAAGCACACACATATATTAACTCTTACAGTGTGCGCTGTAGGTGTGTGCAGTGTATTTTGTTCCAGTGCTTGTGACAGTATATGGTGTGTAGCTTCTACTTCCAAAATGACTGCTCCTTCCAAATGTTTCAAGAGGAAGTTAGGTGGATGGGTACTGGGTGTCAGTGTCTGCTTCTTTGGATAGAGATGGCTCAGTATCTGTGCGCTGGGTCAGTAGATGACACAGGGTGGTGGTAGCTGCCTGAAATATTCCAGCAGGGTGGCTGAGTGATACGGATATGGCATCACCCTGAGAGTCATTTCCTGTTCCCCTACTGCTGCCCACTCCCTCAATACAGTTAGAGATCAGTGTGAAAACAGACCACTTGACAGCAATAAAGTATTTGAAGCCCTGTGTTATGGCTATCTCAATCAAATTACCCATCATGCTGAGATGAGATAAGACAGGTTTCTGTAGTTTGGAGCCCAAGGTCTCAAGAGTCCATTGATAGCATTCATTAACGTGCCAATGCTTATAGGACCTCAGCCAAAGGGGCTCTGCTGCAGATGGGCCACCCTCTACAACCCTCCATGGTGGTAAGCAGTTTGGTCAGGTTGTCTGGATAAAGTGGGAGAATGGAATAGAGTCCTTACAGGAAACGGGGTGGGAGGAAGTGTAATCAAGGTAGTTGTGGGTGTCAGTGGGCTTATAGTAGATATTGGTTGATATCATATTCCTGGAAATGGAGATAGAGAAGTTGAGGAAGGGAAGGGTAGAGTCAGAGTTGATCATGTGAAGGCAAGGGAGGGGTGGAAATTGGAAGCAACGTTGGTGAAATTTACCAGTTCGGCATGAGAGCAGGAAGCGGCACCGATACAGTCATCAATGTATCGGAAAAGGAGGTGAGGGAGGGACCTGTGTAGGACTGGAACAAAGAATGTTCCACGTAGCCCACGAAAAGGCAGGCATAGCTAACACCCATTCGGGCGACCATAGTAACACCTTTTACTTGGAGGAAGTGAGTGGAGTCAAAGGAGAAGTTGTTCAAAGTAAGAACAATTTCAACCAGGCGGTGGGTGTTGGTGGCTGGAGACTGGTTACGCCTCCATTCAAGGAAGAAGCAGAGGGCCGGCAGGCCGTGCTGGTGGGGGTTGGAGGTGTAGAGGGACTGGACGTCAATGGTGAAAAGGAGATGTTTAGGGCCAGGAATCTGTAATACTGTTAAAGTGTGGAGGGCGTTGGAAGAGTCGTGGATGTAGGTGGGAAGAGACTGGAGAAGGGAGAATAAATAGAGTCGAGATAGGAAGAACTCAGTTCTGTGGGGCAAGAACAGGCTGAAACGATGGGCTCGAATTTCATCGGGTCATTGAGGCGGGATTGGAGGTGTGTGGGGGGTTAAAATTGCAAAAATTGGCGGGCGGGCCCAACCCTGCCTCCATCCCGCCTCCAAGCAATTTTCATTAAATCGTGTCTACTGGTCCCATCTCCGTCCTGCCTCCAAGAGGCGGGATAGGCTGTTAAGGCCCTTAACAAGCACTAAATTGCATCTCTAATGCCAGTTTGATAGGCTTATGTGATTTTATCCCTTTTCCCACGTGAAGCACGCCTGTTATGAAACATGACGGTGAAACCTGGCGGTAGCACAATTGGATTGCTGACTTTTAGCTGCAGCTCCACCATTAAAGAGGATAATTGATCAGCCATCATTTGCAGGTGGCAGGACTTTGTTGTCTCAGGTCTGGGGGAACTTTTAGAAGGCATAACCACAGCTGTGGAAGTTTGGAGCCTGACATCCATCTCCACTGTGACCTCCTGGGAAACCCCTCTTGCCACCTTGACTAAGCGCTTCCTCAACTGAGGCATCTACAAGAAGCATGGGAGCCATTTATTTCCATCCTTTCTGGAGCAGAACCATGAACAACAGCAGCACCAACATCAGCAGCAACAACAGGAGCGCCAAGTTGCTGCTCACCCACCTGAAGCTGCACAGGTCAGAAGGCGCCAGCGCGCGACCACATTGCTGCCCAGGATGCAAGGAACGCACTTATCTTGGCCAGATTTGCTTAGCCTAGCCAATCAAGCACTTTTGCCTCGCAGCTTCTTACCAGAGCATCAACAATGACCAAGAACCAGCGGATTCCTAGCACTCTGTCCACCATACTGACAATTGCAAGTAATCCTAAGCCCTCAATGTGGAAGTCCCATTAGCGAAATGACACACACCACAACTGCAGCAGTAGCCATCAGATTTTTTATTTACAGTAACCATCTGATGGCTTTTTAACATTAAACGTCAAATTTCATCCAAGTGACTACCATTGTGACTATTTGTGCAGTATCTTTCTCTTACACGTGCTCCTACGTGGTGCTTCCCCTGTGGCTTCAGCAAATGTGGAGGCCCCTTGCTCAGTTTCTTGCTGCTCCTGTCTCGACACCTTTGGCGGGCATCCTCTGGGGTGGCGAACCTGTGAGGGCTCGCCAACAGTCTGCTGCTCTTGCGGCTGTGCAGGGGTTGAGACGTCAATCTCAGTTGGGTGTGGACTCTGGTGGGGCTCTGACCAAGGGCTCTGCAGTGGCATGGAAGTGTGAGCGCTTGGAGAGGAGCCCCCACTTCCTTGATGTCTGCCACCAACATCCCTCTCATGGGTCAGGTCCCCCTCAGCGCTTGCAAGTGGCTTGAGAGCACCTTGCTGCACATCAGGTGAGCCATGGGGACCCGTATCTGCACTGGCAGTCCTACTCAGAAGGACTTCCATGAAGGTCTGGTTTCTCTGTTCAATAGATGACCATCGCTCCTCCAGAGATGTAATTCTATTCAGAACACTCACCATGTTTTCTGCACTCTGGCGACTTATCACCTCCATGGAGGTTGCCATCCTTTCCATGGTGATGCGTTCATGTGCCAATGACTCCACAAAGGCTCTGCTCATGTTCTCAATGGACTCCTCCATTCACTCCACACTCGCAGTGACCCTGGAGACAAAACCTGCCAGAGACTCCTGCATCCGTTCCTGGAGTTCTAGCACCACTGATCTTGTGGATGGACCCAGAGACAGAGGGTCGACATGCAGCTGAGCCAAGCTGGGAAAGTCCTGCGCCCTCCAACTAGGACTCTCCAGTGCTGTCCCTGTCTCCACCATCTGCTGATGCTTACTTGTGAGCTGTGATACACCAGGTGACAACACTGCACTATCTCGCGAAGGTACCACCGAGGTGTGTGTGTCTGCGCTGGTGCTGGGTGTGCTGAATTCTGGTGACGTTGTGCCCTCAGAGGTTGCAGCTTCCTCTGGGGAGTCTGGATGCTCAGGTTCTTCCTCCTGGCTAGTGGGGACAGGTGCTTGCGATGGTCTTGTGGGGGAGTAAAGGAAAGAGTCAGAGATGTGATGCCAAGGTTACATGCACATTGCATATTGCAGATGATCATAAGTCCATCTGTTAGAGCTTCAGAATCATTATCAGTGACTCATGCAATGTCAATGAGAGAGATGGAAAACTATTCTGTCACCAGCTTGCTGTGATGCACCCATCTGTCCGTCCCCCACTTGCGCATCGTCCTCCACTCCCACGATCTCCAGGACCACATCCTCCCAGTGGGTGAGCTGTGCTACTGAGGGTGGCCCTCCTCCTGTCCTCGCTCTTTCCCTCTTATTGTGAGCTCTCTTTTCCTGCAATGAGGGAGACAAGTGGAGGTTGAATGAGAATGAAGGAGTGAGTGTAGAGAATCCATAGCATAGATGCTTAGAAGAAGACAAAGATGGAGTGAGGTGGCAAGACCAAGGGCCCTCCCTGTGTGTTGTCAGTTGTAATTGCATCAGAGTGATAGGGAATGTGAGGGCTGCATAGTCGAATCGTTAGGTGAATGTGACCATAGAGAGAGAGGGAATGGGTAAGGGTGCATGGATGTCAGTGTCAAGTGGGATGTGGAGGAAGAGATTGCTAAAGCTGAGTGCTGGTGAGGAGAGGCAATGGGGATCAGATTGAGGATGATGGGAAATTCATACTCACTTTTCCAGTGCGCAGAAGGTCATGAAACCTCTTCCTGCACTGAAGCCAGGTTCTGCGGGTTATTGACAAAGAGTTGACCTCCTCTGCCACCTGGATCCACACAGCCTTGGTTTGCTGGGGAGGCTTCTTTCTCCCTGAAGAAGGGAAAAGCACCTCTTTGTGCCCCACAAGGGTGTGTGCTGAGCCCCCTCCTCTACTCCCTCTTCATCCACGACTGTGTGGCTGTTAATGGTTCCAACACCATCATCAAGTTTGCGGATGACACCACGGTAGCAGGCCAGATCACCAACAACGATGAGTCAGCCTACAGGGAGGAGGTCCAGCATCTCGTGAAGTGGTGCGCCGATAACAACCTGGCCCTTAACACCAAGAAAACAAAAGAAATCATTGTGGACTTCAGGAAGTCCAAAGGCGGAAGTCACACCCCCATCCACATCAATGGGACTGTGGTGGAAAGGGTGGACAGCTTTAAGTTCCTCGGAGTCCACATCACGGAAGACCTCTCCTGGTCCCTCAACACCTCCTCTCTGGTGAAGAAGGCCCAGCAGTGCCTATATTTCCTAAGGAGGCTGAAGGGATGTAATCTGTCACCCCTGATCCTCTCTAACTTTTACCGCTGCACTATAGAGAGCATCCTGACAAACTTTATCGCAGTATGGTATGGCAGCTGTAGCTACTATGACCGGAAAGCCCTGCAGCGGGTAGTCAAAACTGCCCAACGCATTACCGGCACCCGGCTACCGACCATAGAGCACATATACCAGAAACGCTGTCTACGGAGGTCACGGCCCATCATCAAAGACCCTACCCACCCCAGCCACAGTCTGTTCACCCTCCTGCCATCTGGGAGACGCTACAGATGCATTCGGACCCGTACGACCAGATTTAGGAACAGCTTCTTTCCCAGGGCTGTCATCCTACTGAACTCCACAAATAAACTCTAAAGCCTGCACACCTGCCAATGCACTTTATTATGGTTATATTTATGTTAATATACTACAAGCCAAATGTATGTTGAATGTTTAAATGTCTTAAACCAAATGTACACTCTCGGGAGCCGCAAGCCTACATTTCGTTGTACTGCACTTGTGCACTAACAATGACAATAAAAGTTGATTTGATTTGATTTGATTTGATTTGATTTATTTGCTCTTGCTCCCTCTACTAAAGCCTGCAAGGCAACGTCATCAAAGCGGGGTACAGACCTAGGTCTCTGGTTGACCATTCTTCTTGCAGGTGCCTCTAACCTGCAAGGGCAAAAGCTTGGCAGTCTGCAGAAGAAGCAAGGCTTGTTGCAGACCTTAAATGCAGCAGCAATGATGACATCATCGGAGGCGACTTTCAGACTGGAAAAACTCATTGGCCATGGGTTCCCACACGTTGGAACTCAATTGGCCAATTAAGTTAAAATGGCATCATTTTCCCACATCGATTTAGAATCGGGCGGCTAACACGAAATGCAGATTACACGACCCCAGCCCGCCCCAGTATCAAAATCCAGCCCGATGTATCTACCAGGGCAGTCCTGTTTGTGGAGCTTGGGAAGCAGATAGAAGCGGGCTGTGTGGGGTTGGGTGACTATGAGGTTGGAGGCTATGGAGATATGATCTCCGGAGGAGCTAAGGTCAGTGGTGGTCTGGGAAATGATGGCTTGATGTTCGGTGGTGGGGTCATGGGCCAGGAGGAGGTAGTAGGAAGTGGCAGAGAGTTGGTGTACAGACTCTGCAAGGTAGAGATCCATTTGCCAAACAACAAGTGCCATGCTTGTCAGCAGGTTTAATGACAATGTCATGGTTTGACCTGTGAGAATGGACTGCTGCAAGTTCAGAGGGAGGTAGGTTAGAGTGAGTGAGGGGAGCAGAGAAATTGAGATGACCGGTGTCATGCCGACAGTTCCCAATGAAAAGATCTAGAGAGGGTAAGCGGCCAGAGGGAGGTGTCCAGGTGGAACAAGAATTCTGAAAACAGGAGAAAGGTTTTGCTGTGCAGGGGCAAGACTCCTGGCCAAACAAATGGGTGCGGAGATGAAAGTGACAGAAGAAGAGTTCAGCACCGTGCCGAGCTTGAAATTCATTGAGGTGGGGGCTTAAGGGAATAAAGCTAAGGCCTTTGCTGAGGACTAATTGCTCGGGATCAGAGAGGGGAAGATCCGAGAGGATAGTGAAAACACGGTAAAAGGTAAGATTGGAAGGATGGATGAGTCGGGGGAAAGTGAAGGGAAAGAAGGATCCGAAGGGGCATATGTTGGAAAAGGCTCTGCAATACTCCTCGATGGAGGTACCGAAGAGTGACCTGCACCTTATAATTTTACTCCATCCCATGGGGACCAAATTTCCTATTTGCTTATGATAATCAGCGAAACAGGAGGGGTGGGGGTGATTGGGGGGGCCTGGAGGACGGAGTCGGGAGTGAGGTTGGAGATCTCGGCACCGGGAGTGGCAGTGATTATGGTAAGTGCTTAGCTTTTTTTCCTGCTGTTTAGCGTAGTTTTCCCGGAGCAATCAGCATTGGTGCTGGCTGCCTCAGGCACAAGCCAAAGTTGTAAGATGGAGCAGAAGCAGGCATTAGGCCCCTTATTTGCATATGTTAATGGGCTAACAGCTGCTTCAGATGTTGGTAAAGGATGCCTCTTGTTTGGCCTTTACTAAGATGGTGTCTGGCGCGGCCTGCACCAGAAGTGTGCACGCGCGGATGCCATTTCGACATAAACTAGCACCAGTAGCGCAGGATAACCGGTGCTACAGAACCGAATTTCTAGCCCTTAATAAGTCTTTGGAAAGGGTGCATGGCTCAGGTGGGTAGAGAGTGTCTGTATCATGATGTGTAAGGCATCACAGCTGCGTGAGACAGACTGGATGAACCAGCAGGTGTTTTCCTGTCTGTTTTTTCCGTATGTTCATGTATAAAAATATTGGCCACAATTTCCGTAGGCATTTCCAGAGCACTCCCAGTGTACGTCTGCCAGGAGTATGGCAGAATTCCCAAGCATTAGGCTAGGACCTGGATGTATTGGATCCCGGCATTGTTCTGAGCATCTGAGGGGCATATTTGAGACAGAACCTCTGCTAGGCCAATACATGGCCACTGCTGTTTGAGGGGCCTGGGAGGGAACTTCATTGGCCCAAGCTTGGGTTCTGCCAGGCAGCTGGTGCACTGGGAGAAATTTGCCAGCAGCATATGTCGACCACACCTGGTGGTCCAGGCTTGGTTCCAGACCTGGACTCCTGGAGAAAATCACAAACCTCCATTCAGGGTCTGTCCCTTGTAAAGACCCTTTACAAATCCATGCTGATTCTCCTTTATCAGCTCATACTTGTCCAAGTGCTCAGTCACTCAGACTCCAGTATAAGACCAAAATTGCATCGGGGTCCTAAATACGGTGTAGAACCAGAAATTTGCATATTGTAAGCAGGCTCCCACCTGTTTTGGGCATGAGCTGTTTCCTGGCCGACACCAAAATTGTGGCAGGAATGGGGTGAAAGGTGCTGCACCATGATTTTTGGCCCACTGCCTGTCTGAAAATGGGGACTAAAATTGCCGCCAAAGTCGCAGCTCATGTTGTTATGGTAAACTTCTAATGTGTGTTAAATATTTTTACTTGCAGTACTTATAAAAAGTCAAGTTCTGTTGACCTGCTTCTGTTCCCAACATCACCAGAGCTGCCAGATGGAATGAAAACTCATGATGATTAGGATACCCATAGGCCCATAAAATTTTACAGCACACAAGGGGACCATTTAGCTCATCATGTTTGTGCTGCCTCCTTGATAGACATTTTCAAAACTAATCCTTCTACCCTGCTCTCTCCCCATCATGTATTTAACATAGCTCTGCAGAAACTTAGATCTTTCCCTTCTCAAAATTTTTAAATAATCGTAATTTATGAAATTGCTCAGAATCTAGATTTGCTGCTGAGAAATGCTGGTGGTAAGCAGTACAGTGATTGCTTCAGTTACTAGAAGCCTCGGTTAGGCCGTGCTGATAGCAGATGGATCATTTTATAAAGCACTAGCTTATAGCATGGCGGGGAATAAAACACAGCGGCCTTAAAAATGCATGGGGCCATTTACGGTGATGTTAAACCCAGGAGGTGGCACTCCCACTCCATGAGCCACTCCAGTGCTAACTTCAATTCTGGGGTTAGCTTATTTATGTATATGATGATGTTGGCTGAGCACATCTCCCATGTAATATGGAAATGCTACCCTGGCTGCAATGCAAGTTGCAGGTACAAGCCTTTAAAGAGACTAGAATGCTGAAGATTTCAGCAATGGGAGGCAGAGGATGTTGAACATGAGGAAGATGATGAGAAGGACAAGGATCAGGTGGTCTTACAGGCCCTCAGGCTGTCAGAAACAAGTCCAGCTCTATTCAGGGACAAGGCAGAAATACACTTTAAAAGTTCTTCTTAACTCCAGCAATCTCTCCTGAAAGTTTCTTCAGGCTACAGGTTCCAAAGTAAAGTGCTTCCGCCAATCTAAGCTGATGCTGGCAACAGGTATACCTAATTTATATCAGTTTAACTTACCATGGTGCATTGCAAGCAGAACCTCTGGGATTTCAAAGTGCTGACGCTAGCCCCCTTCATTTACATATATTTAAAGTAGCTGCCTGCAGAATCGGTAGGTAGATTTTGGGGAGGCAAATTACATCGCTGTCATTATTGGGCAGTAAAACAGCAGAAAATGATCCCACCCTAGAATCCACTGCTGAAAATGGTGGCAGTGTTATATCCGTGTATCTTAATGTTGTGTCCTTCAATAATCAGACAACAGACTGCAGGGAACGATTCAACAGGTGTTTACTGAATGAGGGTTACTCTAGAACTAACTGTACAGATCACTACTCAGGGTTTATATACAGGTGTGGTCACTGCCGGTACTACAGTATACAGGAGCTGTAAAAAGTAGTTCTCTCCCTTAAGGTGTATACATTACATACATTACAATTCCTTCCCTTTTAGATTAACAGTACCATAATACTCATTTAACAATTAACATTTTTAATATACAATGTTATATGAAAATAGTCCATTCATATATTCAGTCTCTGGGGAGGTTTCCTGATTCTTTCTGGATAACGCCTTTCCAGAGTGTCTCGCTCTTGGTGCGGAGGCGAATCTAGCACCCTGTCGTCAGTTGATTCATCAGCTTCCAATGCTATTGTTTCTGAGGTAGATGCGACCTGTACGTCGGGTTCCTCACCAGGTACGTATGGCCGAGACATGGGGTTGACTCGTTCCTGTGACTCTAGGATCTGGTCAGCATGGCGTCTCACAATGTTCTCCCCAACATCCACTGTGTACATTAGTGCCCCCTGCCATGTGCATATCGTTCCTGGTTGCCATTTCTCTGTTCGGTAGTCGCGGGCCAAGACTGGTTGCCCTACATTGAAGCTCCTTGTCGGCTTCTCATTGATGTGCTGGAATTGCTTACTCTCAACATCTCTTCGTACATTTGGTCTGAGCAAATCCAGACGAGATCTCAATCTTCGGTTAAAGAACATCATGGCCGGGGCCTGGGTGGTGACTGCATGTGTCGCATTTCTGTAGGCTAACAGGAAATTGTCCACCTTATGCTGCAGTGGAATGTCGTCATCGCACATGGCCTTTACTGCTTTTCTAAAGGTTTGTACGAACCTCTCAGCCAATCCATTTGTGGCTGGATGATACGGGGCGGATGTGTAATGCCTTACCCCATTCCTTTTCATAAATCTTCGAAACTCTTCGGACACAAACTGTGGTCCGTTATCAGAGCAAATCTGCTCTGGCAAGCCGTTCCTGGCAAAAATGGTCCGTAGGACTGCAATAGTTTTCTCCGTGGTGGTGGAGGACATTTTGATCACCTCAGGCCATTTCAAGTGCGCATCCACGGCTATTAAAAACATTGAGTCCATGAATGGACCAGCAAAATCAATATGCACCCATTGCCATGGAGATGAGGGCCACTCCCATGGGTGTAGAGGGGCATGTGGTGGTGCATTTTGGACCTTCTGGCATCCTGAGCAGCTCTTTGTCAGGTCCTCGATTTGCTGATCGATCCCCGGCCACCACACATAAGCCCTAGCAAGGCTTTTCATTTTCACCCCTCCCAGATGACCTTCGTGAAACTCATTGAGCACTCTCTCCCTTAACTTGGGTGGAATTACCACTCGGGATCCACACATCAAGGTCCCCTGGCATACTGACAGCTGTTCTCTACTGGATGAGAATGCTGGCAACAGTGAGTCGCCATGTGCTGGCCATCCCTTCACCGTCAAATCATATACCCGAGACAGTGTCGGGTCATTTCGGGTCTCCTTCTCTATACCAGCGTTAGTTACTGGCAAGCATTCAATTATAGTCGAATGAAATATTTCGACAGGATCCACTGCTGGTGCTTCCTCCGCAGTAGGCAGTGGCAGGCGTGATAGCCCATCAGTGTTTCCATGCTGTTTCGTGCCCTTATACTTGATTTCATATTGGTGCGCCCCTAGAAAAAGGGACCATCTTTGTATCCGTTGCGCAGTCATCACCGGAACGCCCTTCTTCGGATTAAAGATGGAGACAAGTGGTTGGTGGTCAGTCAGCAAGGTGAACTTCTGCCCGTGCAGATAGTGGTTGAACTTTTTCACTCCCCACACTAGGCTGAGGGCCTCCCTGTCAATCTGGGCGTAGTTACGCTCGGCTGAGGTTAGTGACAAGACGCAAGGGCTACTGGCCTCTCCGAGCCGTCCGGGAATTTGTGCGACAGCACCACTCCAATGCCATAGGGTGATGCATCACACGCCAACCGAATTGGTAGTGCTGGGTTGAAATGAGCCAACACCTCTTTTGATGTGATCAATGCTTTGCTCTTCTGGAAAGCTCGTTTACATTTGTCACTCCACTTCCATGGTACCCCCGTTTGCAGTAGGGTGTTCAGTGGGTGTAGTACGGTAGACAAATTCGGCAAGAACTTATGGTAGTAGTTCACCAACCCGAGGAACGACCTCAGTTGTGATACATTTTCCGGTGCTGGAGCCTTGACTACTGCCTCAATCTTTTCAGGGGACTTATGTAACCCCTCTTTATCAATAACGTGGCCACAATACGAGATCTGCTTCTGGAAAAACTCGCATTTGTGGTGATTAGCTCGGAGCCCATATTCCTTCAATCTAGTGAGCACCTGCTCCAGGTTGGCAAGGTGATCACTGTCATTTTCGCCCGTGACCAGGATGTCGTCCAAATAACACTGGGTCCCTGGAATCCCTTGCAGGACTTGTTCCATTGCCCTTTGCCAAATAGCCGGAGCTGATGCTACCCCGAACACTAGCCGGTTGTATTGGTAGTGACCTTTATGAATGTTGATCGTGAGGTACTGTTTCGAGGCTTCTTCTACCTCCATTTGCTGGTACGCCTGGGCCAGATCAACCTTAGTGAAGTGTTTCCCTCCAGATAGCGAGGCGAAAATATCTTCAATCCGCGGAAGCGGATATTGTACCGTGTGAAGGACTGGGTTCACTGTCACCTTAAAGTCCCCACAGATGCGAACCTTCTTTGGTTCCCCAGGCGTATTACTCAATGACCTCTTCATTACAGGAACGATGGGTGTAGCCCACTCGCTCCAGTCCTCTTTGGACAGTACTCCTGAATGTTCCAAACCTTCCAGCTCTGCTTCGACGGCTGGGTGGATCGCATAAGGTACCGGTCTGGCCTTTAAAAACTTTGGGCTTGCATTTTCCTCTATTTTGATTGTCGCTGTTATGCCTTTTAGTGTTCCGAGTCCCTGCTGGAACACTTCTTGTGCGTCAGTTAGCATTTTTGACAGTCGTCCAGGTGTGACGTCGTCATCCTTTTTGGCATCTACAGTCAGTGCCTGTATGGAATGCCAATCTAGCTGTATCTTCCGGATCCATTCACGTCCTGGTAGTGGTGGTCCTCCATCTGGCAATACATATAGGTCCAATTTTGGTGTTTCCTTGCCGTTATATATAACGTTCACCCTTATTTTTCCTTTGGGGTAGACTTTTTGCCCCGTGTACGTCTTCAAGACAATCTTTGTATCTCTCAAGGGTATATGTGAGAATAGCTGCTTGTAGTCCCTTCGGTTTATGACTGTTAGGGCTGATCCTGTGTCCAATTCCATTTTCACTTGGACTCCTGCTATCTTGAGCATGACCCAGATAGTTTGGTGATCCTCCATTTTGATCACATTATGTAGTTTCAGACAACCCAGCTCCTTGCTTCTGGAGTCCGTATCACTCTTCTGTTTGTCTGAACTACTCTCCGTCACCTTATGTACCTTCTTGTACTTCTCCTGTGGAGATTTCTTGCTGCTGGTTTTCTTTCCCGACCTGCAGACTCTTGCTATGTGTCCTACTTTTCCACACTGTCTGCACACTTTGTCCTTGAACCAGCAATCATTATGGTCATGTGTTGTTCTGCCGCAGCGATAGCACTTCACTGTTCCGTATGACATTTCATTTGTGCCATATTCTTGCGGTCTCCATTGTATCTCTGCAGCGCCCCGTGCTGCTGCTTTGTGTGATACTGCAATGCTGAAAGCCTTGTCCAACGTAAGATCCTTTTCTGATAGAAGCCGTTTCTGGGTTCCTTCACTTTGAAGCCCACACACAAACTTGTCCCTTAAAGTATCTGCTAGTCCCTTTCCAAACTGGCAGTGTTTCGATAGCTTGCGCAGTTCCGTTAAATACTCAGCATTACTTTCATCTTTATGCTGGTTCCTTTTGTGAAACTTAAATCTTTCTGCTATCAGCAGCGGTGTGGGGTTTAAGTGGTCCTGTAGGATTGACAGTATTTTTTCAAAATCCTTTTCTACTGGCTTCTCTGGGGTTACTAGGTTTCGTAGTAAGCCATACGTTTTTGCACCCATTGAATTCAACAATACCAGCCCTTTCTTGTCATCCGGCACTTCATTCGCTTTACAGTATACTTCTATGCATTCGACATATGTAGTCCAACCTTCGACTTCATTGTCGAACGCTGTGATACTGCCATTCTTCGGCATTTTTGGGTGTGGTTAGACTGGCTTAAAATGGCGTCTCCCGTGCATTCCTTTCTTCCCCGCTGCGGCTTAAAATGGCGTCTCCCACGCTGCTGCCAACGAGGTCTCGGCGGTCCTCGTGGCAAATGGCGACACCCTGTGGGTTTCGTGCGCTGCTGCCAACACCGCTCTCTGCGGTCCTTGTGGCAATGGCAGCGCCTCGCATTTTCCTGCGCGCCCCTCTCCCCCATTGACGCCGCTCGGCCCTTGAACACCGGCTGCGCTCTGCTCACTCTCGTCTCGCTCCCCCGTTGACACCGCTCGGTCCTGAACACCGGCTGCGCCCTGTGCGCTCTGCCCTCTCTCTCTCCCCCGTCGACGCTGCTCGGCCTTTTTCTGTGCCGCTCGGTCCTGAACACCGGTTGCGCCCTGTGCGCTCTGCCCTCTCTCTCTCCCCCGTCGACGCTGCTCGGCCCTTGAACACCGTGGCGGGAATGGTCTGCGCAGTACCTGTTGCCAGCCCGTTTTGCTGGACCACCGTGACTGGAAAGCCAAGCCTGGCTCTCGTCAGCCTCCCCTGCGATGCTCAAATCTCCGCTGGATGACTGGGCGGTTGCCCGTGGTCGACGCCCGTGCTTCTGGACTCGACCTTCTTCCACTGTTCTCCAGGAGCGAATCCCTGGGAGGTGATGCAGAGTTGCAGGTAGGTTCGAATCTGCGTCGTCGCCAATGTTATGTCCGTGTATCTTAATGTTGTGTCCTTCAATAATCAGACAACAGTCTGCAGGGAACGATTCAACAGGTGTTTACTGAATGAGGGTTACTCTAGAACTAACTATACAGATCACTACTCAGGGTTTATATACAGGTGTGGTCACTGCCGGTACTACAGTATACAGGAGCTGTAAAAAGTAGTTCTCTCCCTTATGGTATATATACATTACATACATTACAGGCAGTGCCTTGGTTTAATGTCTCATTCGAAAGACAGCACCTCTGACAGTGCAGCACTCCCTCAGCAGCTCACTGGAGTGTCAGCCTAGATTCTTGTGCTCAAGTCTTGACTTGACTCCACAACCTTCTGGTTCAGAGTGCTACCCACTGAGCCACAGCTGACACAAGGAAGATTTTCAAACACTGGAGGCACAACAAACTAGAGCCATGAGCTGACCCAGTCTTAGAGGTCTCAGTTATGAGGAAAGATTGGAGAAACTAGAGACCTGGTTTTAGCGGGAATGTGCTGGGTATAAATCTGACGCCGTTTTACAGCCTGCTCGATTTCCCGCTCTATTGACTATAATGGAGCATAAAATCGGGTGGGTGTAAAACGGGCAACCGACCCGAACCCATCCCAATCCCACCTGGCCGGTTAGGTTAAAATCAGGGCTTTGGGCTTTTCAACCTTGAATGAGATGTCTAAGAGGTGATCTTGGAGAGAGGCATACAAGATTGTAAACAGTAAGGAAATTATAAATCTGGAAAATGACTTTAAAGTAAACTGTGAGAGTAGTCTAAGGGGCCATAGGTTAAAACTAGCATAAGGCAAAGTTAGAACTGATATCAGGAAGTTCTTCACACAAAGAGTGAGCAACACGGAATGAACTCCTGCCGAGTGGTGGAGTGAAAACTTTGGAATCATTTAAGAATCAGTTGGATGCTGCAATGAGGGGACTTTAGGGTGATGAAATGGGCTGAATCAATACTGGAGTGTTATAATCCTATCTTTGATCCACACTCCCTTTGAGCTTGGGTCCCATTACACAGCTGATACTGATACCGATTGCTTACTGAGCATCTGTCTGCTAAGCACCCCCTCCACTCACCCTAATATAGAGTGCATTATCATCGTGAAGCACGTGGCGCTGTACTTTTTTCATGGCAGTGGCGTGGGACTCCTGTCTACCCTTTCAATCCTGCCGCAACCCTGCCACAGTTTCTTCAGTCAGGGATCATTTGCAATGCGCTGGCGAGGTGGCTCCTGGCAGAACCCCTGCCACCAAAAGGGTGCAAAATCTTGGCGTTGCTGCAGCAGCAGAAATGGCAGCTGGGAAGTTAAAGGGACATAAAAGCCCCAAGGAGGAGAAAGGAAAATTCCTTTTTAAGCCTCAGCCGAAACCAAGGCCAAAAAAGTTGGCTGTGGCAAGAGACCACTAATAGGCCCTCTGCCTCCATGTCAGTCCATCGGTGCCATTACTGCCACTACGCCAAGCCTATTGGCAACTTCCACCAGGCGGTCCCAGGGAACGGCGATAAGAGGGGTGTGTTGTGTATGTCCCTTTAAGGGAATAACTGGTCTCAGACTGCAGTACCGGCAGTGACCACCCCTGTATAAAAGGCCCTGGCAGGCTTCTGTAGTTTCAGTTTCCAGGTTGTCTCCATTCAGTAAAGACTTGTTATAATCAACTCCTGCAGTTTGTGTCTCAATTATACACGGACATAATACTGGCGACGAGTAAGAAACGAACTTACCTGCAACTTGGCAGCACCTCAGACGACGTTATTGAAGGTCGAAGCCAGAAGAAAAAAAAATAATAATCCAAAGGAACTCGAGAAACGGGCGTCGACCGTGGGCAACCGCCCTCCAAATCATCGAATTGAAAAGTTGCAGGAGAGACTGTCGAGAGCCAGGCTTGGTCCTCCAGTCTGTGGTTTCCCAGCTAATCGGGCTGGTGGCAGGTAGTGCACTGATCCTTCCTGGGCTGCGGCGGGCTAGAGCTCGATCGGGTGGCTCTGCAACGGGGCCGGGCAGCGAGTCGGGAAGCAAAGAGAGAGAGAGAGGGTGGAGCACACAGGGCGCAGCCGGTGCTTCGAAGCTGGGCAACGTTCGGACCTAAGAAGAGGGAGGGAAGTGTCCCAGAGGGTCCGCTCCACGACGGGAACGGTTCTTCAATTAACGGAGCAAATATTGAAGCGCGATAGAAAAATAAAAATATCGCGGAGAGCGGCTTTGGCAGCAGCGATCGGGGAGGCGCAAAGACCATAGGGCATCGCCATTACAGGATAGTAAAATAAATATAATCACCAGCAACAGCGTTGGCAGCAGCGGCAGTGGCGGGAAAGCGCGGGAGGCGCCATCTTAACTCGGCGGGGAAGAAGGAAAAGCGCAGGAGGCGCCATTTTGATCCATCGGGGACGAAGGAGAAGCGCGGGAGGCGCCATCTTAGATTTTCAAGATGCCAAAGACTGGCGATATCACTGCCTTCGATAATGCAATAGAAGACTGGACCATGTATGTGGAAAGAGTCGAGGTATATTGCGAGGCAAATGAAATAGCCGATGAGAAAAAGGCATCGGTATTGCTAAATTTAATGGGCGCAAGAACGTACGGCCTATTGCGGGACCTGATTACTCCAGCCAAACCGAAGGCAAAGAGTTTTAACGAAATTGTTGCTATCCTACAGGAACACCTAAATCCTACACCGCTGCTGATAGCAGAAAGATTTAAATTCCACAGGAGAAATCAGCATAAAAATGAGAGCAATGCTGATTACCTTACGGAACTACGCAAGCTATCAAAGCACTGCCAGTTTGGAGCAGGACTGGCAGATACCTTACGGGACAAATTTGTCTGTGGACTCCTGAGTGAAGGAACCCAGAAGAGGTTACTCTCAGAGAAAGAGCTGACGCTAGATAAGGCTTTCAGCGTGGCAGTATCATACGAAGCAGCAGCAAGGGGAGCTGCGGAAATACAACAAAAGCCACAGGAATACGGCACCCACGAAATGACACGGGGATTTGCAAAATGTTATCGCTGCGGCAGAACAAACCATGACCAGAAGGACTGCTGGTCCAAGGACAAAATATGCAGGCAATACAGAAAGATGGGACACATTGCACGAGTTTGCAGGTCTGGGAAGAAGACCAACAACAACAAAAAGGCTACTAAGGAACCGTACAGGAAAGTACAAAAGATGACGGACAGAAGTTCCGAAGACCAGATGAGCGATAGTGAATCCGAGAACAAGAGACTAAGCTGTCTCAAACTTCACAACGTAATCGCAAAAGAGGATCACCGAACCATTTGGGTCACCCTCACGATAGCAGGGTCCCAAGTCAAAATGGAATTGGATACAGGATCAGCTCTAACCGTCATGAATCGACGAGACTACGAGCGGCTATTCTCACACATACCCTTGAGAGAGACATCCATTGTCTTGAGGATGTATACGGGGCAAAAAGTATACCCCAGAGGAAAAATAAGGGTGCCTGTCGAATACAACGGCAAGAAAATACGGAAATTGTATCTCTACATTCTGCAAGATGGTGGACCACCATTATTGGGACGTGAATGGATCCGAAAGATAAGTTTAGACTGGCACTCCATTCAGGCACTGACGGTGGCTGGTAAAAAGGATGACGACGTCACTCCTGGACGATTGTCAACAATCTTAGTTGACGCCAAAGAGGTATTTCAACAAGAACTGAGCACTCTTAAAGGCGTAACCGCCTCGATAAAAATAGAGGAGAATGCAATTCCCAAGTTTTTCAAAGCAAGACCGGTACCATATGCAATTCGCCCAGCTGTCGAGGCAGAGCTGGAGAATCTGGAGAATGCAGGCGTGTTATCTAAGGTAGACTGGAGTGAGTGGGCGACATCCATCGTTCCTGTCATGAAGAAAACGTTAAACAATAAGTCTGAGGAGCCAAGGAAGGTTCGCATCTGTGGGGACTTCAAGGTGACAGTGAACCCAGTCCTTCACACAGTACAATATCCTCTTCCAAGGATAGAAGATACCTTCGCCTCACTATCTGGAGGGAAGCGTTTTACAAAAATTGACCTAGCACAAGCATATTTGCAGATGGAGGTTGAAGAATCCTCTAGGAAGTATCTCACGATAAACACTCACAAAGGTCTTTACCAGTATAAGCTCCGGCGATATGGCAAAGAGCGATGGAACAAGTCCTGCAAGGGATTCCAGGTGCTCTGTGTTACTTGGACGACATCCTAGTGACAGATGAAGATGACAGTGAACACCTTGCCAACCTAGAGCAGGTGCTCACTAGACTACGTGAACATGGGCTACGAGCCAATCGCCCCAAGTGCGAGTTTTTTAAGAAACAGATATCGTATTGTGGCCACGTGATTGATGAAGAGAGGTTGCATAAGTCCCCTGACAAAATTGAAGCGGTAGTTAAGGCTCCAGCGCCTGAAAATGTTTCGCAACTGAGGTCATTCCTCGGATTGGTGAATTACTACCTTAAGTTTTTGCCGAATTTGTCCACAATTCTGCATCCACTGAACGCCCTACTATGAACGGGAGTAGCATGGAAATGGAATGATGAATGTAAGCGGACCTTTCAGAAGAGTAAGGACCTAATCACTTCAAGAGAAGTATTGGCTCACTACAACCCATCACTACCGATAAGACTGGTGTGTGATGCGTCTCCCTGCGGCATTGGGGCGGTACTGTCACATAAATTCCTTGATGGTTCAGAGAGGCCGATAGCTTTTGCGTCACGCTCGTTAACTTCAGCTGAGCGTAACTACGCCCAGATTGACAGAGAGGCCCTCAGCCTGGTGTGGGGGGTGAAGAAGTTCAATCACTACCTGCACGGTCAGAAATTTACTCTACTAACTGATCATCAACCTCTCGTCTCCATTTTCAACACTCAGAAGGGCGTACCGATAATGACGGCACAACGGCTACAGAGGTGGTCCCTTTTCCTAGGGGCACACCAATATGACATCGAGTACAAAGGAACTAAACAGCATGGGAATGCTGATGGATTGTCGCGCCTACCGTTGCCGACGGTGGAAGAAGAACTGGCAGTGGATCCAGTGGAGTTATTCCACTCGACTATAGTCGAATGTCTCCCTGTGACGAATGCAAACATAGAAAAGGAAACACAAAATGACCCGACACTCTCCTGGGTCTATGATTTAATGGTGAAGGGATGGCCAGCACATGGCGAACCACTGCTGCCAGCATTCTCGCCGAGAAGAGAACAGCTGTCAGTGTGCAGAGAAACCTTGATGTGTGGATCCAGAGTAGTAATTCCACCCAAATTGAAGGATAGAGTGCTCAATGAGCTTCATGAGGGTCATCTGGGAGGGGTAAAAATGAAGAACTTAGCCAGAGCGTTTGTGTGGTGGCCGGGAATCGATAGAGAAATCGAAGAGATGACCAAGAGCTGTACAGGATGCCAGAAGGTCCAAAACGCCCCACCACAAGCCCCTCTACATCCATGGGAGTGGCCCTCATCTCCATGGCAAAGGGTGCACGTTGATTTTGCTGGTCCCTTTATGGACTCGATGTTTTTAATTGCGGTGGATGCACATTCAAAGTGGCCAGAGGTAATAAAAATGTCCTCAACCACCACAGAAAAAACTATCACAGTCTTACGAACCATATTCGCCAGGAATGGGCTGCCTGAACAGATTTGCTCTGACAATGGACCACAGTTTGTGTCTGAAGAGTTCCGGAGGTTCTTAAATAACAATGGTGTTAAGCATTACACATCCGCCCCATATCATCCAGCCACTAATGGATTGGCCGAGAGGTTTGTTCAAACATTCAAGAAGGCTATCAAGGCAATGTGTAATGAAGATATACCCCTACAACACAAGGTGGATAACTTCTTGTTTGCCTACCGGAATGCAACACATGCGGTTACCAACCAAACTCCAGCCATGATGTTCTTCAATCGAAGACTAGGATGCCGCTTGGATTTGGTTAAGCCAAACGTCAGAAGAGATGTGGAGAACAGGCAGTTTCAGAATATGAATGAAAGGCCGACCAGGAGTTTTAAGATAGGTCAACCAGTTTTGTCCCGGGACTACCGCACAGAGAAATGGCAGCCAGGAACGATCTGTACACGGCAAGGACCTCTAATGTATACCGTGGACGTTGGAGAGAGCATTGTAAGACGCCATGCTGACCAGATTCTAGAGTCACTGGAAAACGTCAACTCCACACCACGATCTGATACACCTGGCGATGAAACCGAAGTACCAATTGCATCTACCGCAGAATCGGTGATATTGGAAGCAGATGAACCAAACAACGACATTGATCTCGACTCAACCTTGCCAGAAGAACCTGATACACCAAAGAGGCGTTATCCAGACAGAATCAGGAAGCCTCCTCAAAGACTGAACTTATTATTGCTTAACTTCAACCAATGTATCTAGCAACCGTAGTTGTAATTGTAATTAGTTATTATTTAGTTGTTAAATGCATGTTATGTACTGTTTATCTAAAAGGGGAGGAATTGTTGTGTATGTCCCTTTAAGGGAATAACTGGTCTCAGACTGCAGTACCGGCAGTGACCACCCCTGTATAAAAGGCCCTAGCAGGCTTCTGTAGTTTCAGTTTCCAGGTTGTCTCCATTCAGTAAAGACTTGTTATAATCAACTCCTGCAGTCCGTGTCTCAATTATACACGGACATAATAGGGTGGATGGAAGGGAAATGGTTTGAAAGGTCAGGCACCAACTACTTCCGGCATTTAATTATGACAGATGGGGCGGTGAGGGGTGGTCAGTGATGGCCTTGGTGGGGGATAGGGAGAGGGAAATTTAGCTTGGGTGGAATGCGGCAGTAGGACTTACTGCCAAGCTCTGGTTCCCTTTCTCTCATAATCCTGTCTGAAATAGAAAGGGATTGCAGAGGAAAATCTAACCCATGATTTAGTAGTTAAACTGTGAACTGGTGAAAGTTGGTAATTGATGGATAAACAAATTTCAATGTTAATTAGACTTGGGATACAAATTCAGAGTCGCACAGATCTAATTCTCCACAACTGAAACTAGAAGGTCATCATTAACATGATAATTTATCAAAGGAAGCTTCCATCCATATCTTCCATGCAAGAATGACTCCATCAGGTATATGAGACATTTTATTTATAATTGATAGAGGCTGAGTTCTTCTTAATACTCTGCCCTGCTCACATACAGTAGACACTCCAACCACTGACATTTCCTGAATAAAGACCAATTTTTAGTCTGTTTAATTTAACAGTAGATGTGAAAGTTATTTCTGGCAAATAAAATGTCACATCCTATTTGCAAGTCAGTAAATTTACAATCATAATAAAACTTAAAGGTTCACATGATTATTCACCACCTAGCATGGAACTGTGCAGATTCTTTGATCAGTGTTGAGTTAGTTGATCTTACCCAGGTTGGCAGTAGAATGCTACAATTGGTCTCAATACTCTGGGACTAGGAGGGAAACAAATTGAAGGTTTAATTGTTATTGTTCTGCTAATTGCAGGTATGGCAAGAAAATTCCCATGGTTTATTTTAACTGTTTTATTTGACTTTTCCAGTGATTTATCTACATTTTATGGATTGGATGAGTTTTATTAATAATCTTGTCCCATTTACTTACAGTGATAGCTAGCTGAAAATCAGACCATCAGACCATGCTTGGTACTCTTATCTCTAGGTAGAAGTTTCTCAATTGTTTATACAGCACCTGCAATCTGTACTCTCTGCAACCTATTAACCTTACCTGTCAATTAACTTTTCTTGTAATAAAGCCAGGTGATATTTCCTGTGATCTGCCATGGCAGGCTTAACTCCCCCCATGCGAGATGCTAGATAGACACAGCACAGCCAAAAGATCAAGGCTTCAATCTGCCCGGTTTTGCTGCCCCTGACCATTAGCCTGGCTCAGACACACTCCTGGTTCAAGCTTGCTCCTGGGAAGGCAACAGCCAGAAGGTCTCAAGATTCAAAGTTTCTGCTGGAAATGTAAAAGATTTACTTACCTCATGTGCTACTTCTCTTCTACTTACCCCTCAGTGGTTGCGAACTGAGGAGGGTCCAAACTAAAGCCTCACCACCAACATTTTGGGGCATCCCTGCGTATGGCTGCCCCATGAACATGCATATCTGAAATTGAGGTGGGATGGCCGTGAATGCTTCCTCCTGCTTCATTTCTCTAGCAAGGTGTGGTTTGTGCCTATTGCAGACAACAGCTCAGGTTGGTCCACTGGGAAAAATGCCAGAAATCTCAATGCAGCATCCTGGGAGCAGAAACCTGATGCCCTCTTTTCCTCTCTGTAGCACCTTGGAACTGAGTGCTCGCCAGGTGCCATGATGAGGAAAAATGAGCCCTCTAAAATTTACATAGAAACATAGAAACATAGAAGATAGGAGCAGGAGTAGGCCATTCGGCCCTTCGAGCCTGCTCCGCCATTCAATGAGATCATGGCTGATCATCCAAATTCAGTACCCTGTCCCTGCCTTCTCCCCATATCCTTTGATCCCTTTAGCCTTAAGAAATATATCCAACTCTTTCTTGAATATATTTAATGAACTGGCCTCCACCGCCCTCTGTGGCAGAGAATTCCACAGGTTCACCACTCTTTGGGTGAAGAAATTCCTCCTCATTTCAGTCCTAAATGGCTTACCCCTTATCCTTAGACTATGACCCCTGGTTCTGGACTCCCTGGCTATCATAAACATCCTTCCTGCATCTAGTCTGTCCAGGCCTGACAGAATTTTATAGGTTTCGATGAGATCCCCTCTCAATCTTCTAAACTCCAGTGAGTATAAGCCCAATCGACACAATCTCTCCTCATACATCATTCCTGCCATCCCAGAAATCAGCCTGGTGAATCTTCGCTGCACTCCTTCCATGGCAAGAACGTCCTTCCTCAGGTAAGGTGACCAAAACTGCACACAATACTCAAGGTGCGGTCTCACCAAGGCCCTGTACAACTGTAGCAAGACATCCTTGTTCCTGTACTCGAACACTCTTGCTACGAAGGCCAACATACCATTTGCCTTCTTAACCGCCTGCTGCACCTGCATGCTTACCTTCAGCGACTGGTGCACAAGAACACCCAGGTCTCTTTGCACTTCCCCTTCTCCCAATCTATTGCCATTCAAATAATAATCTGCCTTCCTGTTTTTGCCACCAAAGTGGATAACCTCACATTTATCCACATTATAGTGCATTTGCCATGTTTCTGCCCAATCACCCAACCTGTCCAAATCGTACTGGAGTTTCACGACATCCTCCTCACAGCTTACCCTCCCACCCAGCTTTGTGTCGTCTGCAAATATGGAGATATTACATCCAATTCCCTCGTCCAGATCATTAATACATATTGTGAACAGCTGGGGTCCTAGGACCGATCCTTGCGGTACCCCACTAGTCACTGCCTGCCACTCGGAAAACAACCCGTTTATTCCAACTCTTTGCTTTCTGTCCGCCAACCAGTTCTCTATCCAAGTCAATACCTTGCCCCAATCCCATGTGCCTTAATTTTGCACACTAATCTCTTATGCGGGACCTTATCGAAAGCCTTCTGAAAGTCCAAATACACCACATCCACTGGTTCTCCCTTATCTATTTTACCAGTTACATCCTCAAAAAATTTCAGTAGATTAGTCAAGCATGATTTACCTTTTGTAAATCCATGTTGACTTTGTCCAATCCTGTCACTGCTTTCCAAGTGCTCTGCTATTACATCTTTTATAATGGACTCTAGCATTTTCCCCACTACTGATGTCAGGCTTACCGGTCTATAATTCCCCGCTTTTTCTCGACTACCTTTTTTGAATAGTGGGGTAACATTAGCTACCCTCCAATCCATGGGTACTGTTCCAGAGTCTATCGAGTTCTGGGAGATGACCAGCAATGCATCTACTATTTCTAGGGCCACTTCCTTAAGTACCCTGGGATGTAGATTATCAGGCCCTGGGGATTTATCGGCCTTCAGTCCCATCAATTTTCCTAACACCATTTCCCTACAAATACTGATTTCTTTCAGTTCCACCCTTTCATCAGAACCTATGTTCCCCGGCATCTCTGGGAGGTTATTTGTGTCCTCCTTTGTGAAGACAGAACCAAAGTATGAATTTAGTTGGTCTGCCATTTCTTTGTTTCCCATTATAAATTCCCCTGATTCTGACTGCAAGGGACCTACGCTTGACTTCACCAATCTTTTTCTCTTCACATATCTATAAAAGCTTTTACAGTCAGTTTTTATGTTCCCTGAAAGCTTACTCTCATATTCTATTTTCCCTTTCTTAATTAGCCCTCCTTTGTTGAATCCTAAACTGCTCCCAATCCTCAGGATTATTGCTTTTTCTGGCCAATTTATATGTCGTCTCCTTGGATCTTCTGCTATCCCCAATTTCCCTTGTTAGCCACGGTTGAGTCACCTTTTTTGTTTTATTTTTATGCCAAACTGGGATGAACAAATTCTGTAGATCATCCATTCGGTCTTTGAATGTTTGCCATTGCCTATCCACCGTCAACCCTTTGAGTGCCATTCCCCAATCAATCCTACCCAACTCACTCCTCAGACCATCGTAGTTTCCTTTATTTAAATTGAGGACCCTCGTCTCTGAGTCAACTACTTCATTCTCCATCTTAATGAAGAATTCGATCATATTATGATCGCTCTGACCCAAGGGGCCTCGTACAACAAGATTGCTAATTAATCCTATCTCGTTACATAATACCCAGTCTAAGATGGCCTGATCTCTGGTTGGTTCCTCGACATATTGGCCCAGGAAACCATCCCGTAAACACTCCAGGAATTCCTCCTCCACAGTATTGTTACTAATTTGGTTGGCCCAATCTATATGTAGATTAAAGTCACCC
The DNA here is from genome assembly GCF_052327205.1 of Somniosus microcephalus. Lineage (NCBI taxonomy): Eukaryota > Metazoa > Chordata > Chondrichthyes > Squaliformes > Somniosidae > Somniosus > Somniosus microcephalus. Next base: position 108,945,576 of record NC_140993.1, read on the forward strand.
ATGATGACTTGCTGTGCCCTTATTGCACGCTTCTTTAATTTCCCTTTTCATGCCATCCCCAACCTCCGCCTTACTGTTGGGAGGTCTATATACCACTGCCACTAATGTTTTTTTCCCCTTAGTATTTCTCAATTCTACCCATACAGATTCCACATCATCAGAGCTAAAATCCTTCATTACAATTGTATTAATCCGTTCTTTAACCAGTAATGCTACCCCACCTCCCTTTCCTTTTTGCCTATCTTTCCTGAATATCGAATACCCCTGGATGTTGAGTTCCCAGTCTTGGCCATCCTTGAGCCACGTTTCCGTAATCCCAACCAAATCATATTCGTTTACCTCTATTTGCGCAGCCAATTCGTCCACCTTATTACAAATGCTCCTCGCATTAAGACACAAAGCGTTCAGGCTTGTTTTTTTAACGCTCTTAGACCTATTAGAATTATTATTTACTGTGGCCATGTTTGATTTAAACCGTTGATTTCTCTGACTGCCACTTTTGTTTTTCTCCTTCCTATCTTTTGCTTTTATCCCTGTTTCCCTTTCCTCTGTCTCCCTGCTCAGATTCCCAACCCCCTGCCATTTTAGTTTAAACCCCCCCGAACAGTGCTAGCAAACCTCCCCGCAAGGATATTTGTCCCGCTCTGGTTCAGGTGCAACCCGTCCGACTTGTACAAGTCCCACCTTCCCCAGAAGCAGGCCCAGTGATCCAGGAAACTAAAGCCCTCCCTCTTGCACCAACTCTTTAGCCACACATTCATCTGCTCTATCCTCCTATTCCTACACTCACTAGCACGTGGCACCGGGAGTAATCCAGAGATTACAACCTTTGAGGTCCTGCTCTTTAATCTGCTACCTAGCTCCCTAAATTCTTGCTGCAGGACCTCATCCCTCTTCCTACCCATGTCATTGGTCCCAATGTGAACACGACCTCTGACTGTTCACCCTCCCCCTTCAGAATGCCCTGCAGCCATTCAGTGACATCCTTGACCCTGGCACCAGGGAGGCAACAAACCATCCTGGAGTCACGTCTATGGCCACAGAAACGCCTATCTGTTCCCCTTACAATAGAATCCCCTACCACTATTGCTCTCCCACTCTTTTTCCTCCCTTCCTGAGCAGCAGAAGCACCTCTGGTGCCAGGAAGTTGGCTGCTGCTGCCTTCCTCTGGTAAGTCATCCCCCTCAACAGTATCCAAATCGGTATACCTGTTTGAGAGGGGGATGGCCACAGGGGTCCCCTGCACTACCTGCCTGCCTCTACTGCTCTGCCTGATGGTCACCCATTTCCCTTCTGCCTGTGCAGCCCTTACCTGCGGTGTGACCACCTCACTAAACGTGTTATCCACGACCCTCTCAGCATCATGAATGCTCCAAAGCCCATCCATCCGCAGCTCCAGCGCCGCAATGCGGTCTGCTAGTAGCTGCAGCTGGATGCATTTACACAGTATGAGAGACACCTGCTGAAAAAATGTTAAGAACTCACATAAATTGTTAATGTAAAGAAGTGGAGTGCTCTCAGTATGCAATAGCATGAAGCACAAGAGTCAAAGCCATATGCGTCAATAGCCTTACTTGTGATGCTACATCAATACTAGTCAATGAGCCACTGTAATGATATAGGCTAATGGTACCTCTAAACACTAACTCAGAAGTTGGATAGGAAAGAAAGAAAAACTTGCATTTAGATAGCACATTTCACAACCTCAGGAAGTCCCAAACCTCTTCACAGCCAATGAAGCACTCTTGAAATGTAGTCACTGTCATTTCCTACATTACAACCGTGACTACACTTCAAAAGTACTTCACTGGCCATGAAACGCTTTGGAATTTCCTGAGGTCATGAAAGACGTTATATAAATGCAAGTCTTTCTTTCATATCGAACTCATATTCAACTTCTGAGTTACTCTATAGATGTACCACTAGCCTATATGATTACCTTCATTTTGAACTTAACTGTCTGTGGACAGGTTTTGCACAACTCATGAAACTCGGCAGTTAAACCAAGGCGGGGACTGCAGCATCCAGGAGGTAAGTGGCTTTATACCTACCTGGATCCAGGGACCCTGCCTAACCCACCCCCCACAATCGGAGATGCCCTCACGAGGCCTCCAATCACCCCCCAGGCCTCCGATCCCCACCATGAGGATTCCCCCCCCCACCCCACCAATGATGCTGAGGCTGGCCACAATCCTCCGGTGGTTGGCCCCGATCCTCTCTCTCCCTTGCCGATGCTCTGGCCGACCACCCCCTGCCAATCCCCGATCCCTAGCCGACCACCCCCTGCCGATCCCCGATCCCTAGCCGACCACCCCCTGCCGATCCCCAATCCCTAGCCGACCACCCCCTGCCGATCCCCGATCCCTAGCCGACCACGCCCTGCCGATCCCCGATCCCTAGCTGACCACGCCCTGATGATCCCCGATCCCTAGCCGACCACCCCCTGCCGATCCCGATCCCTGGTGCCGACCCCCCTCCTGCGATCCCCGATGCCGAATGCCAACCCCCATCCACCCCCGCCCCCCGGACCGACCCTTCGCATCTGCAGGCCTACCCGCCCGCAGCCAGCCAGCCTCTCAATCCGAGGCCTCAGATGCAAATCAGGCCCTGCCGTTAAAGTTGGCAGGGCCTGTGGGAAACCCAGCCTCCCGGTTTTCGCGCCCGCCTCGGAAGACCCCCACCCCCAACCCACTTCCCTGGAGAAAATTCCAGCCAAAGAGTCACACATGCTTATCATCAAGTTCACAGTTCAGTTTCCTGTGAGCCACATGGGTCTTTCAGTATAAGCTGCCATTCAGCCCCTTTATGGTTATTTCTTTGCAGCACCAAGAAGGATTGCTGCAATTTATGCTGCAGTTCAAACTGAGTCATTTTTGTTAATCAAAGCCTTTGCCAAGCGAATGTAATGTATCTCCCTTCCTTGAACTAAAACAAATTAATTTTCCCTACCAGATCAAAACATCTGCTGGCACCACAGCCTTGGGGAAAGTGGCAGCCCAGTTGCTGCTGGAGCATCCCAGGAGGGAGAGGAAACTACAAACAAAATGATTATTGGAGCAACAGCTCTGGGTCAGGATGGCTGGCTTTACCCATGAACCCTTGACCCAGAAGATTCTCTTACTAGTACCTTACAATTCAATGAAAGGCCAGATGCAGCACAGAATAAGAAATGTCCATTTAGCCTATTAGACTTGATCCTTTCGCAGACCATGTAAGATCTCCAATGAAAATAAACGGAAGTCTGCAAGACTCCGAAAATCCACGGACCTTCCAGCACACGCCTGCAGTAAATTAAGTGAGAGTGCAGCTGAAGGCCTAGGAAATCGGCCAGAACCCAAATAATCTGGGCACGACTTCTACTGCTACTTTCTGTGGGGAACGGAATTTCCATCTGCTCCAAACATGGCCCCAGCCTGAGATTTGCTGGGCGGATGGTATGCCATGTGAAAGGAGAGGTATTAGTCACTACATGTTCACTGAGATGGTAGTGAGAGGGTGTTAGATGTGAGGGTCGGGGTCAGTGATTTGTAGGGTATAATATATGTGGGTAGAACAAATGAAGGACAGGGACATGATGAGTTGCTAGTCCATGTGCTTGCTTTATTTTGCCAGAACGAACTGAGCATGTTCATACCAAACCACGTGATAATACATTACATAGGGTGCTTACTTTGTCACTCTTCCTTAGACCTGAGGTCTTTTTGCGGATTTGCTCAAATGGCCAATGGACATGGAAGACTGTATTCACTCTGTTCACCATCTCCTGCCATGCCATCCATGCAAGAGCTCTGTTCAGTGGTTCCCATCTGCCTCAAAAATAACTATTTTCCTGAGCACCACCCCCACTTGAAGGGTCTCCAATCTCCCCTCCTCCTCTCAGGGAAGAGAGTAGCTCCTTTAACCATCAGCCTCCACCAAAATGGCATAATACCCCTTTAAATGCAACAGCTTTTTAAGTGTTTCTGTACTTCAGCTTTCCCATGAATTTCCCTTTCAGGTTATTCAGTACTCTATGCGCACATCAAAAATGTGCAGGAACCTTTTGCAATTTAATTAAACAAGCTGAACTTGCCGATCACACAACCAGCATTGGTCTGTCTGTAAGCTTTGTGAGTCTGGGCTATTTTTCTCTGGCCTGATTGTGGAATCGGCCTTAATATTTCAAAAGTGGCTTGATCAATAATCTGAAGAAGATGCAGTTATATTGCCACTTGTGCATCAGTGCAAAGTGATTTTTTGTTTATCGGTGATGTAAATGTGACAGTATAACTCCAGAATGAGTCCCGATCTGACTCTGGAATGTAACAGCGAGAGACCACCTTGGAGAAGACATCTGACATTGCTTGGGCTTGACACTGCACTGCATGGACTACATTGTGAGGCTGGGTTTAAAAGTGCTCAATTTATAAACTGAAGCAGAGTTTTTCTTCTCCAATGTTTTGAGAAAATGGATGCTCCCTGCCTGAGCTCCCATACATTCAAAATTTATTAACCAGGAGCAGATTTCTGCCGAAGCACATGAACGCATATAGCTCTCGTCCAGCTGCAAGACTGCAATTCTGGACAGGCAGTAGAAATCAAGTGTTGCCAGCTGCAAATCAGTCTTCAACTTGGCTCATCTGCTTAATTGGTGCAGATCTTTCTGAATGCTGTTTATCGCCCTTACATCTGGCACCTGCCCACATAGCATGGAATCATCTTCCAAATCATTTATGAATATTGTGAACAGTAAGGAGCTGAGACCAGACCCCCGCAGAACGCCTCTATCTATTCCCCCAAGGTGGAGTTTATTGTATTGATCACTACTTTCTGCTCCCTATTTCCAAGACATTGTGCCATCCAGTTAGCTATTTTTCCAATAATCCAATGAATTGCAGCAGATTAGTGAAGCATGGTGCTGCTGACTGTTTCTTATGGATCTGCATAATGTTTGTTAAGCACTTTTCCCATCATTCCTTTCAACAGGGACGCATGACCAAAACCAGAGACACTTTAATTTACTATACATAGCAACATGACTATTCAGTTTACCTAATATAGTCATTTATAGTACTAGTTATGTAATTTTACTGAATTTAGTGCATTGGTTGTGGTTCCTCAAGTTTTGATGTTCTTTTTATTGTGCCTGTAATGTGAATTGTAATTTAGGTTCTAAAATTTCATGGGACTTTTTGCCCTGATGATGCGCTGCAAGCAGAGGACTTCGACTCATTTCAGCACTGGCTCTGCTGAAGAACATAGCTCATTTGCATTCCCACTGTTGTTGGTTGATCGCAACAATCAAGTAATATGGGAGTAGTGTGTGGGGACAGAGAAGGTTGGAAATTGCAGGTAGAGCCTTTAAATAGCTAGGAATGGATGAAGGTTTCAGCGGCAGGCTGAGGGAGCAGCAGTAGTGAACCTTGTGCAAGACTCAGTTTATTGGTAGGTAGTTCCAATAGATGGCTCACGTGAGATTTTGTGACACTGTAAAGATGGAGGCAGAGAAGAAGTGATCAAAATTTTATTGAGGTCGACATGCAGCCACTCTTGAACGAAATACAGCAAAGAAGGGGACCAAAGGTAGATCTGGAGGTAATGGTCTGAGGGTGGGAAGAGAAGCCATTGCTGACAATGTTCTGGAATCTGATCTGAAAAGTAAGAGTGGAACCAAGTGAGGATATTCCCACTGAACTGGACAATGGAGCAGAGGTGTTGGGGGAGGATGGTGTGGCCACCCATGTCAAAGGCTGTAGGAAGGTTGAGGAAGTCAACTATCAAGAGGACCAGGAAGGAAAGTTGCGGGATGAGGGGTGGCGGGGGAGCCAGCAGTTTAGTCAGAATGGGATCAAAGGAGAAGGAGCTGGATTTCATGAATGAGATGAGCTCAGAGAGGACATGGGGGTGGGTGGAGATAGAAGAGAAATTAGAAAAGACAGAGGTTCTGGGCGAGGGTAGGATGGGGCAGGTTTGGTTCCGTGGACAAGGGGAAGAAGTAGAGGCAGCTGAAAAGGACAGTCTCAATCTTACTAATAAAGAAGTCCTTGAGCTCCTTGAAAAAAAGCTCCAAAATTTTTCCTGTAACTGAAGCAATCGTTCTTCAAAGCTCCTGTAAGCTGCAAACTTCAAAGTAAAGTAATATGCCAGTATCTTTTCATTTGTCTTAAATTACCCTTGGTACATTGGGGGGTGCAAGTCATCGGTTCTGGTCAGTCCTATTTACATATATTAAAATTACTTCCCAGTGGGATCAGCTTGCACACACATGGAACAGAATTGAGTCCTGCCCCAAAATGGACCCTAAAAAATGTCACTGTATTGTTTTTATGCCCCAAACTCACGTCAAAATGCAAGTATATTTGGGGCCAAAAATTCTACCATAGCGGGGTGTGCTTTGTAATTACGTTTGGTGCCCACATCTTACTTCAGTTCCTGATAAATTAATGCTCTTGAAATTGATATCTTACTTGACAACTTGTCATGAATGAATGGATCTCTCGCAGCTGACACTTATCACTGGGCCTTCAAACGTTCATTTAATTACCTTATTCTTTGAATGTCTGATGTCCAAATATTACCTCAGGATCATAGTCCTTGACTTGATTTAGCTCAAATTCTAATGCCAAATCTCATCTAAGACAAGTGGCCCTTCGGCGGGAGCATTCCATGTTTCCATTGAATCAATACATTAATTGATAAAGTTTCAGATCACCTTTGGGTCCTGAAAGTACCATATGGGATACCATGTTTGTCTGTAATGTGTTTGTCTGAAATTCATCTTTCTGTTATTTTTGAAATGGGTTAATGCATTACTAATGTAGTAAGCGTCCTTTCAATAATATCCCATGGTGACAATTCAGACCCCAAATAATAACGTGCATTGGGTAATATATCAAAAGGTGGGTTTTGCCAATGCACATCTACAAATGACTACATATTGGTTATTGATTAAAAAAATTATGGCTGTATGGTGATAACTTATTGAATAAGGAAATTCTCACTAATAATCATCAATAAGAGTTAATCAGTTCAAGAATTCTGATTTCACATAAATGAATAAAACAAGTAAGTTCATACTGGTTTGAGGTTATTATTCAGCCATTAAAAGAAATACTAAAGCTACTTGATTTGATTATTAAACAAATAAAAATATATTAGTTGCTGATCTTAGTGATTACTAACCTCTTGCATGAGAATACAGCGCAAATAAATAATTAGGAGCTCTAGGTAAATAAAGTTACTGCTGTAGTTTGTGTGTCGATAGCTGTCACATTAGCTGGTGTGGCACTATCAATTACTATAGGTTGACTAATTGATTCCTTTTGAAGGAACCATTTATCACTCCTAAATTCACTCTTTTGCAGTTGTGTGGGGGTGTATGTGAGATGTCTCTGATTTGAGAGGCTGTATTTCTGTTCTTCAGCTTCAGGCTGAGGCCAGGTTCTGTGTTGGTGTGATGTCAGGCTATTGTGAGGTGCAGTACCTGATCGGAATGGAGTTATACCTGGCCAGCATATTCTCCAACTTCAGGCTTAGCATCTGCTTCACAATATTTGTTGATCTACAAAAAGGATCATGGCAGTCCCTGTCACTGTGCATTAGATTGGGTCCAATTTTTCTCACCACTCCTTTAAAAAATCTTTCCTGCAATTGATCTTGTTGCCCACACAACCCCTCCCTGTTATTTGATGGTGGCCCAACCCTTCTTATCTTGCCCTGTAGTCTGAGTTTTGAGCTTAACTGGAGGAATTCACAAGCCTCATACTGACTAGTCTGGCATTAAACATCAAGGCCTAGAAATTCCACATCGTTAAAAACCTGCTGGTGCCACCGTGGCCGCCAAAATCGATGGCGTTGGCGGGACGGGTAAATTGGTGCTGGTGGCTAATTAACATTACTGTCACTGCCAGCAGTGTTGCCCCCACCACCTGGCACCAGTGCCCAAAGAAAGTTCATGACCTCAGACCAGTGGTCAAGGTCAGTGAATGCATCTTCAAAAGCCATCTCCTACCAAGTGCACCACCAGCCTCACGCACTTCTCAATGCACGACTTCACCCCCCCTAATCACTCACCTACCAACAACCTGTACCAAACACGAGACACAACTCCCATTCCTAGCTTCAACTCACCCCCTTGGAGGAGACATTCTTGGCAGGGGCATGGCTGAGCCCTGGGCCAGTGGCGGGGCTGAAAGGATAAAAGATGCTGGTATCCTCATACGTTATCCTGCTTCTCACATGGACCTCTTGCTTTGCTGCCCTCCCTTCACCACAACTCCACCCTTGTGCCTTCCTCATTTCACACACTCCCAGCCAAGGTTGACCTGCAAGGCCATTTGCAGTGTCCCCCACTGAAAGTCAGCAGCCTTCTACCAGCCATGCTGCAGCCACTGGGGTAGCACTGCATGATAGCAGTATGATAGGCAAAGGCGCACACCAGACAGTCACTAAGGGAATACACAAAGGTGATTAGTTGATTTTTTGATGTAATAATGAATGGATAGATATATGAAGTTGGATTGGAAAATTTGCTTTGTGGTGGCTTTTATTTAAGCATTGTGGCCAAGAGAACGCTGTGATGGTCAGTAACAGAGAGAAGGTAAGGTATGGGTTAAATATTGAAAGGGGAATTGGGCTTGTGGTCACTGGTACCGCAAGCGGATGATTCTATCCCAGATATCCTGGCCAGAAAGGGGCTGTCAGGGTTGCATCCTCCTTCTGCTTCTTCCTCTTCTGCCTTCTCTTCTGCTTCTTCCTCTTCTGCATATTTCTCTTCCCTCTGCGAGCGGATGTTGTAAATCTGAAATAAAAGCACAAAATGCTGGAAATACTCAGCCGGTCAGGCAGCATCTCGACCTGAGACATGAACTCTGTTTCTCTCTCCACAGGTGCTGCCTGACCTGCAGAGTATTTCCAGCATTTTCTGTCTTCTCACAGGCCTTCCTTTACCATCCAAGGCCTTGCAAGCATTCAACAGCACTCCCGGCACTCCATGCACACTTAAAACATTTTTTAACATGTATTGCACCAAATCCAGTCCAAAAGCTTAAATGCAAATTTACCTGAAAGCTGTGTGTGTCTCTTTAAGAAGTGCTGACAGCATCTCTGTCAGTCTGCTGCACACTTTTCAGTGCAAGCTTAGGACCCAGCGCTAAACTGAACTCTAAGGTCAGAGTTCGCAGAGTGTAACGTTAAGTCGGTGTGATGTCACATATCGATATTTGCATCTGCAGGGCCAGCGTTGCTATCGACAATGCTAAGGCTCTTACCAAAATGGTGGCCACCGAGGCCCATGCCAGAGAAGGGTGTTAGAGTGGTGGCTGCCATTTTTCACCAGGATTGCGGCGCTAACTCATGGCAATAAGGTAGGAAATTTCCCGGCCCAACTTTCAGACAGACCCGCAAGGAGTCACAGCCCAGAGTTCCAAAGGTTGTGTTGTCTGGCTGGTGCCAGGGTTAAGGATATCTCCTCATGGCTGGAGAATAACTTGGCGTGGGAGGAGGAGGATCCAGTTGTTGTGGTCCATGTTGGACCCAACGACATAGGTAGAATTAGGAATGAGGTTTTGTTGAGAGAGTTTGAGGAGCTAGGGTTGAAATTAAAATGCAGAACCTCACAGGTAATAATCTCTGGATTGTTACCTGAGCCACGCGCAAACTGGCATAGGGACAAGCAGATCAGAGTGTTAAATGCATGGCTGAAAGAGTGGTGTGGGAGGCAGGGTTATCAATTCATTGGGCACCGGCACCACTACTAGGGAAAAAGGGAGCTCAGCCATTGGAACAGACTCCACTTAAACCGGGCTGGGATCGGTGTCCTGGTGAATTGAATAACTATGGCGGTAGATAGGGCTTTAAACTAATGAAGTGGGGTGGGAGGATTCAGGAGAGGGTAAATTCAAAAGCAGTAAGAGAAAGGTCAAGGCTGTAGAGCAGAGTAGTGAATTGGGTAAAAATAAGCAGAGTGGATCAGGAAGGAAGGAGAGCATAAAAAAGGTAATAGGGCTTCAGTGATTGGGGAAAGAGTGAGCTGTTCTGTTGGGATGGGCTCCACTTAAACCGGGCTGGGACCAGCGTTCTGGAGAATCAAATAACTAGGGCTGTAGATAGGGCTTAAAACTAAAAAAGGTGGGGGGGCAGGGGTCAGGTGAGGGGAAATTTAGAAATCTAAAGAGAATGGTTAAGGCAATAGAGCAGTGTAGCGATTTGGGTAAAAATAAGCAGAGTGTGACAGGAAGGGACAGAGGCCTAGAAATTGAGTTGGCGCCGCGCCAGGGCTTTAGCGCCGGAAATTTAGCGCCGGCGCTAAGTCTCCCTGCGCGCGCCAAAAATTCAGTAGCGCCGCGCCCAGACGGCTGCCGGCGCTACTGGAGGGTGTCAGCGCCTCGCAATGGGCGCTGACTGCCGCATTGCGGCGCTAATCCGCCGCTGCGGCACCCGATGCGGTGCAGCAGGCTGGGGAAGTGCAGGCCTCCTCCTTCCGTTAAGGAGGAGCTGCCTGCACCCGACCGCTGGCCGTTGATCTGTGGAGAAAAATGAGCCCGGCACCTCGGAGAAGTGCCGGGCTCACGGCCCACACGCATCTGTGCTGCGGGGGGGTGTTGGAGGAGTCCGGGGAGGGAGGTGCGGGCAGGCGGCCGCCGGGAAAGCGGCCGGCCGCCGCGCGACCTTAATGCGCTGGCGCTAAGACCCGTAGCGAACTTTTGAAAAATCGTTGGTTGCGGCTGCCACGGGCGAGGCGGCCGCAACTCAATTTCGGCGTTTGGGCGCATTGCCACGGCAACCGGGATGCTGCGCACACCGATGACGTCATCGGTGCCGGCGCAGCGCAACCGGCTAACGCCGATGGCAGCGCCCAAGTGAATTTCTCAATCGGCTGTACTTGCGGCGCTAGGCCCTCTAGCGCCTCAAAATGGGCGCTAACCCCACTGAATTTCTAGGCCAGAGAGTTTAACGGTAGTAGTGCAGCAGAGAATAAGGTCAAAGCAGGGAGTAATGGTAAAACATTTAAATTAAAGGCTTTTTATCTGAATGTATGAAGCATTCGTAACAAGATAGATGAACTAATGGCACAAATAGAGATAAATGGGTTTGATCTAACAGCCATTAGAAAGACGTGGTTGCAAGGTGACCAAGATTGGGAACTAAATGTTCCAGGGTACTTGATGTTTCAAAAAGACAGGCAGAATGGAAAAGGAGAAGGGGTAGCCCTGATAATAAAGGATTACATAAGGACAGTAGAGAGAAAGGATCTTGGCTTGAAAGATCAAGACGTAGAATCAGTATGAGTGGAGATAAGGAATAACAAAGGGCAGAAAACACTGGTGGGAGTAGTATATAGGTCCCCTAAAAGTAGCTATAACGTTGGACAGAATATTAATCAAGAAATAGTAGGAGCTTGTAACAAAGGTAATGCAATAATCATGGGGGACTTTCATCTTCATATAGACTGGACAAATCAAATTGGCAAAGGTAGTCTGGAGGACGAGTTCATGAAATGCATTCGGGACAGTTTCCTAGAACAGTATGTCATGGAAGCAACCAGGGAACAGGCTATTTTAGATCTTGTATTGTGTAATGAGACAGGGTTAATTAGCAATCTCAGAGTAAAGGATTCTCTAGGGCAGAGTGATCATAATATGAAAGAATTTCACATTAATTTTGAGAGTGACTTGTTTAAGTCCGAAGCTAGAGTCTTAGGGGGAAAAATTGAGTCGCGCCCCCTTTGGGGCGCTAACTTCGCCGGGGCCCTACTTTTAGAGCCCCCCAAAAAAGTAGCGCCCCCGCGGCCAAAATTCATTGGTAGCGCCCCAAGAGGGAAGCGGAGCACTACTGGAAGTGTAAAGCAACCGAATCTTTCCCCCTTAAACTTAAATAAAACCAATTACATAGGTATGAGGGGAAAGTTGACTAAGGTAGATTGAAAAAATAGATTAAAAGGTATGGTGGTAGATAAGCAGTGGCTAACATCTAAAGAAATATTTCTTAATTCTCAACAAAAATACATTCCATTGAGAAACAAAAACGCCACTGGAAAAGTGATCCATCCATGGCTAACTAAAGAAGTTAAGGATAGCATTAGATTGAAAGAAGAAGCTTATAATGTTGCAACGAATAGCAGTAAGCCTGAAGATTGGGAGAGTTTCAGAAACCAGCAAAGGATGCTCAAAAAATTGATAAAAAGGGAAAAAATAGAATGACAGAAAACTAGCAAGAAATATAAAAATAATTTGTAAGAGCTTCTACAATTATGTAAAAAGGAAGAGAGTAGCAAAAGTAAATGTTGGTCCCTTAGAGGCTGAGACACGCAAAATTATTTTCGGGAATAAGAAAATGGCAGAAAGGTTAAACAAAAATTTTGTATCTGTCTTCACAGTAGAAGACACAAAAAGCATACCAAAAATGGTGGGGAACCAAGGGGCTAATGAGGGTTAGGAATATAATATAATTAATTTAAGTAGAGAAAAAGTACTAGAGAAACTAATGGGATTACAAGCCGACAAATCCCCTGGACCTGATGGCCTACATCCTAGGGTTCTAAAAGAGGTGGCTACAGAGAAAGTGGATGCATTGGTTTTGATCTTCCAAAATTCCCTAGATTCTAGAATGGTCCTAGCAGATTGGAAGGTAGCAAATGTAACCCCGCTATTTAAGAAAGCAGGGAACTACAGGCCAGTTAGCCTGACATCATTCATTGGGGAAATGCTGGAATCCATTATTAAGGAAGTGGTATCAGGGCAAATTGGAAAATTATAACATGATTAGGCAGTGACAACATGGTTTTATGAAAGGGAAATTGTGTTTAACAAATTTATTGGAGGTTTTTGAAGATGTAACTAGCAGGGTAGATAAAGGGGAACCAGTGGATGTAGTATATTTGGATTTGCAAAAGGCATTTGATAAGGTGCCACATAAAAGGTTATTACATAATATAAGGGCTCATGGGGTTGGGGTAATATAATAGCATGGATAGAGGATTGGTTAACAGACAGAAAACAGACAATAGGGATAAACATAACTTTTTTCAGTTTGGCAGGCTGTAACTAGTGGGGTGCCGCAAGGATCAGTGCTGAGACCTCAGCTATTTACAATCTATATTAATTACCTCAATGAAGGGACTGAGTGTAATGTAGCCAGGTTTGCTGAAGATACAAAGCTAGGTGGGACAGTAAGCTGTGAGGAGAACACAAGAGTCTGTAAAGGGATATAGATAGACTAAGTGAGTGGGCAGTAAAGTGGCAGATGGAGTATAATGTAGGGAAATGTGAGGTTATTCACTTTGGTAGGAAGAATAGAAAAACAGACTTTTTTAAATGGTGAGAAACTTCTAAATGTTGGTGTTCAGAGAGATTTGGGTGTCCTTGTGCAAGAAACACAGAAAGCTAGCATGTAGGTACAGCAAGCAATAAGGAAGACATGTTGGCATTTATTGCAAGGGGGTTGCTGTATAAGAGTAAGGAAGTCTTGCTACAATTGTATAGGGCCTTGGTGAGACCACACCTGGAGTACCGTGCACAATTTTGGTCTCCTTATCTAAGGAAGGATATACTTGCCTAGGAGGTGGTGCAACAAAGTTTCACTAGATTGTATCCTGGGATGAGAGGGCTGTCCTATGATGAGAGATTGGGGCAGTAATTCGGGTCGGGGGCTTGCCGCGCGTGTAAGCCCCCGATATGCACTTACCCGATGCGCCGGCCGTTGAGCTTCAGGGACGCCTGGAATTGCTGTTTTAAAATGTTGACTCCCGGGCAGCGTCTGACGTCACGTCGCCCAGGAGTGCAGCCAGCGCGAAGCCTGGAGCGCGCTGTGCAAGTGAGACATGCCCCTTGAGGTCTCATTTTAAAAGGACACGCCCCCAATGCTTCTCACAAGCTGCAAAGCATTTTTACATGTAGAGCAGCATTTTCAATAGGTTTTTTGTATTTTTAAGAAGCTTTTGGTAACTTTTATAAACTTTTAAAAACGTTTAAATTATTTTGAAGAATCTGAAGTAGTTTTAAACAGAATTAAAGCGATTTCAGGGCTTTTAAAAGCCCTGAAAGCATTTTTTTCATTCCATTTATTTAATTAGCAACGTCGTCGTCGTACGTGTCTTCACACTGTTCCCTTTGGGGAACTGTATGAAGTGGTGGAAGGATTTCTGGCCGTGATTAACGCTCCTTCCGTGACCGTAACCATCTTTGTACCAGCCATTAGGGTGGTTAGTCCTATGGCGGGAGGGTTTTACGGGCTCCCACAACCTATACGAGGGGGGGGGGGCCACCCACACCCACGGACGCAAATATCCCACTGGATGTCAACCCAGAATTTAGAGCCGGAGCTCCGACTCCACTTGCCGGGACTGTCTGGAGCGGGGTTCGAAACCCTACGCGGTGTGGCCCAGTGGCGGGGATGCTACCGCTACGTCAAAGGCCCACTCAGATTAGCAACGTGAAATGGCTGGAATGAGCACAATTCACGGCATTAAAAGAACTCACAATTGAACTGATGATGACCTCAGCAATCTCCTCAATGAGGTGGAGGTGCAGCGCCTGCTCATCATTGGCAATGAGAAGTCCAAGGCGCCGCAAAAAGGACAGATGATAGCTTGGTCTTTCAAGTGGCAGCATAGGGCTCCAGTCACGGGGAGGGAAAAGGTGCAGGAAACGTAAAGGTGTCATCTTTTGCACAGAGTGGGCCTTTTGCGTAGCGGTAAGCATCCCCGCCGCTGGGCCAGAAGGAGTAGGGTTTCGAACCCCGCTCCAGCCAGTCCCGGCAAGTGGAGTCGGAGCTCCAACTATAAATTCTGGGTGGACATCCAGCGGGATACTTGCGTCCGCGGGTGTGGGTGGCCCCCGCCCCCCCCTCGGATGGGTTGTGGGAGCCCGTAAAACCCTCGCGCCATAAGACTAACCACCCTAATGGCTGGTATGAAGATGGTTATGGTCACGGAAGGAGTGTTAACGTGGCCAGAAATCCTTCCACCACTTCATACAGTTCCCGAAACGGAACAGTGTGAGGATACGTACGACGATGACCTCTTGCGCAATGCACCTCCTTGGACCCTCAGTCGCAGATGCGAGGGGGCAAATCGTGCAATTGTTAAATTTTTCATTTTATTGACATGTAAAATGTTGGCCCAGTAATTCCCTTCCAAACGTGTGAGTACGGTCGGGGTACTCACGCGTCTGGCCGGAGGAAATGCCGGTTTTCAGCATGCACAGCGCATGTGGGGAAAACCGGCATTTCCTGTCCTCTGAATGAAGGGGTTCAGAGGCAGAACGCGTGCGACTGTACAGGCAGTGCGTGCGCAGTAAAATTCGCCGGTTTCATTCATGCTTTCAGTGAGGTTAAGTCCTTACAACTTACACATGAAAAAAGCATGAGTACAGTTGCTCCAGAGGCTGCGGAGGAAGATATTTTTTATCGTGGAGCTTCTGAAAGGCAATATTTTTGTTTGGGAAAGGGAGGAAAGTTATTTTAAGAAATGCTGAGGTAAGTTTTAAAGTTTATTTTTGTTTTTTAAAACGGGTTTTCAGTACTGTAGGTAGAAGGATCAATTGTGGCTATGTGAATTGAATTTGCTGTGTTTATTAAATGTAAAAATGACTCCAACATTTTTAAGAAAGAAACTTTTCATCAGTAATATATTCTTTTAAGTAATTATGTATGTATGTCTGTATATATTCCTTTGCGTGTATGTATATATTCCTTTACTTATGTGTATGAATGTATGTTTTTAATTATGATTTTCCAATAAGTTACTTTCTCTGAAAGTCATAAGTAAAGGAATATAAAACATACATACATATACGTAAAGGAATATATGCGGACATACATACATAATTACTTATTACTGATGAAAAGTTTCTTTCTTAAAAGTGTTGGAAATGTTACATTACTCATTTTAGAACACTCATTTTCAAATTCAATTCACACAGCCACAATTGCTCCTTTTACCTACAGTACTGAAAACCCGTTTAAAAAAAAAAATTTAAACTTTAAAACTTACCTCAGCATTTCTTAAAATAACTTTCCTCCCTTTCCCAAACAAAAATATTGCCTTTCAGAAGCTCCACGATAAAATATATCTTCCTCCGCAGCCCCTGGAGCAACTTTACACATGCTTTTTCAAGTGTAACTTGTAAGGACTTAACCTCACTGAATCCATGAATGAAATCGACGAAGTTCACTGCGCAAGCGCTGCCTGTGCAGTCGCACGCGCTGTGCCTCTGAACCCCTTCGTTCAGAGGACTGGAAATGCCGGTTTTCTCCGCATGCGCTGTGCATGCTGAAAACCGGCATTTCCTCCGGCCAGACGCGTGAGTACCCCGACCGTACTCACGCGTTTGGAACGGAATTACTGGGCCAATATGTAGAATGGGCCTATAATCTCTGGAGTTTAGAAAAATGAGAGGTGATCTCATTGAAACATGCAATATTCTGAAGGGGATTGACAGGGTAGGTGCTGAGAGGTTGTTTTCCCTGGCTGAAGTGTCTAGAACTAAAGGGCATAGTCTCAGGATAAGGGGTCAGCCATTTAAGACAGAGATGAGGAAGAATTTCTTCACTCAGAGGGTTGTGAATCTTTGGAATTCTCTCCCCTAGAGGACTGTGGATGCTGAGTTTTTGAGTATATTCAAGGCTGAGATAGATAGATTTTTGGACTCTAGGGAATCAAGGGATATGGAGATCGGGTGATAAAGTGGAGTTGAGGTCGATGATCAGCCATGATCTTATTGAATGGCGGACAGGCTCGAGGGGCCATATGGCCTACTCCTGCTCTTATTTCTTATGTTCATTTGTTAAGGTGACATCAGGGAAAATAGAAGAAAGTTAAAGTTAAAGGCGCTATATCTGAATGCACAAAGTATTTGCAACAAAATATTAATAGCACAGATCAAAATAAATGGGTTTGATCTAATCACCATTAGGGAGACATGGTTGCAGAGTGACCAAGGTTGGGAACGAAATATTCCAGAATACTTGGCTTTTAGAAGAGACAGGCAGAATGGAAAAGGAGGGGACATAGCCCTGATAATAAAGGATGGGATAAAGACAATACAGAGAAAGGATCTTAGCTAGGAGAAACAAGATGTAGAATCACTTTGGGTGGAGCTAAGAAACAACAAGGGACAGAAATCACTGGTGGGAGTAGTTCATAGGTCCCCTAATAGTAGGTGTAGTGTCGGACAGAGTATAAATCAGGAAATTAGAGGTGCATGTATCATGGGTAATACAGTAATCATGGGGGACTTTATTTTTCATATAGACTGGGCAAACCAAATTTGCAGTGATAGCGCAGAGGACGAGTTCATGGAATGCATTCAAGATAGTTTTCTAGATCACTAAGTCAAGGAACCAACCAGGGACTGGGTTATTTTAGATATAAAAACAGAAAATGCTGGAAATGCTCAGCAGGTCAGGCAGCATCTGTGGAGAGAGAAACAGAGTTAACATTTCAGGTTGATGACCTTTCGTCAGAACTGGAAAAAGTTAGAGATGTAACAGATTTTAAGCAGGTGATGGGGCAGGGAAAGGGGGGAGAGGAAGGAAGAACAAAAAGGGAAGGTCTGTGATAGGATGGAAGGCAGGAGTGATTGAATGACAAAAGAGATGATTGTACAAAGCAAAAGGAGTTGGTAATGGGACAAGTAAAGAAACAAAAGATGGGTTTAGAAGAGGTGTAAATCGGAATATCAGAATCATCAACAGCTGCCGTCTGGAAAAATTGTGGGCAGAGGTTATGATCTGAAATTGTTGAACTCGATATTGAGTGTAGAAGGCTGTAAAGTGCCTAATCGAAAGATGAGGTGCTGTTCCTCGAGCTTACGTTGAGCTTCATTGGAACAGTGTAGGAGGCCAAGGACAGAGAGGTCAGAGTGGGAGTGGAGGGGAGAATTAAAGTGACAGGCGACCAGAAGCTTGGGGCCACACTTGAGGACTGAATGGAGGTGTTCCACAAAGCGGTCACCCAATCTGCATTTGGTCTCCCCAAATTAGAGGAGACCGCATCGTGAGCAGCGAATGCAGTATACGAAATTGCAAGAAGTATAAGTAAGTAAGTACAAGTAATTAAGTACTCTAGCTGTGGCCTAACTAGTCTTTTATACAGTTCAAGCATAACCTCCCTGCTCGTATATTCTATGCCTTGGCTAATAAAGGAAAGTATCCTGTATGCCTTCTTAACAACTTTATCTACCTGTCCTGCTATCTTCAGGGATCATTGGACATGCACTTCAAGGTCTCTCTGTTCCTTTACATTTCTCAGTATCCTACGATTTATTGTGTATTCCCTTGCCTTGTAACCCCTCCCCCAAATGCATTACCTCACACTTCTCCAGATTGAATTCCATTTGCCACTTTTCTGCCCACTTGACCAGTCCATTGATATCTTCCTGCAGTCTACAGTTTTCTTCCTCACTATCAACCACATGGTCAATTTTTGTATCATCTGAAAACTTTTAATCATGCCCCCTACATTGAAGTCTAAATCATTGAGATATACCACAAAAAGCAAAGGACCTAGTACTGAGCCCTGCGGAACCCCACTGGAAACAGCCTTCCAGTCACAAAAACACCAGTCGACCATTACCCTTTGCTTCCTGCCACTGAGCCAATTTTGGATCCAACTTGCCACTTTCCCTTACTTTTCTGACCAACCTCCCATGTGGAACCTTGTCAAAAGCCTTGCTGAAATCCATGTAGACTACCTTTCCTTAACAAATCCATGCTGACTGTCCTGGATTAATCCGTGCCTCTCTAAATGACGATTAACACTGTCCCTCAGAATATTTTCCAATAATTTTCCCAGGTTAGGCTGAGAAAGAAGGAACTTGCATTTATGTAGTACCTTTCACGACCTTGGGATGTCCAAACCGCTTTACAGCCAATGAAGTACTTTTTTGAAGTGTAGTCACTGTTGTAATGTAGGAAACGGGGTAGCCAATTTGCGCACAGCAAGCTCCCACAAACAGCAGATAACCTGAGTACTGCCCCTCCGACCGTGCAGCATTCTCTCAGTATTGCCACTTGACAGTGCAGCACTCCTTCAGTACTGCCCCTCCGACCGTGCAGCACTCTCTCAGTACTGCCCCTTGACAGTGCAGCACTCCTTCAGTACTGCCCCTTCGACAGTGCAGCACTCCCTCAGTACTGCCCCTTCGACAGTGCAGCACTTCCTCAGTACTGCCCCTTCGACAGTGCAGCACTTCCTCAGTACTGCACCTGGAATGTCAGCCTAGATTTTTGTGCTCAAGTCTCCGAAGTGGGACATGAATGCACAACCTTCTGATTCAGAGGCAAGAGTGCTACCCACTGAACCACGACCGACACTTTTCACAAGAGAAATCATTTTTATTTGACTGGGATTGAAGATCATTGATATGGACCAATCAAATCATTTGGAGGGCAGGCCTGCAGCTTATCAGAACCAATCAAACTGGTTGTAGGGTGGGACTTTGTCGCTCAAAGCAAGTCAGATTAGCAGCAGGATGGGATTGGAGTCTGTCAAATTAATCAATCAATCAATCAATACCTTCTCTTAGGCCGCGATTTTATCGGCACTGAGAGGGCGGGTTTGGAGTCGGGTCAAGGGTCAAAATCATTTTGATTGATGGCGGGGTCCGATCCTGCCATCAACCCGCCTTCAAACAATTTTCCCAAGTGTCGGGTCCCTGATTTGCGCATGGACCCGACACCTAGCGGCGGGAAGAAGATTAAAGCCACTCACCTTCCTGTTAACAGGTACCTGATAGCTGTTAACAGGCTCTTTTTCAATTTTGCCGCTTCTGGCTCAGGTTTCCCAATGTCCGGACACCACGCCAGGTAAATGTGGTGTGTTGTGAGTCTGCTGTAGTGTTTCTGCATTGATGACAGCTGCAGAAGTGGGGTGAAGGATCCAATGGTGCACTGGTGCGTTTCAGAGGTAAGGAAATGTTGGGAAAATAATTTTTAATGCTTTTACACTTTTCTGTAGGTAAAATGTTTTGAAATCGATGTCTAGTCCCACTTCATTGGGAGAACCTCTCTCACTAGTGACAGATCGCTTCTGTAACCTCACCTGCAGCTGCCATCTGTTCCAACCTATGGAGGGAGTGTGTGTGCTAGGCCGATGTAGCAGAGCCTGGTCTCCAATTGTCTTGGATCCCCTTGCCATTGGACCAAAACCTTGCTCTGTCAAGCCCGTGTGGTAGCTGGTGTGCAACGGCCACCTCACGTTAATAGAATTCACGCACAGGCATCTTCCATCCTTTAAAATTAAGTTCGGGACCTGGAATGTCAGGACCCTCATGGACAACTCCAACAGCGACAGACCGGAACGCCGTACTGCTGTCGTTGCCCGGGAGCTCAGACGTTTCGACATAGACATTGCCGTCCTAAGTGAGACCCGGTGGGCAGGGGAAGGCCAGCTCAAGGAGCAAGGCAGTGGTTACACCTTCTTCTGGAAAGGCAAAGCTTAAGAAGAACGCCGCCTCCATGGGGTAGGCTTCGCCATAAAAAATGAGCTATTTAAGCATCTCAGAGACTCCCCTTGTGGAATAAACGAACGCCTCATGACTCTATGGCGTACCCTAGCCCGGAACCAGTGCACTACGGTCATCAGTGCGTACGCCCAACACTGGAAGCCACAGACAAGACCAAAGAGGAATTCTACTCCAGCCTCAAACAATCCCTGTCCCAAGTCACAATGGGCGACAAGCTGATCCTCCTTGGCGACTTCAACGCCAGAGTTCAAAAGGACACAGACCTCTGGGAGGTGTGATCGGCAAAGAGGGGGTAGTGAAAACCAACTCCAATGGTACCCTCCTCCTGACGAAATGCTTTGAACATGGCCTTGTCATAACCAACACCTTGTTCCATCAGAGAGACAAGTACAAGGCTTCATGGCAACACCCTCGCTCCAAGCACTGGTATCTGCTGGACTACATCATCGTCCGAGCGAGGGACCGCAAGGACATCCACATCACCCGCACCATGACAGGAGCTGATGACTGCTGGACAGATCACCGCCTACTCCACTCTGTCATCTCCATCAACGTAGCCCCAAAACAACAGTGGCAACAGAAGCAATGCCGCAGAAAAATCAACGCTGGAGCACTCAAAGACCCTGCTAAGAAAGCCCTATTCAGCTTGCGCCTCACAACCAACCTGACGACTCCCAGTGATTCAGAGACACAGAGTGCCCACAGGGCCTGGTCTGCACTCAAGGCCTCCATAATCAGCACCTGTGAAGAGACGCTCGGTCACTCGACCAGGAAACACCAAGACTGGTTCGACGAGAATGACCAGGAGATCCAGGAGCTAATAAACTGCAAGCACAAGGCATTCCTGATCTGGAAACAGCAACAGAACTCGAGAGCAAGAAAGCAGCTCTACAAAGCCTGAAGGCCGAGGTCCAACAAAAAACTTGCGACCTAAAGAACAGATGGTGGGTGGAGAAAGCGCAGGAGATCCAGCAGCTAGTCGACAACCATGACGTGCGTGGATTCTTTAGTGCAGTCAGGGCCACTTATGGCCCAAGCACCCAAGGTCCTACCCCACTGTGGACCAAGAATGGAGAGGTACTCATCAAGGACAGCGAGGCAGTCAGTGCCCGCTGGAAGGAGCACTTCAAAGGTCGCCTTAACCGAGACTCTGTCTTCGACACGAGTGTCCTCAACTCCATCCCGCAGCATGCTACCCGCCACCACCTCAGCACAACCCCAGCCTGGCATGAGGTTTGAAAGGCCATCCGACAACTGAAGAACAACAAGGCCTCAGGAGCAGATGCAATGCCCGCTGAGGTGCTAAATGATGGCGGAGAAACACTATTGGCGTGAATACATGAACTAATTTCTCTTATTTGAAAGGAGGATAGCATGCAAGGGGATCTCAGAGATGCCATAGTCGTGACCATCTTCAAGAAAGGTGACAAGTCCGATTGCGGTAATTACAGAGGAGTCTCCCTGCTGTCTGCCACAGGGAAAGTCATCGCAAGAATCCTCCTCAATCACCTTCTCCCAGTGGCTGAAGAGCTCCTCCCAGAGCCGCAATGCAGATTCCGTCCACTAAGGGGCACAATGGACATGATCTTCACCGCGCGTCAACTACAAGAGAAATGCAGGGAACAGCACCAACCACTGTACATGGCCTTCTTTGACCTTACAAAGGCATTCGACACCATCAACCGTGAGGGATTATGGAGTGCCCTCCTCAAATTTGGCTGCCCTCAAAAGTTTGTCACCATCCTCCACCTGCTTCACGACGACATGCAAACCATGATCCTGACCAAGAGATCCACCACAGACCCAATTCACGTATGGACCAGGGTCAAGTAAGGCTGTGTCATTGCACCAACGCTCTTCTCGATCTTCCTGGCTGCAATGCTCCATCTCACCCTCAGTAAGCTCCCCGCTGAAGTGGAGCTAGTCTACAGAACAAACGGGAAACTGTTCAACCTCCATTGCCTCCAGTCCAGATCCAAGGTCATCCCATCCGGTCATCGAATTACAGTATGCAGACGACGCTTGTATCTGCACACGCTCTGAGGCCAAACTCCAAACTATTGTCAACACCTTCACCGAAGCGTACAAGAGCATGGACCTTACACTAAACATTCGTAAGACAAAGGTCCTCTACCAACCTGCCCCCGCCACACAGCACTACTCCCTGATTATCAAAATCCATGACGAGGCCTTGGACAATGTGGACCACTTTCCATACCTCGGGAGCCTACTGTCAACAAGGGTAGATGCCGATGACGAAGTCCAACATCACCTTCAATGTGCCAGTGCAGCCTTCAGTCACCTGAGGAAGAGAGTGTTTGAAGACCAGGACCTCAAACCCAGTACCAAGATCATGGTCTACAGAGCAGTAGTGATACCCGCCCTCCTGTATGCTTCAGAGACATGGACCATGCATAGCAGGCACCTCAAAGCACTGGAGAGGTACCACCAACGCTGCCACCGCAAGATCCTGCAAATCCATTGGCAGGATAGGCACACCAACATCAGTATTCTTGTTCAGGTCAACATCCCCAGCATCGAAGCTTTGACCATGCTCAATCAGCTCTGATGGACGGGCCACATTGTCCGCATGCCCGATGCCAGACTCCCAAACAAGTGCTCTACTCAGATCTCTGACATGACAAGAGAGCCCCAGGTAGGCAGAGGAAACGCTTCAAGGACACCCTTAAAGCCTCCTTGAAAAAGTGCAACATCCCCACCGACACCTGGGAATCCCTGGCCCAAAACCACACAAAGTAGAGGAGAAGCATCCGGGAAGGCACTGAACACCTCGAGTCTCTTCACCGGGAGCAAGCGGGAGCCATGCGCAAACAGCGGAAGGAGCGCACATCAACTGAAGCACCCCACCCACCCGCCCCTTCGACCACCATCTGCCCCACCTGTGACAGAGACTGTAGATCCCACATTGGACTCATCAACTGGTTCTGAGGGACTGCGTAAGAGAAGAGGAGGGAGTCACTGGAGAGCCTGGGTGCAAGAGCTCACCTTTGTACATTCATTGTCAGTGTTTGCAGCACCTCATTGCTGTCAAACACTGAGAAATGAGCTGTCAAAGAAAAATTGTGCGTGGTCCCTTTAAGAAAACCGGCAGATGACCCGTCATCAAATGACGTCATCTGACCGGCTTCCTCTTAATTGGCTGGCAAGCCCGCAGGGCGGGCTTAACAAGGTCAAATCTGCGTAAAATCACGTCCGTGGGCCAGATGTAGTTGGGGGCGGGACTGGAATCCGGAAACCACCTGACCCGCTCCCAACCCACATCTATTTACAAAATCACGGCCTTAGTGTTGGTTGCACATGAGCCTCAGGAATAACAGTTTTAACATGAGGTGTATTATTTATGTTTTTATCCCTAAATATAATTTATATATAATAAACTGCTAAGTGCAACTTTTAGAAACGTTTTATTTTCCTTTAAAGGCACTTTCTGGGGCATGCTTGGCTGCTATCTTATGTGAAGGGTTATTTTCTACAAGACTGGTTGCGGCCACATTTTTGAGCTAAAGAGGATGTTTTCTTGTGTTAATGTCAACCTTGGGTCGGTGGTAGCATTCTTGCCTCTCAATCAGAAGGGTGTGGATTCAAGCCCCACTCCAGAGATTGAGTACATAATCCACACTAACAGACTGCTGGGGGAGTGCTCCACTGTTTGAAGTGCTATCTTTCAGATGAGCTGTTAAACTATCCACACTCAGGTGGGTGTAAAAGATCCTGTGGCACTATTTGAAGAACAGCAAGGGGATTCTCCTGGTGTTCTAGTCAATAATTATCCCTCAACCAACATCACTAAAACAAATTCTGGAAACACTCAGCGGGTCAGGCAGCATCGAGGAGAGAGAAACAGTGTCAATGTTTCGAGTCGGGGACCCTTCGTCAGAACTGGAAAAGGTTAGAGAAGAGAGATTTTTAAGCAGGGGCAGGGAGGAGGGGAGGAAAGAACAAAGGGAAGGTCTGTGATAGGATGGAAGGCAGGAGAGATTGACTGACAAAAGGGATGATGGTGCAAGGCAAAAGGAGAGGTAATGGGACAAGTTAAGAAATAAAAGATGATGCTAGATGAGGTGTGAATGATGATGACAGCATCATCAACAGCTACCATGGGAGAAAACAAGATAATTTTTTTTTTAAATATGAAGAAATACAAGTTATCGTCTGAAATTGTTAAACTTGATGTTATGTCCAGAGGGCTGTAAAGTGCCTAATAGAAAGATGAGGTGCTGTTCCTCGAGCTTACGTTGAGCTTTGTTAGAACAGTGTAAGAGGCCGAGGACAGAGAGATCAGAGTGGGAGTGGAGCGGAGAATTAAAGTGACAGACGGCTGGAAGCTCGGGGTCACGCTCGCGGACTGAACGGAGGTGTTCCGCAAAGCGGTCACCCAATCTGCGTTTGGTCTCCCAATGTAGAGGAGACCGCATCGTGAGCAGTGAATACAATACAATACAATACAAATCGCTTTATTGGCATGATAAGGTACATCTTATGTTGCCAAAGCATCAAAATACATTTATGGTTGAACACATAAACGCGGTTCCATTCATAGTGTATAAACAGGTATATCCCTGAGTTTATAAATATATTTTCGCCTTGTTTATATATACTCTTGTCTTAGTTTACTGGTTGTCCCTCTGTTCATGGCAAGCTGTAACATAGTGTGCCGCCAGTGTTACACAGCTTCTCTCCTCCCCCAGTAGGAATGGGAGTTTTTGGTTGTCAGTCAGATTTCTGAATTCAGGGCATATTTGTGAGAATTTTTGATAGAAATTCTCTCTGATGCCCTGATATTTTCCACAGGCTGTGAGGAAGTGCATCTCTGTCTCAACTACTCCCTGACTGCAGTGAGAGCATATCCTGTCTTCTCTTGGCAGCCTGGTCTGCCTGTGTCTGCCTTTTTCGATCGCTAGGCTATGTTCGCTAAGTCTGTACCTTGTCAAGGTTCTTCTCAGTTTGTTATCCTTTACCATGGTCAGGTAATCAGCTATGTTGTATTGTCTGTTTAGGGCCAAGTAGCAATTGAGTTTGCTTTGGGTTTTTGTTGTTTCTGCCCAATATGACAGATATTTTTCCTTTTGCTTAGCGACGATTGTGTTGGGTCGAATTCTTTGTGTTACCCTGTCACTGTCCTGGGGCTGGTTATTGTTAGTATTGTTATTAGTTACTTTATTGAGTCCCAGGACTAGTTGACTGAGGGTATTCTTCTTTATGGTCAGCTCTTGGCATTTCAGGGCGTCGTAGTGATAGCATTGGGGGTTGCTCATTTGTAGGTGATTCCAAAATTTGGTGGCTCTTTTTTGGATAGTGATTATTAATGGGTATTGGCCTAGTTCCGCCCTGCATGCGTTGTTTACTGTTTTCCTTTGAGTCCGGAGGATACTTTTACAGAATTCCGCATGTAGGATCTCAATTGGGTGTTTGTCCCAAATTGCAAGAAGTACAAGTAAATTGCTGTTTCACCTGGAAGGAGTGTTTGGGGCCCTGGACGGTGGGAAGGGAGGAGGTAAAAGGGCAGGTGTTGCATCTCCCTGTGCTTGCACTTGTGCTGTCCCATTCACCCACCCCCCTGTGCTCACTGACCTACATTGACTCACAGTCCAGCAACTCCTGGATTTTAAAATTCTCATCCCTCCATGGACTCTCTCCTCCCTAGCTCTGTAATGTCCTCCAACCCTACAACCCTTCGAAATCTCTGCACTCCTCCAATTCTGACCTCTTGTGCATTCCCGATTTTAATTGCTCCACTATTGGTGGCCATGACTTTAGCTGCCTGGGCCCTAGGCTCTGGAATTCCCTCCCCAAGCCTCTCTGCCTCTCTACCTCTCTCTCCTCCTTTAAAAAGTTTTCATGATATTAAGAGGAACTGATAGAGAGTGGTTGGGGAATCTAGGGGAATCTAGGACTAGGGGATATAGTCTAAAAATTAGGGCCAGGCCTTTCAGGAGTTAAGTTAGGAAACACTTCTACTCGCAAAGGGTGGTAGAAGTTTGGAACTCTCTTCCGCAAATGGCATTTGACGCTAGGTCAATTGTTAATTTAAAATTTGAAATTGATAGATTGGTATTAAGGAATATGGGACAAAGGTGGGTATATGGAGTTAGATCACAGATCAGCCATGATCTCATTGAATGGCGCAACAGGCTCGAGGAGCTAAATAGCCTATTCCTGTTCCTATGTTCCTATGTAAGACGCTCCTTTAAACCTACCTCTTTGACCAAGCTTTTGGTCACCTTTCCTAGTATCGTCTTATGTGGCTCAGCATCAAATTTTGTTTCATAGCACTCCTGTGATGTGTCTTGGGACATTTTACTATGTTAGAGTCGCTACATAAATGCAGGTTGTTGTTGTTGAGTGCAATGTCACTGTTGGTGCATTTTCAGTGCTCACCTGCTCCATGCAGCGGAAAAATCTGGTGCCTGTCCACTACTGGGGTAGGGTTGTGCAGACTACTGCCCAAATCCCATCCATGTCCCCCTTGGCCCATTGTGTAAGGGGGCCAATATTTAAAACAAAATGCACCTTTTATTTTGGGTTCTAGGCCATTTCCCTGCCCTGAATACCCCTGCTGGGGCCTGCTTTCACTCAGCTGGAGGCCAATACTCCTCATCTCACTTCTCATGCCAGCCTCAGAGGTACACCAGATCCCAGTTGAGCCAAGTAAACAGGGAATTCCTGGCGTTGGAAGTTCCCGCCTCTGGCTCCACCCTCCAATTACATTTGTCTTGTTCCGGCTGGCAGAGGTTCCACCAGTTATGAGATATGTTGGAAATGCACTTTACAGCCTTCCGGACTCAACATTGAGTTCAACAATTTCAGATCATAACCACTGTTCCTATTATTTCCGACAGCGAATGTTGGTGCTGATTCTGCTATTGCCATTTACTTGTCCCATTACTATCCTCTTGCAACATCATCCCTTCTCTCCTGCTGTCCCCTCTATCACAGACCTTCCCTTTTGTTCCTTCCTCCCCTTCCCCCTTTCCCTGCCTCTATACTTGCTTAAAACCTATTACATCTCTAACTTTTTCCCGTTCTGATAGTAGGTCATCGACCTGAAACGTTAACTCTGTTTTTCTCTCCACAGATGCTGTCTGACCTGCTGAGTATTTCCACCATTTTCTCTTTTTATTTCCAATATAGACACGCCTGGTGATGCAAGTTCAGAACCAAGCCAACTCTCTGTGGCAGACTCAGTAAATCAGTACCTGAACTAGGCAGAGCCATAGTGCTTCAGGGCACTGTTAAATGATCAGCCTATCAGCCTGGCTCACTAATAGAACTTGGAGGGCTAGTCCTCTCGGCGGGGTGGTGGTGGGGGGGGGCGCAGGGGTGGGGGGCAGGATTCTTCCCATTTTTCTCCAGATAAGTCTGCAAGCTAATGCACTAACAGGTAGGGTGGTCCTAGGTGGGCGAGTAGTGTGTGTGTGGGCAGGGAGGTGGGGTCGGGGTTTGGGAGGGTGGGGCAGGGAGCTGGGATCGGGGGTTGGGGTGGGGTTACCTGTTTTCTTGGAGACTCTTAAACATGGTGATGAGTTTCCAGATCTGTCAGCCATCCGAGTCACCAAAACATTGTCTTGAGCTGTCAGCATTTTGTTTTGAAGCTTTTGGCTAGCTTAATCTAATTTTCTATGTTGGCATATATGTGTGAACCAATTGTCAAAGTGCCAGTGTATTTCCTCCCCACTCCCACACACTAACAAAAATGCCAGTAATACTAGCATAGTGGTTATATTACTGGACTAGTAATCCAGAGGCCTGGACTAATGATCCAGTGAGATGAGTCCAAATTCAGTTAATTACATAAATCTGGAATAAAAAGCTAGTATATTAATGAAACTACCAGATGTTGTATAAAACCCATCTGGTTCACTACTGTCCTTTAGGGAAGGAAATCTGCTGTCCTTACCTGGTCTGGCCAATATGTGACTCCAAACCCAGAGCAATGTGGTTGATTTTTAACTGCCCTCTGCAGTTCAAGAAGGCAGTTCACCACCACCTTCTTGCCAGCGATGCCCACAACCCATGAACAAATAAAAAAAACCTGTTTGCAGGGCTCCAAAACAGACTGGCCTAGAAATTCAGTTGCGTCCGCCAGCCGTTAGCGCCTTAAGAGGAGTAGACTTCGAGCGCTAGCCGCTTAGCGGCCGGGCGCAGCGCAATCTGCGCCTACGCCCAACTTCAGTAGACATTTAGCGCCGGCGCAAAGTGTTTGCGCGTGCTCAGCTGCGCGCGCAGCTTATGACGTCATTTCGTCGTGCAATGCCCTTTGTGCGCCCCAAACCGGAACTTCAGTCGCGCCCGCCCAATGTGGGCGTGGCGGTGCTAAGAACTGTGAAGTGGAACGCAGCAGAGGCCCTGCGGGCCTCGGGGAGCGCTAATTAAAGGGCACTTACACTGAACTATAAAGGCCAGCCATTTTGCTGCAATGACTTTTGTGCAACGGATTTCTGGACAGAGACCAAGGAAGAGACCTTACTGATTTGGCCCAACATAGGAGAGGTATTTTTGGCTTCTGGCCAGAGCTTGGAAATTTGCCTCATTGTGATTTCATTGTTTGCAAGTATATTATGGGGGCTGCATGGGGTGCCAACCCTCAGTTCCAGCATTATGTGCGAAGGGCTCGCAGACGCTGTGTGAGAGGGGCAGCCATGCCTAGACGCAGAGGGGGCATCAGGCGTCGGCAACGTAGGCCTTACCCACTCAGGGAATACCTCCAGCAGGTGTCCTATCTCACCATGACTGCCGCGCAGTGTGTGAAGAGGCTGCGCTTCAGAAGGGAGGTGGTTGCAGAGATCTGCCAGCTGCTTCACAGAGATCTGCGTCCACAGCTGATGTGGAGGACGTCTCTGTCGGTGGAAGTGAAGGTCACGGTGGCTCTGAACTTTTATGCAAGCGGCTCCTTCCAAGCCGCTGCTGGGGACATAGCTAACATATCCCAGTTCGCCGTGCATCGCTGCATCCGGCAGGTCACCGATGCCCTTTTCACAAGGAGACACCAATTCATCTCCTTCCCCATGACCCTGGAGAGGCAGGAGCAGCGTGCAGTCGGATTTGCGAGGATCGCGGACTTCCACATGGTGCAGGGCGCCATTGACTGCACGCATGTGGCTTTGCGGGCACCTATCGACAATGCCGAGGATTACCGCAACCGGAAGGGCTACCATTCCCTCAATGTACAGCTGGTGTGTGACAACAGGCAGCGCATCCTAGCTGTCAATGCCCGCTTTCCAGGCAGCAGCCACGATGCATTTATCCTGCGCCAGACTACTGTGGCTGACATGTTCCAGGCACAACCTCCCCTAAGAGGATGGCTTATCGGGGACAAAGGCTATCCTTTGTGTACATGGCTCATGACCCCGCTCCATGTGCCCAGGACCCCTGCTGAGGAGGCATACAACGAAAGCCATCAAGCCACAAGGAACATCATAGAGCAAACGATTGGCGTCCTCAAGCAACGGTTCCGCTGCCTGGATCGCTCCGGCGGATCTCTGCAGTATTCGCCGGATAGAGTCTCCCAGTTCGTCGTCGTTTGCTGCATGCTGCACAACCTGGCTATCCGCAGGACTCAGGCACTGCCACCTCACATTGGACCACCACCTCAGGAGGAGGAGCAGGAGGACCATGAGGAGGAGGAGGAGGAGGAGTACCAGCCCAGGAGGGAGCCACAAGGTCCAAGGGCCGTCTGTCGGCGGCTTATTGAACGACACTTCTAGGCCCCCTGTCAGGGAATGGCTTGTGGCAATGAAGGGACATGAATGCAGCCGCTCCGCAAGCCCTCAGCCGGTTAACGCAACAACCACTTCAAACATCAAACATGGACAAGCTGAATAAAGAAAAAGCTTTATTGAACAAACTCAGGGCCCTTCCCACATGAAACCCAAAAACAGACAACACCCCCAAAAAACAGTCAAACACATGACTCACTCCCACAACCTGGGGAGGAATAACAAAACTTTTCCATCCAAATGGCCTTCATCCTCGGCCTTACCAAAACAACCCCCCCCATAGACAACACAACCACCCCCATATAAAAAAACATTTGGCAACACACTCTACTTTGTGTGCCGAGAGGGCGAGTCCTTGTCCAGCCTTTTCCGGCCCCTGGCCGACCTGCTGCTCCGCCTCAACCTGGGCCCTGTGGGTGCTGCAAGGCTGGGGGAAGGCTCCTGAGGGGCACATTGCGTGACGGCAGATGCCCTTGGGGGTCGGCCTAGACGAGCTCTGGCCCTCGAGGGGCCGGCTGCTGACTGCTGCAGCTATGGCTGGGCAGCATCAGTCTCTCCAGCGGCTCGTGGCAGCTTTGCTGGGGGAGTGGCAGTGGCGGCTGCAGCAATGGGGGCAAGCTGGCTGATGCCAGGCGCTCGCTGCTCGCCTGAGACACTGGCACTCGGCTGGGCTGGCACTGCAGCAAGCGCAGCAATCTGCTGAAGGCCAGACCGCTGTGCTGCTGCAGCGCGGCGGGTGCCCTGGCGATGCCTGCCTGACACAGCGAGTGTGGCAGCAATGAGTGCCCGTACTGCCCTGGTCTGTGCCCGCATCAGACCAGCCAGTGACTGCACGGCACCACTGATCAACTGGCCACTCGCTGCCTGTGTTACCCTGAAGTCGTCCCGACTCGCGTCCTGTGCTGCCCTGAATTCGGCCCGACTCGCGTCCTGTGCTGCCCTCAATTCGGCCCGACTCGCGCCCTGTGCTGCCCAGAATTGTTCGAGACCCCTGGCCTGTGCTGCCCCGAGTTGTTCGAAACCCCTGGCCTGTGAGGCCCCGAAATCGGACACACTATGAGCCAGGGACTCGATGGCCTCAGGCACCCGTGCCACAACCCCCATGAACTCGGTGTGCCGGCGATCCGAGTCCGCGGACATTTGATCGAGGAGGCGCACCTCCTGGGCGAGGACCATCTCTGGACTGGAGGCCGGACTCTCCCTCTGGGGAGAAGGCCGCCGAGCTGGCCGACCCTTCCCGCGTGGCTGGACGCCACTGGGCCCAGCAACTACACTCCCCTGCAACACTTCCCCCCTCTGGGGAGAAGGCCGCCGAGCTGCCCGACCCTTCCCGCATGGCTGGACGCCACTGGGCACAGGAGCTACACTCCCCTGCAACACTTCACCCTTCTGGGGAGAAGGCCGCCGAGCTGCCCGACCCTTCCCGCGTGGCTGGACGCCACTGGGCCCAGGAGCTACACTCCCCTGCAACACTTCCCCCCTCTGGGGAGAAGGCCGCCGAGCTGCCCGACCCTTCCCGCATGGCTGGACACCACTGGGCACAGGAGCTACACCCCCCTGCAACACTTCCCCCTGGCTCTCCTCCAGGGAAGACGTGTCCCCTCCATTGCCATCCCCTGGCGCGGATGAGGGTTCCCCCGATGGGCCGCCTTCCTCTTGCTCCTCCTCGTCCTCCTCTTCTGAGGGACTGTCACTGGCAGTTTCAGGGACCTCCTCCTCACCAGCTGAAAGCAGGAAGGCACAAGAGTAGCTTTAGAGTGAGGACAGGGCGTCAGCGAGGGAGGCATGAGTGGTGGCATTCAGCGCATTGGTCGGACAGTGGCAAAGGATGTAGATCTGAAGCGCAAGGGGAACGAGAGAGGTCCAAAAGGTCATGTCCTTACCATTGGGGCCCAGCACAGGGTCGGCATCTCCACATGCAACGGGGCCAATCAGCCGGCCACCCATGAGTCGACCCACGCGCTCCTCCAGGTCACTGAGCTGCTGGAACTGGGGACGGCCTCCCCCGGTGTCAGTCCGGCTCCTCAGATTCTGGGCCAGCTTGGCCTGCAAGAGAAAGGACGGCCTCTAAGTACAGTGTGGTGCCCTGTTGTTGTGTGCACTGCCTCCCATGGTCGAATAGCTTGGCCAGTGTGGTGCCCTGTTGCTGTATGCACTGCCTCCCATGGTCGAATAGCTTGGCCAGTGTGGTGCCCTGTTGTTGTATGCACTGCCTCCCATGGTCGAATAGCTTGGCCAGTGTGTAAAGTGCAGAAAGTGCAATTGATGTTCATGCCAGTGCCATAGCTGCTGGATGAGGGCTGGCCATTAGGGCTTTGAGGTCCCTTTGCCCATAATGTGAGGTGCACATGCAAGGATGAGGAGGACACTGGAAAGGGTACTCACCCTGACAATCCGAGTGAGGTCGTTAAACTTTTTCCGGCATTGGACACCAGTCCTGGGGACATCGCAGGTGGCTGTGACCCTCTGGGCGATATCCCTCCAGGCTCTCCTGTACACCCTGGTGGCAGGCTTCTTGCCACTGTCCGGGAACAAGATATGGCGTCTCCTCTCCAAAGCCCTAACCAGCACCTTTAAATCATGGGCAGAGAAGCGCTGCGCTCGCTCACGGGCCCTCTGCATCCTTCCTGGCGCTATTTCTCTCCAGCAGCAGTGTTTAGGCCTAGCTGGAGGGCTGCAGTATCCAGGGCGTGGCAGCAGACCAAGTCGACCCTTCCCCCTTTAAGAGCTGGCCGGCGCCAGGGTGTCTGCTGTCAATCAAGAAATGACCGCACCTGCGCTGCACCCGGCCTCGGCGGTATCAGTCTGCACCGCCGGCTTAGCGCCTAAAGATAGCCGTGCATCGCCAGTTTTAGCGCTCGAGCAAACTCCTTGGCCAAAGCTACTGAATATCGGCGAAGTGGCCTCCACTTTGCGCCGGGCGCAAACTTTAGCGGCCGCCTGACTTTACCGCCCCAAAAGTGGCTATACTGAATTTCTAGGCCACTGTTTCTTAACCTCTTCATGGAGCAGTGTTACTTACCCCCTTTCAAAACTTCCCTATTCAGGAAAAAAGAATTATTTATCCAAAACATCTCTAATTTGTGATGATTTGTGATATGGTCTGCTGCACCATTAGCATCCTCTTCAGGCTTACTTGAATTGCAAGACCATCCATCAGATGGCTGCAAAATCATGGAGAATTAATGACGTCAGCTAAAGGACCTCGACTTGTATAAAGCCTTTCCTTCCCATTAAGCAGATTAAAATTTCATGATTACCAAACTAAATGAGTCAGAAGCAGTTACAGCAAAAACAGCACATTTTGCAGCTGTGTTATAAATACTACTTAATAATGGGGAGGTCGAGTATGGCAAGTCTTTTTATCTATCTGATTTTCCTAATAATTAAGCTGCCATGCCTAAATTATCAAGCTCTTTGAATAATCTACTGTCTAAACAGTGGCAAAGAACATGTGACTATTCTTGTAACCAAAACCTATAATTTAATTTTACACCCCCTGCTGATTCATACGTAAAACTCCATGTGAGAAACGACCTTCTCTGTCTGAAGGTTAAGTTTATATTTGGTTATTCAACTTAGTGGTTTCAAACTTTTTTTTAAGTTTATCTATAGCAGCATCACTCTTGGAGTCGTCAACTCCACAACCTTCTCACAGATTGCCATGTAATACTGTGTTAAGCATTTGTCTGCAGAGTGTGAATTTTCAGTTCTAATATATTACTTCCTCATCATCCAACTGTTAATTACCACTCAAGAAAACATTTTATTGAGAAACAAAGCTGAATCGTCATAATCCATAGTGTAGGACATCATCAAGGTTAGAAAGAGTAAAAAGGAAGATGAGATCAGGAAATAGTGATGAACTGACACAAAACCTAACTTTTAACAACATGAAATTGTAGGAGGAAAGAAATACTGAGAGAAGTAAAGAAGCTTCACAGTTCTGAGGTCCTGGGAAAGAATGAGCTAGAGTAGGAGACGATTCTTGATTTCAATATAATGGGGATATAGGGAGGAGGAAGGGCATGCAGGATGATATATTTGGAGCTTAGAAGGAATAAGAGTGAAAAGATCAGAGGAACACTGACTATAACAGTAATTAAAAAAATGAGGAAGTTAATGAGAGAGAGAATAGAAAGGAATTGCCTTTTTGAAGTGATTACCTCACTATTGTTGCTCTTTCCTAGTGGATGCCATCACACACTAATGGCACATGCCACCAACTATACTACCTGAGTGATTTCAAGATTGTAACCTCACTTTGTGGCTCAGGAAAAGGAAAAGGGAACATCACCTATAATTTATAACGTCACAAGATTGCTGTTTTGTAATCACTCCCAGATATCCATTGTGTGTTATTTAATGATAGGAGCGTTGTTTAGCCTGCTCTCACACGCTCCCTATTTTT
Source organism: Somniosus microcephalus (assembly GCF_052327205.1). NCBI lineage: Eukaryota > Metazoa > Chordata > Chondrichthyes > Squaliformes > Somniosidae > Somniosus > Somniosus microcephalus. Next base: position 108,980,168 of record NC_140993.1, read on the forward strand.
ACAATATGTTTACAAATGATCTAAAAGCCAAATATCCACAAGCAGCTTTGAAATTCTTGGCAACTAATTAATTTGTAATGGCTGACTGCAGTGCTGAGAATGGTGACTGGATACTGTATTCAATGTAACATTCTTGGTGGACTTATATCATTTTTACAGCAGTTTCCAGCAGTTTCTGACAGTAGCACAATTTTTTTCTTGTGATTTGCTTTTTGCTATTAAGGTTAAGGATATCAGTGCTGGAAAATGGAACATTTTTCTGCTTAGGTCATCTAATGCCGACACTGAGCAATCTTCAGTCTGATACCAATACTAGGTGATAAAAGTGGGAAAAAGCATTCAATTTCCCAATACTAACATCTCTCGCTGTGAAGGGCTAAGCAAAAAAAGTTATCCTAAAACACTAAAGAAAAAACAAGGGGATGAATTTCCTCGCCATTTCTGGTTTACATCTGGTGCTGGAATGGCAAAGAATCAATTTGAAATGAGGAAACTCAGGTGGGAGCAATTTCCACCGCTTGTGCACCTCTAAACCCCTGCCAAAATCTGCTCGACAAGACCCCGGAGCAGACCAGTGCTTGTCAGGTAATGGCACTATAGACACTCCGCACTCCGGCATTTGCCACTCCCTCAGCTCTTCATGGGAAGAAAAGCGTATACTGGTTAGTTGCTGGGCGATAAGGCTGCTGCCATGGCTAAAGACCTTACTCCGACTACCTCGAACATGAGCAGATGAGCAGTGCAATGAGGCCCATGCAGCTACCTGGCCAGTGGTTTGAGAGGACTACTGGGATGCTGAAGGCATGCTTTCGATGCCTGGATAGGTTGGGTGGAGTTCTACAGGAAGCGCCAGCAAGGGTCTGCAGAATCATCATCACCTGCTGTGCCCTTAACAACTTTTGCCATGCAGGAAGGGCTGCAGTTTCTCATGACCGAAGAGGTGGTGCGGTTCCAGAAGAACCTGAACTGCAGGGACTAGAACATGTGGACGACATCCACTCAGAGGAGACCTCGCTGATAGAGCATCAAAGGGCCGATCCTCTCCAAATTCTTCACTATATGATACAGTCTACCTGGACACCACAGCCTGACCTTCTTTTCCCCCACTTGCCAGTAATTTCCCCCACCTCACACCAGGACAGGTTACATAGACTAGGCTTGTATTTCCTTCAGCATAGAAGATTAAGGGGTGATGTAATTGCGCATAAGGTGATTAAAGGATTTGATAGGACAGATAGATGACGGGGGAGAAATTGGGCACTGTAGCGCCCATTTCTTAGCTGCTACGCAGCCTCCTAATGCTTGAAAATAGTGTCCACTTCCGATGGACGCCAGCTTGGTGAAGAGGTTTACACACGTGCACCTAACAACTGCTGGCAGCATGCAGAGCAGGCAGATTATGATGCCAATCAGTTTGCAATGATGATTTGATGCTAGCACTGCCATTTTCAAATGCCACACTCCAGCCGATGCTCGGTCTTAACCTCACACAGCTGAACATGATGTTAAATGGCATGAAGGACCCCAACCAGCGCTACTTAAAGGGATCATGAACTACTTACAGGATACATAGAAAAATAGAAACATAGAAGATAGGAGCAGGAGTAGGCCATTCGGCCCCTCGAGCCTGCTCCGCCATTCAATGAGATCATGGCTGATCATTCAAATTCAGTACCCTGTCCCTGCCTTCTCCCCATATCCCTTGATCCCTTTAGCGTTAAGAAATATATCCAACTCCTTCTTGAATATATTTAATGGATTGGCCTCTACTGCCTTCTGTGGTAGAGAATTCCACAGGTTCACCACTCTCTGGGTGAAGAAATTCCTCCTCATCTCTGTCCTAAATGGCTTACCCCTTATCCTTAGACTGTGACCCCTGGTTCTGGATTCCCCGGCCATCGGGAACATCCTTCCTGCATCTAGTCTGTCTAGTCCTGTTAGAATTTTATAAGTTTCAATGAGATCCCCTCTCATTCTTCTAAACTCCAGCGAGTATAAGTCCAATCGACCCAATCTCTCCTCATACGTCATTCCTGCCATCCCAGGTATCAGCCTGGTGAATCTTCGCTGCACTCCCTCCATGGCAAGAACATCCTTCCTCAGATAAGGCGACCAAAACTGCACACAATACTCAAGATGTGGTCTCACCAAGGCCCTGTACAACTGCAGCAAGACATCCTTGTTCCTGTACTCGAACCCTCTCGCTACAAAGGCCAACATACCATTTGCCTTCTTAACCGCCTGCTGCACCTGCATGCTTACCTTCAGCGACTGGTGCACAAGGACACCCAGGTCTCATTGCACTTCCCCTTCTCCCAATCTACTGCCATTCAGATAATAATCTGCCTTCCTGTTTTTGACACCAAAGTGGATAACCTCGCATTTATCCACATTATTTTGCATCTGCCATGTTTCTGCCCAATCACCCAACCTTTCCAAATCATACTGGAGTTTCTCGGCATCCTCCTCACAACACACACCCCACCCAGCTTTGTGTCATCTGCAAACTTGGAGATATTACATCTAGTTCCCTCATCTAGATCATTAATATATAATGTGAATAACTGGGGTCCTAGGACCGATCCCTGCGGTACCCCACTAGTCAATGCCTGCCACTCGGAAAAAGACCCGTTTATTCCAATGCTTTGCTTTCTGTCTGCCAACCAGTTCTCTATCCAAGTCAATGCCTTGCCCCCAATCCCATGTGCCTTAACTTTACATGCTAATCTCTTATGCGGGAACTTATCGAAAGCCTTCTGAAAGCCCAAATACACCACATCCATTGGTTCTTCCTTATCTATTTTACCAGTTACATCCTCAAAAAATTCCAGTAGATTAGTCAAGCATGATTTACCTTTTGTATATCCATGTTGACTTTGTCCGATCCTGTCACTGTTTTCCAAGTGCTCTGCTATTACATCTTTTATAATGGACTCTAGCATTTTCCTCTCTACCGATGTCAGGCTTACCGGTCTATAATTCCCCGTTTTCTCTCTACCACCTTTTTTGAATAGTGGGGTAACATTAGCTACCCTCCAATCCATGGGCACTGTTCCAGAGTCTATCGACTTTTGGAAATGACCAGCAATGCATCTACTTTTTCTAGGGCCACTTCCTTAAGTACCCTAGGATGTAGATTATCAGGCCCTGGGGATTTATCAGCCTTCAATCCCGTCAATTTCCCTAACACCATTTCCCTACAAATACTGATTTCATTCAGTTCCTCCCTCTCATTAGACCCTATGTTCCCCGACATCTCTGGGAGGTTATTTGTGTCCTCCTTTGTAAAGACAGAACCAAAGTATGTATTTAATTGGGCTGCCATTTCTTTGTTCCCCATTATAAATTCCCCTGACTCTGACTGCAAGGGACCTACGCTTGACTTCACCATTCTTTTTCTCTTCACATATCTATAAAAGCTTTTACAGTCAGTTAGTTTCTGGATTATTTCTACTGGCTGCTGGTGCAATTGCATGCATTTTTGGAGCTTTCCTACAGTTGCCGAAAGTTTCAATTGTCCACACGGAGTGGTCGATGTACTTTCTTGTTGATTTAAGAGCTTGTGCTGAAACAAGTTGCTTCCAGACATGGGTGGTCTGGTAGGCCTTCCTCTGGAAATTGAGCATGACTGGGAGAATGAAGAGAGTCCACACAGAGCTGGACAAGCTGCTAGAAGAGGGAGGAGGAGGAGGGCGAGAAGGGCTCTCAGCAGAAGGCCATATCGACTGAGAGTTTATGGGAGCAATTCTTTAACCTCAACTTCAACAACGACCAATGCTTGCAACATCTTCGCTTCATGAAAGAGGTAGTGACTGAAATTTGCCAACTGCTGCAGCCACAACTGCAACCTCAAATCAGGACAAGGGCCGCAATGCCGGTGGCTGCCAAGGTGACTATGGCTCTTAATTTCTATGCATTTGTCTCCTTCCAGGCTACTGCTGGAGATATTAGCAACATCTCATAGTTTGCAGTACACTGCTGCATAAGGGAAGTCACTGAGCTCCTCAATACAAAAAGAGAGACAGCTTCATCTCATTCCCTTTTGCCAGAGACAAGAAGGCGGAGCGAGCACGAGGGTTTGCGCGGAATGTAGGCTTCCCCATGGTACAGGATGCCATTGACTGCATACATATTGCCTTGCGTGCTCCTCATGTCAACCCTGCCATTTTTCTCCCTCAGTGTGCAGCTGGTGCGTGACCACAGGCAGCACATCATGCAAGTGAATGTTCGTTATCCTGGCAGTAGTCATAATTCCTTCATTGTGCGGCAGTCCTCTGTGCCAGCTGTATTTGAACCACCACAGAAAGTCAGAGGCTGGCTACTGGGCGACAAGGGTTATCCACTCATGATATGGCTTATGACTCCTGTCCAGAACCCACGCACATGTGCACAGCAGGCATACAGTGAGAGCCATCCTGCCACAAGGAACATTATAGAGCACCACATTGGCATCATCAAGCAATGCTTCCGTTGCCTGGACCACTCTGAAGGAGCCCTGCAGTACTCAGCTGAGTGGGTATCAAGATTTGTGGTAGTATGTTGCACACCCTGGACATTATGAGGGAACAGCCCTTGCCACCACCTATCAGACGAGAAGCTGAGGAGCAGGAGCGTGAGGAAGAGGAGGAGGAGCAGGAGGAGAAGGAAGTGCAACAGAAAGTGGAGGAACAGGAAGAGGAAGGGAGGCTACAATGTGGACAGCCTCTTTCTGCCCGGGCTCTACGTGATTAAATAATTAATGAGCGAGACCAGTAAGCTCAACCGCACCTCCTCATTCACCAACAGTCTCACGCTCCTTACCTTTCCTCTATCACTGACCATCACATCGTCCTCTTTCCAAAAACACTAATGTGCAACCTCGCCCTCTGGTAAGCTGACACCTGCACTATTCTTTCCCCCTGCCCTGGCTGCAGGCCAGGGCAGGGGCCGGTGTCTCACCATGTGCATCTCCCTCCTCTAGCCTAGCCTCTAAAATACACCCAGTTTCAGTATCTGAGTTGATGGCTGCAACTGTAAGATCAAGTGACGGTGTCTGTTCATCTTCACTTTCTTCTTTCTCCTCCACCACTGACTGGGCAGGGTTCTAGTTCTTGGGTATCTGAAATGAAAAAGGGACAAGAGTTGGGATGTGGAGAGGAGAAAGTAAGATTGCATGTTTACACCCTCTGCAGCTTCTCGGTCAAAAGAGATTGAAGGATGAGAGAGAAGCAAGATAAGAGAAGGAGGATTAGGTATGCTGATACCCACATCATTGATCGCTCCAGTGGCCACAGCCTCTTTGATGCCCTTTCCCATGATGGCCAGCACTGTCTCCTCCATGGGTGTTAAACCGTGCAGACACGCTTGTCCTCCTCCAGTTTGTTGCTGTTGCCTGCTGGTATGCGCCACTTTCTCCTGCAAGAAAGAGGGAAGAGTGTCAGGGAGTTTTGTGCAATATGTTTGTCTGATGTAGCTGTCATGATTGAATAGCTGCCAATGTGTGCGAGTTGTGAATTGTGGGTGCAAGGCTTGCAACAGTGCTAAATGTGTGAGGGTGAGGTAAAGCATATGAATTGTAGGGTTGTGTACTGATTGATAAGTTGGTGATGGGGGTGTAGTGAATTGAGCAGTGGATGAGGCTAATGTTGCAGTTTGTAGGATGTGCCATTTGAAGATGAACACACTAACCTTGGCAACTCGTGTGAGATCATTAAACTTCTTCCTCCACTGCCTCCAGGTTCTAGGAGAAACACTCCTGTCATTGGCCTCTGCTACTTTTTTCCACTGCCTCCTGAGCATCTGTCTGTAGGGCCTCCTGCCCCCATTGCGAATACAGGACACTTCTCCTTCTTTCGCCCTCTTCCACCAAGACCTCCAGTGCATTGTTTGAAAACCTTGGTACACGCTCTCGCGCATGTTCAGCCATTGCTCAAAGTATCACAGCACAGATTGAGATTTCAAATGACCCACCACTTCTTGCAGCCACAATGCACCTCCTCTTTATGAGGTGCAGTCTACCTTTAAGTAGCGCCAGCCGCTCGCGATATCGGGCCCCGTGTTGATGCATGCAGCCAATGAACAGCGTGGATAGCACAGGCTGCACACAGCAATCATGCAAAGCAGCAGTCAGCACAAATAGGGGCAGGATAATCGGGCATAATGATCCCTGCACCGATTTTTGGGATATTAGCCAATTTCTCCCCCATAAACTCTTTCCTTTGGTGGGGGAGTCCAGAACAAGGGGTTATAACCTTAAAATTATAGCTAGGCCATTCAGGGGTGATGTAAGGAAGCACGTCTTCACACCAGGTCCTCTTGAGTGCCAGGCTCTTTTGCCGGCACCCCACTCCCCGGTGGTCCAGCAGGGCCCCGGTGCACGCTAGGCTAGGCCCCTCCCCTATATTCAGGGGAGGGAGGCCTGCAGTACCGTGGCGCTATGTCTTTTTTTATTCGTTTATGGGATGTGGGAGTCGCTGGCAAGGCCTGCATTTATTGCCCATCCCTAATTGCCCTTGAGAAGGTGGTGGTGAGCCGCCTTCTTGAACCACTGCAGTCCGTGTGGTGAAGGTACTCCCACACCGCTGTTAGGGAGGTAGTTCCAGGATTTTGACCCAGCGACGATGAAGGATCGGCGACATATTTTCAAGTCAGGATGGTGTGTGACTTGGAGGGGAACTTGGAGGTGGTGGTGTTCTCATGCACCTGCTGCCCTTGTCCCTCTAGGTGGAAGAGGTCGCAGGTTTCGGAGGTGCTGCCGAGGAAGCCTTGGCGAGTTGCTGCAGTGCATCTTGTAGATGGTACACACCGCATCCACGGTACGCCGGTGGTGGAGGGAGAGAATGTTTAAGGTGGTGGATGGCGTGCCAATCAAGCGGGCTGCTTTGTCCTGGATGGTGTCGAGCTTCTTGAGTGTTGTTGGAGCTGCACTTATCCAGGTAAGTGGAGAGTATTCCATCACACTCCTGACTTGTGCCTTGTAGATGGTGGAAAGGCTTTGGGGAGTCAGGAGGTGAGGCACTCGCCACAGAATACCTAGCCTCTGACCTGCGCTTGTTACCACAGTATTTATGTGGCTGGTCCAGTTAGGTTTCTGGTCAATGGTGACCCCCTGGATGTTGATTGGGAGCAGTTTAGGATTCAACAAAGGACGACAAAGGGATTAATTAAGAGGGGGGAAATAGGGTATGTGAGTAAGCTTGCAGGGAACATAAAAACTGACTGTAAAAGCTTTTATAGATATGTGAAGAGAAAAAGATTGGTGAAGTCAAGCGTAGGTCCCTTGCAGTCAGAATCAGGGGAATTTGTAATGGGGAACAAAGAGATGGCTGACCAATTAAATACATACTTTGGTTCTGTCTTCACAAAGGAGGACACAAATAACCTCCCAGAGATGTCAGGGAACATAGGGTCTAATCAAAGGGAGGAACTGATAGAAATCAGTATTTGTAGGGAAATGGTGTTAGAGAAATTGATGGGATTGAAGGCCAATAAATCCCCAGGGCCTGATAATCTACATCCTAGGGTACTTAAGGAAGTAGCCCTAGAAATAGTAGATGCATTGCTGGTCATCTTCCAAAATTCGATAGACTCTGGAACAGTACCCAAGGATTAGCAGGTAGCTAATGTTACCCCTCTGTTCAAAAAAGGTGGTAGAGAGAAAACGGGGAATTACAGACCGGTAAGCCTGACATCGGTTGTGGGGAAAATGCTAGAGTCCATTATAAAAGATGTAATAGCAGAGCACTTAGAAAACAGTGACAGGATCGGACAAAATCAACATGGATTTACAAAAGGTAAATTGTGCTTGACTAATCTACTGGAATTTTTTGAGGATGTAACTGGTAAAATAGATAAGGGAGAACCAGTGGATGTGGTGTATTTGGAATTTCAAAAGGCTTTCGATAAGGCCCCGCATTAGAGATTAGCGTGTAAATTAAGTCACATGGGATTGGGGGCAAGGTATTGACTTGGATAGAGAACTGGTTGGCAGACAGAAAGCAAAGCGTTGGAATAAACGGGTCTTTTTCCGAGTGGCAGGCAGTGACTAGTGGGGTACCGCAGGGATCGATCCTTGGACCCCAGCTATTCACAATATATATTAATGATCTGGATGAGGGAACTAGATGTAATATCTCCAAGTTTGCAGACAACACAAAGCTGGGTGGGAGTGTGTGCTGTGAGGAGGATGCCGAGAAACTCCAGTATGATTTGGACAGGTTGGGTGATTGGGCAGAAGCATGGCAGATGCAATATAACGTGGATAAATGCAAGGTTATCCACTTTGGTGTCAAAAACAAGAAGGTAGATTATTATCTGAATGGCAATAGATTGGGAGAAGGGGAAGTGCAACGAGACCTGGGCGTCCTTGTGCACCAGTCGCTGAAGGTAAGCATACAGGTGCAGCAGGCGGTTAAGAAGGCAAATGGTATGTTGGCCTTCGTAGTGAGAGGGTTTGAATACAGGAACAAGGATGTCTTGCTGCAGTTGTACAGGGCGTTGGTGAGACCACATCTTGAGTATTGTGTGCAGTTTTGGTCGCCTTATCAGAGGAAGGATGTCCTTGCCATGGAAGGAGTGCAGCGAAGATTCACCAGGCTGATACCTGGGATGGCAGGAATGACGTATGAGGAGAGATTGGGTCGATTGGGCTTATACTCGCTGGAGTGTAGAAGAATGAGAGGGGATCTCATTGAAACTTATAAAATTCTTACAGGACTAGACAAACTAGATGCAGGAAGGATGTTCCTGATGGCCGGGGAGTCCAGAACCAGGGGTCACAGTCTAAGGATAAGGGGTAAGCCATTTAGGACAGAGATGAGGAGGAATTTCTTCACCCAGAGAGTGGTGAACCTGTGGAATTCTCTACCACAGAAGGCAGTAGAGGCCAATTCATTAAATATATTCAAGAAGGAGTTGGATATATTTCTTAAGGCTAAAGGGATCAAGGGACATGGGGAGAAAGCAGGGACAGGGTACTGAATTTGGATGATCAGCCATGATCGCATTGAATGGCGGAGCAGGCTCAAAGTGCCGAATTCCCTACTCCTGCTCCTATCTTCTATGTTTCTATGTTTATATGATGGTGGGAGATTCAGCGTTGGTAATGCCGTTGAATGCCAAGGGCAGTGGTTAGAACCTCGCTTGTTGGCGATAGTCATTGCCTGGCACTTGTGTGCCGTGAATGTTACTTGCTACTTATTAGCCCAAGCCTGAACGTCATTCAGGTCTTGTTGCAGCGGGCATGGACTGCTTCCTTATCTGAGGAGTTGTGAATGGTACTGAACACTGTGCAGTCATCAGCGAGCATCCCCATTTCTGACCTTATGTTGGAGGGAAGGTCATTGATGAAGCAGCTGAAGATGGTTGGGCCTAGGACACTGCCCTGAGGAACTCCTGCAGCGATGTCCTGGGGCTGTGATGATTGACCTTCAACCACCACAACCATCTTCCTTTGTGATAGGTATGACTCCAGCCAGTGGAGAGTTTTCCCCCTGTTCCCATTGACTTCAGTTTTACTGGGGCTCCTTGATGCCACACTAAGTCAAATACTGCCTTGATGTCAAGGGCAGTCACTCTCCCCTCACCTCTGGAATTCAGCTCCTTTGTCCATGTTTGGACCAAGGCTGTAATGAGGTCGGGAGCCGAGTGGTCCTGGCGGAATCCAAACTGGGCATCAGTGAGCAGGTTATTGGTGAATAAGTACCACTTGATAACACTGTTGATGACACTTTCCATCACTTTGCTGATGATTGAGAGTAGACTGATGGGGCGGTAATTGGCCGGATTGGATTTGTCCTGCTTTTTGTGGACAGGACATACCTGGGCAGTTTTCCACATTGTCGGATAGATGCCAGTGTTGTAGCTGTACTGGAACAGCTTGGCTAATTCTAGAGCACAAGTCTTCAGCACGATAGCAGGGATGTTGGCAGGGCCCATAGCCTTTGCTGTATCCAGTGCGCTCAGCTGTTTCTTGATATCAGATGGAGTGAATCAAATTGGCTGAAGACTGGCTTCTGTGATGGTGGAGACCTCAGGAGTAGGCCGATATGAATCATCCACTCGGCATTTCTGGCTGAAGATGATTGCAATCGCTTCAACCTTGTCTTTTGCACCCATATGCTGGACTCCACCATCATTGAGGATGGGGATATTCATGGAGCCTCTTCCTCCCGTTAGTTGTTTAATGGACCAGCACCATTCACGACTAGATGTGGCAGGACTGCAGAGCTTTGATCTGATCCGTTGATTGTGGGATCGCTTAGCTCTGTGTATAGCATGCTGCTTCCGCTTTTTAGCATGCATGTGTTACAGCTTCCCCAGGATGGCACCTCATTTTTAGGTATGCCTGGTGCTGCTCCTGGCATACTCTTCTACACTCCTTATTGAACCAGGGTTGGTCCCCTGGCTTGATGGTAATGGTAGAGTGAGGGATATGCTGGGCCATGAGGTTACAGATTGTGGTGGAATACAAATCTGCAGCTACTGATGGCCCACAGCGCCTCATGGATGCCCAGATTTGAGCTGCTAGATCTGTTCTGAATCTATCCCATTTAGCACAGTGGTAGTGCCACACAACATGATGGAGGGTGTCCTCAGTGTGAAGACGGGACTTCGTCTGCACAATGACTGTGCGTTGGTCACTGCTACCAATACTATCATGGACAGATGCATCTGCGACAGGCAGATTGGCGCACATGGTGCTGCTGCACGTAGTGCCGTAATATTCAATGGGAGCGCCCCAAGAGGGAGCGCTTCCAGTAGTGCCCTGCCTCGTGCTTGGGGCACTACCATTGAATTTCAGGCACGGGGTGCTAACTTTTAGCACCCCGGCGAAGTTATCGTTCCAAAGGGGGCGCGACCCAATTTTCCCCCCGAGGTGCCATTCCTCGAGCTTCCATTGAGCTTCATTAGAACAGTGTAGGAGGCCGAGGACAGAGAGGTCTCAGAGTGGGAGTGAGGCGGAGAATTAAAATGACAAGCAACCGGACGACCAGGGTCACGCTTGTGGACTGAATGGAGGTGTTCCACAAAGCCAATCTGCATTTGGTCTCCCCAGTGTAGAGAAGACCACATCGTGAGCAGCGAATACAGTATACTGAATTGAAAGAAGTACAAGTAAATTGCTGTTTCACCTGGAAGGAGTGTTTGGGGCCCTGGACAATGGGAAGGGGGGAGGTAAAAGGGCAGGTGTTGCATGTCCTGTGCTTGCATGGGTAGGTGCTGTGGGAGGGAGAGGGGATGTTGGGGGTGATTGAAGAGTGGACCAGGGTGTCGCAGAAGGTACTGGAATACTGGGAGGGGAGGGGAAGATGTATTTGTTAGTGGCATCATGCTGGAGGTGCCAGAAGTAGCAAAGGATGCTTCTTTGAATGTGAAAGTTGGTGGGGTGGAAGATGAGGACAAGGGGGACCCTATCGTGGTTCTGGGAGGGAGGGGAAGGGGTGAGAGCAGATGTGCAGGAAATGGGACGGACATAGTTGATTGGCGTAGGAAACAGACAAATTCACAGGGGGCACTTTTGTGAAGGTTGAGTTTTAAAAAACATTTTTGGGCAGAATGCAGGAAACATTGTTGAGAATACAGCCTGTGTCATAATCTAACCTGGGAGTATTCAATGGGTGCCAGAAATGGAAAAATGTTCCAGTGTCGACATCCCTCGTGTATGTTCTCAGTATTGACATCCTTCTCCCTGATGAGAGAAACTAAATTGAACCCACATGGAAAAAATTGCAGTCAGAAGTAGCTTGAAACTGTTCCAAGAGCAATGCAAACCCCAAAAGAAGATAAGTTTTAATACAGAATGATATAAAATGAACCAGGTGATTAATAGAGCAACATCCATATGGAATGAAAATATATAAAAGTCATCTGAGGTACCGTTTTTATTGACTTATTGCAGAGTTCATTTCATCCTCAGCAGAAAAAAGTTTGACTGTTTAACAAGAACATTGAGAGCAATTGAAAGCATTGAGAGTCTATTGATTTGGAAATAGCATCTTGACAAATCCATTTAGAACATTGCAGCCAATATTATGGTGTCCTAGTGCTTCAGGTTTTCAAACATTATGAGGGGAATTTTAACATCAAAATGTGAGTGGGTTTGGGAACGGTTGGGTAGTAAATAGTATTGAAATTGACAGTGCATCGGGAAGCTGGCTCCAATCTGCTGACTTCCGCATTTCACTGGAGCGCGTTCGGCAGCATGCAAGAAACCCCCTCAGGAGAGGCGGATTACCAATTTAAAGCAATTAAGAGGTAGTTAATGTATTGATTTCTTTGTGGGTTCAATGACGAGACATTTATGAAAGAGAATGAGTTTTAATCTAAAGTCTGTTCAACTCTTTTATACAGCTTTTACAGGAGACATGATGCTGTGATGCATCTAGAACGAAACCAAAACTAAACTAACTGCCTTGCTTCTCTCGGTCACATGCCCTCTGCTGGTCAGGCACAAGCAATCAATACATACAAACATGCTATTAAGGCATCATAATCGAATAGGCAAATACCATCTCTATTTGCTGATATCATTACATCTCCCTTTCTTAAAACAAAAGTATTTTACTTTTAACTAACATGTTTTCTTTGTATTAATCTGCATTTTAACTGTAACACTTAATGAACTTACATTATCATTATCATGATCAAGGTTTTTTAACCTTGCTTTGTGTGTTCACATGAAATATGTCAATACACTAGAACTTGAAGAAAGAATAAGATAACATTACTTCCTTCTATAACAATAGTCCTTAAATTTGCTCAATGAGTCTCTCAGGAGGCTTCACGTGTCTTGAGGATTTTCTGATTGATTGTCCTTGAATCTGAGTTGTTGCCTCAGATGATTGGTTCTCAGCTGTGTGATCAGGTTGTTCAACAGTATCAGTCTCTTGACCTGCTGTGGCTGGTCCCATGAGAAGATCCCTACGATTTCTTCTCAGAACAGCACCCTCATCTGTCTGAATGGTGTATGATCTTGGTTGAACTTCACTCAGGACAGTTCCCTTCTGAGTCCATGTGTTTGTTTTGTCTTTGAACCTTACTTGGTCACCAGTGTGGAGTTCAGGTAGGTTTTGCGTTCCTCTGTCATAGTAGTACTTTTGTTTTTCTTTCTGTTGTTCTTTGAACTTCCTCACTTTCTCCCCCTCTTTTGTTTTCAGGAGGTTCTCCGGGATGGGTAGGTTTGACCTTAGCCGACGTCCCATCAGGAGTTGGGCTGGTGACATACCACACTCGAGCGGCATTGTGCGGTATACAAGCATGCTCTGGTAGAAGTCAGTTCCACTGTCTTTTGACTTGTACTTCAGTCTTTTCACTGTGTTTGCGGGCTCTCCTGGGTCAACAGCTCTGGACAACGTGTCTGCTGTATACATCAGCTTACCCGGTGTGTACGCAACATTCAGTTCATCATAGACTGTCTCTCCTTCGCTTTCCACAATGAGGACTCTCTTTACCAGGTTCAGTCTCTCACAGGCTTTTAAACCTAGTATGGCTTGCACATCCTTTGGCACCACGATTAATGCTAGCATGTGCTCTCTGTCCTTGTGTGTTACTTTGACAATGCATCTTCCTTTCACTGGTATATCAGTACCTGAGTATCCTGTCACTTTCACTTTTATTCCATGTATCTTTGGTCTGGGTCTAATTTTCTTAAAATCAGTCTCTGATATCACATTAACTTGTGCTCCAGTATCCAATTTAAATGGAATGTGTATGTCATTCACTTTTAGTGTCAACATCCAGTCTCTTTCTTGTTGTTTGTTTTCAGACACAACATCTACATTGAACTCCTCTATGTCGCTTTCATCTACTGCATGGACCTTGCTTTGTTGCGCTTGGTTCTTACAGCAACGGGCATAATGGTTGTTCTTGTTGCAACTATTGCATGTTTTATCATATGCTGGACACTTTCTTGGTGGATGCTGTGTACCGCATCGACTACATGTCTTTCGATTGTCCCTTTCATTTTCATTCGCTGGCCACGCCTCTTTTTTCACATTGGCGCTCTTTTTGTTAAACGGTTTGTATCCGTTCTTTCTCACTGCATCCACGTTGCAGCTTTTGTCACTGAACAGCTCCTTTGCCTGCAACTTCACAGTCTCTGTAGCCCTACACAGTGCTATGGCTTTTCCCAGGTCTAGATCTTGCTCTCTTAGCAGTCTTTCCCTTAGACCATTATCTGGAATACCACACACCAGTCTGTCTTTTATCAGCGAGTCTGTCAGTCCCCCAAATTCACACGATTTGCTTCTGTTTCTCAGTTCAGTCACATACTGATCAATAGTCTCACCCGTTTTCTGAACACATGTGAAAAATCTGTGCCTCTCAAACGTCACGTTACGTTTAGGTATGCAGTAGGCCTCAAACTGTTCCATTATTTTATCTAGTTTCATTTTGTCTCCATTAGCAACGAATGTGAAGTTATTATACACCTCCAGCGCTTCATCACCCACGACATGTAAGAACAGTGACGATTTCTGTTTATTACTTTTCTCGTCAGCTCCGATTGCTGATAAATACAACCCCACACGTTGTTTGAATCTCCTCCAATTTTCAGCCACATTACCATCAATTGAAGCATCGCTGGTGGGAGTAAACCTTCCATTCTTTCACTTCGTTAGCTATTCTCTAATGGTAAGCAACGATGTTCTCTTTTGGCTTGCTAATCTGTGGAGAGCTGATTTAACTTCAGAGTTTTTCTCTTCATCTCTTTCAGCCACTTCTGACACCATGTATTGATTTCTTTGTGGGTTCAATGACGAGACATTTATGAAAGAGAATGGCCTAGAAATTCATTGACGCCACTTTTGGGGCGCTAAAGTGGGGCGTCCGCTAAAGTTTGCGGCCGCCGCCAAATCGATGCCACTTCTCCGATATTCATTAGCTTCGCCCTAGGAGTTCGGGCGAGCGCTAAAACTGCTGCTGGACGCCTCTCTTTGGGCGCTAAGCCGGAGGTGGTGATCGATAGCGCCGAGGCTGGGCGCAGCGCAGGTGCAGCCATCTCGTGATTGACAGCAGACACCCTGGCGCCGGCCAGCTCTTAAGGGGGAAGGGTCGACTGTGTCTGCTGCCACGCCCTGGATAGTGGAGCCCTCCAGCTAGGCCTGAACACTGCTGCTGGACCCAAATAGCGCCTGAAGACATGGAGAAGGCCCGTGAACGTGCGCAGCGCTTCTCAGAGCGTGATCTGAGTGTGCTGATTGCTGCTGTGGAGAAGAGGCGCCATGTTTTGTACCCGGACAATGGCAAGAAGGCGACGGTCCGCGTCTACAGGAGAGCCTGGAGGCATGTCGCCACCAAGCTGTCAGTCAACAGCGACGTCCCCAGGAGCGGTGCCCAATGCCGCAAAAAGTTAAATGACCTCACACGCATTGTCAGGGTGAGTACCCTTTCCAGTGACCTCCTCATCCTTGCATGTGCACCTCACATTATGGGCAAAGGGACCTGAAAGCTCTAATGGCCAGCCTTCATCCAGCAGCTATGGGACAGGCATGAGCATCAATTGCACATTCTGCACTTAACACACTGGCCAAGCTATTCCACCATGGGAGGCATTGCACACCAGATCATGGCGACACACTGGCCAGGCTATTCCACCATGGGAGGCAGTGCACACCAGATCATGGTGACACACTGGCCAGGCTATTCCACCATGGGAGGCAGTGCACACCAGATCATGGCGACACACTGGCCAGGCTATTCCACCATGGGAGGCAGTGCACACCAGATCATGGCGACACACTGGCCAGGCTATTCTACCATGGGAGGCAATGCACACAAGATCACAGCGACACACTGTACTTAGAAGCCGTCCTTTCTCTTGCAGGCCAAGCTGGCGAATAATTGCAAGAGCCGGACTGCGACCGGGGGAGGCCGACCCCATATCCAGCCACTCACCGACCTGCAACATCGCGTGGAGCGCCTCATGGGTGGCCTGGTGATTGGGCCCGTTGCATGTGGAGATGCCGACCCTGTTCTGGGCAGCAATGGTAAGGACATCACCTTTTGCACCTCTCTCGTCCCACTTGCGCATCAGATCTACATCCTTTGCCACTGTCCGACCAATGCGCTGAATGCCACCACTCATGCATCCCGCACTGACGCCCTCTCCTCACTCTAAAGCTACTCTTGTGCCTTCCTGCTTTCAGATGGTGAAGAGGAGGTCCCTGAACTTGCCAGTGACAGACCCTCTGAAGAGGAGCAGGAGGAGGAGCAAGAGGAAGGCGGCCCATCAGGGGAACCCTCAGCCGCGGCCACCCAGGCCAATGTAGGGGACACGTCTTCCCTGGAGGGCAGCGTGGCGGAAGTGTCGAAGGGGAGGGGAGCTCCTGGGACCTGCAGGCTGCAGAAAGGCGGGAGGGGGGTGGAAGCTCGGCGGCCTTCTCCCCAGAGGGGGGAAGCGTCGGAGGGGAGTCCAATTGCTGGGCCCAGCGGCCTCCAGCAACGCAGGAAGGGTCGGCCAGCTTGGCGGCCTTCTCCCCAGAGGGAGAGTCCAGCCTCCAGTCAGGAGATGCTCTTCGCCGAGGAGATGGAACGCCTCGAAGACTTGTCCGCGGACTCGGAGCGCCGGCACACGGAGCTCATGGCGGCAGTGGCACGGTTGCCTGAGTCCATCGATTCCCTCTCTCGGAGTGTGGCCGAGTTCGGGCCCTCAGAGGCCACCAGTCGGGCGGAATACCAGGCAGATCAGGCAGCGAGTCGGGCGGAATTCGGGGCAGCTCTGTCAGCGACTGGCCAGGTGATCAGTGGTGCCGTCCAGTCACTGGCTGCTCTGATGCGGTCAGTGAACAGGTCAACACGGGCACTCACTGCTGCCACACTCGCTGTGTCAGCCAGGCATCGCCAGGGCACCCGGCGCGCTGCAGCAGCACAGCGGTCTGTCCCTCGGCAGATTGGTGCGCATGCTGCAGTGCTGGCCCGGGCGAGTGCCAGTGTCTCAGGCGACCAGCGAGCGCCTGCCATCCGCCAGCTTGCCGCCATTCCTCCAGCCGCCACTGCCAGTCCCCCAGTGGAGCTGCCAGGAGCTGCTGCAGCGACTGATGCTGGCCAGCCACAGCTGCAGCAATCAACAGCCGCCCGCTCGACGGCCAGACCTCGACTAGGCCGACCCCCAAGGGCATCTGCCGTCACGACATGTGCCCCTCAGGAGCCTGCCCCCAGCCTTGCAGCAGCCAATGGCCTTACTTTGAGGCGGAGCAGCAGGGCGGGCAGGGGCCACCCAAAGATGGCCAAGGCATCGCCCTAGCGGGCCAAATAGTCGAATGTGTGGCCATTTGTGTTTGTTTCTTGAGGCCGAGAATTGGATGTTTGTTTTTTGAAGGCCGATGATGTGATGTTTGTTTTTGACGAAGGCCGAGAATGACGGCCATTTTAGTTGCCCTATTTTGTTAATCCTCTCCAGGTTGTGGGAGCGAGTAATGTGTTTGAGTGTTTTTTGGGGGTTTCATCTGTTTTTGTTTTCATGTGGGAAGGGCCCAGAGTTTGTACAATAAACCATTTTATTTATTCACATTGTCCATGTTTGATCTTTGAAGTGTTTGTTGCCTTAACCGGCTGAGGGCTTGCGGAGCGGCTGCAATCATGTTCTATCATTGGCACAAGCCATTCCCTGACAGGGGGCCTAGAAGTGACGTTCAATAAGCCGCCGACGGGCGGCCCTTGGACCTTGTGCCTCCCTCCTGGGCTGGTACTCCTCGTCCTCGTCGTCCTCATGCTCCTCCTGCTCCTCCTCCTGAGGTGGTGGTCCAACGTGAGGTGGCAGTGCCTGAGTCCTGCGGATAGCCAGGTTATGCAGCATGCAGCAAACGACGACGAATTGGGAGACTCGATCCGGCGAATACTGGAGGGCTCCCCCGGAGCGATCGAGACAGTGGAACCGTTGCTTGAGCACGCCGATTGTTTGTTCTATGAGGTTCCTCGTCGCTTGATGGCTCTCGTTGTATGCCTCTTCAGCAGGGGTCGTGGGCGCGCGGAGCGGGGTCATGAGCCAGGTACACAAAGGATAGCCTTTGTCCCCGATAAGCCATCCTCTTGGGGGAGGCTGTGCCTGGAACATGTCAGCCACAGTTGTCTGTCGCAGGATAAAGGCATCGTGGCTGCTGCCTGGAAAGCGGGCATTGACAGCTAGGATGCGCTGCCTGTGGTCACACACCAGCTGTACATTGAAGGAATGGTAGCCCTTCCGGTTGCGGTAATCCTCGGCATGCTCAAGAGGTGCCTGCAAAGCCACATGCGTGCAGTCAATGGCGCCCTGCACCATGGGGAAGCCCGCTATTCTTGCAAACCCCACTGCACGCTGCTGCTGCTTGTCCAGGGTCATGGGGAAGGAGATGAATTGATGTCTCCTTCTGAAAAGGGCTTCGGTCACCTGGTGGATGCAGCAATGCACGGCGAACTGGGAGATGTTAGCGATGTCCCCAGTAGCGGATTGGAAGGAGCCGGTGGCATAGAAGTTGAGAGCCACCGTCACCTTCACTGCCACCGACAGAGACGTCCTGCGCATCAGCTGTGGCTGCAGATCTCTCTGAAGCAGCCGGCAGATGTCTGCAACCACCTCCCTTCGGAATCGCAGCCTCCTAACACACATCGCGGCAGACATGGTCAGATAGGAGGTCTGCTGGCGGTATACCCTGCGTGGGTAAGGCCTCAGTTGGCGACGCCTGTTGCCCCCTCTGCATCTAGCCAGGGCTGCCACTCTCTCATGGTGTCTGTAAGCCCTTCTGGCATAAGGCTGAAATTCAGCGTTGCCACCCAATGCAGCCCCCATTATATGCTGGCAAACACTGAGCTCTGAATGAAGGCAAAGATAATTGGTAAGCTCTGGCCTGAGCCAAAAATACCTGTCCAAGTGTTGGTCCAAACCAGTAAACTCTCCTCCTTGGTCTCTGTCCAAAAAACCGTTGCACAAGAGTGAATGCTGCAAAATGGCTGGCCTTTATACTGCTGGGTAAGTGCCCTTTAATTTGCGCTCCCCGCGGCCCGGCTGGGCTGTGTACCGCTCCACTTCACAGTCGCTCGGGCCGCCCGGCGCACAATGGGCTGGCGCGAGTGAAGTTCTGGTTCGGGGCGCACAAAAGGCGTTGCACTAGCAAATGACGTCATGATGTGCGCGCGCAGCAGGGCGCGCGCTAAGACTTTGCGCCGGCGCTAAATGTGTACTGAAGTTGGGGCGAGGCGCAGATCGCGCTGCGCCCGGCCGCTAAGCGCCTAGCGCTCGAAATCTACTCCTCCTAAGGCGCTAACGGCTGCCGCGCCCAACTGAATTTCTAGGCCAATGAGTTTTAATCTAAAGTCTGTTCAACTCTTTATACAGCATTCAGGAGACACCATTATGCTAGTGATGCATCTAGAACGAAACCAAAACTAAACTAACTGCCTTGCTTCTCTCGGTCACATGCCCTCTGCTGGTCAGGCACAAGCAATCAATACATACAAACATGCTATTAAGGCATCATAATCGAACAGGCAAATACCATCTCTATTTGCTGATATCATTACAGTTAACAGGTAGTTAACAGACATTTTTAACAGGGGTTTTCAACTTTCACTGTGGGTCCATGGGTTTCCTGCGCTTCCTGGACCTCAGCAGTGAAAGCAAGGCGAGAGCACAGCAGCAATTGAGAGGCTGAAGAAATGACAGGCAAAACGAGATCTGGTGAATGGTGTGCATGTGTCCTGAGACGGTGCACCCTCAGAGTTAGTGACCTTCTCTGAGGAGTCTTCTTCCTTCTCCGGCTCCACCGCCTATTGGACACTTGATGGGCCTGTGGAAGGTTAAAGGCGTGGATTAGAACTGTCATGGTAAGAATGTTGTAAGTTAACATTATGCACATGATCATATTTCACTGGCTGCTGACATCAAGTCAACATGAGTGAGTGTTGTGTGCCATGTGGCGGTGTGACATTTATTTCTGTCACCAGGTAGCTGGGAGCTCCCCATCTCCCACCACCAGGCACGCCGACACTCCACTTATTTCAAGTGCTTCCTCCTCTGCAGCTGTGAGCGTTGTGATGACTGGAGGGCCACCTCCGGTTCTCTGCCTCGCCCTGGTGTTCTGTGCTGTCTTCTCCTGCAAGGAGGGAAACAAGAGACATTTGAGGGAGAGTGATGGAATGAATGGATTGAGAACATCAGTTGAAGGTGACTATGAAGGGAGAGGTGTGATATTTTATTGAGATGAGGGTGAATGTCAGTGGTGGATGGTCAGTTGGGGATGAGGAAGTGCATAGACAAAGAGGAATGGGTCCACCTGCAAGGTACGTTAGTGTGAGGAGTGATGCGCAGGAGTAGGCTTGGGAAGGCAGAGTGAGGGGTTTGGGGTGACATGCGCATCAGGATGTAGTTGAATGTGGCGTTGTATTCACCTTTCCTTCCCTCATGAGGTCATTAAATCTTTTCCTGCACTGTATCCAGGAGCATGACACTGCACTCTTGCTGCTGACCTCCTCCGCTATCTCCAGCCATGCCTTCTTTGTCAGTGAGGCTGGCTTCTTCCTCCCTTCAGCAGGAAATAAAACCTCCCTGTGGGCCCTTACACCTCGCGGCATGAGTTCCAGGGAGGCATCACTAAAGTGAGGGCAGCTTTGGAACATTGAGACTCCATTGTTAGCACCTACATATCTTTCTCCCACCTCCACAATCCTTCAACTGCCCTCATCTCCATGGCAACGGGTGCATATTGATTTTGCTGGTCCATTCATGGACTCAATGTTTTTAATAGCCGTGGATGCGCACTTGAAATGGCCTGAGGTCATCAAAATGTCCTCCACCACCACGGAGAAAACGATTGCAGTCCTACGGACCATATTTGCCAGGAACGGCTTGCCAGAGCAGATTTGCTCTGATAACGGACCACAGTTTGTGTCCGAAGAGTTTCGGAAATTTATGAAAAGGAATGGGGTAAGGCATTACACATCTGCCCCGTATCATCCAGCCACAAATGGGTTGGCTGAGAGGTTCGTACAAACCTTTAAAAAGGCAGTAAGGGCCATGTGCGATGACGACATTCCACTGCAGCATAAGGTGGACAATTTCCTGTTAGCCTACAGAAATGCGACACATGCAGTTACCAACCAGACCCCGGCCATGATGTTCTTTAAGCGAAGGTTGAGATCTCGTCTGGATTTGCTCAGACCAAATGTACGAAGAAATGTTGAGAATAAGGAATTCCAGCACATCAATGAGAAGCCGACAAGGAGCTTCAATGTAGGGCAACCAGTCTTGGCCAGCGACTACCGAACAGAGAAATGGCAACCAGGAACGATATGCACACTGCAGGGGCCACTAATGTACACAGTGGATGTTGGGGAGAACATTGTGAGACGCCATGTCGACCAGATCCTAGCGTCACAGGAACGAGTCAACCCCATGTCTCGCGTACCTGGTGATGAACCCGACATACAGGTAGCTCTACCCCAGAAACAGTAGCATCGGAAGCTGATGAACCAACCGACGACAAGGGGGCAGAATCGCCTCCGCACCAAGAGCAAGACACTCAGGAAAGGCGCTATCCAGAAAGGATCAGGAAGCCGCCCCAAAGACTGAATTTATAAATGGACTATTTTCAGTTAATGTTGCATGTTAAAAGTGTTAATTGTTAAATGAATGTTATGGTACTGTTAATCTAAAAGGGGAGGAATTGTAGTGTATGTACCTTTAAGGGGAGAACTACTTTTTACAGCTCCTGTATACTGTAGTACCGGCAGTGACCACACCTGTATATAAACCCTGAGTAGGGATCTGTACTGTTAGTTTTTGGGTGACTCTCATCCAGTAAACACCTGTTGATTGTTCCTCTGCAGTCTCTGTCAATTTATTGAAGGACACCATACATCAAGAGCCATGGATTAAACACCACTGACAGATGCACTGCAGTAACTTTCAGGTTTCCCCTGCGCTTCCAGACACCGCCCCCCCCACTCCCAGCATGTTGCCAGGTAACAATTCCGGCCAATGGATCTCATGTTCATCTTTTTACAGCTGCTGCTTGTGTGAACCACATTCCCAAACATATCTCTCATTTTAAGGTTCTACTCATGCACAGCATTTCTGGCTTCTGATGGACCCCATGAAAAGTTGTGACTTCTCATCTGCATTTTACAGGAAAGATTATGTATATTATTTTTAACTCTGAATTGTTTACGCACATTACAACATTATCTTCACAAAGAGAACAGCTTAGTCAGTTTATTGACATTACATCTCTTTTTGCACAACTGACTTGTCAATTTTAAGTCCATTTGACCACTGCATGAACAACCAGTCTTATTTGGATGCAAAGCCATCACTTTACAGCTTGTTCCAATTAAATAAAATAATAGATGAAAGCAAAGTGGTGTAAATTCAGTAATTATATAATTGATAGGGCAACAATGTGTTTATTTTTCATAGATTTCAAAGTGGAAGTTTCAGGAAAACAAATACTGTCATTTTCAATAAAATATTTGTTTCTTTGCACTCATCTTAACATTTTTAAAAATTGGAATATCATACACCTTCAGCTTCTTGTGGCATGTCCTTTTAAAAATCAATGCAGAATAATAGTTTAGCCTGTTATTTCTTAAACAAGCCAACGTACCACCACAATTCATAAACATTGCAGATCTTCATACAGGGGAAGCCATGAACACTGCACATTCCTCTTTCATTTATTGTAATATCTCTGTAAAGCAAAAGTAGGCAGCAAACTTGCAATTAGTTAGGGGCAGTCATACAATATATCATTTACAGTTGTAAGAATCTACACTTCATGTAGTGATTGCATTTTACTATTGTCTTGGGGTTTTGTTTATAATCTAATACATAAAGAAGTTCCTTTTGCCTCCTGTGATTCATGAAAATGTTATCTTTTCAATCATGCTTCTCTGTGTCTAAATGTACAGATAGTCTTTATGTAATTTTGCTCCTCAGTGCCAGATATCTGTAGTTAGGTTACACTTCTGGAATCAAATGCCTCTTGTTCATCATTACGGTGGCCTCCTCACCTGATGTCAGCTCCCCTGATATAATGTCAAACATTTTACTCTAACGGGCAAGGGAAAAGAGAAACTTATTTACAGAGATAGACAGGGGTGAATTATGCCTGTGTGAGAGACTGGGATTCATCACTGGTTTTGAATGTACTCATATGGTTCTGACCTGAAACCATTTAGTGACCCTTGTACATACTTGCAATTTAAGCCCAACCATTAATTACCTTTGGAGTTCCAGGAAGAAAAAAACACGAGGAATAGATATTTGGTGAAATCATTCTATTGCAATAAAAAGCAATTATAATACAATGGAAAGCACAGTGCAACATACAGATCTGACCTGTTTGTAATCCTCTCTCTCTTTTTGGTGAACTGAAGATGGCCAAGCTAACATAAGTAATTCCTCAGTTAAAAAGAAAATGATCCTAGCTAATGTTTTTCTTTATGTACCTGTGATCGACCTGGTTGAGTGAGAGAATCTGTTGACATTTTGAGGAAACGCTGGCTGTAAATGAAGAAGAATCAGTATGGTAATGTCTTGTTTTGCACACTTTGTACAAAAATAATAAATTGCAGGGCAACAGAGTTTAAACTATTTTAATGAAGCAGCAGGTCTGTGCTTACTCATATCAGTACAGCACCGTGTGGACAAGATGGAGTCAGGGTCCCTGGGTCTTCTAAACAATAGCAGTCCTTACAGATGCCTGCAGGCCAATGACAACTCAGCATGTGATCACGTGAATATAATAGGTATTCCTTACAGATGCCTGCGGGCCAATGATAAATCAATATGCAAATATTACATCCCCTTTCTTTTAAAAGAAAAATGTTATGCATTACTTTTGAACCTTTCGTCTACATAATGTTCTCAGTAGCATCAACATATAAGTAAACTCAACATTTAACTAGCACTGAAAACATCTCAACGTTTCAATAACGATGTACGTTTTTTTTTAGGGCAGCGATCTGTCTATACCCTTTAACAGTTCACAAGCCAAGGATAACTCTAGGCTTGACCTCTCGTCCCGACCTTGTGTGGTATGGAACTGAGCATGCTCCCGAATCGGTCAATAAATCAGGTTCAGGTTTAGGTTCAGGTAAGTAGGATGTGTTTTGTGTATTGCTCTGTTCATCACACTCTGTTGCACTGATCCTTTCATCAGAATGACGGTGTTGTTCCTTGGTGTTCAGGAGGTGCCTGCGATTGTGGCGGTACACCTGTCCTTCTGGGGTGCGAACGTGATACGATCGCTCAGTGTCAGCTGGCTGGATGACGACTGCTGGCTTCCAGTAGTCATGCTCCTGGATTCGGACGGATTCTCCATTGTGCAGCGGCGGCAGTAGTCTAGCTGACCTGTCATAGTATCTCTTTTGGTGTTGCTGTCTCTGTACACGTTTTGCATGCACTTGCTTGCAGCTGACGACCTCTGGCTGCAGCTGCTGGTTGGTGCTTGGAAGGATTGAGCGAAGTCTGCGGCTCATCAACAGCTGTGCTGGTGACTGGAAGTTGTCAACCGGAGTGTTGCGATTCTCAAGGAGACTGATATAGGGGTCTCTTTTGTCCGCTTTGGCTTTGTCCATGAGTGTTTTTGCAATCTGGACAGTTTTTTCAGCAAGACCATTACTTTGAGGGTAATGTGGGCTTGATGTGATATGTGTGAAATCCCATGCCTTGGCAAATGACTCAAACTCTTTTGATTTGTATTGGGGCCCATTGTCTGAGACTAAGGTCTCTACAATGCCATGCCTGGCAAAGGCTGCCTTTAGCTTGTGGATCACGGCTGCAGATGTGGTGCTGTGAAGCTTGTCCAATTCAAAAAATCTGCTGTAGTAATCAACAGTCACTATGTAGTCCTCATTGTTCCATGTGAACAGATCCATTGCCGCGACCTGCCAGGGCCTGTCTGGGATACGGTGAGGTATCATGGGCTCTTTGACATTTGATGGGTGGCGTTCTAGACAAATGGAACATTTTCCGACAATGTCCTCAATGTGTTTGCACATTCCGGCCCAGTAATTCCTGTCACAACGCGTGAGTACGGACAGGGTACTCACGCGTGTGCCAGGAGGAATTGCCGGTTTTCAGCATGCACAGCGCATGCGCTGAAAACCGGCATTTCCTGTCCTCTGACCCAAGGGGTTAAGAGGCTGAACGCATGCGCGGTATTGGGCAGCGCGTGCGACTTGGATTTCCTGTATTTTTACAGATTTGCGCATGTGTAAAGGGCTCCGGTTTTTACGCATTGAAAAACCACACGTAAGTACTTAGTTTTACAGGTAAGTGGTCTTTTAGTACAATTTAGAATTTTTTTTCCACAGGTTTATTATTTTTAAAGAATCTACAGTAAGGTAAGTTTAGTTTTAGACCTTATTTTTTAAAAATTTATTTTTTTCAAAAATTTGATTAATTGTTTAAAATAGTTTTTTTTTAAGTTATTCATAGTTAATTTAATTATTGGGATGCCTTTTAAAATTTTATTTAAAGTTTAAGTAGTGTTTTGGGGTGCCGTACTTTTCATGAGTTTGACAGTCTTTACGATCAAACTTATGAATGAAGTTTCCCCTCCCCTGATTGGCTGAACAGTGCTCACCTGATCCCAGCCGGCACATCGCACTAACTACGCCGCTGGGTCAGGTTAGCACTGCGCGCCGAGATCAGAACCGGGCCACTTACAGGAAATCCACTGCGGGCCAGGTTTCAGATGTCGGCGCGCCGGGTAAGTGCACATCGGGGGCTTGCACGCGCGGCAAGCCCCCGACAGGAATTACTGGGCCAATGTCACATGCTCTTTGTTTGCATTTTTCCATGCCCATATGTCCAGCATGAATTTTTGTCAATATCTCTCCTCTGAGACTGGTAGGAATGATTTTCTCCCCTTTGAAGACGATTCCGTTGATTTGTGACAGTTCATCTCTGTGGTTCCAGAATTCAGATATGCTCTGAGGGCATTTCCTCCTTTCCTCAGGCCATCCTTCATGTATGACTTTGCTCAGCAGTGTGAGTTGTGCAGCTTTCTCTGTTCCTGCTCGGATCTCCTTCAGTTTTGAGTCACTCACAGGTAAGCTGTTGTACACCATGTGCACCTGCACATCCATGCCTTCACTGAGGCTGCTGTCCTGGTAGCTAAGACTTTCTGGAGAGCGTGTCTGTGACCGGAATGTCTTTGCCTGGACGGTGAATGATTGTGAAGTCATACTTCTGTAGCTGAAGGATCATCTCTGTAGCCTTGGTGAGGCTGCAGCTAGTGGTTTCCTCATGATTGACTCGAGGGGCTTGTGGTCGGATTCCACAATGACTTGTCGGCCATAGACGTACTGGTGGAAACGCTTACATCCAAACAGAATTGCATATGGCTCTTTCTCGATTTGAGCATAGTTGATTTCACTGTCTGAGAGAGATCTGGAAGTGTAGCCGATGGGCTTTCCATCTTGCAGTAATACTGCGCCTAGTCCGTACTTTGACGCATCCACTTGTAGTCTGAGCTCTTTGTTTGGGTCGAAGTAGGCAAGAACTGGTCCTGGTTCTCTGGTGATTAGGTCTTTCATTTTCTGAAATGCTGTGTCATGTTGTTTGTCCCATAGGAACTCATTGGATTGTTTGAGCAACTGACGCATGGGTGCGTTGATTTCGGAGAGGCTTGGGGCAAACTTGGCTAAGTAGTTAACCATGCCTAGTACTGTCTCTAGCTCTGCACGGTTCTTCGGCGGCTCCATCTTCTTGATGGCGGAGATTTTCTCTGGATCCAGCTTAATGCCATCAATTGAGAGGCGATGCCCGAAATAACTGATCTCGGTGGACCCGATTATGCTTTTCTCGGGGTTGAGCTGGATACCTTTCTCCCGTGATCTTTGTAGCATCGCACGGAGGTTCCTGTCATGTTCTTCTCTATTCCTGCCATAGATGAGGATGTCGTCTACGATTGCGACTACTCCGTCGAGGCCTTCATAGGTTTCGTCGATCTTCCGCTGGAATTCATCCTGAGCTGAGATAAGACCAAATGGTAAACGCAGAAATCGGTAGCGTCCAAATGGTGTGCTAAATGTTGTTAGCTTAGATGACTCTTCCGTGAGCTTGATAGTCCAGTATCCTGATCGTGCGTCCTTTACACTGAAGTAACGTGCTCCCACTAGCTTGGGTGTGACGTCATCTAGCATTGGTAGAGGGTAGTGAGGGCGTTTGATAGCCTTGTTCAAATCTCTGGGGTCGAGACAGACTCTGAGCTTGCCTGTACGTGGTTTCTCAACCACTACTAACGCGTTGACCCACTCTGTCGGTTCTGTTTCCCAGACGATGATTTCTGTATTCTCCATGCTCTACAGCTCCTCCTTCAGGCGACTATGCAGAGCAAGGGGTATCCTTCTCAGTGGGCAAACCACAGGGGTTGCTGCTGGGTCAAGGTGAATAGTGCATTCACCTGGGAATAGTCCAATTCCTTTGAAAACGTCAGCAAACTCCTCCATGACTGTCTGCTTCTCAACTGGTGCTGTCAATGATAGCACTAGCTTGATGAGGTCCATGTCTAAACATGCTTTTAGACCTAGCACTGGAGGTGCTTGAGTGTCAACAATGTAAAAATCTAACATCATGTCGCTTTCTTTGTACTTGCATTTCATCACGCATGTGCCTTTTACAATGAGCTGCTCACCCCCATAGCTGGTTAGTCTGCGTGAGGTGGGCTGTAGCTCACACTCATCTTTCAAGCTGTGATACTCACTCAGAGGAATTACGTTAACCTGAGATCCAGTGTCTAGTTTAAACTTAAGCGCTTTGCCCTGTTTTCCTATCTCAATATCGGCATAGGCTTGCTCAGTCTCTGAAATCAGTTTTTTTCTGTGACACAGAATCAATAAACAGTTCCTCTGCATTTGGCTCTCTATCTGGCATTTGGCTGTCACTCACTGTGTGTACTGTTTTTTCCAAAAACAGTCCTGCAAACTTTAGCAAAGTGGTTCCGTTTACCACATTTAGTACATTGCCTTCTTTTGGCAGGGCAGTACTCCTTTTCTCCATGCCAGTTGTTTCCACAATATCCACAGTTTTTGAAGCATTTTCTGTCTGTCGCCCATTTTTAGAACTCTCGCTGTTCTTTCTGTTCTGAAACACGCTCTCTGGGCGGTGTTCTTTGGTGTGTATCTATTAACTGCGTGCACTGTCTGTTCACTCGAGCTGCTCGTGGCGCCGGTTATGGTTTTCAACTGTGCTTGGGCTATCTCGTGTGATCTAGCTATGTCTATAGCTTTGTCCAGGTTTAGCCCAGACCCAACATTCAAAAGTTTCTCTCTCACTTTAGCTGAATGTATTCCAAACACGATGCGGTCTCTGACCATCTCATCTTTATCTGCATATGTACAGTCTTTTACCAGCAGTTTTAACTCAGTCACGAACTGTTCAAATGACTCACTAGCTCCTTGTACTTTCTCCTGAAACTTGTACCTAGCGAATATCGTATTTGTCTTGAGCATCACATATGCTTCAAAACGGTCAAAATAACTTTTCAGTACCTTTGCTTCATCTGCGGTGAGAGACCATGTGTTAAAAATGTCCCTCCCTTTTTCTTCGATCCACAGGAGTAGATAGATGCATTTTTCTTCCTCCCCTTTGCTTTTCACTGGACCCGAAAACATCAACTCCACGTGTTGCTTGAACTTGCACCATTCTCTATGTAAGTTCAAAGATTCCCAATTCATTTGAGGTAAGGGAGCTCCAACGATGTCCATTTCAAATCCCTGTTCTGACACCATGTCTTGTTTTGCACACTTTGTACAAAAATAATAAATTGCAGGATAACGGAGTATTACAGTTTAAACTATTTTAATGAAGCATCAGGTCTGTGCTTACTCATATCAGTACAGCACCGTGTGGACAAGATGGAGTCAGGGTCCCTGGGTCTTCTAAACAATAGCAGTCCTTACAGATGCCTGCAGGCCAATGACAACTCAGCATGTGATCACATGTGAATATAATAGGTATTCCTTACAGATGCCTGCGGGCCAATGATAAATCAATATGCAAATGTTACAGGTAACATTTCTGAATACATGATACCAGTGCAGAACCTCACTTACTGGGAGCGTATATCAGGAAGTTGTGTAGGTACATCCCCTTACAGAAAAATCATGGTTTCCCAATATGTGCTCCTGATGGGTAAGGCTCTGTGTCGTGAGTGCCCAGTTAGACAATTTACTCTGGTATCTCAATGGTGTATATTCACTCACTTCAAGCAGGAGACATACAAAGAGCATTCCTGTCAAAGGAGTACCACTTGCCAAATATTTTTTCATGATAATATTCTCTTGTTTGCTTTGTGGGGAAGAAAAATTGGGAGAACTGTGCAACGTTGTATCATGATGTTATCATGCTTAAAATAACTCAATGATTCTTTTTGATGTAGCATATATAAGGAGTTTGCAAAGGAAATGCAATAAAAGTAATAGTGTGCAAAAAAGGCACTAGAGAGAAATATAGTAAAGGACATGTGGGGAGGGAGGTGGGTGGAAATATCAGGAGGGAGATGTGGCCTTGGACGGGTTGGATTTTTTTGTGGGCCAAGGAGAAGCTCTCCTGCTCTTTCTGATCCCACCAAAAAAATTGTTATATATTCCCTGGGCCGTTTTGTGGCTCCAACAGCCCATCTATCCATTTGTACCATGACATTGTAATCGGGCTCCGACGTATATCATATGACCCATTTGGTATCATTTAATGAGACTACACTTGATTCAGGTGGGCATCTGGACATCAGCCTTCACAACTTTAAAAGATAATTGTGCAGGAATAATTTGAGATGGCAGGAAAATAGTTGGATTCATTAATGGTTATTTTCTTGAAATACCCACCAGGGATCAAAATACTACTGTGCTGCACAATTACTGTGGTTTAACAAATACCATAGAATATTTTGAAATCAGTGCCAGGCTGCTCATTCAGGCTGACCCAAATGGTATTCTGTTTAACCCAGGCTGAGTTGGAAACACCACATCCTATCTATCATGAAGACTTCCACCTCTGCAACTGTAGGGGGTGGTGTTTGGGGTCAGCTTCACCTCTGACTTATGAGCGGTTCGAATCGCTCCCACTCCCTTGGTTCTAGACCTGGACTTATTTGGGGGTTGTAATGAAATTTCGGTGAAAGAACTTTGATCTTTATTTGAGAAAGAAAATACACAACACAACAATCTTAACACTCTAAAAATGGGGAACACTTCGGTATATACGAGGGAAAATTACAGTAGACAAATACTTCACCCCTCCCAATCCCACTTTATTAGCTAAGTTGGGCTCCAAAGGACCAGGGATAACGCTCACCAAACGAATCCTTGACAGTTGAGCTGGTTCGCGGTTTCGGGGTTCGCTGGATGTGTTGGTTGGTGCCTGCTGTACCCCGGACGCAGTAGAGGACTTCGACTGCGTGTCTGATGATGCTCTGGATCGCTGACACTGAGAACTTCTGTGGAGAACTGGTGCTTCCAGAAAGAGAGACTGTGAACTGTTGCTTCCAGAGAGAGAGAACTCCTGTGTTGAACTCGAGAGCGAACTGTGTAGAGAGAGAGAGCTGCCTTTCTGAACTGACTGCTGAACTCTGTAGAGAGAGAGAACTGCTTGAACTGCTTCTTGATGATTTCCTCGATGAACTCCCCTCGATGAACTAACTGCTTTCTTGTAAACACAGGCCTCCAATTATACTAAACGAGGCCTGCTAATCTTGTTAGATTTTGGGCGGGCTCATTAATATTGATCTGTTCAATTGCTTAATTGGTTTCGGGATGGTTCCATCGCTTGCTTAAGTTGTTTAAGAACGTGTGAAGTGGTTTCGGGATGGTCCCATCGATTGTTTAAACTCTTGTTTAATTGTTGTAATGTATATACCTTTAAGGGGGGAACTACTTTTTACAGCTCATGTATACTGTAGTACCGGCAGTGACCACACCTGTATATAGCACTGAGTAGTAATCTGTACAGTTCAGTTCCAGAGTGAGCCACGTTGAGTAAACACCTGTTGTACCGTTCTCCTGCAGTCTTGTGTCTTACTACTGACGGACACAACAATTGTCAGTTATGTCCTTGGTCTTTGAGTTTCCTGTGGGGCCTTGAGATTCTTTGTTGGTTGATGGCATGTTTTGTATTATGCATGTTTTTGGATGGTTCTGTATATTTGGGCAGGAACTGCTCTTCCGTAGGTCAATTGTCAGTATGTAAAATTGTCTGATAGTGACAGTTATATCCGTGTATAATCAGACACAGACTGCGGAGAACGGTATAAACGGTGTTTACTCAACGTGGCTCAGACTGCAACTGAACTGTACAGATTACTACTCAACATTATATACAGGTGTGGTCACTGCCGGTACTACAGTATACATGAGCTGTAAGAAGTAGTTCTCCCCCTTATAGGTACATACATTGCAATTCCTCCCCTTTTAGATTAACAGTACCATAACACTCATTTAACAATTAAATATCAAACTAATTACAATTAACACTTTTAACATGCAACATTAGCTGAAAATAGTCTATTTATAAATTCAGTCTTTGGGGAGGCTTCCTGATCCTTTCAGGATAGCGCCTTTCCTGAGTGTCTTGCTCTTGGTGCGGAGGCGATTCTGGCCCCCTGTCGTCAGTTGGTTCATCAGCTTCCGATGCTACTGTTTCTGGGGTAGATGCGACCTGTACGTCGGGTTCATCACCAGGTACGTATGGGCGAGGCATGGGGTTGACTTGTTCCTGTGACTCTAGGATCTGGTCAGCATGGCATCTCATGATGCTCTCCCCAACGTCCACTGTGTACACTAGTGGGCCCTGCCGTGTGCATATCGTTCCTGGCTGCTATTTTTCTGTTCGGTAGTCGCGGGCCAAGACTGGTTGCCCTACATTGAAGCTCCTTGTTGGCATCTCATGGATGTGCTGGAATTGCTTACTCTCAACATCTCTTCGTACGTTTGGTCTGAGCAAATCCATCGAGATCTTAACCTTCGGTTAAAGAACATCATGGCTGGGGCCTGGTTGGTGACTGCATGTGTCGCATTCCGGTAGGCGAACAGGAAGTTGTCCACCTTGTGCTGCAGCGGAATGTTGTCATTGTACATAGCCTTTATTGCCTTCTTAAAGGTTTGTACGAACCTCTCAGCCAATCCATTTGTGGCTGGATGATACGGGGCGGATGTGTAATGCCTTACCCCATTCTTTTTCAAGAACCTCCGGAACTCATCGGACACAAACTGTGGTCCGTTGTCGGAGCAAATCTGTTCTGGCAAGCCATTCCTGGCAAAAATGGTCCGTAGGACTGCAATAGTTTTCTCTGTGGTGGTGGAGGACATTTTGATGACCTCAGGCCATTTCAAGTGCGCATCCACGGCTATTAAAAACATTGAGTCCATGAATGGACCAGCAAAATCAATATGCACCCGTTGCCATGGAGATGAGGGCCACTCCCACGGGTGTAGAGGGGCCTGTGGTGGTGCATTTTGGACTTTCTGGCATCCTGAGCAGCTCTTGGTCAGGTCCTCGATTTGTTTATCGATTCCCGGCCACCACACATAAGCCCTGGCTAGGCTTTTCACTTTTACCCCCCCCAGATGACCCTCATGAAGCACATTGAGCACTCTATCCCTTAACTTGGGTGGAATTACCACTCGGGATCCACACATCAAGGTCCCCCGGCACACTGACAGCTGTTCTCTCCTTGTCGAGAATGCTGGCAACAGTGAGTCGCCATGTGCTGGCCATCCCTTCACCGTCAAATCATATACCCGAGACAGTGTCGGGTCATTTCGGGTTTCCTTTTCGATACAAGCGTTAGTTACCGGTAGGTATTCAACTATAGTCGAATGGAATATTTCGACAGGATCCACTGCTGGTGCTTCCTCCGCAGTAGGCAGTGGCAGGCGTGATAGCCCATCAGCATTTCCATGCTGTTTCGTGCCCTTATATTCAATCTCATAGTGGTGCGCCCCTAGAAAAAGTGACCATCTTTGTAGTCGTTGCGCAGTCATCACCGGAACGCCCTTCTTTGGATTAAAAATGGAGACAAGAGGCTGGTGATCAGTCAGCAAGGTGAATTTCTGTCCGTGCAGAAAGTGATTGAACTTTTTCACTCCCCACACTAGGCTGAGGGCCTCCCTGTCAATCTGGGCGTAGTTACGCTCGGCTGAGGTTAGTGATCGTGACGCAAAGGCTATTGGCCTCTCTGAGCCGTCCGAAAATTTGTGCGACCGCACCGCTCCAATGCCGTAGGGTGACGCATCACATGCCAACCGAATTGGTAATGCTGGGTTGTAATGGGCCAATACCTCTTTCGATGTGATTAGTGTTTTGCTCTTCTGGAAAGCTCATCTACATTCGTCACTCCACTTCCATGGCACCCCAGTTTGCAGTAGGGTGTTCAGTGGGTGTAGTATTGGAGACAAATTTGGCAACAACTTATGGTAGTAGCTTACCAGCCCGAGGAACGACCGCAGTTGTGATACATTTTCCGGTGCTGGAGCCTTGACTACTGCCTCAATCGTCTCTGGGGACTTATGTAACCCCTCTTTATCGATAACGTGGCCACAATACGAGATCTGTTTTCTAAAAAACTCGCATTTGGGGCGGTTGCCTCGGAGCCCATATTCCTGCAACCTAGTGAGCATCTGCTCCAGGTTGGCAAGGTGATCACTGTCATTTTCGCCCGTGACCAGGATGTCGTCCAAATAACACTGGGTCCCTGGGATCCCTTGCAGGACTTGTTCCATTGCCCTCTGCCAAATAGCCGGAGCTGATGCTACCCCGAATACCAGCCGGTTGCATTGGTAGAGACCTTTATGGGTGTTGATTGTGAGGTATTTATTTGATGCTTCTTCTACCTCCATTTGCAGATATGCCTGGGCCAGATCAATCTTAGTGAAGCGTTTTCCTCCAGATAGTGAGGCGAAAATATCTTCAATCTGCGGAAGTGGATATTGTACAGTGTGAAGGACCAGGTTCACTGTTACCTTAAAGTCCCCACAGATGCAAACCTTCCTTGGTTCCCCAGGCGTGCTGCTCAACGACTTTTTCATCACAGGGACGATGGGTGTAGTCCACTCACTCCAGTCTACCTTGGACAGTACACTGAACGTTCCAGACTCTCCAGCTCTGCTTCGACGGCTGGGCGGATCGCATAAGGTACTGGTCTGGCCTTAAAACATTTTGGACTTGCGTTTTCTTCAATTTTAATCATCGCTGTCATGCCTTTTAGTGTTCCGAGTCCTTGCTGGAACACTTCTTTCGCGTCAGTTAGGATCTTTGACAGTCGTCCAGGTGTGACGTCGTCATCCTTTTTGTCAGCCAGTCAGTGCCTGTATGGAATGCCAATCCAGTTGTATTTTCCGGATCCATTCACGTCCCAGTAATGGTGGTCCTCCATCTTGCAATACATACAGGTCTAGTTTTGGTGTTTCCTTACCGTTATATATAACGGTCACCCTTATTTTTCCTTTGGGGTAGACTTTTTGCCCCGCGTACGTCTTCAAAATAATTTTTGTGTCTCTCAAGGGTATGTGTGAGAATAGCCGCTCATAGTCCCGTCGGTTTATGACTGTTAGGGCTGATCCTGTGTCCAATTCCATCTTTACCTGGACTCCTGCTATCTTGAGAGTGACCCAAATGGTTCGGTGATCCTCTGTTGTGATCACATTATGTAGTTTCAGACAACTCAGTTCCCTGCTTTCAGAGTCGTTATCACACTTTTGTTCGTCTGAACAATTCTCCGTTATCTTATGTACCTTCTTGTACTTTCCTTTGGTCAGTTTCTTATTGCTGGTTTTCTTTCCCGACCTGCAGACTCGTGCTATGTGTCCTACCTTCCCACACTGCACATTTTGTCTTTGAACCAGCAATCATTCTGGTCGTGTGTTGTTCTGCCGCAGCGATAGCACGTCTCTGTTCCATATGACATTTCGTTTGTGCCTTATTCTTGCGGTCTCTGTTGTATCTCTGCAGCGCCCCGTGCTGCTGCTTCATATGATACCGCAATGCTGAAAGCCTTTTCCAGCGTAAGGTCCTTTTCAGGTAAATGCCGTTTCTGGGTTCCTTCACTTTGAAGCCCACACACAAACTTGTCCCTTAAAGTATCTGCTAGTCCCGTTCCAAACTGGCAGTGTTTCGATAGCTTGCGCAGTTCCGTTAAATACTCAGTATTACTTTCATCTTTATGCTGGTTCCTTTGTGAAACTTAAATCTTTTTGCTATCAGCAGCGGTGTGGGGTTTAAGTGGTCCTGTAGGATTGACACTATGTTTTCAAAATCCTTTTCTACTGGCTTCTCTGGGGTTACTAGGTTTCGTAGTAAGCCATACGTTTTTGCACCCATTGAATTCAACAATACCAGCGCTTTCTTGTCATGTGGCACTTCATTCGCCTTGCCGTATACTTCTATGTTTTCGACATATGTCGTCCAATCTTTGACTTCATTGTCGAACGCTGTGATACTGCCACTCTTCGGCATTTTTGGGTGTGGTTAGACTGGCTTAAAATGGCGTCTCCCGCGCTTTCCTTTCTTCCCCGCTGCGGCTTAAAATGGCGTCTCCCACGCTGCTGCCAACGCCGCTCTTGGCGGTCCTCGTGGCAAATGATGACGCCCTGTGGGTTTCGCACCGTGCTCCTGCGCTGCTGCCAACGCCGCTCTCTGCGGTCCTCGTGGCAATGGCAGCGCCTCGCGTTTTCCTGCGCGCCTCTCTCCCCCGTTGACGCTGCTCGGCCCTTGAACACCGGCTGCGCTCTGCTCTCTCTCGTCTCTCCCCCCCGTTGACGCCACTCGGTCCTGAACACCGGCTGCACCCTGTGCGCTCTGCCCTCTCTCTCTCCCCCGTCGATGCTGCTCGGCCTTTTTCTGTGCCGCTCGGTCGGGCTCTAGCCCACCGCTGTCCGGGAAGGGTCTGCGCAGTACCTGTTGCCAGCCCGTTTCGCTGGACCACCGTGACTGGAAAGCCAAGCCTGGCTCTCGACAGCCTCCCCTGCGATGCTCTAATCTCCGCTAGATGACTGGGCGGTTGCCCGTGGTCGACGCCCGTGCTTCTGGACTCGACCTTCTTCCACTGTTCTCCAGGAGCGAATCCCTGGGAGGTGATGCAGAGTTGCAGGTAGGTTCGAATCTGCCTCGTCACCACTGTTATGTCCATGTATAATCAGACACAGACTGCGGAGAACGGTACAAACGGTGTTTACTCAACGTGGCTCAGACTGCAACTGAACTGTACAGATTACTACTCAACGTTATATACAGGTGTGGTCACTGCCGGTACTACAGTATACATGAGCTGTAAAAACTAGTTCTCCCCCTTAAAGGTACATACATTACAGTGACTGAGACATTTTAGATAGTCCCCAGACAGCTTGGTTAATCCCAATACCCAAAACTGTCCGTTTACAGAGGCCAATCCCAATTCCTTTGTTGCAGCCTTTTTCCTTCCACAGGCTCGAACATGCTTTTAAAAATAAAACCAAAATCCTGGGGTCTTTGATTTTAAATCTCCCTTAGGCCCAATATTCTTATACCATTTTGACATGGTTTATTAACAGTCCAAAAATCCCTTCTTTAGGGTAATCTTCTTGGTTTTGGGGGATCTGCTGAATTTTGAGAATCTTACAGCAACATCCCCCACCTCCACCTTGACCTCACTCCCACTGTTGCCAAAACCCTTATTCATATTTCTGTTAGTTTTGGATTTGCCAAATTCAATACCTTCTCTGCTATGATCCTGAGCCCCAGTCTTTACAAACTGCAACTTGTCCTGCAAAAAGTCCCAATAGCTCTTCCTGCCCACCTTTACCGATCTCTATTGGCTTCCTGCCCCCCACCCCCATCAATATATTAATACAAATTTCTCATCCTCATTTACAAAGTCCTCCATAACCTCGCTCCATCCTTCTTCTGAAACCGCCTCCAGCCTTATGTCCCAGTATGCATCCTTCAATCACTGACTCTGGGCTGCTATGCAACCCCATAACCCTCTGCACCATTCATCAATGGCAGGGCCTTCAGAGATCTCAGCCTTACTGTTTGGAATTCCATCCACCAGGCTGCCTCTTTCCTCATCTTTAAAAGCCTCCTCAAAATCTAACTTTTCAACATCCCTTTTGTTATTTCTACTAATTCTTCCACTTTTGCTTGATGTCCTATTCTCTTCTGTGAAACCTTGGGATGGTCTCTGTGTTAAAATTGCTATATAAATGCAGATTGTTATTGATATAATTCTCTTGCCTTATAAAATGACGTATCCTTTGACTTACTTGGTTAATGCCGTGCAAGATCTGCTTGTAGTATATTTATGAAATACAATGCAGTTAATAATTATCTCATGCAAAAATCAATATACATATTTCTGCATATCATATATCTGAATCATATTTGTTTAAATGAAAATAAGCCACATAACATTAAGGGGGAAAAATTCGGTATCACCCATTTTGGGGCGCTAATATCGGCCAGGCACAAAGCTCAGCACCCAGCGCTAATTATCGCCTCCGACTGCAAAATTCACCTCTTTCGCCCCTGGAGGTGATTTGAGCGCTAAATCAGGCGCTACACACCTCTCAAGGCGCAAACGTCAGGGAGCGAGACGCTACCTTAGAACGCTACCGAAGCTCAGGCGATGCCAATTACCATGGAAGCCAGACAGACTGGCGCTGTCCAGTTCTTAAAGGGGAGGGGCCATCTTGCTGGCCAGCCACTCCCTGCTCATTGCAGCCTTGAATCTCGGCCTGGAGAAACCTCAAAAGCAATTGTTTTGGAAGCACTAATGGATAGGCCCAGGGAAAGAGCTCGGCGCTTACGAACCTCAAAAGTGGTGCTGAGGGCCAAAACTCTTTAGGACAGCGTTAAAACCAAAAATTTTGCTGACAAGAAAAGGCAGGAAGCGCCCGCCTTTAAATAGTGCTCCCCCAGCCCCTTCCTGACTTAAAAATGTTCCCCTCTACCTGTCGTTCTTAGCGGTAGGCGCTAAGGCAGGAGGCGCGACTCAATATCCGGTCTGGGGTGCTACCGGGGCGTTGCACGCTTAACTGACATCACGATCTGTGGGCGCAGGAGATCGTGGTGGTAGTGTTTAGTGCTGCCGCAAAACAACTGGGCCTAGAAATTCAGTGGCGCCCCGTTTGGGGCGCCAGCCTCGCCAGAGCGCTAAAAGTAGCACCCCGGAAGTAGTCATGGCCGCCCGCCGAAAATTGACTTTGCGCGCCCCAGATGGAAGCGCGGCGCTACTGGAGGCGCCCCGCATCCCTCTTGGGGCACTGCAACTCAATATCGCTGCACAACGTGCTGCAGCATGTGGCGCTGTGGCACGGCGCGCTGCGGTACGGCAGGCCTTCCTCCCCTTCTTAAAGGGGAGGGGCCTGCTGCAGCGCAATCAAAGATCATGAGTGCCGTCAAAAGAGCCCGGCACCGAGGAGAAGTGCCGG
This sequence comes from Somniosus microcephalus, assembly GCF_052327205.1. NCBI lineage: Eukaryota > Metazoa > Chordata > Chondrichthyes > Squaliformes > Somniosidae > Somniosus > Somniosus microcephalus. The sequence continues at coordinate 109,018,526 of NC_140993.1, forward strand.
GCTCTTGGAACACAGCCGGCACTCTGCGGGGGGGGTGCTCAGGAGGCCGGGGACGGTGGCGCGGAGAGGTGCTGGCAGGCGGCCAGCAAAGAGAATGGCCGCCCCGCACCTCAGCGCCTCTACCGCCGCAGGTAGGCCCCCCTGAACCGGTCGCAAATAGCGACTGGTGTTAAAGCAGGGGGCGCAACTAAATTTCGTGATCGGGGCGGTAGCGGGGCGCTGCGCATACCGATGACATCATCGGTGGCGGCGCAGCGCTAACGGCTAGCGCTGCCATTAGCGTACCGCTAAATTTAGCGGGAGGCGTGGCCAGTGGCGTCCAACCCACTAAGTGCCCTCTTAAGGTACTAATGGGTGGCGCAGCCCACTGAATTTCTAGGCCCTGGTCAATTTCACAAGCGGCGCTAAAATCGCCCCGCTAAGGCGCTAAGTTCCTGTGTAAGGGGTTTATTGTTGCTATATTCATTCCTCCTAAATCTGCCATCTAATGCCAGTGATGCTACAATTTTCTCTGAAGCTTTACTATGCATCTAGGTCTGTAGTGGGCAAAATACGGCGCCCGGACTGATTCTGGCTTGGCAATTGATTCAATCTGGCTTGCGCAGTGGTTCTGAATGGAATGCCTAAATCTCACAATTTTTTTAATGAAAGTAAAAGCTGATTTGTGCATGCACAAAAAATATACACGATTTGCATATGCGCGAATCGCATATATATTCCACACATGCACAAATCGGGGGCGGGAGCACGGGCTCTGAGATTTAGGTGAGTTGAAGTATCTGAGGTGTAGTAAGAACCAGTGAAGTGAATGGATAATGACAAAGGGCAGGATTTTCATTGGGCTGTGGAGGCGGGATTGGAGGTGTGTGGGAGGTTAAAATCCCGAAATCGGGGGCCACGAACCCATCCCACACCCAACCCACCTTCATGCCAGTTTCAAAGGAGGCAGGTACCCGCCTCGCACTGGGACCCGCCTCCCCGAGGCGGGAAGCGGATTAACTGCCTGTTTTTAGCCAAATCCCTATTTTTAATGTTGAAGTGTGGGATTCCCGACGGCTCCAAACCACGCCAAGTTAGAGGAGGCGGACCGTCGGGATGAAGGGCTTGGAGAGGTCGAGATGAGTGATAGGTGCATGAGTGAAAAGGTAAGTGTGTTTGGTGTGTGAAAAGTGTTTAAAGAAGTTTTACATACCTTTACTTACCTTTACAGCTTTCCTTCCTTCAGGTCTAGGGAGTTCCTCATCTCACCGGCACAGAAAGCAGAATGGCTGCGAGCTGTCAAAAATTGCAACATTCAGCTTTCTGTTCTGGGGAGATCTCTAAATCAGCCTGAGAGGAAGGAATTAACCTGGAGTACAGATTGTCAGTGTTTGACAGCTTCAAACAGCTGTGAAACGCTGATATTTCATCTGTCAAAAGGTCTTGACAGATGAAATATCAATCTGTGACATCACCTGTTACTGGGTGGCCCTTAATTGGCCTGCTGAGCCTGCTGGGCAGGCTCAACAAGGTCAATCATGTCAAAATTGCGTCGGTTGGCTAGAACTCGATGGAGGCGGGACTACAACCCCAAAAGTTGTAGTCCCGCCTCCTCAATGAAAATCCAGCCTGAAGTGTTTTATGACCTGCTTCATGGGAAATTTGAGCCACTCATAAAGATTTGTCCTATTATTATCTGTGCTAGGGTCACACGCAGTGTGTGATGTGCACTATACACAATATAAGACTGTTTATATACTAGTTGATCTCTGGTGTTGTCAGAGGTGTCTAATAAGGAAGTGAATATCCTGTTCTATTGCTTTCGGTAAGCGAGAGGATAGGATGTTTGGGCTGAGAAGGCTAGGTTTGTATGAATTTGTTGAATCCGTGATTCTTAGAGTATGATGTTTTCCAATAACTACACGGAGGCTGTAACTTAACAATCAACAGGTGTTTACTGGAGTAGGGTAGTCTCAAGGCTGACAGTGCAGAGGCATGCTCAAGGCTTATATACAGGTGTGGTCACTGCCGGTACTACAGTATACAGGAGCTGTAAAAGTAGTTCTCTCTTAAAGGTATATACACTACAATTCCTCCCCTTTTAGATTAGCAGTACCCATAATATTCAAATAACAATTAACACTTTAACATGCACATTAAACAGAAATAGTCCATTTATAGATTCAGTCTTTGGGTTGCTTCCTGATCCTTTCCGGATAGCACCTTTCCTGAGGTTCTTGTTCTTGGTGCGGAGGCGATTCTGGCCCCCTTTCGTCGGTTAGTTCATCAGTTTCCACTGCTACTGTTTCTGAGGTAGATGCTACCGGTATGTCGGGTTCATCCCCAGGTACGCGAGTCATGGGGTTGACTCGTTCCTGTGACGCTAAGATCTGGTCGACGTGGCGTCTCACAATGTTCTCCCCGACATCCACTGTGTACATTAATGGCCCCTGCCGTGTGCATATCGTTCCGGGTTGCCATTTCTCTGTTCGGTAATCACGGGCCAAGACTGGTTGTCCTACATTGAAGCTCCTTGTCGGCTTCTCATTGATGTGCTGGAATTGTTTATCCTCAACATTTCTTCGCACATTTGGTCTGAGCAAATCCAGACGAGATCTCAACCTTCGGTTAAAGAACATCATGGCCGGGGTCTGGTTGGTAACTGCATGTGTCGCATTTCTGTAGGCTAACAGGAAATTGTCCACCTTATGCTGTAGTGGAATTTCATCATCGCACATGGCTTTTATCGCCTTTTTAAAGGTTTGTACGAACCTCTCAGCCAATCCATTTGTGGCTGGATGATACGGGGTGGATGTGTAATGCCTTACCCCATTCCTTCTCATAAATTTCCGAAATTCTTCGGACACAAACTGTGGTCCATTATCAGAGCAAATCTGGTCTGGCAAACCGTTCCTGGCAAATATGGTCCATAGGACTGCAATCGTTTTCTCTGTAGTGGTTGAGGACATTTTTATAACCTTAGGCCATTTCGAGTGCGCATCCACTGCTATTAAGAACATTGAGTCCATGAATGGACCAGCAAAATCAATATGCACCCGTTGCCATGGAGAGGAGGGCCACTCCCATGGGTGTAGAGGGGCATGTGGTGGTGCATTTTGGACCTTCTGGCATCCTGAGCAGCTCTTGGTTAGGTCCTCAATTTCTTGATCAATCCCCGGCCACCACACATAAGCCATAGCAAGGCTTTTCATTTTCACCCCTCCCAGATGACCTTCGTGAAGCTCATTGAGCACTCTCTCCCTTAACGTGGGTGGAATTACCACTCGGGATCCACACATCACTGTCCCCTGGCATACTGACAGCTGTTCTCTTCTGGATGAGAATGCTGGCAACAGTGAGTCGCCATGTGTTGGCCATCCCCTCACCATCAAATCATATACCCGAGACAGTGTCGAATCATTGCGGGTCTCCTTCTCTATATCCGCGTTAGTTACTGGCAATCGTTCAATTATTGATGAATAAAATATCTCGATAGGGTCCACTGCTGGTGCTTCCTCCACAGTAGGCAGTGGGAAGCGTGATAGCCCATCAGCGTTTCCATGCTGTTTCGTGCCTTTATATCCTATTTCATATTGGTCCGCCCCTAGAAAAAGGGACCATCTTTGTAACCGTTGTGCAGTCATTACTGGAACGCCCTTCTTTGGATTAAACATGGAGACAAGTGGTTGGTGGTCAGTCAGCAAGGTGAACTTCCCATAGTAGGCTGAGGGCCTCCCTGTCGATCTGGGCGTAGTTGCGCTCGGCTGAGGTTAGTGACCGAGACACAAAGACTACTGGCCTCTCCAACCTGTCTGGGAATTTGTGTGACAGCACCGCTCCAATACCATAGGGTGATGCATCTCATGCCAACTGAATTGGTAGTGCTGGGTTGAAATGGGCCAACACCTCTTTTGATGTGATCAATTCTTTGCACTTCTGGAAAGCTCGTTTACATTCGTCATTCCACTTCCATGGTACCCCCGTTTGCAGTAGGGTGTTCAGTGGGTGTAATACTGTAGACAAATTTGGTAAGAACTTATGGTAGTAGTTCACCAGCCCGAGGAACGACCTCAGTTGTGACATATTTTCCGGTGCTGGAGCCTTGACTACTGCCTCAATCTTTTCAGGGGACTTATGTAACCCCTCTTCATCAATAACTGTAGTGTATGTACCTTTAAGAGGAACTATGTTTTTGAAGCCCCTGTATACTGTTGTACCCGTAGTGACCACTCGGGTATATAAGCCTGTATAGCGTCTTGTGTAGTTAGTTCACCTCCAGACTTTGTTCAGTAAACACTTGGAATGCAGGAGTTGATTTAACGTGTCTCCATTAACACACGGATCTAACAGTGGCGACGAGTTAGAAACGAACTTACCTGCAATTCGGCAGCACCTCAAGGGGATCAATTCCTCAGACGAAGGTCGAAGCCAGAAGCAAGAAAAAAAACTGTGGTTTCACCAGCTAAACGGGCTGGTGGCAGGTAGTGCACTGATCCTTCCTGGGCTGCGGCGGGCTAGAGCTCGATCAGGTGGCTCTGCAACGGGGCCGGGCAGCAAGTCGGGAAGCAGAAGCAAAGAGAGAGAGAGGGTGGAGCACTCAGGGCGCGGCCGGTGCTGCAAAGCAGGTCGGCGTTCGTACCGAGCAGAGGGAGGGGAAAGTCCCAGAGGGTCCGTTCCACGACGGGAACGGTGCTCCAAGTAACGGAGAAACTATTGAAGCGATATAAAAAAAAATAGAAATACCGCGAAAAGCTGCAGGTCGCAAGGGGAACCGCGGAGAACAGCGTTGGCAGCAGCAGCAGCGGCGGGAAAGCGCGGGAGGCATCATCATCTTAACTCGGCGGGGAAGAAAGAAAAGCGCGGGAAGCGCCATTTTAGATTTTCAAGATGCCGAAGACTGGCAATATTACTGCTTTCGATAGTGATATAGAAGATTGGACCACATATGTGGAAAGAGTGGAGGTATATTGCAAGGCGAATGAAGTAGCGGATGATAAAAAGGCATCGGTACTTCTAAATCTGATGGGCGCAAGGACATACGGGCTGTTACGAAACTTGATCACTCCAGCCAAACCGATGGACAAGAATTTTAAGGAGATTGTTGATACCTTACAGGAGCACTTAAACCAAACAGCGCTGCTGATAGCGGAACGATTCAAATTCTTCAGGAGGAATCAGCACAAGAATGAAAGTAACGCTGATTACCTCACCGAATTACGAAAGCTGTCAAAGCACTGCCAATTCGGGGCAGGACTGGCAGATTCTCTACGAGACAAATTCGTCTGTGGTCTCCTAAGCGAAGGAACACAGAAAAGACTACTTTCTGAGAAAGATTTGACACTGGACAAGGCTTTCAGTGTGGCTGTATCATACGAAGCTGCAGCAAGAGGAGCTGCAGAGATACAGCAAAAGCCACAGGACTTCGGCACCCATGAAATAACACGGGGTTTCGAGAGATGTTATCGCTGTGGCAGATCTACCCATGACCAGAAGGACTGCTGGTTCAAGGACAAAGCATGCAGGCAATGCGGAAAGATGGGACACATTGCACGTGTATGCAGGTCTGGAAAAAAATCCGCTGACAGTAAAAAGGTCAATAAGGAAAAGTACAGAAAGGTACTAATGATGACGGACAGTAGCTCTGAAGACCAGAAGAGCGATAGCGACTCCGGAAACAAGAGACTAAGCTGTCTCAAATTACATAATGTAATTGCCAAAGAAGATTACCAGACCATTTGGGTTACCCTCACGATAGCGGGGTCCCCAGTCAAAATGGAGCTAGATACAGGATCAGCTCTGACCGTCATGAGTCGACAGGATTACGAGCGGCTATTTCCGCATATACCTTTGAAAGACACATCCATTATCTTGAAGACATATACGGGGCAGAAAGTATACCCCAGAGGGAAAATAAGGGTGCCTGTTGTATACAACGGCAAGGAAATACAGAAGTTGTATTTATACGTTCTGCAAGATGGTGGTCCACCATTGTTGGGATGTGAATGGATCAGAAAGATACGTTTAGACTGGCACTCCATTCAGGCACTGACGGTGACCAGTAAGAAAAAAAATGATGATGACGTCATACCTGGACGATTAAAAGAAATCTTGGCTAATGCCAAAGAAGTGTTTCAACAGGAACTAGGAACCCTGAAAGGCGCCACCGCCTCAATAAAAGTGGAAGATGCGGCAATTCCCAAGTTTTTTAAGGCAAGGCCGATGCCATATGCAATTCGTCCAGCCGTCGAGGCAGAGCTGGAGAATTTGGAAAAAGCAGGCGTGTTATCCAAGGTAGATTGGAGCGAGTGGGCAACACCCGTCGTCCCGGTCATGAAGAAAACGTTGAATAATGATAAATCTGAAGAACAGAGAAAAATTCGCACCTGTGGGGACTTCAAGGTGACTGTAAACCCGCTTCTTCACATGGTACAGTATCCTCTTCCGAGGATAGAAGATATTTTCGCCTCACTATCCGGAGAGAAACGTTTCACCAAAATTGACTTAGCACAGGCATATCTACAGATGGAGGTTGAGGAGGCCTCTAAAAAGTATCTCACGAGAAACACACACAAAGGCCTGTACCAGTACAATCGACTGGTTTTCGGAGTGGCATCAGCTCCGGCTATCTGGCAAAGAGCTATGGAGCAAGTCCTGCAAGGGATTCCGGGGACTCAATGCTACCTAGACGACATCCTTGTAACAGGAGAAAATGACAACAAGCACCTTGCCAACTTGGAGCAGGTGCTCACGAGGCTGAGAGAACGGGGCCTATGAGCAAATCGCCCGATGTGTGAATTTTTCCAGAAACAAATATCATATTGTGGCCATGTCATTAACGAAGAAGGGTTGCATAAGTCACCTGAAAAAATTGAAGCGGTCATAAAAGCCCCCGCGCCTGAAAATGTCTCACAATTAAGGTCGTTCCTGGGATTAATAAATTACTATCATAAATTTTTACTGAACTTTTAAACGGTTCTGCACCCTCTTAACGCACTGCTACAAACGGGAGTAGTTTGGAAATGGAGCGAAGACTGTAAACGTGCCTTCCATAAATGCAAAGGCTTGATCACGTCCAGGGAAGTGTTGGCTCATTACAACCCATCACTGCCAATGAGACTGGCGTGCGATGCATCCCCTTATGGCGTGGGAGCGGTATTATCGCATAGATTCCCTGATGGCTTGGAGCGGCCGATAGCTTTTGCGTCACGCTCATTGAACTCAGCTGAGCGTAACTATGCCCAGATCGACAGGGAGGCACTCCGCCTGGTGTGGGGGGTGAAGAAATTCAACCATTACCTACACGGACAAAAATTTACCTTGTTGACTGACCATCAACCCCTCGTCTCCATATTCAACCCTAAAAAGGGCATTCCCATTATGACAGCGCAAAGGCTACAGAGGTGGTCCCTTTTCCTAGGGGCACACCAATATAACATAGAATACAAAGAAACAAAACAGCATGGGAATGCTGACGGGTTATCGCGCCTACCGTTGCCAACGGTAGAAGAGGCGCCTACAGTGGACCCAGTGGAGATGTTCCACTTGACCATAGTGGAATGTCTACCGGTGACAAATTCTACCATTGAAAAGGAAACGAGAAATGACCCGACTCTCTCAGGAGTCTACGATTTAACGGTGAAGGGATGGCCAGCACATGGCGAACTACTGTTGCCAGCATTCTCGCAAAGAAGAGAACAGTTGTCAGTGTGCCGAGGAACCTTGATGTGTGGATCCAGAGTGGTGATTCCACCCAAACTCAAGGATAAAGTGCTAAAGGAGCTTCACGAGGGGCATCTGGGTGGAGTGAAAATGCAGAACTTAGCCAGAGCGTTTGTGTGGTGGCCAGGTATCGATGGAGACATCGAAGAAATGACCAAGAGCTGTCTGGCATGCCAGAAGGTCCAAAACGCCCCACCACAAGCCCCTCTACATCCATGGGAGTGGCCCTCATCTCCATGGCAAAGGGTACATATCGACTTTGCTGGTCCATTTATGAACTCAATGTTCTTAATCGCGGTGGATGCACAATCCAAGTGGCCGGAGGTAATAAAGATGTCCTCCACCACCACGGAAAAAACCATCACAGTATTAAGGACCATATTCGCCAGGAATGGGCTGCCTGAACAGATCTGTTCTGATAATGGACCGCAATTTGTATCCGAAGAATTCAGGAAGTTCTTAAAAAACAACGGGGTTAAGCACTACACGTCCGCCCCATACCATCCCGCCACCAATGGATTAGCTGAAAGGTTTGTCCAGACCTTCAAGAAGGCCATAAAGGCCATGGGTAATGAAGACATAAATCTACAACATAAGGTAGATAACTTCTTGTTTGCGTACAGGAATGCAACACATGTGGTTACAAACCAAACCCCCGCCATGATGTTTTTCAATAGAAGACTAAGATGCCGGCTGGATTTCGTCAAGCCAAACGTCAGAAGGGACGTAGAGAACCGGCAATTTCAAAGCATGAATGAAAGGCCAACTAGAACCTTCCAGATAGGTCAACCAGTTTTGGCCCGGGACTATCGTACCGAGAAATGGCAGCCTGGAACTATTTGCACACGACTAGGACCGCTGATGTATACTGTGGACATTGGAGAAAGCATAATAAGGCTCCATGCTGACCAGATCATAGTCATCCGAAAAAGGACAACCTACACCACAACTCTATACGCCTAGTGATGAAGCAGAGATACCTATAGTATCTACCTCCGATCCAGTGATACTGGAACCAGATGAACCCGACACTGGCATTGAAGCTGAATCGACCTTGCCAAAAGAACCTACTACACCACCGAAACCTACTACACCACCGAGGCATTTTCCGGACCGAGTCAAGAAGCCTCCAGAGAGACTGAATTTGTAATTGATTAACTTCAGCAAATGTGTAGATTATTGTTCTTGTAAAAATGTTATTTAATGATTACTTAAAATGTTATGTACTATTTATCTAAAAGGGGAGGAATTGTAGTGTATGTACCTTTAAGAGGAACTATGTTTTTGAAGCCCCTGTATACTGTAGTACCCGTAGTGACCATTCGGGTATATAAGCCTGTATAGCGTCTTGTGTAGTTAGTTCACCTCCAGACTTTGTTCAGTAAACACTTGTTAAATCAACTCCTGCATTCCGTGTCTCCATTAACACACGGATCTAACAATAACGTGGCCACAATACGAGATCTGCTTCTGGAAAAACTCGCACTTGTGGCGATTAGCTCGTAGCCCATATTCCTCTAATCTAGTGAGCACCTTCTCCAGGTTGGCGAGGTGATCACTGTCATTTTCGCCCGTGACCAGGATGTCGTCCAAATAACACTGGGTCCCTGGAACCCCTTGCAGGACTTGATCCATTGCCCTTTGCCAAATAGCCTGAGCTGATGCTACCCCGAACACCAGCCGGTTGTATTGGTAGAGACCTTTATGAGTGTTGATCGTGAGGTACTGTTTCGAGGCTTCTTCTACCTCCATTTGCAAGTACGCCTGGGCCAGATAAATTTTGGTGAAGCGTTTACCTCCAGATAGCGAGGCGAAAATATCCTCAATCCGTGGAAGTGGATATTGTACCGTGTGAAGGATTGGGTTCACTGTCACCTTAAAATCCCCACAGATGCGGACCTTCTTTGGTTCCCCAGGCGTGTTACTCAATGACCTCTTCATTACAGGAACGATGGGTATAGCCCACTCGCTCCAGTCTACTTTGGACAGTACTCCTGAACGTTCCAACCCTTCCAGCTCTGCTTCGACGGCTGGTCGGATCGCATAAGGCCTTAAACTTTGGGCTTGCATTTTCCTCTATTTTAATCATTGCTGTTATGCCTTTTAGTGTTCCGAGTCCGTCCTGGAACACTTCTTGTGCATCAGTTAGCATTTTTGACAGTCGTCCAGGTGTGACGTCGTCATCCTTTTTGGCCTCAACCTTCAGTGCTTGTATGGAATGCCAATCTAATTGTATCTTCCGGATCCATTCACGTCCTAGTAGTGGTGGTCCTCCATCTGGCAATACATATAGGTCCATTTTAGGTATTTCCTGGCCTTTGTATATCACTTTCACCCTTATTTTTCCTTTGAGGTAGACTTTTTGCCCCGTGTATGTCTTCAAGACAATCTCTAGCTTTCAAGGGTATATGTGAAAATAGCCGCTTGTAGTCCCTTTGGTTTATGACTGTTAGGGCTGATCCAGTGTCCAATTCCATTTTCACTTGGACTCCGTCTATCTTGAGTGTGACCCAGATAGTCTGGTGATCCTCCATTTTGATTACCTTATGTAGTTTCAGACAACCCAGCTCCTTGCTTCCGGAGTCTGTATCACTTTTCTGTTCATCTGAACTACTGTCCATCACCTGATGTACCTTTTTGTACTTCTCCTGTGGAGATTTCTTGTTGCTGGTTTTCTTCCCTGACCTGCAGACTCTTGCTATGTGTCCCGCTTTTCCACACTGTCTGCACACTTGGTCCTTGAACCAACAATCCTTCTGGTCGTGTGTTGTTCTGCTGCAGCGATAACACTTCCCTGCTCCATATGACATTTCATTGGTGCCATATTCTTGCGGTCTCCGTTGTATCTCTGCCGCGCCCCGTGCGGCTGCTTCGTGTGATACTGCCATGCTGAAAGCCTTGTCCAGCTTAAGATCCTTTTCTGATAGAAGCCGTTTCTGGGTTCCTTCACTTTGAAGCCCACACACAACTTGTCCCTTAACGTATCTGCTAGTCCCACTCCAAACTGGCAGTGTTTCGATAGCTTGCGCAGTTCCGTTAGGTACTCAGCATTACTTTCGTCTTTATGCTGGTTCCTTTTGTGGAACTTAAATCCTTCTGCTATCAGCAGCGGAGTGGGGTTTAAGTGGTCCTGTAGGATTTCTACTATGCTTTCGAAATTCTTATCCACGGGCTTCTCTAGGGTTATTAGGTTTTGCAGTAAGCCATAAGTTTTTGCACCCATGGAATTTAACAAAACCAGTGCTTTCCTAGCATCTGGCACTTCATTCGCCCTGCAGTACACCTCAATGCGTTCCACATATGTCACCCAATCTTCGACTTCATTGTCGAACGCAGTGATACTGCCACTCTTCGGCATCCCTGGGTGTGATTTAACTGTCTAAAATGGCGTCTCCCGCACTCTCCCTTCTTCTCCGCTGGCACAAAATGGCGTCTCCCGCACTTTCCTTTCTTCCCGCGCTCGCCCTTCTTCTCCGCTGCGGCTTTTAAAACTGGCATCTCCCGCGCTCTCCCTTCTTCTCCGCGGCTCAATGGCATCTCCCGCGCTCTCCCTTCTTCTCCCCGTGGACGCGGTTCAGCCCTTGAGCCCTGGCTGTGCTCTGCGCGTTCTCCTGTGCGCCTTTCCCGTTGTCGTCGCTCGGTCATGAACTCGGCTGCTGCTTTACCCTCTCTCTCTCTCTGTTTGTTTTTCCTCGACGCCGCTCGGTTTTCAACCCCCGGCCGCGCCCTGTGCGCTTCACCCTCTCTCTTACCCCGTCGACGCTGCTTGGCTTTTTCTATGTCGTCGGTCAGCTCCAGCCGCCGCTGTCTGGGAAGGGTCTGCACTGTACCTGTTGCCAGTCTGTTGCTGGATCATCGTGGCTGGGGAACCAAGCCCGGCTCTCAACAGCCTCCCCTGCGATGTTCACTCTCTGCCAGATGACTGGACGGTTGCTCGTGGTCGACGCCCGTGCTTCTGGCCTCGACTTTCTTCCACCGCCCTCCCGGAGTGAATCCTTGAAGGGAAATGCAGAGTTGCAGGCAGATTCGAATCGACCTCGTCGCTGTTGTGTCGGTACCTTTCTACCTAGACACAATTTAGGACTCAGAACTCAGAGATTCAAACATGAAGTGCTTTATTGGAAGGAAAGGCAGTTCTGGCAAGTTCCGAACAAAGAGAGCTAAACTTAACAGAGAACACCCAACCATTTATCTCCTGTGACAGGGCCACCACAGGTGGGAGGAGAACACACAATAGAACACACAATACATGTGTATCACGAGGTAGTCACACCAATTAGATTAATTAATTCAGATGTAGTCCGTGGCCAGGGTCAGGATGGTGTGACTAGAAGTGAGGCAGGTACGGGGATCCAGGAGGTAGTGTTGGAGGAGCCGCATCCCTTGCACTTGTCCAACAGGTTCGAGGCTCTTACTCCCTGTGGGGACAGGAGCAGGGACTGCAGGGAGGATGAGCAACCAGGCCACAGCACCGTGGAGCAGGGGGCCATTCAAGTGGGGGGAGTTAAAAGAAATGTTGTAGTGGTAGGGGATAGTATCATTAGGGGGATAGATAGAGCTATTTGCAGCCAAGAGCGAGAGTCCCGAAGGCTGTGTTGCCTGCCCGGTGCCAGGGTTAAGGACATCTCCTCTGGACTGGAGAGAAACTTGGAGTGGGAGGGGGAGGATCCAGTTGTCGTGGTCCATGTTGGTACCAACGACATAGATAGGACAAGGAAGGAGGTTCTGCTGAGGGAGTTTGAGCAGCTAGGTGCCAAATTAAAAAGCAGAACCACAAGGGTAATAATCTCTGGATTATTACCTGAGCCACGAGCGAATTTGGCTAGGACAAATAAAATTAGAGAGTTAAATGCGTGGCTCAAAGACTGGTGTGGGAAAAATGGGTTTTGCTTCCTGGGACACTGGCACCAGTACTGGGGCAGGAGGGAGCTGTTCCGTTGGGACGGGCTTCACTTGGCCAGTGCTGGGACTAGAGTCCTGGCGGATCATATAACTAGGGCTGTAGAGAGGGCTTTAAACTAACTAGTGGGGGGGAGGTTCCTAGAGAGCAAATAATAAAAATGACAACAGAGAAGGTAATAGACTTAGGTAGCAGTGGGGAAATTAAAAACCAGAGCGTGTCAGGAAGGGGCAGAAGGTATGGAGTAAAAGGTAAAGTAATAAAAAGGGCAAAAGCAGGAACTAAGTGTCACAAAACATATTTGAAAGTTCTCTATCTGAATGCACGTAGCATTCGTAACAAAATAGATGAGTTAATGGCACAAATAACTACATATGGGTATGATCTTGTGGCCATTACAGAAACATGGCTGCAGGGTGACAATGCCTGGGAATTAAACATACCAGGTTATTTAACGACCAGGAAGGACAGGCAGGAAGGAAGGGGAGGTGGGGTGGCTATGTTAATAAAGGAAGGAATCACTAATACAGAGAAATGATATTGGGTCAAAGATCAGGATAATGAAACAGTTTGGGTGGAGGTAAGGAATAATAAGGGGAAAAAAACACTAGTGGGCGTAGTCTATAGGCCTCCGAACAGTGGCAACTCTGTTGGACGGAGTATCAATCAGGAAATAGTTGAGGCTTGTAATAAGGGAACATCAAAAATTATGGGGGATTTCAACTATCATATTAATTGGACAAATCAAATTGGGCAGAGCAGCCTTGAGGATGAGTTCATTGAATGTATTAGGGATGGGTTACTTGAGCAGTATGTAACTGAACCGACCAGGGGGCAAGCAACCTTAGATCTGGTCCTGTGTAACGAGACGGGATTAATTAAAAATGTCCTAGTAAAGGATCCCCTTGGAATGAGTGACCATAACATGGTTGAATTCCATATTCAATTAGAGGGTGAGAAGGTTGGATCTCAAACAAGCATGCTAAGCTTGAATAAAGGAGACTATGAAGGTATGAGAGCGGAATTGAGTAGAGTGGATTGGGAAAATAGATTAAAGGGTAAGACGATACGTGATCAGTGGTGTACATTCAAGGAGTTATTTTACAACTTCCAAAAAAATATATTCCACTGAGAAGAAAAGGGTGTAAAAGAAAAGACAGCCATCCGTGGCTAAGTAAAGAAATTAAGGATAGTATTCGATTAAAAATAAGGGCATATAAGGTAGCCAAATCTACTGGGAGGATAGAGGATTGGGAAAACTTTAAAAGACAGCAAAAAATAACAAAAAGATTGATTAAGAAAGGGAAGATAGATTATGAAAGTAAATTAGCAAAAAGTATAAAAACAGATAGTAAGAGTTTTTATAGTTATATAAAAAGAAAAAGGGCGGCTAAAGTAAATGTTGGTCCCTTAGAGGATGAGACCGGGAAATTAATGGTGGGAAATATGGAGATGGCAAAAACACTGAATGAATATTTTACATCAGTCTTTACAGTAGAAGACACTAAGAATATCCCAACACTGGACAAACAGGGGGCTAAAGGGGGGGAGGAGCTAAACACGATCAAAATCACTAAGGAAGTGGTACTCGGTAAAATAATGGGACTCAAGGCGGTTAAATCACCTGGACCTGATGGCTTACATCCTAGGGTCTTGAGGGAAGTGGCGGTAGGGATTGTGGATGCATTGGTAATAATTTTCCAAAACTCCCTGGACTCGGCAAAGGTCCCGGCAGACTGGAAAACTGCTAATGTAACACCCTTATTTAAAAAGGGCAGTAGACAGAAGGCTGGAAACTATAGGCCGGTTAGCCTAACATCTGTGATAGGTAAAATTTTGGAGTCCATTATTAAGGAGACAGTAACAGGACATTTGGATAATCATAATTTAATAGGACAAAGTCAGCATGGTTTTATGAAGGGGAAGGCATGTTTGACAAATTTGCTGGAGTTCTTTGAGGAAGTAACGTATAGGGTGGATAAAGGGGAACCAGTGGACATAGTGTATTTAGGCTTCCAAAAGGCATTTGACAAGGTGCCACACAAAAGATTATTGCTTAAGATAAAAAATCACGGGATTGGGGGTAATATTCTGGCATGGATAGAGGATTGGCTATCTAACAGAAGGCAGAGAGTTGGGATAAATGGTTCATTCTCAGACTGGCAATCAGTAACTAGTGGTGTTCTGCAGGGGTCAATGCTGGGTCCCCAACTCGTTACAATCTATATTAACGATTTGGAGGAGGGGACCGAGTGTAACATATCAAAGTTTGCAGATGATACTAAGATGGGAGGGAAAGTAGTGAGTGAGGAGGACATAAAAAACCTGCAAGGGGACATAGACAGGCTAAGTAAGTGGGCAGAGATTTGGCAGATGGAATACAATACTGGAAAGTGTGAGGTTATGCACTTTGGCAGGAAAAATCGTAGAGCAAGTTATTATCTTAATGGCAAGAAACTGGAAAGTACTGAAGTACAAAGGGATCTGGGGGTCCTGGTGCACGAAACTCAAAAGGTTAGTATGCAGGTGCAGCAAGTGATTAAGAAGGCCAATGGAATGTTGGCTTTCATTGCTAGGGGGATAGAATATAAAAATAGGGAGGTATTGCTTCAGTTGTACAAGGTATTGGTGAGGCCGCACCTGGAATACTGCGTACAGTTTTGGTGTCCATACTTAAGAAAGGACATACTTGCTCTCGAGTCAGTACAAAGAAGGTTCACTCGGTTAATCCCGGGGATGAGGGGATGGACATATGAGGAGAGGTTGAGTAGATTGGAACTCTACTCATTGGAGTTCAGAAGAATGAGAGGCGATCTTATTGAAACATATAAGATTGTGAAGGGGTCGGATCGGGTGGATGCGGGGAAGATGTTCCCGATGATGGGTGAAACTAGAACTAGGGGCCATAGTCTTAGAATAAGCGGCTGCTCTTTCAAAACTGAGATGAGGAGGAACTACTTCACTCAGAGGGTGGTAGGTCCATGGAATATGCTGCCCCAAAAAGCTGTCGAAGCTACATCATTACATAAATTTAAAACAGAAATAGACAGTTTCCTAGAAGTAAAGGGAATTAAGGGTTACGGGGAGCGGGCAGGAATTTGGACATGAGTCTAGGTTCGGATCGGTCATGGCCCTGTGGGTAGCAGAGCGGGCCCAGGGGCCGTGTAGCCTGATCCTGCTCCTATTTCGTGTGTCTAATTCTGTTAGATTCAGGAGATAGTTCTGTGATAGTGGATTGGCGGTTAGGATCAGATCAGCCATGATCTTATTGAATGGCGGAGCAGACTCGAGGGGCCGATTGGCCTACTCCTGCTCCTATTTCTTATGTTCTTATGTTCTTATAACATTTCCTCCCCTCTTAAATGGAAGGTCCACGTTATTCCTCAACAGGTAAGTTACTTTCAATGCACTCAACGAACCTAGGGTAGAGGTAGACTGCCTCAAACCCTGACTTTACCCTGGGGTTTATTCTGCCCCAGTCTTGTGGGTAAGTTGCTAAGCCTACAGATCCAAGCGTCTTGGAGGCTGCCGCTCTCTGACAGGATACCGGCAGTCATCGCTGGCTTCCACAGCAGTAGGCATTGACACAGGCCTGGATGGAGAAGGTGCCTGTGTCAGTTGAAAGTCAGGAGTTTGCACAGGTGGAACAGTCTCTTTGACTTCCTGTGTTGGAGAAGAGCACTGTGGCAAAGGATGCTGGTTTGCGGTATCATCCGGAAACAGTTCAGGCCAACCAGCCGTTGGAGCCTCTGTGGCTGTCTCTGCTCCTAGCAACAGTTGATCTGTGTGTCTTCTCCAGACGACGTCCTCAGCAGTCTCAACCGTGTAAGACACAGGGCCCGTCTGCGCGATCACCGTAGCAGGAACCCATTTCGGTCCAGTGTTGTAGTTTCGAGCTAGGACGTGCTCTCCCGGATGAAACCGTCTCTCCTTGGCTCTTTTCTCTCTCTTTTCAACTTGAGCTTGTTGTTGACGATGGACAACCTGTTCTGCCCTTAGAGGTTTGAGTAAGTCAAAACTTGTCCGCAACTGCCTCTTCATCATGAGCGAAGCGGGGTAAGTTTTGGTTGTGGCATGCGGCTCGTTCCTGTAGGACAACAGGAAGCTGTTCAGACGTTGGTGGATTGAGCCCTGACCTTGCGATGCCTTCAAGGCGTGCTTCAAAGTTTGCACAAACCTTTCTGCCTGGCCGTTAGTAGAGGGATGATAGGGCGCAGACCTGATGTGTTGGACACCATCCACATGCAGGAAGGTGGCAAACTCCTGTGATACAAATTGTGGACCGTTGTCACTTACGATTTGTTCTGGTGAGCCATAACGGCTGAACATCTCACCAAGTTTCTCAATTGTTTTCTCTGCCGTGGTAGACCTCATCACAGCGACCTCCGGCCACTTGCTACGAGCATCCACAACCACAATAAACATCTTCTCTTCGAAAGGACCGGCGAAGTCCACATGTACTCACTGCCACACTTCTGCAGGCCAATCCCAGGGGTGTAGGGTTGCCAGCTGTGGAACATGTTTTAGCTTTCTCCTCAATATTCCCATCGAGACCTGGCCACCAGAAGTAGCTTCTTGCCATTTCCTTCATCCGAACCATCCCACTGTGGCCTGCATGAAGTTGTTGCAGTATAGGTTCCCTCAGAGGTGGTGGAATGATGACACGGCATCCCCAAAGAAGACAACCTGCCTGGACGGAGAGCTCATTTCTTTTTGAAACGTAACGTTTCAAACTAGGAGAATCTCCTATAGCTCTCCCTCGAATGACATCGTCCATTACCTCAGACTGGACTGGATCGTTGCGGGTGTACCTTCGCACCTGAACTGCAGTGACAGGTGCTCCCTCCACTTGTCTAGAGTAGAAGATGTCTATCTGGTGAGGCTCTGGGGGAGTTACAGGCAAGGGTAGCCTCGAGAGACCGTCTGCGTTGCCGTGCAAGTCTGATTTGCGATATTTGATGTCGTATGTGTGTCCTGACAACAGTAAAGCCCACCTTTGCAGCCTGCTTGCAGCGAGAGACGGAATTCCGGTGTGGGGCCCGAAGATTGAAGTCAATGGACGGTGGTCCGTCAGGAGTGTGAACCTTCTCCCAAACAGGTACTGATGAAATTTTCGAATTCCAAAAACGATTCCCAAGGCCTCGCGCTCGATCTGCGCATAGTTACTCTCGGCCTTGTTCAAGGTGCGTGATGCGAAGGCAATAGGTTTCTCTTCACCCGAAGGCATGATGTGGGATATGACTGCCCCCACGCCATATGGTGATGCATCACATGCTAGCTGCACGGTTAGCTTTGGGTCGAAGTGTGTCAGGACCTCCGATTTCAGCAATGCTTTCTTCGCTTGGGCGAAAGCTTCGTTGCACAGTTCAGTCCATTTCCATATTTTGCCTTGACATAGCAACTGATGTAACAGCTTCAGCAATGTTGCTAAGTCTGGAATAAACTTCCCATAGTAGTTAAGTAGCCCCAGAAATGAACGTAACTGGCTCACATTCTGGGGTGCTGGGGCCTCCACGATCGCCTTGACCTTTGACGGTGCCTTATGCAGGCCAGTAGCGTCAATCACATGCCCCAGGTACTCAACTGAAGACTGAAAGAATTCACATTTGTCTTTACGAACTCTGAATCCGTAGTCTTTCAGTCGTTGTAGTGTCGCATCCAAGTTCAGAAGATGACCCTCCTCATTTGTCCCAGTGACAAGGATGTCGTCCAGGTAGCACTGGACTCCTGGCAGTCCACTCAAAATCTGATCCATTGCCCTTTGGAATAGAGCAGGGTCCGACGTAATTCCAAACGGAAGGCGGCAGTGCCTGTATAGCCCCTTGTGTGTCACAATTGTCAGCAGCTCCTTTGATTTGTCATCGACATGCATTTGTAGATAAGCCTGGCATAAGTCTATTTTGCTGAACTTTTGCCCTCCGGCCAGGCCCGTAAAAAGATCATCAATGAGGGGAAGAGGGTACTGTTCCGCAGACAGCACCGGGTTAATAGTCACTTTAAAATCCCCGCAGATTCAAACAGATCCATCCTTTTTCAGGACAGGAACAATGGGTGTGGCCCATTTGCTCACGCTCACAGGCTCCAGGACTCCATTCTCGACTAAGGCCTCCAAGTTAGCCTCAACTTTTGGCCTAATTGCATAGGGTACAGGTCGGGCTTTGTGAAACTTCGGCTTGCTGTCAGGTTTAATGTCCAGTCTCACGCTAATCTTTTTCATGCTCCCAAGTTCCCCATTGAAGAGTTCTGAATGTTTGTTTAACACTGCAGTCAGACCAGACTCCCCTTTTGACATCATGCGGACTGCAGGCCAGTCCAGCGTGATTTTCTCTAGCCACGCACGTCCCAGTAGCGATGGGTAATTCCCCTTTACCACATATAGTGGCAGTTTTGCAGTCTGTCCGTTCAATTTAACTGTCACCTCAATGACGCCTCTCATGGCCACAGGTTCGCCGGTATACGTCTTTAGCACAATGTTTGTTGGCTGAAGGGTAAGATGCTTTAGCATTTTGTTGTAGACAGTGTCTGAAACAAGGGACACAGCCGCGCCTGTGTCCACCTCCATCCGCACTGATTGTCCCTCCACCAGTGGTGACACCCAGTAGCCATTTAAAGCACCTGCAACCGTCCATATGTGCACCTCTTCCTCCTCAGAGGTATCGCTCCCCTCTGTTTTGCTTGTTCCATCATACTGCACTGAATGAACACTCTTTTTCCTCTCTTGTCCAAATACAGACATTTTGCTTCCATGCTTCCCAGCTCTGTCTGTTCTTTTTTTACCTCTACAGGCGCGTTCAATGTGACCCTTTTTGCCACAATTTCGGCATTCCAGCTCCATACACCAGCAGTCATTAGCGTGATGGCCCGTTTTCCCACAACGGTAACATGTGCCGTTCCGCGCACCTTTAGGCTCAGACGACACCTTGTGAACTCTCCCTGTTGAACTCAACTGGTGAGCCTCCTTTTCCGCCATCTCCATGGAGACACTAACTTCAATGGCCTTTTCAAGAGTAAGGTTGTCCTTAGTAAGAAGGCGCTTCTGTGTGGCTGCATTTTGCAGACCACACACAAGTCTGTCTCTAACGGTGTCATTCAGCACCTCCTTGAACTGGCAGTGTTCCGACAACCTTTTTAAAGCAGCAATAAACATCGTCACTGATTCCCCTTCCTCTTGATTCTGTTTATGAAATCTAAATCTCTCAGCAATAACCAGAGGTTTTGGTGAAAAATGTGCTCCCTAGTTGCTTATATGTTTTAGTTCCTGGCTTATCTGGTTGCACGAGGCTGTGAAGTAAATTGAATGTCTTCGGCCCGATTACACTCAAAAAGGTAGGCATGACCTTTTCATTTGCCACCGCATTCGCCAATAAAAAATAGTCAAAACGTTCTGTATAAGCGTTCCATTGCTCCACATTTTCATCAAAATCACCGATGTTTCCTAATATAGTAGCCATCTCACGTTTCAAATTAAATTTTCTGTTTACTCACTGCACCCGTAACGTACGCAGATTCGTCCGCTCCTCGTTGCCACTTGTTGTGTCAGTACCTTTCTACCTAGACACAATTTAGGACTCAGAACTCAGAGATTCAAACATGAAGTGCTTTATTGGAAGGAAAGGAAGTTCTGGCAAGTTCCGAACAAAGAGAGCTAAACTTAACAGAGAACACCCAACCATTTATCTCCTGTGACAGGGCCACCACAGGTGGGAGGAGAACACACAATAGAACACACAATACATAACAGTCGCCACTGTTGAATCCGTGATTCTTAGAGTATGATGTTTTCCAATAACTACACGGAGGCTGTAACTTAACAATCAACAGGTGTTTACTGGAGTAGGGTAGTCTCAAGACTGACAGTACAGAGGCATGCTCAAGGCTTATATGCAGGTGTGGTCACTGCCGGTACTACAGTATACATGAGCTGTAAAAGTAGTTCTCTCTTAAAGGTACATACATTGCAGAATTCACTTGTGCATTCTCCTCCCTTCACCTCACCTCAAAGCGGTGTTTTTTTTTAATTCCGAGATTTAGGCATTTCTGGATTCGGGAGATAAGTCAAGGACCTGGGGCTAAAAATTCGGTATCACCGCGCCAGGTCTTTAGTGCCCGAAATTTTGCGCTCGCCCGGATTCCCGTAGCGCCCGCCTGAAATTCAGTTGCGCCGCCCCAAGACGGAGGCGGGCGCTATTGCAGGGTTTGGCCGCCTCGTTTGGGGTGATGAAAGTCAGTTTCAGGCGTCCAGCTGCCGCTGCGGCACCCGATGCGGTGCGGCAGGCTGGGGTACTGCAGGCCTCCTCCTTCTCTTAAGGAGGAGCTGCCTGCAGCCGTGAGGTCGCCGCTGGATTCCCCCGGCAAATGAGCCCGGCACCACGGAGAAGTGCCGGGCTCGCGGGAGTCAGACACCAATGCCGCGGGGGGGTGGTGCAGGAGTCCGGGGAGGGAGATGCGGCCAGGCGGCCGCCGGGAAAGCGGCCGGCTGCCCCTCCACCTTTATGCGCCGGCCTCTCGGAGCTGCAAGGCACCATTTTTCAAACGCTGTTTGCGGCCGCTACGGGCTAGGCGGCCGCAACTGAATTTGGCCATCGGCACGGAATAGCATTGGAACCGGGGCGCTGCGCACACCGATGACGTCATTGGTGCCGGCGCAGCGCTACCGGCTAACGCCGATGTTAGGGACCAACTGAATTTCGGGCGCTAAAAAACTTCCGGCGCAAACCACTCTATAGCCAATAAGTGGGTGCAAACGTGACTGAATTTCTAGGCCCTGATCTCTACAAAATAGTAAACTTGTAAGGAAAGTAAAAGCAGATTGTTAAAGCTTCTAGAAGTATGTAAAAAGAAAATGATTAGTGAAGGCAAATGTAGGTTCCTTACAGTCAGAAATGGGAGAATTTATAATGGGGAACAAGGAAATGGCATGAGCAATTAATCAAATACCTTGGTTCTGTCTTTCCCTGAAATGTTAGGGAACCAAGGGTCTAGTGAGAAGGAGGAATTAAAGGAAATTAATATTAGTAAAAGAATAGTGCTGGAGAAATTAATGGGACTGAAAGCTGATAAATCCCCAGGACCTGATAATCTGTATCCCAGAGTACTAAAAGAGGTAACCATGGAAATAGTGGATGCATTGGTTGTCATCATCCAAAATTCTATAGATTATGGAACAGTTCCTGCAGATTGGAAGGTGGCAAATGTAACCCCACTATTTAAAAAAGGAGGGAGAGAGAAAACAGGGAACTACAGACCGGTTCGCCTAACATCAGTAGTAGGGAAAATGCTAGAGTCTATTATAAAGGATGTGATAACAGGGCACTTATAAAATATCAACGGGATTAGACAAAATCAACATGGATTTATGAAAGGGAAATCGTGTTTGACAAACCTATTGGAGTTTTTTGAGGATGTAACTGGTAGAATAGATAAGGGAGAACCAGTGGGTATGGTGTATTTTAATTTTCAGATGGCCTTTGATAAAGCCCCACATAAGAGGTTAGTGTGCAAAATTAAAGCACATGGGACTGGGGTAATATACTGGCATGGATTGAAAATTGGTTAACAGACAGGAAACAGAGAGTAGGAATAAATGGGTCTTTTTTGGGATGGCAGGCGGTGATGAGTGGGGTACCGCAGGGATCAGTGCTTGGGCCCCAGCTATTCACAATATATATCAATGATTTGGATGAGGGAACCAAATGTAATTTCCAAGTTTGCTGACGACACAAAACTAGGTGGGATTATGAGTTGTGAGGAGGATGCAAAGAGGCTTCAAGGTGATTTAAACAAGTTTAGTGGCAGATGCAGTATAATGTGGATAAATATGAAGTTATCCACTTCGGTAGGAAAAACGGAAAGGCAGAGTATTATTTAAATGGTGATAGATTGGGAAATGTTGATGTACAAAGTGACCTGGGTGTCCTTGTACACCAGTCACTGAAAGCAAACATGCAGGTGCAGCAAGCAGTTAGGAAGGCAAATGGTATGTTGGCCTTCATTGCAAGAGGATTTGCGTACAGGAGCAAGGATGTCTTACTACAGTTATACAGGGCCTTGGTGAAACCACACCTGGAGTACAGTGTGCAGTTTTGTTCTCCTAGCCTAAGAAAGGATATACTTGCCATAGAGGGAGTGCAGCAAAGGCTCACCAGACTGATTCCTGGGATGGCAGGACTGTCGTATGAGGAGAGATTGGGTCGACTAGGCCTGTATTCACTAGAGTTTAGAAGAATGAGAGGGGATCTCATTGAAACGTATAAAATTCTGACAGGGCTAGACAGACTGGATGCAGGAAGGATGTTTCCCCTGGCTGGGGGGGTCTAGAACGAGGGATCACTGTCTCAGGATACGGGGTAGGACATTTAGGAGCAAGATGAGGAGAAATTTCTTCACTCAGAGGGTGGTGAACCTGTGGAATTCTCTACCACAGAATGCTGTGGCGGCCAAGTCACTGAATATATTTAAGAAGGAGATAGATAGATTTCTAGACACAAAAGGCATCAAGGGGTATGGGGAGGGAGCAGGAATATGGTATTGAGATAGAGGATCAGCCATGATCATATTGAATGGCGGAGCAGGCTCGAAGGGCCGAATGGCCTACTCCTTCTCCTATTTTTCTATGTTTCTATAGATTCAGGCAGTTCTCACAGGCTAGGCGTGACCTTGAATTATTGCAGACAGACAACAAAAGACAGGAAGCTAAAAAGTGGATTATATGGATACTGGAGTTGTGTCGGACTGCCTGGGGTTACATGTAGTAGTCCATGTAATAGTTGGTAGAAACAGTAGGTGGGTCATCATTGTATCCAGCTGAAGCTACAATAATAACAGCAACAACTTGTATTTATATAGCGCCTTTAACCTAGTACAACATCCCAAGGCACATACGTATAACAAAAGCATCTTTCTGGGTGCAGTATTTGTGCGCGATTTGGGCCTTGCTGGGGTTCGTTAAGTTTTGGGTAAACCTGTATCATGTTCGTTAATATAAATAACAACACTTATTAACATGTTAAGTGTTGAAACGACATGAAGGGTTCTTTATACAATAAATGCCATAACAAATTTTAATGGTAGCTGTTGTTAACACAATTCATTTTGTTTGCGGCCCTCAACAGCCCACCAAAACTTCTTAAGTGGCCCTCCAGCCCAAATAATTGCCCACCCCTGCTCTAGGTGGTCTGAATCAGTGACATTTTGAAGCAGATGATTGAGAAGCAGTCTTGCAAGTATTTTCTAACATATCAAAAGGAGCAAAGTTCCACTATAGTTACAGCAGTTGGTCTTCTCTCCTTTCTGCTCACAGAAGGTACTAATTGTTTCATCATTCAGGTCTTGTTGAATGGTAGCATCTTTCTAGATGTGTAGCTGATCAGTGAGAGCCCTACAGCTACACTTATACATGTCTGCAGGGATCCTATCTGGTCCTTGAGTTTTGTCTATCTACATTGCCTTAATGGCTTCACTAGTTGGAAAATGTGGGGCTTTCATCCATGTTATTGTGCAGTGGCCTCTGTGTGATTGTATTGAGGGCTTCATCCATAATGATGTTCAATCTGTTCAGTAGTTTCTGAAAGTGCATGCACTATCTCTGCATGACCTCAGTTTTGCCTGTGATGAGGGTGGCTTCAACTATACTCTGCAACGGTGATTCATTGGTATGCTTCGGGATTGAAACCTCCTTTAGTGCTTTATAGGATCATAGAAATATACCATCTCAGCTCAGGTTGGTCGTAGAGTTCAAAAACCAGAAAACACAACTTGCTAGCTATTTTCCTCAATTGATTTTCTCACCAAATTATTGTCCAAATCCCTCTTAACATTATTGACATTATCAGCCTCGATCACCTCCCTGGACAAGCCATTCCAAACATTCACCATCCTCTGTGCAAAGTAGTTAAATTTGACTTGTCATTTCACCTTTCCCCCTTTTGAAGCTCATCCTATGCCCTATTGTTATTCTTGAGACCACGGTAAACAGTTTCTTGACGCTTCTTTATTCATTACATTCTCTGTGCTCTAGTAATGTACTTTGAACCTCTGACCCCTTCTCCATCTTGTTCCACCTGCTACCTACAAATGCACCTTCCCTCACAGAGAGCAAGTCTCCGTAACTCACCACACTTGACCTTTCCTGATTTTTTGCCCCTTAAATAACCCGATGTGTCAAACTGTTGTAACAAAAGATTGCCCAGCTTTCACTGCAATGTAGGGAAATGGTGTTAGGGAAATTGACGGGATTGAAGGCCGATAAATCCCCAGGCCTTGATAATCGACATCCTAGGGTACTTAAGGAAGTGGCCCTAGAAATAGTAGATGCATTGCTGGTCATCTTCCAAAGTTCTATAGACTCTGGAACAGTTCCCATGGATTGGAGGATAGCTTATGTAACCCCACTATTTAAAAAAGGTGGTAGAGAGAAAATGAGGAATTATAGACTGGTAAGTCTGACATCGGTAGTGGGGAAAATGCTAGAGTCCATTATAAAAGATGTAATAGCAGAGCACTTGGAAAACAGTGACAGGATCGGACAAAGCCAACATGGATTTACAAAAGGAAAATCATGCTTGACTAATCTACTGGAATTTTTTGAGGATGTAACTGGTAGAATAGATAAGGGAGAACCAGTGGATGTGGTGTAATTGGACTTTCAGAAGGCTATCGATAAGGTCCCGCATAAGAGATTAGCATGCAAAGTTAAAGCACACGGCATTGGGGGTAAGGTACTATCTTGGATAGAGAACTGGTTGGCAGACAGGAAGCAAAGAGTTGGAATAAACGGCTCTTTTTCCGAGTGGCAGGCAGTGACTAGTGGGGTACCGCAGGGATCAGTGCTAGGACCCCAGCTATTCACAATATATATAAATGATCTAGACGAGGAAACTAGATATAATATCTCCAAGATTGCAGATGACACAAAGCTGGGTGTGCGTGTGTGCTGTGAGGAGGATGCAGAGAAACTCCAGTATAATTTGGACAGGTTGGGGGATTGGGCAGATGCATGGCAAATGCAGTATAATGTGGATAAATGTGAGGTTATCCACTTCGGTGGCAAAAACAGGAAGACAGATTATTATCTGAATGGCAATAGATTGGGAAAAGGGGAAGTGCAACGAGACCTGGGTGTCCTTGTGCACCAGTCGCTGAAGATAAGCATGCAGGTGCAGCAGGCGGTTAAGAAGGCAAATGGTATGTTGGCCTTCATAGCGAGAGGACTCAAATATAGGAGCAAGGATGTCTTGCTGCAGTTGTACAGAGCCTTGGTGAGACCACACCTTGAGTATTGTGTGCAGTTTTGGTCACCTTATCTGAGGAAGGGTGTTCTTGCCATGGAGGGAGTGCAGCGAAGATTCACCAGACTGATACCTGGGATGGCAGAAATGACGTATGAGGAGAGATTAGGTCAATTAGGCTTATATTCGCTAGAGTTTAGAAGAATGAGAGGGGATCTCATTGAAACTTATAAAATTCTAACAGGACTAGACAGACTAGATGCAGGAAGGATGTTCCCGATGGCGGGGGAGTCTAGAACCAGGGGTCACAGTCTAAGGATAAGGGGTAAGCCATTTAGGACTGAGATGAGGAGGAAAATTGCCCAAGTATGTCCTGTCTACAAAAAGCAGGACAAATCCGACCCGGCCAATTACTGTCCCATCAGTCTACTCTCAATCATCAGCAAAGTGATGGAAGGTGTCATCGACAGTGCTATCAAGCGGCACTTACTCAGCAATAACCTGCTAACTGATGCCTAGTTTGGGTTCCGCCAGGGCCACTCAGCCCCTGACCTCATTACAGCCTTGGTCCAATCATGGACAAAAGAGCTGAACTCAAGAGGTGAGGTGAGAGTGACTGCCCTTGACATCAAGGCAGCATTTGATCGAGTGTGGCATCAAGGAGCCCTAGCAAAACTGAAGTCATGGGAATCAAGGGAAAAACTCTCCATTGGTTGGAATCATACCTAGCACAAAGGAAGTTGGCTGTGGTTGTCATTCATCTCAATCACATGACATCACTGCAGGAGTTCCTCAGGGCAGTGTCCTAGGCCCAACCATCTTCAGCTGTTTCATCAATGACCTTCCCTCCATCATAAGGTCAGAAGTGGGGATGTTCACTGATGATTGCACACTGTTCAGCACCATTCGAGACTCGTCAGATACTGACGCAGTCCGTGTCCATATGCAGCATGACCTGGACAACATTCAGACTTGGGCTGACAAGTGACAAGTAACATTCGCACCACACAAGTGCCAGGCAATGACCATCTCCAACAAGCGAGACTCTAACCATCTCCCCTTGACATTCAATGGCATTACCATCGCTGAATCCCCCACTATCAACATCCTGGGGGTTACCATTGATCAGAAACTGAACTGGACCAGCCATATAAATACTGTGGCTACAAGAGCAGGCCAGAGGCTGGGAATTCTGCGGCGAGTGTCTCACCTCCTGACTCCCCAAAGCCTTTCCACCATCTACAAGGCAGAAGTCAGGAGTGTGATGGAATACTCTCCACTTGCCTGGATGAGTGCAGCTCCAACAACACTCAAGAAGCTCGACACCATTCAGGATAAAGCAGCCCGCTCGATTGGCACTCCATCCACCACCTTCAACATTCACTCCCTCCACCACCGGCGCACTGTGGCTGCAGTGTGTACCATCTACAAGATGCACTGCAGCAACTCGCCAAAGCTCCTTCAACAGCACCTTCCAATCCCGCGACCTCTACCACTTAGAAGGACAAGGGCAGCAGATGCATGGGAACATCACCACCTACAAGTTCCCCTCCAAGCCACACACCATCCTGACTTGGACCTGTATCGCCGTTCCTTCACTGTCGCTGGGCCAAAATCCTGGAACTCCCTTCCTAACAGCATTGTGGGTGTACCTGCACCATATGGACTGCAGCGGTTCAAGAAGGCGGCTCACCACCATCTTCTCAAGGGCAATTAGGGATGGGCACTAAATGCAGGCCTAGCCAGCGACGCCTACATCCCATCAATGAATAAAAAAAATTAAAAAGTTCTTCACCCAGAGGGTGGTGAACCTATGGAATTCTCGACCACACAAGGCAGTTGAGGCCAATTCATTAAATATATTCAAGAAGGAATTAGATATATTTCTTAAGGCTAAAGGGATCAAGGGATATGGCGAGAAAGCAGGGACAGGGTACTGAATTTGGATGATCAGCCAGGATCTCATTAAATGGCGGAACAGGCTCGAGGGGCCGAATGTCCTACTCCTGCTCCTATCTTCTATGTTTCTATGTAATACTCAAGGTCTTCTCTTCTCTCTCACAGGAGAAAGGCACCCATAATCACCAGGTATCTCAGGCCAAGGATTGTGGTTTCCCCGCCACAATAAACTGATTCCTTATGAAGCTGTGGAGATCCTGGGGAACCATGTAGCCAAACCTATTGGGATGGAGATGTAGGAAGGCCATATGAAGCTCACCTGTATAATGGTTTGGGAGTACAAACACGCTAGCACGAAACATCATCAGGCACTGTGAATGCTACAGAGGAACTCTTGTATTATAACCTGACTTCATGCTCTTTTCCTCTTAGAAAATCCAAAGCAAGATGCTGCTGAGGAAAAAGCGGAAGGAATATGTGAAATGGACTTCCACTTATGCCCCACCAACCACCTCCTCATTTAATCCTCTCTCGCTCATGAGCCCAGAGAAATCCATTCAGGTGGGGGGCACAGGTATAATTAGTTCTGATGAGGATTTTTCTCTGTGTGAGACACAGTACACATGGAGGACAATGTTCCCTCTAATTTTTTTGTACTGAGTGGGCCACGAGCTCCTTTGAGCGTGACCTTTTCGTCCGTGGGCAACTTTTACTACAACAACAACTTTTACAGCAACGGCAGCATCAGCAACCACTTCAAAGCAAAGAAAGAAAGACTTGCATTTATATAGTGGCTTTCACGACCACCGGACGTCTCAACGCGCTTTACAGCCAATGAAGTACTTTTTGAAGTGGAGTCACTGTTGTAATGTGGGAAATGCAGCAACCAATTTGTGCACAGCAAGGTCCCACAAACAGCAATGTGATAGTGACCAAATAATCTGGGTTTTTTGTTATGTTGGTTGAGGGGTAAATATTGGCCAGGACACCAGGGATAACTCCCCTGCTCTTCTTCAAAATAGTGCCATGGGATCTCTAACGTCCACCTGAGAGAGCAGACGGGGCCTTGGTTTAATGTCTCATCTGAAAGATGGCACCTCCGACAGTGCAGCACTCCCTCAGCACTGCACTGAAGTGTCAGCCTAGCTTTATTTATGTGCCCAAGTTCCTGGAATGGGACTTGAACCCACAACGTTCTAACTCAGAGGCGAGTGTGCTACCAACTGAGCCACAGCTGACACTATATATACAGTAATGCCATATTGCCACTCCACCATCTCAAATCATGAGACAATCATAAGGACATAAGAAATAAGAGTAGGATTAGGCCATACGGCACCTCGAGCCTGCTCCGCCATTCAATAAGATCATGGCTGATCATCGACCTCAACTCAACACCCTTGATTCCCCTGGAGTCCGAAAATCTATCTATCTCAGCCTTGAATATACTCAAAGACTCAGCGTGCATAGCCCTCTGGGGCAGAGAATTCTAAAGATTCCCAGGAAGCAAAACCCATTTCTCCCACACCAGTCTTTGAGCCACGCATTTAACTCTCTAATTTTATTTACACTAGCCAAATTTGCACGTGGCTCAGTTAGTAATCCAGAGATTATTACCCTTGTGGTTCTGCTTTTTAATTTGGCCCCTAGCTGCTCAAACTCCCTCAGCAGAACCTCCTTCCTTGTCCTATCTATGTCATTGGTACCAACATGGACCACGACAACTGGATCCTCCCCCTCCCACTCCAAGTTTCTCTCCAGTCCAGAGGAGATGTCCTTAACCCTGGCACCGGGCAGGCAACACAGCCTTCGGGACTCTCACTCTCGGCTGCAAAGAACTCTATCTATCCCCCTAACGATACTATCCCCTACCACTACAACATTTCTTTTAACTCCCCCCAATTGAATGGCCCCCCGCTCCACGGTGCTGTGGCCAGGTTGCTCATCCTCCCCGCAGTCCCTGTTCCCATCCTCACAGGGAGTAAGAGCCTCAAACCTGTTGGACAAGAGCAAGGGCTGCGGCTCCTCCAACACTACCTCCTGGATCCCCATACCTGCCTCACTTCTAGTCACACCATCCTGACCCTGGCCACGGACTACATCTGAATTAATTAATCTAATTGGTGTGACTACCTCCTGATACACAGAGTCCAGGTAACTCTCCCCCTCCCTGATGTGTCTCGGTGTTTGAAGCTCGGACTCCAGCTCTTCAACACGGAGCCAGAATTCCTCGAGCCACCAACACTTACTGCAAATGTGTTCACCGTGAGCATCAATGGTGTCCACCAGCTCCCACATATTGCAGCAGCAACACATCACCTGATCTCCCATTCTATGTAATTAGTTAAATTTATTAATATTATTTTTAAATACCCTCTGCCCCGATTCTAGATGATGAATATCGCACCTTAGAAACTATAAACCACAGAGTTTAAGCTTAAAAAGAGAGAAATACTTACCAACCAATCACTTACCCGCTTTCTGGTGACGTCACACTTGGATTACTTTTTACCTCTCTCCTTCCCTCTGACTTCGGAGACTGGAAATTGGTAGGCCTTACTTGGGTCTCTGAATCCTTTTTAAGCTTCCCGCTCGCGCCTCCCGCCAACACCTGTGGTCTGAAGCCTTACCTGGGTCTCTGAATCCTTTTTAAGCTTCCCGCTCGCGCCTCTTGCCGACACCCGCGGTCTGAGGCCTTACCTGGGTCTCTGAATACTTTTTAAGCTTCCCGCTCGCGCCTCCTGCCGACACCCGCGGTCTGAAGCCTTACCTGGGTCTCTGAATCCTTTTTAAGCTTCCCGCTCGCGCCTCCCGCCGACACCCGCGGTCTGTGCTTCTTGCATGAGGACACCCAAATCTCTCTGAACAGCAACATTTGAAAGTTTCTCACCATTTAAAAAATAGTCTGTTTTTCTATTCTTCCTACCATAGTAAATAACCTCACATTTCCCTGCATTATATTCCATTTGCCACCTTACTGCCCACTCACTTAGTCTATCTATATCCCTTTGCAGACTCTTTGGGCTGGATTTTCATTGAGGAGGCGGGTAGGAGGCGGGAATACAACTTTTGGGGTTGTAGTCCCACCTCCATCGAGTTCTAGCCAACCTACTACATTTAGACTTGATTGACCTTGTTGAGCCCGCCCAGCGGGCTCAGCAGGCCAATTAAGGGCCACCCAGCGACAGGTGATGTCACAGATTGAAATTTCATCTGTCAAGGCCTTTTGACAGATGAAATATCAACGTTTCACAGCTGTTTGAAGCTGTCAAACACTGACAATCTGTACTCCAGGTTAATTCCTTCCTCTCAGGATGATTTAGAGATCTCCCCGGAACAGAAAGCAGAGGCTGCAGATTCTGACAGCTGGCTGCCATTCTGCTTTCTGTGCCGGTGAGATGAGGGACTCCCAAGACCTGAAGGAAGGAAGGCTGTAAAGGTAAGTAAAGGTTAGTAGAACTTCTTTAAACACTTTACACAGACCAAACACACTTACCTCTGCACTCATGCACCCATCACTCACCTGAACACCGGACATCTCGAACCCTCCAAGCCCATCAGCCCGACGGCCCACCTCGCTAACTTGCCGTGGTTTGGAGCCGTCGGGAATCCCAAATTTCAACAATGAAAATAGGGATTAGGCTAAAAACTGCCTGTTAACTGCCTGTCAACAGGCAGTTAATTGGCACTAATCCGGTTCTCGCCTCGGGGAGGCGGGTCCCAGTGCGAGGCGGGTACCCGCCTCCTTTGAAACTGACATGGAGGCGGGTTGGGGGCGGGATGGGGTTGGGACCCCCGATTTCAGGATTTTAAACACCCACACGCCTCCAATCCTGACTCCACGGCCCAATGAAAATCCAGCCTTTTGTGTTCTCCTCACAGCTTACTGTCCCACCTAGCTTTGTATCATCAGCAAACTTGGATACATTACACTCGGTCCCTTCATCTAGGTCATTGTAAATAGCTAAGGCCCCAACACTGATCCTTGCGGCACCCCACTAGTTACAGCCTGCCAACCTGAAAAAGATCCATATATCCCTACTCTCTGTTTTCTGTCCGTTAATCAATCCTCTATCCATGCTACTATATTACCACCAACCCCATGAGCCCTAATCTTGTATAATAACTTTTTATGTGTCACCTTATCGAATGCCTTTTGGAAATCCAAATATACTACATCCACTGGTTCCCCTTTATCTACCCTACTAATTAATCCTCAAAAAACTCTAATAAATCAGTCATTGTTCGATACAAGTTTAAAATAACTTTGCTGCTTTTGAATTCCATTCCTCTAGAAATGAACCCCGGTGCTTTATTTGCACTTTTATGGCTTTTTTTAACCTACATTGCTACTTTTAATAATTTGTGACTCTATCCCCCTTGATCCCTTTGCACCTCTACTCCATTTAGACTCTTAAGGGGGAAAAATTCAGTTGTTTGCGCCTCCCATTAGCAGCTTAAGAGGGTGCCAAGTGGGGCGCAAAGCAACTAATACCCGGGCGCAGCGATGTTTGCGCCGCTCGCGAAATTAACTAGACATTTTTCGGCGGCACTAAACACTACCACCACGATCTCCTGCGCCGGCAGATCGTGACGTCAGTCGAGTGCGCAACACCCCGTTAGCGCCCCGGACCGGAAATTGAGTGGCGCCCCCTGCCTTACCGCCTGCCGCTAGCAACAACAGGTTGAGGGGAGCGTTATGCTGTCAGAAAGGGACTAGGAGAGCGCTATTTAAAGGCGACCACTTCCTGCCTTTTTCAGTTGGTGACATTTTTGCACCAAGCATTCTGAGAGAGAGAGAGACTTCTGGAGAGATTCAATGCTGTGCGAAGGAGTTTTGGGCACTGAGCAGCACTTTGCAGGTTGATTTTGATTTGCCCTTCCTTGTATTGATTTAGAAGAGACTATGGGGTCTGCACTCTGAGTTCTTTCCCTGGTTCTCTCCATTGTTCTTTCCAGCAGATTTGATGTACAGGTCTCTCCAGGCTGAGATTCAGGCCGAGATTCAAGGCTGCAATGAGCAGGGTGTGGATGGAGAGCAAGATCAACCCTCCCCTTTAAGATAAAAACAGAAAATGCAGGAGAAACTCAGCAGGTCATGCAGCATCTGTGAAGAAAGAAACAGAGTTAACGTTTCAGGTCGATGACCATTCGTCAGAACTCCCCTTTAAGAATTGAACGGTGCCAGTGTGTCTGTGTTCCATTGCTGACTGATATCACATGAGCTTCGCCAGCGCTGTGAGGTAGCGCCTCGCTCCTTGGCCTTAGCGCCTTAAGAGAGGTGTGTAACGCTTGATTTAGCGCTCCAATCACCTCCAGAGGCGATGAAAGCCAAGTTTGCTGTCAGAGGCAATAATTAGCGCCAAGCGCTAAACTTTGCGCACCGCCAATAATGGCGCCCCAAATGGGGCGATACCGAATTTTTCCCCCTTAGGACTCGATTTTCATTGAGCCGTGGAGTCGGGCTTCGCGGCGTGCGGGGGGTTAAAATTGCAGAAACTGGCAGGCGGGACCCACCCCCCACCTGGTTCCCGACATCGAGCAATTTTAACTCGGGCGTGTCTGATGGTCCCGACTCCGTCCCGCATCCAAAAGGCGGGACTGGTCTTTTCGGCCCTGAATTACCGCTATAATCCTATTTTAACAGGCCCTTGCAACTTTAACACTTTTCCCACGTAAAACACGCCTGGTGGGAATCACAACTGACTATCAACTGCAGGTCAACCATTAAAGAGGAGATTTGATCAGCCATGATTTGCAGGTGGCAGGACTTAGTGGTCTCAGGTCTGGGGCAACTTTTAGAAGGCTTAACCACACCTGTGGAAGGTTGGAGCCTCACACCCATCTCCGGTGTGGCCTCCTGGGAAACCCCTCTCGCCACCTTCACTCAGCGCTTCCTCAACGGAAGCATATACCAGAAGCATGGGAGCCATCTATTTCCTTCCCATCTGGGCATTAGAGGAGCTCAAGCACCAGCCGCGGCAGCAGCAGAACCAGGAACAACAGCAGCACCAGCAACAGCAACAGCAGCAGGAGTGCCAGGCTGCTGCTCACCCACCTGAGGCTGCACAGGCCAGAAGGGGCCAGCATCTGGAAGCCCGTCGGTGCAGGAGATACCCCCAAACAGGGTCTACAGACACAGGGTCAGCTACCTCAACATGACTGAGCAGCAGTGCCAAAGGCGGCTCCGACTTTCGCGACAGGTAGTGACTGACATCTGCGCAATGCTACAGCAAGACCTGCTGCCCAGAGGACCAGGTGGACAAGCTTTACCAGTGGCCGTCAAAGTCACCACCGCACTCAACCTTTTTGCCTCCGGCTCATTCCAGGGATCAGCAGCAGACATCAGCGGCATCTCCCAGGCGGCCGCACACACTTGCATCACGCAGGTAACCAATGCCCTCTTTGCCCTCGTGCACAATCACATCCATTTTACAAAGGATCGAGCAAGTGTCACGGCGCGAGCGGTTGGATTAGCTCATCTGGCAGGCTTTCCAAGGGTGCAGAGCATCGTTGACTGCACACATGTGGCCCTTAGGGCACCCATCGCAATCCAGGTATTTTTGTTAACCGCAAGGGCTTCCACTCCCTCAACGTTCAGCTGGTGTGTGACCACAAGGAGATTTTGCATGTTTGTGCCATGTACCCTGGCATTTGCCATGACTCCTTCATACTGCGCCAGTCTAGTGTGCCTCCGCTATTCAGTCCGCCAGACCACCTTAATGGATGGCTACTTGGAGACAAGGGCTATCCCCTGAGGACGTGGCTGATGACGCCATTGAGGAGGCCAGCCAACGAAGCCGAGGAGCGCTGCAACTCCAGCCACATTTCCACCAGATCCATTATCGAACAAACCATCGGTTTGCTAAAGATGCGCTTCAGATGCCTGGATAGATCAGGTGGAGCCCTGCAGTACTCAGCAGCCAGGGTCTCCAGAATCGTCGTGGTTTGCTGTGCACTTCACAACATGGCACAGCGTCGTGGCTTGCAGATTCCTGAGGACCAAGTGGCTCCTCACATTTCCTCCTCAGATGAGGAGGAGGAGGAGGAGGGCAAAAACGAACATCCTGCAGAGGCCCATGAACCAGCGGCAGCATTACGCGAGAACATTGCTGCCCAGGATGCAAGGAACGCACTCATCCTGGCCAGATTTGCTTAGCCTAGCCAGCAAGTAATCCTAAGCCCTCAATGTGAAAGTCCCATTCGCGAAATGACACACGCCACAACCACAGCAGTAGCCATCAGATTTTTTATTAACATTATTAATCTGATGGCTTTTTCTAACAATACATCAAATTTCACCCAAGTGTCTACCCTTGTGACTACTCGTGCTTTATCTTCCTCTTACGCGTGCTCCTACATAGTGGTGCTTCCCCTGTGGCTTCAGCAGCTGTGGAGGCCCCTTGCTCACTTTCCTGCTGCTCCTGTCTCAACACCTTTGGCGGGCGTCCTCTGGGGTGGCGAGCCTGTGAGGGCTCGTCAACAGTCTGCTGCTCCTGCGGCTGTGCAGGGGTTGAGACGTCTATCTCACTTTGGTGTGGACTCTGGTGGGGCTCTGACCGAGGGCTCTGCAGTGGCATGGCAGTGTGAGCGCTTGGAGAGGAACCCCCACTTCCTTGAGGTCTGCCACCAACCTCCCTCTCATGGGTCCACTCCCCCTCCGCGCCTGCAAGTGGCTGGAGAGCACCTTGCTGCACATCAGGGGGGCCGTGGGGACCCGTATCTGCAATGGCAGTCCTACTCAGAAGGACTTCCATGTAGGTCTGGTTTCTCTGTTCAATAGATGCCCATCGCTCCTCAAGAAATGTCATTCTATTCTGAACAATGACCATGTTTTCCATTCCCTGGCGACTAAGCTCCTCCATGGCCGTAGCCCTTCTCTCCTCTACCATAGCCATCCTCTCCTGTACGGTAGCCAACCTTACCACGGAGGTAGCAATCGTTTCCACGGAGGTTACCATCCTTTCCGTGTTGATACGTTCATGCGCCAATGACTCCACAAAGGCTCTGCTCATGTTCACTATGTGTAGTGTATGTACCTTTAAGAGGAACTATGTTTTTGAAGCCCCTGTGTACTGTAGTACCAGTAGTGACCACTCGGGTATATAAGCCTGTATAGCGTCTTGTGTAGTTAGTTCACCTCCAGACTTTGTTCAGTAAACACTTGTTAAATCAACTCCTGCATTCCGCGTCTCCATTAACACATGGATCGAACAGTGGCGACGAGTTAGAAACGAACTTACCTGCAATTCGGCAGCACCTCAAGGAGATCGATTCCTCAGACGAAGGTCGAAGCCAGAAGCAAGTAAAAAACAAAAAACTGTGGTTTCACCAGCTAAACGGGCTGGTGGCAGGTAGTGCACTGATCCTTCCTGGGCTGTGGCGGGCTGGGGCTCGATCGGGTGGCTCTGCAGCGGGGCCGGGCAGCGAGTCGGAAAGCAGAAGCAAAGAGAGACAGAGGGTGGAACACTCAGGAGGCGGCTGGTGCTGCAAAGCAGGTCGGCGTTTGGACCGAGCAGAGGGAGGGGAAAATCCCAGAGGGTTCGCTCCATGACGGGAACGGTTCTCCAAGTAACGGAGAAACTGTTTAAAAGATATATATAAAAAAAAAGAAGAAAAATAGAAATACCGCGAAAAGCTGCAGGTCGCAAGGGGAACCACGGAGAACAGCGTTGGCAGCAGCGACAGTGGCGGGAAAGCGCGGGAGGCGCCATCTTAACTCGGCGGGGAATAAGGAAAAGCGCAGGAGGCGCCATTTTTGATTTTCAGGATGCCGAAGACTGGCAATATTACTGCTTTCGATAGTGATATAGAGGATTGGACCACATATGTGGAAAGAGTGGAGGTATATTACAAGGCGAATGAAGTAGCGGATGAAAAAAAGGCATCGGTACTTCTAAATCTGATGGGCGCAAGGACATACGGGCTGTTACGAAACTTGATCATTCCAGCCAAACCGATGGACAAGAATTTTAAGGAGATTGTTGATACCTTAAAGGAGCACTTAAACCCAACACCGCTGCTGATAGCGGAACGATTCAAATTCTTCAGGAGGAATCAGCACAAGAATGAAAGTAACGCTGATTACCTCACCGAATTACAAAAACTGTCAAAGCACTGCCAATTCGGGGCAGGACTGGCAGATTCTCTATGAGACAAATTCGTCTGTGGCCTCCTAAGCGAAGGAACACAGAAAAGACTACTTTCTGAGAAAGATTTGACACTGGACAAGGCTTTCAGTGTGGCTGTATC
The DNA here is from genome assembly GCF_052327205.1 of Somniosus microcephalus. Classification (NCBI taxonomy): domain Eukaryota; kingdom Metazoa; phylum Chordata; class Chondrichthyes; order Squaliformes; family Somniosidae; genus Somniosus; species Somniosus microcephalus. The sequence continues at coordinate 109,055,501 of NC_140993.1, forward strand.
ATACGAAGCAGCAGCAAGAGGAGCTGCAGAGATACAGCAAAAGCCACAGGACTTCGGCACCCATGAAATGACACGGGGTTTCGAGAGATGTTATCGCTGCGGCAGATCCACCCATGACCAGAAGGACTGCTGGTTCAAGGACAAATCATGCAGGCAATGTGGGTAAGATGGGACACATTGCACGTGTATGCAGATCTGGGAAAAAATCCGCTGACAGTAAAAAGGTCAATAAGGAAAAGTACAGAAAGGTACAAATGATGATGGACAGTAGCTCCGACGACCAGAAGAGCGATAGCGACTCCGGAAACAAGAGACTAAGCTGTCTCAAATTACATAATGTAATTGCCAAAGAAGATTACCAGACCATTTGGGTTACCCTCACGATAGCGGGGTCCCCAATCAAAATGGAGCTAGATACAGGATCAGCTCTGACTGTCATGAGTCGACGGGATTACGAGTGGCTATTTCCGCATATACCTTTGAAAGACACATCCATTGTCTTGAAGACATATACGGGGCAGAAAGTATACCCCAGAGGGAAAATAAGGGTGCCTGTTGTATACAACGGCAAGGAAATACAGAAGTTGTATTTATACGTTCTGCAAGATGGTGGTCCACCGATGTTGGGATGTGAATGGATCAGAAAGATACGTTTAGACTGGCACTCCATTCAGGCACTGACGGTGACCAGTAAGAAAAAAATGATGATGACGTCATACCTAGACGATTAAAAGAAATCTTGGCTGACGCCAAAGAAGTGTTTCAACAGGAACTAGGAACCCTGAAAGGCGCCACCGCCTCAATAAAAGTGGAAGATGCGGCAATTCCCAAGTTTTTTAAGGCAAGGCCGGTGCCATACGCAATTCGTCCAGCCATCGAGGCAGAGCTGGAGAACTTGGAAAAAGCAGGCGTGTTATCCAAGGTAGATTGGAGCGAGTGGGCAACACCCATCATCCCGGTCATGAAGAAAACGTTGAATAATGATAAATCTGAAGAACAGAGAAAAATTCGCATCTGTGGGGACTTCAAGGTGACTGTAAACCCGGTTCTTCACACGGTACAGTATCCTCTTCCAAGGATAGAAGATATTTTCGCCTCACTATCCGGAGGGAAACGTTTCACCAAAATTGACTTAGCACAGGCATATCTACAGATGGAGGTTGAGGAGGCCTCTAAAAAGTATCTCACGATAAACACACACAAAGGCCTGTACCAGTACAATCGACTGGTTTTCGGAGTGGCATCAGCTCCGGCTATCTGGCAAAGAGCTATGGAGCAAGTCCTGCAAGGGATTCTGGGGACTCAATGCTACCTAGACGACATCCTTGTAACAGGAGAAGACGACATCCTTGTAACAGGAGAAAGCGACAATGAGCACCTTGCCAACTTGGAGCAGGTGCTCACGAGGCTGAGAGAACGGGGCCTACGAGCAAATCGCTCCAAGTGTGAATTTTTCCAGAAACAAATATCATAATGTGGCCATGTCATTAACGAAGAAGGGTTGCATAAGTTACCTGAAAAAATTGAAGCGGTCATAAAAGCCCCCGCGCCTGAAAATGTCTCACAATTAAGGTCGTTCCTGGGATTAATAAATTACTATCATAAATTTTTACCAAACTTGTCAATGGTTCTGCACCCTCTTAATGCACTGCTACAAACGGGAGTAGTTTGGAAATGGAGTGAAGACTGTAAACGTGCCTTCCATAAATGCAAAGGCTTGATCACGTCCAGGGAAGTGTTGGCTCATTACAACCCATCACTGCCAATCAGACTGGCGTGTGATGCAACTCCTTACGGCGTGGGAGCGGTATTATCGCATAGATTCCCTGATGGCTCGGAGCGGCCGATAGCTTTTGCGTCACGCTCATTGAACTCAGCTGAGCGTAACTATGCCCAGATCGACAGGGAGGCACTCAGCCTGGTGCGGGGGGTGAAGAAATTCAACCATTACCTACACGGACAAAAATTTACCTTGTTGACTGACCATCAACCCCTCGTCTCCATATTCAACCCTAAAAAGGGCATTCCCATTATGACAGCGCAAAGGCTACAGAGGTGGTCCCTTTTCCTAGGGGCACACCAATATGACATAGAATACAAAGGAAATAAACAGCATGGGAATGCTGACGGGTTATCGCGCCTACCGTTACCAACGGTAGAAGAGGTGCCTACAGTGGACCCAGTGGAGATGTTCCACTCAACCATAGTGGAATGTCTACCGGTGACAAATTCTACCATTGAAAAGGAAACGAGAAATGACCCGACTCTCTCACGAGTCTACAATTTAACGGTGAAGGGATGGCCAGCACATGGCGAACCACTGTTGCCAGCATTCTCGCAAAGAAGAGAACAGCTGTCAGTGTGCCGAGGAACCTTGATGTGTGGATCCAGAGTGGTGATTCCACCCAAACTCAAGGATAAAGTGCTAAAGAGCTTCACGAGGGGCATCTGGGTGGAGTGAAAATGAAGAACTTAGCCAGAGCGTTTGTGTGGTGGCCAGGTATCGATGGAGACATCGAAGAAATGACCAAGAGCTGTCTAGGATGCCAGAAGGTCCAAAATGCCCCACCACAAGCCCCTCTACATCCATGGGAGTGGCCCTCATAGAATCACAGAATCACAGAAACCTCACAGTACAGTTAGAGGCCATTTCAGCCCATCGAGCCTGCACCGACACATATCCCACCCGATCCCTGTAACCCCTACACCAACACATATCCAACCCTATCCCCGTAACCCCACGTATTTAATGCCCCTAACACTAAGGGTCAATTTTTATCATAGCCAATCAACCTAACCCACACATCTTTGGACTGTGGGAGGAAACCGGAGCACCCGGAGAAAACCCACGCAAACATGGGGAGAATGTGCAAACTCCACACAGACAGTCACCCGATGCCGGATTCGAACCCGGGTCCCTGGCGCTGTGAGGCAACAGTGCTAACCACTATGCCACCGTGCTGCCCATGGCAAAGGGTACATATCGACTTTGCTGGTCCATTTATGGACTCAATGTTCTTAATCACTGTGGATGCACACTCCAAGGGGCTGGAGGTAATAAAGATGTCCTCCACCACCACGGAAAAAACCATCACAGTATTAAGGACCATATTCGCCAGGAATGGGCTGCCTGAACAGATCTGTTCTGATAATGGACCGCAATTTGTATCCGAAGAATTCAGGAAGTTCTTAAAAAAACAATGGGGTTAAGCACTACACGTCCGCCCCATACCATCCCGCCACCAATGGATTAGCTGAAAGGTTTGTCCAGACCTTCAACAATGCCATAAAGGCCATGGGTAATGAAGACATAAATCTACAACATAAGGTAGATAACTTCTTGTTTGCGTACAGGAATGCAACACATGTGGTTACAAACCAAACCCCCGCCATGATGTTTTTCAATAGAAGACTAAGATGCCGGCTGGATTTCGTCAAGCCAAACGTCAGAAGGGACGTAGAGAACCGGCAATTTCAAAGCATGAATGAAAGGCCAACTAGAACCTTCCAGATAGGTCAACCAGTTTTGGCCCGGGACTACCGTACCGAGAAATGGCAGCCTGGAACTATTTGCACACGACTAGGACCGCTGATGTATACCGTCGACATTGGAGAAAGCATAATAAGGCACCATGCTGACCAGATCATAGAGTCATCCGAAAAAGGGCAACCTACAACACAACTCTATACGCCTAGTGATGAAGCAGAGATACCCATAGTATCTACCTCCAATCCGGTGATACTGGAACCAGATGAACCCGACACTGGCATTGAAGCCGAATCGACCTTGCCAAAAGAACCTACTACACCACCGAAACCTACTACACCACCGAGGCGTTATCCGGACCGAGTCAGGAAGCCTCCAGAGAGACTGAATTTGTAATTGATTAACTTCAGCAAATGTGTATATTATTGTTCTTGTAAAAATGTTATTTAATGATTACTTAAAATGTTATGTACTATTTATCTAAAAGGGGAGGAATTGTAGTGTATGTACCTTTAAGAGGAACTATGTTTTTGAAGCCCCTGTATACTGTAGTACCAGTAGTGACCACTCGGGTATATAAGCCTGTATAGCGTCTTGTGTAGTTAGTTCACCTCCAGACTTTGTTCAGTAAACACTTGTTAAATCAACTCCTGCATTCCGCGTCTCCATTAACACACGGATCTAACACTATGGACTCCTCCATTCGCTCCACACTCACAGCGACCCTAGAGAGAAAACCTGCCAGAGATTCCTGCATCTGTGCATGGAGTTCCATCGCCTCTGATCTTATGGATGGACCCAGAGGCAGAGGGTTGACATGCTGCTGAGCCGCGCTGGCAGAGTCCTGCGCCCTCCGACTAGGAGTCTCCACTGCTGTCCCTGTCTCCACAATCTGCTGATGCTCACTTGTGAGCTGTGATACACCAGGTGACAACCCTACTCTATGCCCCGAAGGTCCCACCGAGGTGTGAGCGTCTGCGCTGCTGCTGGGTGCGCTGAATTCTGCTGACGCTGCGCCCTCAGAGGTTGCAGCTTCCTCTGAGGAGTCTGGCTGCTCAGCCTCTTCTTCCTCGTTAGGGGGTACGGATGCTTGTGATGGTCCTGTGGGGGAGTGAAGGAAAGAGTCAGTGCAAGGCTACATGCACATAGCTTTTTGCAGGTGCTCATAAGTGCATCTGTTACAGCTCCACAATCATTATCAGCGACTCATGCAATGTTAATGAGAGAGATGGGAAACTTTTCTGTCACCAGCTTGCTGTGTTGCACCCGTCTGTCCGTCCCCCATGCGCGAATCATCCTCAATGCCGATGATTTCGAGGGCGGCCTCCTCCCAGGGGGTCAGATGGGCTATTGATGGTGGGCCTCCTCCTGTCCACGCTCTTTCCCTTTTGTTGTGAGCTCTCTTTTCCTGCAATGAGGGAGACAAGTGGAGGTTGAGTGAGAATGAAGGCGTGAGTGTAGAGATTGCATAGCATAGATACTTAGAAGGAGACAAAGATGGAGTGAGGTTGCAAGACCAAGGACCCTCCCTGTGTGTTGTCAGTTGTGTTCAAAGCATCAGAGTGATAGGGAGTGTGAGTGCTGCATGATGGAATAGTTATGTGAATGTGAGCATAGAGAGAGGGGGAATGGGTAAGGGTGCGTGGATGTGAGTGTCAAGTGGGATGTGGAGGAAGAGATTGCTAAAGTTGAGTGCTGGTGAGGAAAGACAATGGGGATCAGACTGTGGGTGATGGGAAATTCATACTCACTTTTCCAGTGCGCTGAAGGCCATGAAATCTTTTCCTGCACTGTGTCCAGGTTCTGCGGGTGACTCCCAAGGAGTTGACCTCCTCAGCCACCTGCATCCACACAGCCTTGGTCTGAGTGGGAGGCCTCTTCCTCCCTGATGAAGGGAACACGACCTCCCTGTGGGCCCTAGCTCCATCCACCAATGCCTGCAGTGCCGCCTCGTCAAAGCGAGGAGCTGCTCTTGCCCTCCCGCTTGTCATCTTTCCTGCAGGTCCCTCTGACACCAAATGGAGGAAGCTTGGAAGCCTGCAGAAGAAGCAAGGCTTGCTGTAGACCTTCAATGCAGCAGCAATGATGACATCATCGGCGGGGACTTTCAGTCATGAAAAACCCCTTTGCAAAGGCTTCCCACACGCTGGAAATCAATTGGCCAATTGAGTTAAAATTGCATCAATCTCCTACATCTATTTTGATTCGTGTGGGAAACACAAAATTCAGAAAACATGACAACAGCCAGCACCTGAGTTAAAATCGAGCCCTTATTTTCCAAGGAGTAGGCATAGAGCCATAGAATCATAGAATGGTTACAGCACAAAAGAAGTTCATTCGGCCCATCAAGCCCGTGCCGACTCTCAGCTAATCTCACCCCCTGCCCTTTCCCCGTAGCCCTGCAATTTTTTTTCCTTCAAATACTTATGCAACTCCCTTTTGAAAGATAAGATTGAGTCTGCCTCTACTACCCTTTCAGGCAGTGCATTCCAGATCTTAACCACTCGCTGCGTAAAAAAGTTTTTTCTTACGTCGCCTTTGGTTCGTTTGCCAATCACCTTAAATCTGTGTCCTCTGGTTATTCCTCTGGTAGCCTCGTCATTCCTCGTACTGAAATGCACCACCTTACCCTTATCTATATTGAAATTAATTTGTCATTTACATGCCCATTCTGCTTGTTTATGGTAGAATTAATTAAAAGCTTTTACAAACATGTACAAACTCCATTTTAAAAAAATTACTTGTCAGAAATAACTGGGATACAAAAGAACTGCATAATAATGCATTAACACTTCAGAAACGTCACTCAGTTACACAATTATGTATCGACAAACAATCCAAAAGCCCAAGGTGAGCTGAAAGAGGCATATCTATTCGTGCAATTTGTATTAATTTTAAAGTTTTCAACGTATTAGCCCATCCCTCATGTCACTATAGCAATGGCTGCACAAGCAGCAGCTTTCCTATGGCGCTGACATGCTGTACGTCCACATAAGTAATTAGATCATTATTCACAATGCAACCAGACACCCAACAAATGTTTAGTGCTGTAATTCTTTAGGTCACAGTATTAAAAAGAATTGAACAAAAACAGGTATTTTCAACTTCAATCACTTCCATTAATAAACGTTGTCTTCTTGAACCAGAATACCCACCATGTAACATGTCAGAAATGCAGCACTTATTCACAAGTGCAGAAAAACACATACACAATTTGTGTTACCGAATTAAAAACAAAAAGCAGGAAAAGCTATGATTTAACAGAAATAAACAAACATTCATCTTTCTTCCTGGACAGAAGAACCAATCAGACTGGCTTGGAAATGTTTACTAGTATGGTGATGTAAAGATGTTAATTTACGAAATTCGCTTGTAATGTTTTGCTCTCAAACATGCTCCACAATATTAATCTCTGCTCTTAAGAGTAAGGAAGTCTTACTACAATTGTATAGGCTACATGGTGGGTGTTCTGGTTCAAGAAGACAATGTTTATTAATGGAAGAGATTGAAGTTGAAAATATCCATTTTTGTTCAGTTCTTTTTAATCATCCACTATAAGCCCACTGACTCTCACAGCTACCTGGAGTACACTTCCTCCCACCCCACTTCCTGTAAGGACTCTATTCCATTCTCCCAGTTTCTCTGTCTCCGCCGCAGCTGTTCTGACGATGCCATCTTCCATACTAGTGATTCCGATATGTCTTCCTTTTTCCTCAATCGAGGATTCCCCTCTACCGCGGTTGACATGGCCCTCGACCATGTCCCGCACTTCTGCTCTCACCCCTTCCCCTCCCTCCCAGAACCACGATAGGGTTCCCCTTGTCCTCACTTATCACCCCAATGCCTCCACATTCAACGGATCATCCTCCGCCATTTCTGCCACCTCCAGCGTGATCCCACCACCAAACACATCTTCCCCTCACCTCCCCTTTCAGCATTCCAAAGGGACCACTCCCTCCGCTATACCCTGGTCCACTCCTCTATCACCCCCAACACCCCTTCCCCTTCCCACAGCACCTTCCCGTGCAAGTGCAGGAGATGCAACACCTGCCCTTTTACCTCCTCCCTTCCCACTATCCAGGGCCCCAAATACTCCTTCCAGGTGAAACAGCGATTTACTTGTACTTCTTGCAATTTAGTATACTGTATTTGCTGCTCCTCTACATTGGGGAGACCAAATGCAGATTGGGTGACTGCTTTGCGGAACACCTCTGTTCAGTCCGTAAGCGTGACCCTGAGCTTCCGGTCGTCTGTCACTTTAATTCTACACTCCACTCCCACTCTGATCTCTCTGTCCTCGGCCTCTTACACTGTTCCAATGAAGTTCAACGTAACCTCAAGGAACAGCACCTCATCTTTTGATTAGGCACTTTATAGCCTTCTGGGCTCAACATTGAGTTCAACAATTTCAGACTATAAACTCGGCCCCTATGTTTTTTTTTTCTATCACATGGCAGCCTGTTGATAATTCTGCTATTGCCATTTACACCTCATCTAGACTCATCTTTTGTTTCTTAACTTGTCCCATTACCATCTCCTTTTGCCTTGCACCATCATCCCTTTTGTCTTTTAATCTCTCCTGCCTTCCATTCTATCACAGGCCTTCCCTCGTCCCTTTCCCTGCCCCACATTTGCTTAAAAATCTGTTACTTCTCCAACTTTTTCCAGTTCTGACGATGGGTCATCGACCGGAAACGTTGGGCTGGATTTTCATTGGGCCGTGGAGTCGGGATTGGAGGTGTGTGGGGGTTTAAAATTCTGAAGTCGGGGGTCCCGACCACATCCCACCCCCAACCCACCTCCATGCCAGTTTCAAAGGAGGCGGGTACCCGCCCCGCACTGGGACCCACCTCCCCGAGGCGGGAAGGGGATTAGTGCCAATTAACTGCCTGTTAAAAGGTAGTTAACAGGCAGTTTTTAGCCTAATCCCTATTTTTATTGTTGAAATGTGGGATTCACGACGGCTCCAAACCACGCCAAGTTAGCGAGGTGGGCCGTCGGGATGAAGGGCTTGGAGGGGTCGAGATGTCCAGTGTTCAGGTGAGTGATGGGTGCATGAGTGCAGAGGTAAGTGTGTTTGGTCTGTGTAAAGTGTTTAAAGAAGTTCTACTAACCTTTACTTACCTTTACAGCCTTCCTTCCTTCAGGTCTCGGGAGTCCCTCATCTCACCGGCACAGAAAGCAGAATGGCAGCCAGCTGTCAAAATCTGCAGCCTCTGCTTTCTGTTCTGGGGAGATCTCTAAATCATCCTGAGAGGAAGGAATTAACCTGGATTATAGATTGTCAGTGTTTGACAGCTTCAAACCCCTGTGAAACGCTGATATTTCATCTGTCAAAAGGTCTTGACAGATGAAATTTCAATCTGTGATGTCACCTGTTGCTGGGTGACTTTTAATTGCCCTGCTGAGCCCGCTGGGTGGGCGCAACAAGGTCAAACAAGTCAAAATCGCATGGGTTGGCTAGAACTCGATGGAGGCAGGACTACAACCCCAAAAGTTGTAGTCCCGCCTCCTACCCGACTCCTCAATGAAAATCCAGCCCATTAATTCTGTTTCTCTCTCCACGATGCTGCCTGACATGCTGAGTGTTTCCAACATTTTCTGTTGTTGTCACCGAATCTAATATATTAGCAACTATTAACAAGGTCACATTAACGAGATTGTCCAGGTCATCTCCTGTTCCTTTGTAACAGGAAACATCCGGTTAAATTGATTAGTTGTTAAACCAGAGATGGCCATTATGTCAATGACTAGAGGTTTGGAGAAAAGTAACTCCACTTCAATATACATTCTGGGCAAAGTCTCACACATCCCATGCTACCTCAATCAGACAGGATTTGTCTTTAACAAATCTATGCTGGCTGTCCCTTATTAATCCATCTGAACCACAGGAGCAGATTTTACATCTCATCCCAAAAACCAATAGACTGGATACTGTTGGTGGGAGGAAAACACCTGATGAACCAAATGACTGGTTCTGTTCCATTTTCTTATTATTACACCAGACATTAGCAATACCTTTTGACGTAATAAAGACTCACTACGCACTTGGTTGTACATAAAGCAAGGTTTTAATCGACTTGTAACGAAACATGGAGGTCTAGTTAGTAGTCACTAGCTTCCTGTTTCCCGATTGTCTCTGGCCAAGTTGGGCCCACGCCCGAGCATTTATACTCCTCGGATGGTGCCCTCAGCTGGCCGTCCAGTAGTACTTCCTGAGTTACTTCTTGTAGAAGTTGCAATTTATGACATTCTTCCTCCCTAAAAGGTTTGGAAGTCCAGTCTTCCTTTAATGGACTAGGCGGACCAAAAATAGCCGTAGTCATTTAGCTTTCTGCTTATGACCGGAAGGCACGTCTCTCCAGACCGTGTCCTGGTCCCTGGGTTGCTTGGCCCGTATCGGTAAGTCAGTAGAGTCTGCGTCGTCTTGATCGTCCTGTGGAGGACGGGGAATATCATGACTCCGGGTGCGGGTCCCCACAGGCACAGAGCTGGCCTCATCCTGGGTCGTAGCCGGAGATTGTCCAGCGTCCTGGTTTCGGGTGGCCATCCTACGGGGAGCGTTCGGCTCCCTGAGTTGATCCGGTAGCACTGCCGGCAGATCCCTCGATGTCCCAGGTAGGGCGTCATCTTCATAGGGGTGCGGAGTGTTGATATCATCGTCATGGGATCCTTCATCATTCAGGCCCGTGTGACCGGTTGGGCAGGGAGCCAGATCTCTGAGCGAGACGATGGACTCCTGGCCATCAGGGTACCGCACGTGCGCATACGTAGGGTTTACCTCCGTTAACTCCACCTCATCAACGAGAGGGTCGTTCTTGGCAGACCGGACGAACCTCCAGAGTAGCACAGGGCCTGGAGCCACCAACCATGATGGTAGAGATGTCCCGTGTGTAGAGCGACGCCGGAACTTGAAGAATCGCTCATGAGGTGTGACATTAGTGGATGTGGAGAGAAGAGACCTGATAGAGTGTAACACGTCGGGGAGCACAGTTTCCCACTGCTGGTCTGGTAGGTTGCATGACCTCAGTGCCAGACGGACAGCGTTCTAGATGATGGCATTGTATCGTTCACCCTGTCCATTGCCGATTGGGTGATATGGTGTCATCTTACTCGAGCGATTCCCCATTGGGAGAAATAACTTTTAAGTTCACTCGACATAAAGGAGGGACCCCGATCCATGTGCATAAAATTGGCCGTCCCGCAAAGGGAAAAAACCTGATCGAGGCATTTAATTACCATATTAGGACAGGGGAAGGCAAAGGGAAAGCGTGAATACTCGTCTACCATCGTAAGTAGGTAGGTGTTCCGCGTTGACAAAGGCAATGGCCCTTTAAAGTCTATGCTGAGCCTCTGCATAGGCTGCATTGCATGTATGAGTAAGTCATCTGATGGGCGGAAGAATTGTGGTTTCAATTCTGCACAAATCCTACAGGAGGAGCATGTTTTCTTTACATCCTCCATTGAGAATGGTAGATTTTTGGAGCACACAAAGTGCAACATACGGGTAACGCCAGGATGGCATAAGTCCATATGCAGATCTGCCAGAGTCGACGTTGACATTGAAGAGTAAAATGCCCGTGTGAAGGTATCTGGGGCCACATTCTGTTTGCTGGGTTGGTAACGGATAGTATATCCAAAGGCGGCCAGCTCCATCCTCCAGAATTGAATTTTATTATTTTTGATTTTCGTGCACTTCCGGTTATCCAACATGAAGGCCACGGAGCGCTGGTCAGTTATGAGCGTGAAATGACGCCGAGCAAGAAAATGCCTGTTCTGGACTTATGGACATTATGGACATTTTACATGCAAATAGCACCCTCTGGTGGTGGTTATTGTGTTAGCAGTGTTTGTACACAGCAGAGGTCATTTGACCTTTCTACCTTTCTTTCTGTTTGACCCAGGAAGTAGAATTCCAGGAAGAACCGAACTGAGTAATGGAGGATCTTCCATGAGGGATCCTTGTACCGTCCTCTCTACGTGTATGTGTCTGTACGCAGTTAGACAGCCAGCCAAACTCCTTTCAATAACGACATGGGAGTCAGGATGTAGCGCCCAAGCTCCGGTGTTTAATGATGCCACACTTGAATGAGGTCAATGAAACAATACAAATCAATTGTATTGGGTTGGAGTAAAACTGAGAAAGAAAAAAGAAAGAAATGCACCTTGTTACATACATGAGATATAACTAACATCTAAACATGAATATGTAATGAAACCATTCAACTCACAGGCAATGCTTTCGAAGGCGTAACAATGTAAGATTACAGCAGATTAACTTGCAGCACCCTTCATGCTGATGTGACCTCTTTGTTTGCTTATCACTCTACTACTTCCTGTTCCTGTTGAGTGACCCTACTGGCCATTACCATCTACTGCCACCTACTGGCGGCAACAAAACGTAACACCTGCAATTATAAGGCAGAACAATCCTCAATCCAATGTAATCTGATCTCATATGTTAGGCCAGGTGCAATATCTGTGAGTATCTTTGTTTGTTAGCATAATAGCAACTTTGTCAGTGTAGTATTTTGACAATACTATGTTTATGAGAAGTAATAGTTGATATTTACAGAAGTACAGTCCAAATGTTAGTTAGTTATACAATTAGTCTATTCTACTGTTGTAAATATGTCAAGGATGTCACTGAATGGCTGCAGGGCATTCTGAAGGGGGAGGGTGAACAGTCAGAGGTCGTGGTTCACATTGGGACCAATGACATGGGTAGGAAGAGGGATGAGGTCCTGCAGCAAGAATTTAGGGAGCTAGGTAGCAGATTAAAGAGCAGGACCTCAAAGGTTGTAATCTCTGGATTACTCCCGGTGCCATGTGCTAGTGATTATAGGAATAGGAGGATAGAGCAGATGAATGCGTGGCTAAAGAGTTGGTGCAGGAGGGAGGGCTTTAGTTTCCTGGATCACTGGGCCTGCTTCTGGGGAAGGTGGGACTTGTACAAGTCGGATGGGTTGCACCTGAACCAGAGCGGGACAAATATCCTTGCGGGAAGGTTTGCTAGCACTGTTCGGGGGGGTTTAAACTAAAATGGCAGGGGGTTGGGAACCTGAGCAGGGAGACAGAGGAAAGGGAAACAGGGATAAAAACAAAAGATAGGAAGGAGAAAAACAAAAGTGGCAGTCAGAGAAATCAACAGTTTAAATCAAACGTGGCCACAGTAAATAATAATTCTAATAGGTCTAAGAGCATTAAAAAAACAAGCCTGAAGGCTTTGTGTCTTAATGCAAGGAGCATTTGTAATAAGGTGGATGAATTGGCTGCGCAAATAGAGATAAACGAATATGATTTGGTTGGGATTACGGAAACGTGGCTCAAGGATGGCCAAGACTGGGAACTCAACACCCAGAGGTATTCGATATTCAGGAAAGATAGGCAAAAAGGAAAGGGAGGTGGGGTAGCATTACTGGTTAAAGAAGGGATTAATACAATTGTAATGAAGGATATTAGCTCTGATGATGTGGAACCTGTATGGGTAGAATTGAGAAATACTAAGGGGAAAAAAACATTAGTGGGAGTGGTATATAGACCTCCCAACAGTAAGGCAGAGGTTGGGGCTGGCATTAAAAGGGAAATTAAAGAAGCGTGCAATAAGGGCACAGCAGTCATCATGGGTGACTTAAATCTACATATAGATTGCCCAACCAAATTAGTAACAATACTGTGGAGGAGGAATTCCTGGAGTGTGTACGGGATGATTTCCTGGACCAATATGTCGAGGAACCAACCAGAGATCAGGTCATCTTAGACTGGGTATTATGTAACGAGTGTAAGAGTCATGAAAGTTTAAGAAAGAAAATACTTTAAAATATTGGTTAAATAGTATAATACAGTTAATTTACCTGACTGACTTATTGTATTGAGAAACCCCCTCTTTTCTTGTTACAATAGTATAGGCTGAGTGACCCCCTTTATTCTTGCTACAATGGTACAGTCCTTAAGCTTGTCACATGGTATCCATCCATTTTACAGCTCAAGCACCACGAGGCTGGAGAAGGCAGAAGCTTTGAGGGCTGGAGCAATAGAGTTTTTGACTGTGTTCGTTTAAACGTGTTTTGCTTTGTAATTCTGTTTGTAAGGTGTTACAGTAAACAGTTTAAAGATAAAGTTATGGTTTGGAACGTTTTATTTCGACACGCATCTACTCGTTGCTAAAGCCTCAAAGCTCAGTGGCTGCATGTTTGGAAATTACGAAGCGCCACTACATTAGTCAAAAACTAGCTCCCTAAGAAGGAAAGGACGGAATTGTCGGCGAACGTATATACATGAATGGTCACGGAGCCAGACGACAATATAAGAAAGCGAAGGTACAGTGACTGTTACTTGCCTTGTTCATTCTATTGAGAAGCTAAATAATAGCTGCGGATAAAATGGCCGAGGCCTTATGGAGCCGTGAGGAGCTTCCCCTAGCCAGAAGGATTGTTGGCCAAAAGAGGGAAGTAAAGCTCACCCCAAAGGCAATGGAAGAGAAGTTACATAGAAGCATAGGTGCAAGGAGGGCTAAATTAGCTCAGATAACTGGAAAAATGAAGATAATTGATTGTCTCATGGAAGATAATGCTAATATTAAGAAAGTTGAAGACATAATGCATTATGATTTCTCCAAGTTGCATGAAGAATTTAATGTACTCAATGAAGATGTATTAGCACTCCTGTCTGAAGAAGAGGGAAACGCTGATCTGCACAACTGGTTTGATCTTAAATCATCCAGCATTAAGGACTATGTCAAGGTCACAGAACAGTGGATGTTAAAGATTCGCCAAGATGCTGATACAGCAGAGAAAGATAAAGATGACTATGAAGTCGGACCAGATGATAGCATTTCAGAGGCCACAGCCAGACTGAGCAAAAATCGAAAAGAAGGTAGCTCTGTTTCTGGACACAGGTCAGTCGCTTCTACCATATGCTCGTCGCGACGCATGAGAGAGGAGGTTGAACAGGCAGCGTTGATGGCACGCACAGCATCTTTAATGGAGAAGCAAGCTCTTGAACGGGAAGAGGCCCAACTGCAGGCCCAAGAGGCCCAACTGCAGGCCCAACTGCAGGCCCAACAGGCCCAACTGCAGGCAAAGAAAGAACAGCTGGAGCTAAAAACAGCTATTGCGGTCTCAGATGCCAAGTTGAGTGTGTATGAAGACTATGAAGGCTCACAGGATGGCATGAACGAATACTGCCAATCAATGTTGTCACACAGAGTTGGATCCAGGGCACCTTCAAGAGTTAAAAGAGAGTCTGAAGGCCATCTCCTGACATTACAGCGTGGAAGCCAGGCCTCTCCACTAACAGGAGCACGTGATGCTACCCCAGACGTCAGACGGTCTAGACTAGACCCTGCTGATGACCACCAGAGGCCTGAAGACACAGGGAGAAGCCTATACCAAGTGATGCAACGTCAGAACGAAATTACAGAGATGCTTGTAAAACAACAGAATCTGTTTCGACTCCCTCAAAGAGACATACCAGTGTTCCAAGGCGACCCACTCAAGTATAAGCCCTTCATCAGATCCTTCGAACAAGCCATTGACTCCAAAACAGAGAGCAGCAGTGATAAGTTGTACTACCTGGGACAGTACACCAGTGGTAAACCACAAGACCTGGTCAGAAGCTGTGAACACATGAGACCGGACCGGGGATACATAGAAGCCAGGAAGTTGCTGCAGGAGCACTATGGCAATGAGCTGAAGATAGCCACTGCATATATTGAAAAGGCTATCAAGTGGCCACAGATCAGATCGGAGGACGGGGAGGCATTGAACACATGTTCTTTTTCTCATAGGATGTCGCAACACCATGGAGGATGTTGAATTCACGGAAGAGATGGACACTCCTACGACTATGAGAATCATCATCTCTAAGCTTCCTTACAGGATGAGAGAACAATGGGGAAGAACAGCCTTTGAGATAATGGAGAGATGGAAAAGTAGAGCCAGGTTTGCAGACTTAGTGAATTTCATAGACAACAGGCTAAAATTGCTAGGGACCCATTGTTTGGAAACATCCAGGATGTCAGCCCAACTACTGATGGAAGGGTGAAAGCCAAGCCTGCTGAATCAAAGACTCTCAGGAAAGGTGGTTCCAGGGGAAGCAGCTTTGCAACTATCGTCACTCAGGCTGGGGAAGAAAAGTCTCAGAACTCATCTCCCAAAAAGAGCAGCACAGTGACGCCTGCTAATGCCTTTCAGAAGCCATGTTTATTCTGCCAGAAGAATCATACATTGGATTTCTGCAGTGACATCAAAGCACAGCCACATAAAGACAGAATCGAATTTCTGAAGTACAATGGCCTATGTTTTGGATGTCTCTCTCAGGGGCACCTAAGTAGAAACTGTAAGCAAAGAACAACATGCAGAGAGTGCACTCGGAAACATCCCAGTCTGCTGCATATCCACAAAGAAGAACAAGTCTCTAAGAAGAGTGAAGAAAACAATACCGACGAGAAGGTTGTTTCAAGTGCTCTGGTGTCCTAGAACCAGAGACTTGTGGATTCACTGGGGCCGGTGACAGTGATTGTATTCTTGCCATCGTACCTGTAAAGATCAAGTCTAAGAGGAGTGAGAAGTTTGTGGAGACTTACGCCTTCATGGATCCAGATAGTTCAGCAACGTTCTGCACAGAATCACTCATGCGACAGCTGAATGTTAGAGGCAGAAGAACAGAAATCCTATTACGCACCATGGGTCATGAGAAGTCAATGCAAAGTTATATCCTGTCAGACTTAGAAGTGTGTGGACTTGAAGAGAAGCACTTCATAGACCTGCCTAATGTTTTCACACAGAGGGAGATTCCTGTTAAAATAGGGAACTTAGCCCTGCAGAAGGATGTGGAGAGATGGCCTTACCTGGAAAAGGTGCGTCTCCCATATATTGAAGCAGAAATTGGCCTATTAATTGGAACCAATGCCTACAAAACTATGGAGCCATGGCAGGTGATAAACAGCAAGGATGACGGACCCTACGCAGTCAGGACAGCCCTTGGATGGGTAGTCAATGGACCGGTAAGGAGAGATGATGGCAACAAGTCGAACAAGGAGCAACGACAAAATGTAACAGTTAATCGTATCTCTATCGCAAGCATTGAAGAGCTGTTGATACAGCAGTTCAACGCAGACTTTTCAGAACGCAGCTGTGAGGAAAAGACAGAGATGTCACAAGAAGACCATCAGTTCATGGATTTGATGACAAGGTCTACACAGTTCATTGATGGCCACTATCACATTGGTTTGCCACTAAGAAGACAGACCGCGAAGATGCCAAACAATCGCTGCATAGCAGAGCAGCGCGCCATCAGTCTAAAGAGAAAGCTGAACAAGAACCCTGACTTTCACGAAGACTACAAAGGCTTCATGAGAAACATCATAGCGAAAGGCTATGCTGTAAAAGTGCCTGAGGAACAGTTGAACAGAGACGATGGAAGGGTCTGGTACATTCCTCATCAAGGTGTGTATCACCCAAAGAAGAAAAAGATCCGTGTAGTGTTTGACTGCACCGCCTCATTCAGAGGAACTTCACTGAATGACCAGCTGCTTCAAGGTCCTGATCTTACTAATACCCTCATTGGCGTCTTGACGAGGTTTAGACAAGAGCTCGTTGCCATGATGGCAGATATAGAATCAATGTTCTACCAAGTCAGAATCCCTGATGAAGATGCTGATCTTCTGCGTTTCCTTTGGTGGCCAGATGGCGACGTTAGTCAAGCTATGGTGGAATGTAGAATGGCTGTACACTTGTTCGGAGCCACATCATCTCCCAGCTGTGCAAGCTACGCTCTCAGAAAAACTGCAGAAGATGGCAAAGGCAAAGCACCATCAGAGGCTGTGGAGACAATCTTCAGAAACTTTTACGTCGATGACTGTCTGAAGTCCGTGTCAACAGAAGACGATGCCATTGCACTGTCAAGAGACCTTAGAACTCTGTGTTCGAATGGAGGATTCCATCTGACTAAGTGGATAAGCAACAGCAGAGCAGTTCTAGCTTCTATCCCAGAAAAGGAAAGGGCCACTGAAGTCAAAGATCTGGACCTGAGCCACGATGTCCTTCCTATCGAGAGAGCTCTTGGTGTACAATGGTGCATTGAGTCAGACACGTTCAACTTCAGAATAATGGTGAACGAAAGACCATCCACAAGACGAGGGATTCTCTCCGTGGTCAGTTCCATCTATGACCCTCTTGGATTCCTGGCACCACTCATTCTGCCGGTGAAGCTGATCCTACGAGAGCTGTGTAGAGACAAGAGAGGTTGGGATGAAGATATCCCAGAAGGTCAAGCTCCGAGATGGCTCAGATGGTTGACCGATTTGCAACAACTTTCTAGCTTCAATGTCAGCAGATGCATCAGGCCTGTGAGTTTTGGAGTTACAAAGACGGCTCAACTACATCATTTCTCGGACGCCAGTGAGGACGGCTATGGCACGGCTACTTACCTCTTGCTGACAAATCAAAAGGGCCGGAAACATTGTTCCTTCCTCATGGGGAAATCCAGGGTGGGTCCGCTGAAGCAGGTCACCATTCCGAGACTGGAGTTGACGGCAGCGGTTGTTGCAGTTAAAGTTGACAAGGTGATGCGGAAAGAGTTACAGCTCCCACTAGAAGAACCTGTCTTCTGGACGGATAGCACGACGGTGCTGAAGTATATAGAGAATGAGAAGATACGCTTCAAGACCTTCGTAGCAAACAGAATCTCATCCATTAGAGAAGCTACACAACCATCTCAATGGAGGTATGTAAACACCTCATTAAAACCAGCAGATCAAGCCTCATGGGGATTGAAGGCTGAAAACTTCATGAGGAGTGAAACTTGGATACAAGGCCCAAGTTATCTGCTGGAAACAGAGAGATCATGGCCAGAAAGACCAGATATGCCAAGTCAGATTGCTGAAGACGACGTCGAAGTCAAGAGATCAGTCACAGCAAATCTCATAACTACGAAAGAGAACTTTGACACAGTGAACAAGCTTGTTAACCATTTCTCAGGATGGCACCAGTTGAGGAAAGCAGTTGAAAGAGTTGCTGCTACACCTGAGCTGTAAGAGAAAAGAGTATCGAGCCACTATCCATCACTCTGAAAGTAACCCTGATAAGCAGAGAATGCTTCTACAGCAATATATGCACCAGCACAAGACCACATTGGGTAAGAATTCATTTACCATGGAGGATTTGGCCAAGGCTGAGATGGAGATAGTTTGCTTCAGTCAAAGACAAAGATATCCAGAAGAAATCAAAGCTTCACAGCGAAATACTCCAATCAAGAAAGGTAGTCATATCTACAAGCTGGACCCTACATTGCAAGATGGAGTACTGAGGGTGGGAGGGCGACTAAACAAATCTGCTATGCCAGAGAAGGCCAAGCATCCTGCTATCCTTTCTAAGGACCTTCGGGTTGCTACTCTCATTCTTCAGCATATACACCAGAGCATTGGACACAGTGGGAGGAACCACGTGCTTGCGAAGCTAAGACAAAGATACTGGATTCCAGGAGCTAATTCTGTAATAAGAAAAATACTCTCTGAATGCATTGTTTGCAGACGGTTACACGCTAGAGCTGGGGAGCAGAAAATGGCAGACCTGCCTGAAGACCGTTTGTTACCAGACAAGCCCCCATTTACAAACGTAGGGGTGGACTATTTCGGGCCTTTCAACGTAAAGCGAGGACGGAGCCTTGTCAAGAGATATGGTGTGCTTTTCACTTGTTTGACCATCAGAGTAGTTCATATTGAGGTGGCACACACGCTTGACACTGATTCCTGTATTAACGCCCTGCGGCCCTTTGTCTGTAGAAGAGGACAGGTGTCCATTATGCGTTCTGATAATGGCACTAATTTTGTCGGAGCAGAGAGAAAACTACGGGAAGCTATTGAAGGTTGGAATCAGCTTAAAATACAGGAAGCCATGATGCAAACAGGAATTAAGTGGATCTTCAATCCACCGGCTGCATCCCACCATGGAGGTGTCTGGGAAAGACAGATACGCACCGTAAGAAAACTACTCAGTTCTGTACTGAAGCTGCAAGTGCTTGACGACGAGGGACTTCAAACAGTTCTGTGTGAGGTTGAAGCCATCATTAATGACCGACCGATAATTAAGACGTCAGATGATCCCAATGACCTTGAAGCCCTGACCCCGAACCACCTGTTGTTGTTGAAAACACAGCCAGTCATGCCCCCGGGAGTATTCAAAAAAGAAGATCTGTATGCACGTCGGAAGTGGAGGCAAGTTCAGTATATGTCAGACCTTTTCTGGACCAGATGGACAAGAGGATACTTACCTCTGCTACAGGAGCGTCAAAAATGGTCCAAAGTAAAGAGGAACTTCATTGCCGGAGACATCGTCTTAATCGTGGATGATTCAGCCCCTAGAAATTCTTGGTTGATGGGAAAAATAATTAAGACCATGCCAGACTCCAGAGGCGTTGTTCGTCGCGTTTGTTTGCAAACCAAGACCATTACCCTGGAAAGACCAATCACAAAGCTCTGCCTGCTACAAGAAGCAGCGTGAAAGGTTCCTGAACAAAAAAAAGTGGACATTTATATTGTAAATATGTTGAACTCATTAGTTTATGACTCTTAAGAATGTTTGAGTAATTGATATGCTTCATGTGCCTAGTCAATTAGGGGCCGGAATGTAAGAGTCATGAAAGTTTAAGAAAGAAAATACTTTAAAATATTGGTTAAATAGTATAATACAGTTAATTTACCTGACTGACTTATTGTATTGAGAAACTGATGCGCTTTCAATTACTCATAAAAGACTGAGAGTTAAGAGCGTAACTAAAGGCTTTTATTAACAAAAGAATGAAGGTCTGTCTCGAGTGGTCGACCGGTCCAGAAATACAAAGGGCTGGGGAGCAGTCACCTTTATACTAGGACTTGTGGGAGGAGTCAGCCGAGGCATGTCCAGGCATGTACACAGTGGAATACAAACAGTGGTTTACCACAGAAACCCCCTCTTTTCTTGTTACAATAGTATAGGCTGAGTGACCCCCTTTATTTTTGCTACAATGGTACAGTCCTTAAGCTTGTCACATGGTATCCAGCCATTTTACAGCTCAAGCACCATGAGGCTGGAGAAGGCAGAAGCTTTGAGGGCTGGAGCAATACAGTTTTTGACCGTGTTCGTTTAAACGTGTTTTGCTTTGTAATTCTGTTTGTAAGGTGTTACAGTAAACAGTTTAAAGATAAAGTTATGGTTTGGAACGTTTTATTTCGACACGCGTCTACTCGTTGCTAAAGCCTCAAAGCTCAGTGGCTGCATGTTTGGAAATTATGAAGAGCCACTACAACGAGAAAGGATTAATTAGCAATCTTGTTGTACAAGGCCCCTTGGGTCTGAGCGATCATAATATAATCGAATTCTTCATTAAGATGGAGAATGAAGTAGTTGACTCAGAGACTAGGGTCCTCAATTTAAATAAAGGAAACTACGATGGTCTGAGGAGCGAGTTGGGTAGGATTGATTGGGGAATGGCACTCAAAGGGTTGACGGTGGATAGGCAATGGCAAACATTCAAAGACCGAATGGATGAGCTACAGAATTTGTTCATCCCAGTTTGGCATAAAAATAAAACAAAAAAGGTGACTCAACAGTGGCTAACAAGGGAAATTAGGGATAGCATAAGATCCAAGGAGACGACATATAAATTGGCCAGAAAAAGCAATAATCCTGAGGATTGGGAGCAGTTTAGGATTCAACAAAGGAGGACAAAGCGATTAATTAAGAAAGGGAAAATAGAATATGAGAGTAAGCTTGCAGGGAACATAAAAACTGACTGTAAAAGCTTTTATAGATATGTGAAGAGAAAAAGTTTGGTGAAGTCAAGCATAGGTCCCTTACAGTCAGAATCAGGGGAATTTATAATGGGAAACAAAGAAATGGCAGACCAACTAAATTCATACTTTGGTTCTGTCTTCTCAAAGGAGGACACAAATAACCTCCCAGAGGTGCCGGGGAACACAGGGTCTGATGAAAGGGTGGAACTGAAAGAAATCAGTATTTGTAGGGAAATGGTGTTAGGAAAATTGATGGGACTGAAGGCTGATAAATCCCCAGGGCCTGATAATCTACATCCCAGGGTACTTAAGGAAGTGGCCCTAGAAATAGTAGATGCATTGCTGGTCATCTTCCAGAACTCGATAGACTCTGGAACAGTACCCATGGATTGGAGGGTAGCTAATGTTACCCCACTGTTCAAAAAAGGTGGTTGAGAAAAAGCGGGGAATTATAGACCGGTATGCCTGGCATCGGTAGTGGGGAAAATGCTAGAATCTATTATAAAAGATGTAATAGCAGAGCATTTGGTAAGCAGTGACAGGATCGGACAAAGTCAACATGGATTTACAAAAGGTAAATCATGCTTGACTAATCTACTGGAATTTTTTGAGGATGTAACTGGTAAAATAGATAAGGGAGAACCAGTGGATATGGTGTATTTGGACTTTCAGAAGGCTTTCGATAAGGTCCCACATAAGAGATTAGCGTGCAAAATTAAGGCACATGGGATTGGGGGCAAGGTTTTGACTTGGATAGAGAACTGGTTGGCGGACAGAAAGCAAAGAGTTGGAATAAACGGGTCGTTTTCCGAGTGGCAGGCATTGACTAGTGGGGTACCGCAAGGATCGGTCCTAGGACCCCAGCTGTTCACAATATATATTAATGATCTGGACGAGGGAATTGGATGTAATATCTCCAAATTTGCAGACGACACAAAGCTGGGTGGGAGGGTAAGCTGTGAGGAGGATGTCGTGAAACTCCAGTACGATTTGGACAGATTGGGTGATTGGGCAGAAACATGGCAAATGCACTATAATGTGGATAAATGTGAGGTTATCCACTTTGGTGGCAAAAACAGGAAGGCAGATTATTATTTGAATGGCAATAGATTGGGAGAAGGGGAAGTGCAAAGAGACCTGGGTGTTCTTGTGCACCAGTCGCTGAAGATAAGCATGCAGGTGCAGCAGGCGGTTAAGAAGGCAAATGGTATGTTGGCCTTCGTAGCAAGAGGGTTCGAGTACAGGAACAAGGATGTCTTGCTACAGTTGTACAGGGCCTTGGTGAGACCACACCTTGAGTATTGAGTGCAGTTTTGGTCGCCTTACCTGAGGAAGGACGTTCTTGCCATGGAAGGAGTGCAGCGAAGATTCACCAGGCTGATACCTGGGATGGCAGGAATGACGTATGAGTAGAGATTGTGTCGATTGGGATTATACTCACTGGAGTTTAGAAGATTGAGAGGGGATCTCATCGAAACCTATAAAATTCTGTCAGGCCTGGACAGACTAGATGCAGGAAGGATGTTTATGATGGCCGGGGAGTCCAGAACCAGGA
Source organism: Somniosus microcephalus (assembly GCF_052327205.1). Lineage (NCBI taxonomy): Eukaryota > Metazoa > Chordata > Chondrichthyes > Squaliformes > Somniosidae > Somniosus > Somniosus microcephalus. The sequence continues at coordinate 109,078,316 of NC_140993.1, forward strand.
GTCATAGTCTAAGGATAAGGGGTAAGCCATTTAGGACTGAAATGAGGAGGAATTTCTTCACCCAGAGAGTGGTGAACCTGTGGAATTCTCTGCCACAGAGGGCGGTGGAGGCCAGTTCATTAAATATATTCAAGAAAGAGTTGGATATATTTCTTAAGGCTAAAGGGATCAAGGGATATGGGGAGAAGGCAGGGACAGGGTACTGAATTTGGATGATCAGCCATGATCTCATTGAATGGTGGAGCAGGCTCGAAGGGCCGAATGGACTACTCCTGCTCCTATCTTCAATAAATATGTTTATATCTTATGTAATATCGAATGTATAGTACTCAGTTTATGTACAAAACATACTTTGTCTTTGTTTACAATTTCACAAATTTGTTCAAGTAAAGCTTCAAACAGCGAAACGGCTTCACGAGGAATTATTTGAATAAGTGTTTAACTTGCTGGATAACTAGATAGGAGCACGTCTAACGAGGCCAGTACAGTGAAAAGATAGCAATACGGCTAGCTGTGAAGAGTGGAGCAGCAGGAACTCAGAGTGAGCCTTAACCTCATCGACCACACCTACCTCACATCAACATGTCAGAAGATAATAACGAAAATGCTTTGCAGCGAGGAGAAGACCTTAAACAGGCAGACGAAACTGTAGAGTGTGACAATTGGTCTATAAGCTCCGGTTACTTCAGATCGCAAGCTGGTTCACGGTCATCAGGTGGTTCTAGAGTAAGCGTGGCCATCACCAGAGCACGGGCTAAGCTAGTAGCAGCTCAAGCCAGAGCTGCACATGCGAACAGTGAAATAGAAATAAAAGTAAGACAGGTCCGTCTTCAAGCTGAACCCCAAGCTGAACAGGCCCGACTGCAATCCGAACAGGCCCGACTCCAAGCTGAATTCCAAGCCGAACAGGCCCGTCACCAAGTGGAACGCTAGGCTGAGCAGGCCCGTCTCCAAGCCACATTAGACGCTCTGCAGCAACAAAAAGAGATAGATGCTGCATTAGCTGAGACACAAATATTCGAGGCAATTTTGGAGGGAGCTGATCCCAAGACAGCCTACAAACCTTTAATTCCCGTTTCGCGGCAGAGCCGACGACAGCGCACCATAGATTACGTGAGCGACCATGCCGACATACAGTTTACAAGAGAAAGGGATGAAGGCCCGCACATCTCTACAGACACAAGCACTTCATATAACATGCCCCAAGTTGCCAACCAAGGTCAAAGTAGACAGCGTGCCTCAAGCCGCAGAGTCTCCCCCAGCAGGACGGAAGACACGGAGCAGAGGAATAGAACGCTGGATAGCGAAAGTCAGCAGCGAACCCCCTCTCGTTTCCTTGAGACCCCCAACAGAACCCCTATTCAGGGCAACCCTGGAACAGGTCCCAGTACCTACGACCTTGCCAAATACCTTGCACGCACCCAGCTGGTGACTACAGGGTTAACCAAGTTTGATGACAGGCCGGAGAATTATTAGGCTTGGAAGTCCTGCTTCCACCATGGCATATCAGGCTTAGACCTGTCGGCAGGAGAAGAGCTCGGCCTCCTTATCAAATGGCTCGGCCCAGAGTCCGCCGGACAGGCATGCAGGATAAAAGCAGCCAATGTGGGACATCTGCCAGCGGGGTTGAAGACGGCTTGGGCGAGGCTGGAAGAAAGCTACGGCTCACCTGAAGCCATTGAAAGGGCTCTCTTTGACAGGTTGGAGAACTTTCCGAGGTTGACGAGTAAGGAACCCCAGAAGCTCCGCGACCTTGGAGATCTGCTGTCAGAACTCGAAGCCACAAAGCAGGACAGCTACCTACCCGGGCTATCGTACTTAAACACTTCCAGAGGGGTAAGTACCATCATTGAGAAGCTTCCCTCTAACCTGCAGGAGAAGTGGATAACGTTTGGTTCAAAGTTCAAGCTAAAGCACAACGTGGCCTTCCCACCATTCTCTGCGTTTGCCAAATTCATCCGTAAAGAAGCCAAAGCCAGGAACGACCCCAGCTTCAACCTCTTCTCCTCCCACCCAGCACTTGCCAGAAGAGACAAGTTTGACAGACATGGAAAGACACCAATATCTGTCCACAGAATGCAAGTGTCCTCAACTGAGAACACAAAGATTCAGAAGAAACCTGAGGATATGAGCAAACAGTGCCCTATCCACAACAAGCCCCATCCTTTAAAGAAGTGCAGAGGCTTCAGGGAGATGTCCCTGGAAGATCAGAAACAATATCTTAAAGAGAACTCTATATGTTTCAAGTGCTGCTCTTCCACGAGCCATCTCGCCAAGAACTGCAAGGTAGATGCAAAATGCACAGAATGTGAAAGTGATCGGCACATTTCAGCACTCCACCCAGGCCCAGATCCTTGGAAATCAGAGTCGCCTCCTCCTGCCTCAGAGCACGGCGGGGAGAGAGAGGGAGCTGCCGGTCCGGAGATTACATCCAGGTGCACCGAGGTGTGTGGAGAAGGAGTGAGCGCAAGAGCATGCTTCAAGATATGCCTCATTAATGTGTACCCTGTAGGACGTCGCCAAGAATCTGAGAAGATGTATGCCATACTAGACGAACAAAGCAATCGTTCTCTAGCAAGATCCGAGTTCTTCAACATCTTCAAGGTCAAAGGTAGTCCGTCGCCTTACACGCTGAAGACGTGTGCTGGACTTTCAGAGACAGCCGGCAGGAGGGCCTGTGGTTATGTTGTTGAGTCAGCCGACGGGAAGATTAGCCACCCCCTTCCTACACTCATCGAATGTAATCAAGTCCCCGACAACCGTTCTGAGATTCCCACTCTGAATGCAGCTCGTCATCACCGTCATCTGAGACGCATTGCAGACGAGATCCCACCTCTTGATCCAGATGCAGGCATACTTCTGTTGTTGGGAAGGGACATCCTGAGGGTACATAAGATAAGGAAACAGATCAACGGTCCACATGACGCCCCTTTCGCCCAAAGGCTAGACCTCGGCTGGGTCGTTGTTGGAGAAGTGTGCCTCAAGGGCGCTCACAAGCCATCTCAGGTGAGCACACTCAAGACTTCCATCTTGGAGAATGGTCGTCCAAGCTACCTTGCCCCAAGCAGTAGTCAGAACCGAGTGACAGAGAAGTTCAGTCATACGGCTCAGCCTCAGAAAACCCCAGTGCTGATCTCCACAGACAGCACACAGATGATGCTCACTGGAGAGAACCCGGGTCAGTCAGTCTTCTGTCACACCGCCAACGACCACAAACTTGCTCCATCGATCGTCGACATGAGGTTCCTCCAGATTATGGACAATGAGGTCTCTCGTGACAGCTCTAACAGCTGGGTTGCACCCTTACCCTTCCAGAACCCCAGACGACGGCTGCCAAACAACAGGGAGTATGCCTATAATCGTCTTAACTCACTCCGTCGCACACTAGAGAAGAAGCCAAAGATGAAAGCACACTCCCTAGAATTTGTAAAGAAAATGCTTGTCAATGATCATGCAGAGATAGCTCCTCCATTCCAGGAAGGCCAAGAGTGTTGGTACCTCCCTTCCTTCAGAGTCTATCACCCCAAAAATCCGGAACAGATCCGCATGGTGTTTGACTCCAGTGCACCATATCAGGGAGTCTCTCTCAACGACGTACTCCTCACGGGGCCCGATCTTAACAACAGCCTCTTGGGAGTACTCATGAGATTCAGGAACATAGAAACATAGATAGAAGATAGGAGCAGGAGTAGGTCATTCGGCCCTTCGAGCCTGCTCCGCCATTCAATGAGATCATGGCTGATCATCCAAACCCTAGCACCCGGTCCCTACACCGACAGCCATCCCACCCAAGCCCTATCGCAGTAACCCCGTAACCCCACGTATTTAATCCCCCCTAACACTAAGGGCCAATTTTTTATCATGGCCAATCAACCTAACCCGCACATCTTTGGACTGTGGGAGGAAACCGGAGCACCCGGAGGAAACCAACGCAAACACGTGGAGAATGTGCAAACTCCACACAGACAGTCGCCCGAGGCCGGATTTGAACCCGGGTCCCTGGCACTGTGAGGCAACAGTGCTAACCACTATGCCACCGTCGCCATCACTGCTGATATCCAGCACATGTTTCATTGCTTTGTGGTGAGAAAAGACCACAGAGACTTCCTCTGCTTCCTGTGGTATCGGGAGAACGACCCCAACAGACACATTGTGGACTACAGAATGCGTGTCCATGTCTTTGGGAATAGCCCATCCCCTGCTGTCGCCATATACAGACTGAGGAGGGCTGCCAAGGAAGAAGACGACGACTTTGGCAGTGATGTGAGCAGGTTCATCGAATGAGAGTTCTATGTCGACGACGCACTGAAGTCATTCCCGACCGAAGCAGAGGCCATCAGTACCCTCGGACGAGCCCAGGAACTACTTGTACTATCCAACCTCAGGCTGCACAAGATAGCCACTAACAGACCAGCAGTGATGGAGGCATTCCCCCCGGAAGATCGTGCTAAGGACGTCAAGGATCTAGACCTCTTCACTGATGACCTCCCCCTACAGCATAGCCTAGGAGTGTCTTGGAACATAGCAACAGACACGTTCACATTCCAAGTCTTAGATGCCAAGAAACCCTTCACACATAGAGGAGTGCTCCCTACAGTCAACAGCCTATACGACCCTCTCGGCTTCTTAGCCCCTGTCACCATACAAGGCAGGCTGCTCCTCAGGGAACTCTCCACACGCGCTGAAGAGTGGGATTCACCTCTCCCTGAAGAGATGGAAGCAGAGTGGGACAGATGGAGAGACTCACTCCAAGACTTACAGGAGATCCGAATACCTCGCTGCTATACGTCTTTCTCTCCCTTAAATGCCCAATTCAAAGAGCTTTGTGTCTTTGCAGACGCATCCGCTAAGGCCATTGCAAGTGTGGCTTATCTGAAGGTCACCACTCAAGATGGACAAAGCAAAATCGGCTTCGTCTTTGGTAATGCCAAGTTGGCGCCCCAGCCAGACTGCACCATATCCAGATTGGAACTGTGTGCAGCAGTATTAGCAGTTGAGATTGCAGAGTTCATAGAAGAGGAGATTGATCTGAAGTTCGACAGTGAAGTAAGATTTAAAAATGAGCGTAAAAGGGCACGTTTAGTAGAACGCAATTGCGGCAGCAAAATGTTTAAAGATGAAATGTACTAATTATTCGTATGTTTAATTGCAGAAATGACCATACCAGTTTAGAGAGATGAAACTTACAAAAAGAGACACTGACATAACCCTTTTCTGGAAAAACAAAACTTAGTAGTGGTCAAGAGAGAGAATGACTCGTTTCTCAGAAATCACATGTCCTGATGACTCATTTCCAAGAAATCAGAGGGTCCACAGGCCCCTGCAGTGAAAAGTGAAACTTATGTTATAGGCTACCTTGTATAAGTTAGACACACCTAGTTAGTGATTAATGTATAGACTTTTAAATCGATTGGACCTCTTGTAGTAGGAGGTCTCGTAATATGTGTATAACTGTGTGAACCTCAAGAGATTCGGTGGAGTCGGAGCCTTGTGTTGGGACGCAAGAGCCACAGCTCCCCAGGCCTGAATAAACCGTTTTGACTTCAATTATTGGGTCTGTCTTTCTTACAACAAGCCAGTGACGTCGACCATGTATATCACTTGGTCCGCACTTTGGGGGCTTACATCAGACAGCATCACATATTATATAGACAGCAAAGTGGTGCTAGGATACATCCATAACCAAAGTAGACGGTTCTACGTATACGTGAACAACAGGGTCCAACGTATTCGACAGTCCACATCCCCCGACCAGTGGAGGTACGTCTCTACAGACCTGAATCCAGCCGACCATGGGTCTAGATCTGTAACAGCGTCCCTACTCAGCAGCACAACTTGGCTGTCAGGACGTGCTTTTCTTCAGGATCCATCCCCACACTTCTCCGAAATCAACGAGTCATTCGACCTACTCAGCCCTGTTTCTGACTGCGAGATATGCCCACAAGTCACAGCGAACGTTACTGAAATCTCTAAGGACCTGATGAGCACCAAACGCTTTGAGCGTTTCTCCAAATGGAACATGCTCATAAAGACGATAGCACGCCTAACCCACATAGCTCATACCTTCTCCCAGCCTGCACAAGGGAGTAACTGCCATGGGTGGCAAACTAGTGGTGGGGAACATGGAGATGGCAAAGACACTGAACAAATATTTTGTGTCAGTCTTTACAGTAGAGGACACTAAAAATATCCCAACACTGGACAAACAGGGGGCAATGGGGGGGGGGAGGAGCTAAACACGATTAAAATCACTAAGGAGACGGTACTCAGTAAAATAATGGGACTTAAGGCGGATAAATCCCCCGGACCTGATGGCCTACATCCTAGGGTCTTGAGAGAAGTGGCGGTAGGGATTGTGGATGCATTGGTGATCATTTTCCAGAACTCCCTGGACTCAGGAAAGGTCCCAGCAGATTGGAAAACTGCTAATGTAACACCCTTATTTAAGAAGGGAAGTAGACAAAAAGCTGGAAACTATAGACCAGTTAGCCTAACATCTGTGGTTGGCAAAATGTTGGAGTCCATTATTAAGGAAACAGTAACAGAGCATTTGGATAAACATAATTTAATAGGACAGAGTCAACATGGTTTTACGAAGGGGAAGTCATGTTTGACAAATTTGATCGAATTCTTTGAGGATGTAACATACAGGGTGGATAAAAGGGAACCTGTGGATGTAGTGTATTTGGACTTCCAAAAGGCATTTGACAACGTTCCACACAAAAGATTACTGATCAAGATAAAAAATCACGGGATTAGGGGTAATATACTGGCATGGGTGGAAGATTGGCTATCTAACAGAAAACAAAGAGTTGGGATAAATGGTTCGTTCTCGGGCTGGCAATCAGTAACTAGTGGTGTTCCGCAGGGGTCAGTGCTGGGACCCCAACTCTTTACAATCTATATTAACGATTTGGAGGAAGGGGCCGAGTGCAACATATCCAAGTTTGCCAACGATACAAAGATGGGAGGGAAAGCAGTGAGTGAGGAGGACATAAAAAACCTGCAAAAGGACATAAGTGAGTGGGCAGAGATTTGGCAGATGCAATATAATGTTGGAAAGTGTGAGGTTATGCACTTTGGCAGAAAAAATCAAAGAGCAAGTTATTATCTAAATGGAGAGAAACTGCAAAATGCTACAGTACAAAGGGATCTGGGGGTCCTGGTGCATGAAACACAAAAAGTTAGTATGCAGGTGCAGCAGGTGATCAGGAAGGCCAATGGAATCTTGGCTTTTATTGCAAGGGGGATGGAGTATAAAAACAGGGACGTCTTGCTGCAGTTATACAGGGTATTGGTGAGGCCACACCTGGAATACTGCGTGCAGTTTTGGTTTCATATTTAAGAAAAGATATACTTGCTCTCGAGGCGGTTCAGAGAAGGTTCACTTGGTTGATTCCAGAGATGAGGGGGTTGACGTATCAGGAAAGGTTGAGTAGGTTGGGACTCTACTCATTGGAGTTCAGAAGAATGAGAGGCGATCTTATCGAAACATATAAGATTGTGAGGGGGCTTGATCGGGTGGATGCGGTGAGGATGTTTCCACTGATGGGTGAGACTAGAACTAGGGGGCATAATCTTAGCATAAGGGGCTGCCCTTTCAAAACTGAGATGAGGAGAAACTTCTTCACTCAGAGGGTAGTAAATCTATGGAATTTGCTACCCCAGAGAGCTGTGGAAGCTGCAACATTAAATAAATTTAAAATGGAGATAGACATTTTCCTAGCAGATAAGGGAATTAGGGGTTACGGGGAGAGGGCAGGGAAGTGGACGTGAGTCTAGATTCAGATCAGCCATGATCCTATTGAATGGCAGAGCAGGCCCGAGGGGCCGTATGGCCTACTCCTGCTCCTATTTCTTATGTAAGAGTCCCTCTGAAGAGGAGCTCAAGAGAGCCAAAATCTTTGTGATAAAGAGTGTCCAACACGAGTGTTACTCAGAAGAGTTGAAGTGCATAGCAGCAGAATGCAACCTACCCCCTCACTGCAGTCTACGGAAGCTGCATCCTGTCGTCGACACCGACGGACATCTCAGAGTTGGGGGACGCATATCGCAGTCTCAACTAGGAACGAATGCAACCAACCCCATCCTCATTCCAGGTTTTCATCACCTGGCCATTCTGCTTTTGCGTCATCATCATGAGGCTGTGAAGCACCAGGGCAGACATTTCACCGAAGGTGCCATCAGAGCAGACAGCCTCTGGTTGGTTGGAGCTAAGAGATGTATCAGCGGCACGCCTTTCAAATGTGTCACCTGCAAGAAACTCCGTGGGAAGACGGGGCACCAACAGATGGCAGATCTGCCAGCCGAGCGGCTACAAGTAGCAGCCCCTTTCACCTACGTAGGCGTAGACGTCTTCGGACCATGGGACATGGCCTCACGCCGCACCAGAGGAGGACACGCCAATAGCAAGAGGTGGACGGTGATATTCTCATGTATGTCCACAAGAGCCATACACATCGAAGTCATAGAAACAATGAGCGCCTCCAGCTTCATAAATGCTCTGAGAAGGTTTTTCTCAATCAAAGGCCCGGCAAAGCAAACACGCTCAGATTGCGGCACAAACTTTGTTGGCGCTTGCAGAGAGCTGAAGATGGATGGATCTAGTTCCAGCTCAGAGAGTGTGGAGAAGTATCTCCAAGAGCAGAAATGTACTTGGGTATTCAACCCACATCACTCATCCCACATGGGCGGCGCATGGGAGCGTATGATTGGCATTGCCCGCCGTATCCTCGACTGCATGCTCCTCCAAGGTAGATCGTCGTGCCTCACACACGAGGTCTTGGCCACACTGGTGGCTGAGGTCACCGCCGTGATGAATGCAAGGCCCCTCATTCCTGTATCTTCAGACCCAGAATCGCCCCTCATCCTCACTCCGGCCATGCTTTTGACCCAGAAGACAGGTGTTCCCCCTTGTCCTCCAGGAGAGTTTGGGGAAAGAGAACTCTTCAAGGAAGAATGGAAACGGGTCCAGAGTCTGGCAGACACGTTTTGGAACAGGTGGCGACAGGAGTACCTCAACACACTACAGAGCCAACGCAAGTGGCAGGACAAGAGGCCAGGTCTTAAAGAAGGAGATGTTATCTTGCTGAGGGACAATCAGGTAAAAAGGAATGAGTGGCCTATGGCTATCATCGCGAAGTCCTGTCCCAGCCAGGACAGGAGAGTAAGAAAGGTAGAGCTGAGAGTCATCAAAGAAGGAACAGCAAAGGTCTTCTCTCGGTGGTTCTTCTTTTGTCGCCAGAGGACTCCAGTGACAAGTAGAGTTCAGACTATGTGGAGTCGTTAACGACCCCAGACGGGGAGTGTTCTGGACTTATGGACATTATGGACATTTTACATGCAGATAGCACCCTCTGGTGGTGGTTATTGTGTTAGCAGTGTTTGTATGCAGCAGAGGTCATTTGACCTTTCTACCTTTCTTCCTGTTTGACCCAGGAAGTAGAATTCCAGGAAGAACCTAACTGAGTAATGGAGGATCTTCCATGAGGGATCCTCAATCCAATGTAATCTGATCTCATATGTTAGGTCAGGCGCAATATCTGTGAGTATCTTTGTTTGTTAGCATAATAGCAACTTTGTCAGTGTAGTATTTTGACAATACTATGTTTATGAGAAGTCATAGTTGATATTTACAGAAGTACAGTCCAAATGTTAGTTAGTTATACAATTAGTCTATTCTACTGTTGTAAATATGTTTATATCTTATGTAATATCAAATGTATAGTACTCAGTTTATGTACAAAACATACTTTGTCTTTGTTTACAGTTTCACAAATTTGTTCAAGTAAAGGTTCAAACAGCGAAACGGCTTCACGAGGAATTATTTGAATAAGTGTTTAACTTGCTGGATAACTAGATAGGAGCATGTCTTGCGAGGCCAGTACAATGACTCCATTGGCGTACAGCCTCAATGATGGCTGTAGCCTCCTTCTCGATGGGGGGCGGGGGGGTAATGGGGCTCGCTACCCTGCAAGGTTCTGGATAGGAATGCCACGGGTCGACCACCTTGATTCAAGGTAGCCGAGATCGCCAACTCCGATGCATCGCATTCAACCACAAAAGGAAGGTTTTTGTCAATGCAGCGAAGCGTGGCTTTCTCCAGCTGTCATTTGAGGAGGTTGAAGGCAGAAATAGCCGTTGCTTCCAATGGAAAAGACTTTGCATGAAGCAGGGGCTGTATTTTATCGGAGAAGTGAGGTATCCACTTTGCGTAATAAGCAAACATGCCAAGTGCCCGATGAAGAGAGCCAAGATTTGTAGGGCGGGGGAGCTCCTGAAGTGGACGAAGTCGCTCTGGGTCCGGTTTAATAACACTGTTGCCCACCCAGTAGCTGAGAATGTTCACTGATGGCACCGATTTCACCGATTTGGATTCGTTTAACGTTAAGTGGCGACGACGGTGAACGTCAAAAAATCTCAGAAAATTGGCGTCATGCTCCTTTTGATCATGGCTGGCAATAGTGATATGGTCTAAATACGGAAAGGTATTCGTCAAGTTCTCTTGCCGGACTAGGCCATCCATTGCCCGTTGGAAGACGGCCACCCCATTGGTGACCCCAAATGGAAGGCGACGAAACTGATAAAGCCGACCATTGGCCTCAAAGGCCGTATACTTTTTGTCAAGAGTCTTTCAGCAGTACCTGATGGTACGCGCTCTTTAAATTGAAGGTTGAAAATACCTTGTATTTGGCAAGGTTGTTGACCATGTCATCTATGCGTGGTAGCGGGTAGGCATCCAGGTCAGTATATTGATTAAAAGTCTGCGAATAATCAATACACAGACGTTTCTTATGTTGTTTTAAAGGGTTTTTCACAACGACAACTTAAGCCTGCCAGGGAGATGAACACGGCTCGATAATACCGTCAGCTAAAAGGCGAGAGATTTCTGCCTCGATAAATGCTTGGTCGTCATGGCTAAAGCGCTGTGATTTGATGGCTATGGGTTTACAGCGGGGGGAGAGATTGGCAAACAGGGAGGGCTCACTGAGTAAGGCCGCCGAGAGCGCACAAAACGGCACCTTAGAAATGGTAAGCTCTGGCTTCGACCCTCCAAACTCAAAAGTGAGTCTTTTGTGCTGCTTCTGGAAGTCCTGTCCCAGAAGCACATCGCTACATAAGTTTTCGAGTACTCCGAGTCGGGTGGAGGGATACGTGCGACCATTGAGGCTGAGGTTGACAAGACAGAAGCCAGAAGAGTTGGTGGTCAGAGTCGTCAGAGCCATTGCAATCTTCCTGTCCGAGGGATAAATGCGCAGTTTTAACCTGCTGACAGCCCGCTTATTAATGAAGCTGTCAGAGCTGCAGGAGTCGATTAGCATGCTTAGAGTGTGCCCATTTACTGAAACCTTCGTGGCTGCATGGGACAAACTTTGGGGAAAAACAGCTGTGATGGGAGGAGGGGTAATTTTTCCTTCGGCAGCTGTAGCCTTAGCAGTGGTTCTTGGGGGAGGAGCAGCTCCATAGATAGCAGCTGTGAAGCTAACAGGAGCTCTCGACCAGTATACTTTAGAGGAGCGGCCTTTCTTGTTAGCAGGGGCCCATGACTGGCATACCTTGGAAAAGTGTCCTTTCTTGCTGCAATGATTGCTGGTCGCATTACGAGCCAGGCAAAATTTTCTGTAATGGAACGTACCTCCACAAAAGAAACACTTTCTTCCTGATTGCCAGGATGCTGCTAGGGTGGGGTCATCATCAGCAAAGGCCTCTAGGGTAGGGTTGTCATCCATTAGAGTAGAGTCATCATCAGCGGGGGCATCCACCCGAGACCTATCGAAAGACTTATTAAAGGTGATAGCCGCCGCCCGTGCACGTGGTGGGAGATAAGTGTCTGCATTCTTCTTGGCCAAGTCCAGGAAACACGCCTGGTCATAAGCAGCCCGTAAATTGAGGGTTTTATTTTCCAGCAGGCGCTGACGTATAAAAGGGGACGCAATCCCATTAATAAAGGAATCGCGGATTAGTTCCTCTTGATACTGTTCAGCTGTAACCGCTTTAAGGTTACAATCTTTGCTGAGCCTGCGAAGTTTCTGGAGGAATTCATCGAGTGATTCCCCAGGCTGCTGCCGAGTTGTGGCCAATAGGTGTTGCGCAAAGATTTCATTCGGGGACTTAACATGTAGCTGCTGTAAAATTTCGATAGCAGTGTCATAGTCTATAGAGTCCTCAATATAATCACGCACTTGAGGGGATACGTAGTTAGTAAGCATTCGTAACTTATTAGGAGCATCCGCCCCACATTCTTCAAGAAAGTTGCTAAAGGTACGAAACCAATGCTTCCATACCTTCGTTGCCGCAGGTGCATTCGGGTCCAGGTCGAGACGAGCGGGTCTAAGGAGTTTTTCCATGATGGATCAGTTTCTTGCCCAAGTCCCTTTCTGCGGTTCGAGTTGCAGCTGGTTGTTCCAAATCACCCAAGGCATGGAGACGAAAACAAGTCAATTAAATTGACGTAATAAAGACTCACTACGCACTTGGTTGTACATAAAGCAAGGCTTTAATCGACTTGTAACAAAACATGGAGGTCTAGTTAGTAGTCACTAGCTTCCTGTTTCCCGATTGTCCTTGGCCAAGTTGGGCCCACGCCCGAGTATTTATACTCCTCGGACGGCGCCCTCAGCTGGCTGTCCAGTAGTACTTCCTGAGTTACTTCTTGTAGAAGTTGCGATTTATGACACCTTTGTTTCCAACATTTGCTGGAAGCAGGTGAGAAACCAAAGCTGGAGTTAACATGCACTTTGTGCAAACATAAACCCGTATGGGACCCATGCCTCACGCCTTTAGTACCCTCAATTATCTCTTAGGTTACACCAACACTTTTTCATTGAAGTGCACCCAAAACCACTTTCCATGGGGCAAAAGCGCTTGTAGAACTGCAGCCTAATTTAAGAGTAAAAGGTACTTCCCTTTCCCTCCCACCTTGGTATTTTTTTCAGCTTTAATCAGACACTCATTCACATTAACATTTCCAGTTCAAGACCGTCTTCTTGGGTTACACATCCACAGCTCACCTTTGTCTGCATTACGCCGCATGAATTGAAACATTAAAAAAAGTTTTGCCTGAAGAGGTTCATCAAGACACTCACTGTCTAGCGATTGGGACAATATATTTAAAAAAATACTAACCTAAAAATTAATATGTTCCAAAGACAAGAATAAAAAATATAACTATTCACTTTCCTGCCTTCACTTCACTGAGTGGTCTTCTGCCTGAGGACTTATGTCCTTTGGAAACTACACAGAGTTAAATTTAAACCACTTTTAATGTTTCCTTGCATGACAGTCCAATATCCCAAATCTCTATCGTTACTTTTAAGCTCGCTGTAACCCTTCATTGTGTAAACTGTTCACTTTACTGAAATTTCAGCCTCCAGAATGATTCCACAACTCATGTAAAGTTATGTGATTCAGTAATACTGCCCTGGTCTTTCAAAACAGAAGACCAGGCACTTTCCTTTCATCTCTCCGCAATGGATTCAAACCCAACTCTCAGAGGTGCAAAGGCAATGCTGTAATACGAGTGTGACACTGAGACCCTTATCAGGAACCTGAGTGCAATCTTCAACATTACTTTGATAAGCCTAAAAAAGAGCATTCATCAAAATAATTCAGCATATACAACTTGCATACCCAAAGAATTGGTGACTTATGTTGTTGTTATCGGTCAGTCTCCCACGGTGTGCTGATCCAAAGTGCGACCGGAGACTGCCTTCCTGCACGCAGCATGCGAGGAGCAGGTTCTGGAAACTGAACAGGGACAAGCTCAGGCCTCAGCAACAAATCACTGAGTGCATGTCTCAGGCCCCAAATCAGAGCCGCCGGGCCCAGCATCATTTAATCGCAGCTCCAGCGCTTCCCGGTTCCACTGAGTCCGACTATTTCTCTCTTTTGAATGCATCGTGGCCCTGGGGAGCATGCGCACTGTCAGCGGGGAAAGCAGTGCCGTGGATAGAGCAGTTGCTAGGGCGCAGAGAATTGTGGGTCCTATGGCTGCCATTAGTCAACGGCCATCCGAGACAACGCTTGCTGGGTTCCAGGGCTCTTACTAAACGCTGTTCCAATTCGGATCGGCTCTCTGAGGTTCCCGGGCCATTCTCTCAGCGCTATGACTTTTTCCCACTAGTTCAATATTGGGCCCCTCCCACCCCGCTCCAGCTGTCCAGTGCGCGGCCTGAGAATTTAAGTGTGTGGGAACTTTCAGATCCGTGCGCGGCACCCGCGCACCTTAGAGGGATCATAGGTGGAGGAGTCAGAGGAGAAAATTGGAATCTGAGAATGGAGGGCAGAGGCTTTGAAGAAGTGAGGCCCTGGCTCCTTATCACACAGACTCAAATATTTAGGGTCCTAATTTAAAAAGCAGGGTGCTGATGAGTGTCACACTTATATGGAGGCACTGAGGATCTTGTCAGAGGACCTGAGACAGATGAGGGGTCTCCAATGCCACCCTTAGTGCCAATACCCAAGAAGAATTCATCACAATTCAGCACTACTTTGAGCGAGTGGTGGCGTCCCAGCATTTTTATCTGTTCCCCGACAGAGAGGCCTCCAGACCAACTGAAGTATCCTACAAGGATGTTTTGACCACTGGACTTGAAGCTTTGAATAACCATTTGGAAAGATTGATGGCAACCAAGCTTCCAAGAGATTCATGAAGCCATATCTCAGAATCTGCAAATTCTAACTGATGCCATCAGGTCTGTCCTCCTACTGAGCATTAAGCACTTAGACCCAGCGGAAGTAGCATAGCTAGAATCTGCTTTCATAATGCTCTCTTCTGGTGACAGCTCAAGTGACCTTTCCAGTCCTGCCCATGTAGGTGTTAGGATACAGGACCTGCACCTGCAGCCTGCTGAACAAGCCTCTAGGAATTCAGAAGCCCTGAGACTGCAAGTACCTTGGTCCCAAGGGCTCATGATGCAATAGTGCAACCAAGCACAACTGGTGCCCTTGGCCCTCAGGTTTCACGTTGGTGGACCACCAGGATAGGTTTAAGAATAACACAGGGAAAGAAAAAAGAAAGAACTTGCATTTATATACTGCCTTTAACAACCTCAGAACCTCCCAAAGTGCTTCACAGCCAATTAATACTTTGAATTGTTGTAATGTAGGGAAACATGGCAGCCAATTTGCACACAGCAAGGTCCCAGAACTGCCAATGAGATAAATGACCAGATAATCTGTTGTAGTGGGATATAAATATTGGCCAGGCCACTGGGTGAACTCCTTGGCTCCAATTCGAATTGTGCTTTGGGATCCTTTGGGGTCGATTTTAACTCAGGTGCGGGCTATTGTCGTGTTCCCCGAATTTCATGTTCCCCACACGAATCTAAATGGATGTGGGAGATTGGCCAATTGATTTCCAACGTGTGGGAAGCCTTTGCAAAGGGGTTTTTCAGGACTGAAAGTCCCCTCTGATGATGTCATCATTGCTGCTGCATTTAAGGTCCACAGCAAGCCTTGCTTCTGCTGCAGGCTTCCAAGCTTTCTCCATTTGATGGCACAGGAACCTGCAGGAACAATGGCCAGTGGGAGGTCAAGAGCAGCTCCTAAGTTTGATGAGGCAGCACTACAGGCATTGGTGGATGGGGCTAGGGCCCACAGGGAGGTCCTGTTCCCTTCATCAGGGAGGAAGAAGCCTCCCAGTCAGACCAAGGCTGTGTGGATACAGGTGGCTGGGGAGGTCACACGGGGCACCTGGATGCAGTGCAGGAAAATATTCCATGACCTTCAATGCACTGGAAAAGTAAGTATGAAGTTTCCAACACCCTCAATCTGATCCCCATTGCTTTTCCTCACCAGCACTCAACTTTAGCAATCTCTTCCTCCACATCCCACTTGACACTCACATCCATGCACCCTTACCCATTCCCTCTCTCTCTATGCTCACAATCACATAGCCCTCGCACTCCCTATCAGTCTGATGCTTTGAACACAACTGACAACACACAGGGAGGGCCCTTGGTCTTGCAACCTCACTCCATCGTTGTCTCCTTCTAAGTATCTATGCTATACAATCTCTAAACTCACTCCTTCATTCTCACTCAACCTCCGCTTGTCTCCCCCATTGCAGGAAAAGAGAGCTCACAATAAAAGGGAAAGAGCGTGGACAGGAGGAGGCCCACCATCATTAGCCCAGCTCACCCCCGGAGGAAGCCATCCTGGAAATTGTCCGGGTTGAAAAAGATGCACAAGTTGGGGACGGACAGACGAGTGCATCACAGCAAGCTGGTGACAGAATAGTTTTCCATCTCTCTCATTGACATTGCATGAGTCGCTGATAATGATTCTGAAGCTATAACAGATGGACTTATCATCATCTGCAATATGCAATGTGCATGTAACCTTGACCTCACATCTCTAACTCTTTCCTTTACTCCCCCACAGGACCATCGAGAGCCCCCACCCCCACTGTCCAGGAGGAAGAGCCTGAGCTTCCACACTCCTCAGAGGAATCTGCAACCTCTGAGGGCGCAGCGTCAGCAGAAATAAGCGCACCCAGCACCAGCGCAGACACTCACACCTCGGTGGGACCTTCGCGACATAGAGTAGTGTTGTCAAGTGAGCATCAGCAGATTGTGGAGACAGGGACAGCAGTGGAGAGTCCTCGTCGGAGGACGCAGGACTCTGCCAGCTCGGCTCAGCTGCATGTCGACCCTCTGCCTCTGGGTCCATCCATAAGATCAGAGGTGATGGAACTCCATGCACAGATGCAGGAGTCTCTGGCAGGTTTTGTCTCTAGGATCGCTGCGAGTGTGGAGCGAATGGAGGAGTCAAAAGCGAACATGAGCAGAACCTTTGTGGAGTCATTGGCGCATGAACGCATCAACACGGAAAGGATGGCTACCTACGTGGAAATGATTGCTGCCTCTGTGGTAAGGCTGGCTATGGTAGAGGAGAGGAGGGCTACGGTAGAGGAGAGGAGGGCTACAGCCATGGAGGAGGTTAGTCGCCAGGGTATGGAAAACATGGTGAGTGTTCAGAATAGAATGACATCTCTTGAGCGATGGGCATCTATTGAACAGAGAAACCAGACCTTCATGGAAGTCCTTCTGAGTAGGACTGCCATTGCAGATACGGATCCCCATGGCCCCCATGATGTGCAGCAAGGTGCTCTCCAGCCACTTGTAGGCGTGGAGGGGGAGCTGACCCATGAGTGGGAGGTTGGTGGCAGACCTCAAGGAAGTGGGGGTTCCTCTCCAAACGCTCACACTTCCATGCCACTGCAGATCCCTCGGTCAGAGCCCCACCGGAGTCCACACCCAAGTGAGATAGAGGTCTCAACCCCTGCACAGCCGCAGGAGCAGCAGGCTATTGACGAGCCCTCACAGGCTCGCCACCCCAGAGGACGCCCACCAAAGGTGTCGAGACAGGAGCAGCAGGAAAGTGAGCAAGGGGCCCCCACACCTGCTGAAGCCACAGGGAACCACTATGTAGGAGCACGCGTAAGCACAAGTAAAGCACAAGTAGTCACAAGGCTAGTCACTTGGGTGAAATTTTATGTATTGTTAAAAAAGCCATCAGATGAATTCTGTCAATAAAAAGTCTTATGGCTACTGCTGTATTTGTGGCGTGTGTCATTTCACGAATGGGACTGTCACATTGAGGGCTTAGGATTACTTGCAATTGTCAGTATGCTGGACAAATAGCTAGGAATCCGCAGGGTTTTGGCCATTGTCGATGCTCAGGTAAGAAGCTGCGAGGCAAAAGTGCTTGATTGGCTAGGCTAAGCAAATCTGGCCAGGATGAGTGCGTTCCTTGCATCCTGGGCAGCAATGTTCTGGCGTAATGCTGCTGCTGGTTGTTGGTCCTCTGCAGGATGGTCGTTTTCGACCTCCTCCTCCTCCTCCTCCTCATCATCATCATCTGAGGAGGGTATGTGAGGAGCCACTTGGTCCTCAGGAATCTGCAAGCCATGACACTGTGCCATGTTGTGAAGTGCACAGCAAACCACGACAATTCTGGAGACCCTGGCTGCTGAGTACTGTAGGGCTCCACCTGATCTATCCAGGCATCTGAAGCGCATCTTCAGCAAACCGATGGTTTGCTCGATAATGGATCTGGTGGAAATGTGGTTGGAGTTGTAGCACTCCTCAGCTTCATTGGCTGGCCTCCTCAATAGCGTCATTAGCCAAGTCCTCAGGGGATAGCCCTTGTCTGTAAGTAGCCATCCGTGAAGTTGGTCTGGCGGCCTGAATAGCGGAGGCACACTAGGCTGGCGCAGTATGAAGGAGTCATGGCAACTGCCAGGGTACATGGCACGAACATGCAAAATCTCCTTCTTGTGGTCACACACCAGCTGAATGTTAAGGGAGTGGAAGCCCTTGCGGTTGACAAAAATACCTGGATTGCGATGGGGTGCCCTAAGGGCCACATGTGTGCAGTCAAAGACGCCCTGCACCCTTGGAAAGTGTGCCAGATGAGCTAATCCAACCGCTCGCACCATCACACTTGTGCAATCCTTGGTGAAATGGATGTGATTGTGCGCGAGGGCAAAGAGGGCATCGGTTACCTGCGTGATGCAAGTGTGTGCGGCCGCCTGGGAAATGCCGCTGATGTCTGCTGATGATCCCTGGAATGAGCCTGAGGCAAAAAAGTTGAGTGCGGTGGTGACTTTGATGGCCACTGGTAATGCTTGTCCACTTGGTCCTCTGGGCAGCAGGTCTTGCTGTAGCATTGCGCAGATGTCAGTCACTGCCTGTCGCGAAAGTTGGAGCCGCCTTTGGCACTGCTGCTCAGTCATGTTGATGTAGCTGACCCTGTGTCTGTAGATGTTTGGGGGGTATCTCCTGTGCCAACGGGCTTCCAGGCGCTGGCCCCTTCTGGCCTGTGCAGCTTCAGGTGGGTGAGCAGCAGCCTGGCACTCCTGCTGCTGCTGCTGTTGCTGGAGCTGCTGTTGTTCCTGGTTCTGCTGCTGCCGCGGCTGGTGCTCGACCTCCTCTAATGCCCAGAAGGGAAGGAAATAAATGTCTCCCATGCTTCTGGCATATGCCTCCATTGAGGAAGCGCTGAGTGAAGGTGGTGAGAGGGTTTTCCCAGGAGTTCACACTGGAGATGTGTGTGAGGCTCCAACCTTCCACAGGTGTGGTTAAGCCTGGTAAAAGTTGCCCCAGGCCTGAGACAACAAAGTCCTGCCACCTGCAAATGATGGCTGATCAAATCTCTTCTTTAATGGTTGACCTGCAGCTGATAGTCAGCAAGCCAATAGTGCTCCCGCCAGGTTTAACTCCCCACACGCCTCCAAGCCCGCCTCCGCGACTCAGTTAAAATCGACCCCTTTATGTCCACCTGAGAAAGGGCAGACAAGGCCTCGGTTTAGTGTCACATCTAAAAGACAACACCTCCAACAGTGCAGAACTCCCTCAGTACTGCACTGAAGTGTCAGCCTAGATTATGTGCTCACATCTCTGGAGGCAAAAGTGCGATCACTCAGACAGGGCTGACATCAAGGAGTGGCACTGGGGGAGACATGGTTATATTAAGAAACGTTTGCTGTAAATATATATGAGCAAAGTAAAATGACTTTGTAATATGAAGTCCAGTGTTCTAAAGTATGTGTGTTCCATATTTGGTTTCTGGGTTTGAGAGAATGTTTGATGGTCAGTTTGCTATAGGCCACACAGAAGGGTACTTTTCCTAGGTGGTCTTCTCTTTTGGTAGTCTTATCTGTGGTGTATGTAACCTGTTCCACCTTAAGAGAACTTAAGCCTGTTCCACCTTAAGAGATGTACTACTTTCTCTGGCTGCTGTATACGTAATACCGGTGGTGACCACCGGTATATAAGCACTGTGTAGTAAGATTGTATTTCATATAGCCCTGACCTCCAACCAGTAAAGACCTGTTGAACTTTAATCTTGTAGCCTGTGTGTTATTAATTACAACTAGAACACACAGACTTTACAGTGGCGACGAGTCAGATTCTTACCCTGCGGCAGTTATATCCACGGCGGCTTCGTCCACAGAACGGACGTCGAAGAGAGGTTTCCACCCTCATCACCCTGCTGGAAGACACATCGCGCGGCAGACATCGAGAAACCAGAGTGCAGAAGACATCCTGAACTCGAAGCCTCCATCAGCGGCTGTCAGCTATCTTCTTTCTACCTCGGTAGTGGGTAAGCCGGGCAGCGACGCGACCAGAAAATCGGCCACGTTGGCTGTACAGACGGGGAGGGAAGACGGAGGAATAAGGGCGGTGAGATCGATCGCGACCGGAGATAAGGGCCGGGCCGCATTCGGGCCGAAAGGCGCAGCGCGAGGACATCGATCGCGGCTGGTGATAAGGGCCGGGCCGCATTCGGGCTAAAAAGGCGCAGCGTCTGGGGGCAACTGAAGGCGCGAGAGCCGCGGTGAAGTGGAGACAGCGTCGGGGGAAGGGTGAAGACCGCCAAGCGCGGGAAAACCGCCATTTTGTAGGCGGAGGACGAAGACAAGAGCACGGAAGCCGCCATCTTGGATAAAAATTAAAAGAAATTAAATTGCAACGATGCCTAAACATGGGAACATTAATACCTTTGATAGGGCCTTCGAAGATTGGGCTATGTATGTAGAACGCATACAAAATTATTGTAAAGCAAATAAAATCCCAGATGCAGAGAAAGCACTAACATTATTAAACTTAATGGGTGCGAAGACATACGGGCAATTGAAACACCTTGTATCACCAGATGAACCGGCGGATAAGACGTTCGAGGAGATTGTTACTGTCCTGAAAAATCACCTAAACCCCACGCCGCTGATGCTAGCGGAACGATTTAAATTTTACAGCAGAAGGCAGCTGAAGGATGAAAGCAATGCTGAATATTTAATGGAATTGCGTAAGCTAGCAAAGTACTGTCAATTCGGGACGAGATTGACAGAGGCGCTACGAGATAAATTTGTGTGTGGTTTATTAAAAGAAGATACACAAAAGCGATTGCTCGAGGAGAATGAGCTGACGCTTGAGAAAGCGGTCACTATGGCAGCAGCACACGAAGCCGCAGCGAGAGGCACGGCAGTAATGCAGCTACGGTCACCGGAACTCAGTACAAATAAATTGGGTTTGAGTACTGTAAAATGTTATCGTTGCGGAAAGACAACGCACGATCAGAACCAGTGTTGGTTTAAAAACCAAGAATGCAGAACGTGTGGCAGGCTTGGCCACATAGCTAAAGTATGCCGGTCAGGAAAGAAGACCAGCAACAAAAAGTCACCGCAAGGAAAATACATAAAGGTACACAAGGTGACAAAGAACAGTTCGACCGAACAGAAGTCAGATTCAGACGCTAGCAGTAATGAACTGGGTAGCTTAAGGGTACACAACGTTGGTAAGGATGCAGATCTCCAGACAATTTGGGTCACCCTTCAGATAGCAGGAGTCCAAGTAAAGATGGAATTGGACACTGGATCGGCATTGACGGTCATGAATAAGAAAGATTACAAAAGGTTATTCCAACATATTCCCCTACGGGATACGGAGATTATATTGAAAACATACACGGGGCAAAGAGTGTACCCCGTCGGAAAGATAGAGGTAAAAGTGGTCCACAAGGGCGAAGAAAGCCAAGTAATGGACTTATATGTGCTACCTGAAGGAGGTCCACCACTACTGGGATGGGAGTGGATTAGGAAAATGAATATGGACTGGCACTCCTTGAAGGCACTAACGGTAGATTCCGGGGAAACAGATGTCAAACCTAAACGATTGTCCAGAATATTGGATGATGCTAAAGAGGTGTTCCAGCAGGGACTGGGAACACTGAGAGGAATTACGGCAAACATCAAGATTGATGAACATGCACAACCAAAATTTTTTAAAGCCAGACCGGTACCCTATGCAATACGACCTACTGTAGAAGCGGAACTGGAAGCGCTAGAACGTTCAGGTGTACTGTCTAAGGTAGATTGGAGTGAGTGGGCTACGCCCATTGTTCCCATTATGAAACGTCCTTCGAGCAACAAGCCAGGAGAACCAGGGAAGGTTCGCATCTGTGGAGATTTCAAAATCACCGTTAATCCGGTGCTTCACACGGTGCAGTATCCACTTCCGCGGATTGAGGATATTTTTGCTTCGTTATCTGGCGGGAAACACTTCACCAAGATAGACCTGGCGCAGGCGTACTTGCAGATGGAGGTTGAAGAAGAGTCACGCCAATACCTCACGATCAACACGCATCGAGGTTTGTACCGGTACAATAGACTGGTTTTTGGAGTGGCATCGGCTCCAGCAATTTGGCAGAGGGCCATGGAGCAGGTATTACAGGGAATTCCAGGCACACAATGTTACCTGGACGATATTCTGATTACAGGTGATGGTGATGAAGAACACCTTGCAAACTTGGAACTGGTGCTCAACAGACTGAAAGAGTATGGACTTAGAGTTAATCGGCAGAAATGCGAGTTCTTCCAGAAGCGGATCTCGTACTGTGGTCATGTCATTGACCGGGAGGGGCTTCATAAGTCTCCTGACAAGATAGAGGCAGTTGTAAAGGCTCCCGCTCCGGATAATGTCTCTCAGTTGAGGTCGTTTCTAGGATTGATTAACTATTACCATAAATTTCTACCAAATCTATCCACGGTACTGCACCCGCTAAACGCTCTTTTACAGAAGGGGGTACCATGGGAATGGAGCGAAAACTGTAAGAAGGCATTTTGCAAAAGCAAAGAATTGATCACCTCAGAGGAAGTGTTGGCTCACTTCAACCCGACACTGCCTATTCGGTTGGCTTGTGATGCTTCTCCATATGGTATTGGGGCAGTACTCTCACACAAGTTGCCAAATGGCACGGAAAGGCCAGTCGCGTTTGCATCCAGATCATTGACCTCCGCTGAGCGCAACTATGCGCAGATCGATAGGGAGGCTCTCAGCCTTGTATGGGGAGTGAAGAAGTTTAATCATTACCTGCAGGGCCAAAAATTCACACTTCTGACAGACCATCAGCTGTTGGTATCCATTTTTAACCCTAAGAAGGGTGTTTCAGTGATGACAGCACAGCGTCTCCAGAGATGGTCCCTTTTCCTAGGGGCACATCAATATCAAATAGAATTCAAAGGTACGAAGCAGCATGGCAATGCTGATGGGCTGTCGCGCCTGCCACTACCTGAAGAAGAAGAAACGACGAAAGTTGACCCTGTTGAGTTATTTCATTCGACCATCATCGAGTGTTTACCAGTCACCAATGCAAGTATTGAAAGAGAAACCAGGAATGACCCGACACTGTCCAGAGTCTACGAGGTGACAGTGAAAGGATGGCCAACACGTGGTGATCCTCTGTTACCGGCATTCTCGGCAAGGCGAGACCAGCTGTCCGTCTGCCATGGTACTTTGATGTACAGGACAAGAGTGATTATTCCTCCCAAGTTAAGGGAAAGAGTTCTAAAAGAACTGCATGAAGGTCATCTGGGGGGAGTTAAGATGAAAAGTCTTGCTAGGGCTTATGTATGGTGGCCGGGTATTGACCAACAGATAGAGGAGTTGACGAAAAGCTGCGCTGGGTGCCAAAAAGTGCAAAATGCACCTCCGATCGCACCACTACACCCATGGGAATGGCCTTCAGCCCCATGGCAACGCGTACATATTGACTTTGCTGGTCCATTCATGGACTCCATGTTCCTAATTGCGGTGGACGCACATTCCAAATGGCCAGAAGTGATCAAGATGAGTACCACTACTTCAGAAAAGACAATTGCGGTGTTAAGAACAATATTCGCAAGGAACGGATTGCCAGAACAGATCTGTTCAGACAACAGACCACAGTCCGTGTCGGAAGAATTCCAAAAATTCTTAAAGAAGAATGGGGTGAAACATTATACCTCTGCCCCATATCATCCGGTGACAAACGGGTTGGCCGAGAGATTTGTCCAAACATTCAAAAAGGCAATAAAGGCCATGAACGATGACCAGATTTCGCTACAGCACAAGGTGGACAATTTCCTAATGGCGTATCGAAACGCCGCTCATGCAGTGACTAACCAAAGTCCTGCCATGATGTTTTATAACAGGAGGTTGCGGTCCAGGTTGGACTTGTTAAAACCAAATGTGCGGAGGGAAGTGGAAAACAAACAGTTCCGGCATATTAATAACAAGTCCACTCGAAGTTTCGAAGTAGGACAACCAGTGTTGGCAAGGGGCTATGGAAACGAAAAATGGCAGTCCGGAACAATTCGGGCCAGACAAGGACCTCTGATGTACACAGTAGATATTGGTAACAATGTGATAAGGCGTCATGCGGATCAACTGGTAGAATCAAGAGCAAGGGTCGAACCCATGGTTGCGACAGAGACAACTGTGGAAGACGTTAATGAACCTGAAGCATCTACCTCGGCAGGGACTGTACCTGATGGTGACGTCCAATACATAGGAAACCAACAAGCAGAGTCACCCCAGCAACAAGAATCAGAGACCACTGAAAGGCGTTATCCAGACCGAATCAGAAGGCCTCCTGAGAGACTGAACCTTTGAACTGTTTATACCTGAAGTTATATATGTATATATGTTATGATGTTATGTTAAATGGGGATATGACTATTAAGCTAAAAAGGGAGGATTGTGGTGTATGTAACCTGTTCCACCTTAAGAGAACTTAAGCCTGTTCCACCTTAAGAGATGTACTACTTTCTCTGGCTGCTGTATACGTAATACCGGTGGTGACCACCGGTATATAAGCACTGTGTAGTAAGATTGTATTTCATATAGTCCTGACCTCCAACCAGTAAAGACCTGTTGAACTTTAATCTTGTAGCCTGTGTGTTATTAATTACAACTAGAACACACAGACTTTACATTATCCTGTGTACTCTCTCATTTCCTCTTCCTCCTGCTCCTTTTCTGCCTTCATTATAAGGACATATATGGGAATGACCGTAGCGGACCCCTTGATATGAGCTTCGTGACAGAATGGTTGAAAGAAAAATACTTCCCTGCCTGATTTATAATATTCCTGTGAAGCGCCTTGGGATGTTGAAGGTGCTATATAAATACAAGTTGTTGTTGTCAAAACTGCAGCATCATGACAGCTCCCACCATATTGTGAATTCTCATGCAAGAATCTCTGCCTGTCATTGAAAATGAGCTGCACATTTAGGGAATGGAAGCCTTTGCGGTGCATATAAATATGGAGGTTTCCATCTGGAGCACACAATACCACACGGGTGCGATTAATAGTTCCCACAACCTTGAGGAATCCGGCAATAACAAAAAAAAATGTTGACCCTCTCAGTCATCTGTGTATGAGCACTGTCAAATCGTATAAACTGAGGTGCTTTGGCAAGGAGGACATTAGAGGATTGTACAACAAATCGGCTAGTCTGGCAAAAGTCCCCTTTGGTTCTCTGGAAAGCGACCATCTGGCTGCAGCAATGAACAGAGCTCCTCCAAAGCTTCATGACTGAAGCAAAGCCTCTGGTGACAGAGCTCCTGGGAAAGGTTTTGGAAAGTGTTCCTGGTTCTATACATCCTGCTGGATGGGTAGTGATGGTCTGGTCTGGTGCTGCCTGATTAATCTGGCTTCCCTTACAGCCTCCTGCTGCTCCTCATCCACCAGAATACAGATCATGTAAAATGGGATTCCCATTGCGAAGTTCCTTGTACAGCCCTCAGAACCTGACTCAGTAATTTTCTTGAAATACAATGCTTTCCAAGAATAATGCAGAATGTGGGGAAGGTTTCCTGAGTATAGTAATTAAATGTTTTTTACAGTGCCTGCAGTAAGTGACAAGATATGGTCCAAAGTCTCCATTAGCAACCTCAGTGTCCCTTTAATCGTAGAATTATATGCACAGAAGGAGGCCATTTGGCCAATCATGCCTGTGCCGGCTCTTTGAAAGAGCTATGCAATTAGTCCCACTCTCTTGCTCTTTCCCCATAGCTCTGCAAATTGTTGCAAAGTATATATCCAATTCCCTTTTGAAAGTTAAGTTGCTTCCACTACCTTTTCAGGCAGTGTATTCTAGATCATAACAATTTGCTGCATAAAAAAATGTCTCCTCGTCTCTCCCCTGGTTCCTTTGTCAATTATCCTTTGTCCTCTGGTTTCATCAAATTATTTCTGTAATTAGTGACAGGGTTATCAATTACCATGCTGCACAAAATTGCTCCAATACTTGCACTATAATAACTGCAGCACAGTGTATTAATGGCTTACATTCCAGTGAGTGGACTGTAACTTCTGTTCTGAAAACTATATCTTGTACAAGATAATGCATGTCAGTGAGTGAGCTGGAGGCAGTTACACAAATCATAGAGTTCAGGTAATGTAGCTGCAACTTTGATTGTGTAACTGCTGTACAATTGACTCATAGCGTTCTATTATATGTGTAGCGATATCCCAGTAAAGTATTCAACTGTCAAAGTGCTGGTCGAAAGATTTGCTGTGCAATTTATCCACAGCCCTTGTACTTTTGATGGGTTATATGGGTTAAATGCTTTATATATTGAGGGTACTTTCAGCATCTCTTGTAATTTAACTCTTTTTTAATGGAATTTGCCTCTTCTGATTCTCCTCTGGTTGGAGCTAAAGAATCGCCCTTCTCTCTGCTCTTTTACTCTGTTCTCTTATACTTTGAAATAGGTGTGCTCAACAAAGTTTGTGTTTTTGTTTTGAAGGGTAATGGTTTCAATCTCATTCTTTCACCTGCCTCCTCACGATGACTTGCCCTGGGAACCAGTTTCTTGCCTTCGCATTGGGCTCATCCAAGTGAATTATCTCAGTCTTACCCTTCTGAACTGCTACTGAGTTGACCCGCACAGCTGGATAGGACAGGCTACTCCTGGCACACACAGAGAATCAGCTAGGACTGCAACATATGGAGGTGGGTGGCCAGCAAAATAGAAACATAGAACATAGAAAAATAGGAGCAGGAGTAGGCCATTCGGCCCTTCGAGCCTGCTCCGCCTATCAATATGATCATGGCTGATCCTCTATCTCAATACCATATTCCCACTCTCTCCCCATACCCATTGATGCCTTTTGTGTCTGGAAATCTATCTATCTCCTTCTTAAATATATTCAGTGACTTGGCCTCCACAGCCTTCTGTGGTAGAGACTTCCACAGGTTCACCATCCTGTGAGTGAAGAAATTTCTCCTCATCTCAGTCCTAAATGTCCTACCCCGTATCCTGAGACTGTGACCCTTCATTCTAGACCTCCCCCCCCCAGCCAGGGGAAACATCCTGTCAGGAATGACCCAGGTTCTGCCTCACCTTGCCACCCGAGGGCACCATGAACGCTTAATTGTTTCCTTCTTTCTTCCTAATCGTACTCACCTGTGCATGGTTATATGCCTGCTATTTAAGTGGTGCTTAGTTTTATGTCCGGTGCTCAGTCTTGAGTTTCACACTGCCTTGTGATCCTCTTGCCGGCCTGCTAGCCTGTATCTGTGCTGTTGTTATTTTATTTGTTTCTAGTAAAGTCTATCTTTGTGTTTGCAACCTATCCTCTGCCTGAGTTTGCCTTCCTGCAGTTGGGTTCACCCAGTGCCACTCGTCACAGCAAGACTGAGCCAAACATGGACCCAGCAGAGAGGGACCAATGGCCACGACGAGTCTTTGAACATCTACAACTGATCTTGGATGAACTGCGGTGCTTCGCCACGTCGTTCTCCCGAAGCCAGAAACAGCTGGAGGCCCTCGTCATTGCTTTCCATCAGAGCCAGAGTCAGGCGACCCAAGCTACTCCAGCACCATTACCCGCTCCTTCGGTTTCGCTTCCCCCTCTGAAAGATCCCCGATTACCTGCACCCGAGCGCTATGATGGTAACCTGGGAGGATGTCGAGGCTTTCTAACCCAGTGTTCCCTGGCTTTCGAGCTGCAAGGTTCATTGTTTCCCACTGACCGTTCCCGAGTAGCCTACATCGTTTCGCTACTCACCAGCAAAGCACTTACCTGGGCTACGGCCGTCTGGGAACAGCAAACTCCGGCATGTTCAAATTACCAACTTTTCACTGAGGAAATGACAAAGGTCTTTGATCATCCTGTCAGTGGGAGAGAGGCATCTAACAAACTGCTTCGGCTTCGCCAGGGGGCTCGTAGCGTTGCGGACTTCACCATTGAGTTTCGCACTCTCACGGCGGAGAGCCAATGGAATTTGGAGGCGCTCATCGCCACTTTTCGCCACGGTCCCACGTGTTGTGTATGTAATATGTATGTTACTTTAAACCTATGGCCAGGGCGGCACTACTTTTAACTCGTGTATCGACTTCCAGTCGAAATGGATTTTTCTTATCCATTCCCTACCCAAAAGTGGTGGTCCACCGTTTGGTAGGACGTATAAATAAAGTCCTGGCACTTTTCTGCCATTGTATTTAACTGTTACTTGCATTTTTCCCTTCGGGTAAACTTTTTGTCTCATATATGTTTTTAATTTAATTTCCGTATCCTTTAAGGGAATGCGTTTGAACAGCCTGTTATAATCTTGTTCATTAATTACTGATAGGGCTGAACCCGTGTCCAGCTCCATATTAACTTCGACGCCTGCTACCTTCATTTTAACCCACATTGTGCTGTGGTCCTCCGTTTTGTCTACACCATATAACTTGAGACATCCCAGACCTTTAGGCTCTGCTTTTGTGCCTTCCTGTGACTCGTCTGAGCTACTGTCAGACATCTTATGTATTTTTGTCCTTGCCTTGGTACTGCTCGGACTGCCCCCACTATTGGGTTTCGTACCCGACAGACAAACTTTCGCTATATGCCCCTTTTTCCCACACTGCCGGCATATTTTATCACGAAACCAACAATTGCTTTGGTCGTGGGTGGTTTTGCCACAACGGTAGCATTTACCTTTGTGAAATGTCACCTCATGGGTGTCATAGCAGGTTGTGTTTTGTCGCATTTGAGCAGCACCCTGTGCTGCTGCTTCATGGTCCGATGCTATTGCAATCGCCTGATCTAGGCTGAGCTGTTTCTTGGCTAGCAACCGTTTTCATGTACTCTCATTTAACATGCCACAGACAAATCTGTCTCTGATCGCGTCCGCCAAAAAGGCTCCAAACTGGCAATGTTTGGGCAACCTTCTGAGCTCAGCCAAATAGGCTACCTGCGACTCATCATTCCTTTGGTCGCGTCTGTAGAAGTGGTACCTTTCCACTATAAATGGTGGCTTAGGGTTTAAATGTTCCTTTAACGTATCAACAATTTGGGCATACGTTTTGTCTGCTGGCTTTTCTGGAGTAAGAAGATTCCTCAGCAGACCGTATGTTTTTGCCCCCATAAAATTTAATAAGGTTGCTGCCTTTTCGTCATCTTTCACCTTGTGTACTATGCAATAAAGTTCATGCCTTTCGACATAGGCATCCCACTCTTCTGTGTCCTCAACAAATTCTGACAACCAACCTACTTTAGACATTTTAAACTGCTGAAGAGCTTTTCCCGCCTTTGTCCACTAGATGGCGCTTTTTTATTTTATTTTTTTTAAACTGCTGAAGAGAAAAAACTTTTCCCCTTTGTCCACTAGATGGCGTTTTTCCCACCTTTTCTCCTGCTGCTGCTAACGACCTCTCTCCAGTGTCATTATTTTTGGCCCTTGCAGCTCCCATTATTGCCACCGCCGCTATTAACAAAGACCTTCCCCTCTCGTGGCTTGCTAGTCCTCGTGGCTCCGTTTGTTCCCCAGATCGCCTGCCCATTCTGGCCCTTGCAGCTTCCGTTCCCCGGGAAGGATTTCAGTTTACCTGGCCCTGGGTGGACTTTTGCCCCGTGGCTGGAGCGCCCGTTCAGCCTCTTCTCTCAGCTGCTGCAGCTTCTGTTGGAACCCTCTCTCTCTCTCTCTGTTGCTGCTGCTCCTCCCGAACCTGGAGTGCTGGGCGGTTTCCTTTGGTCGACGCTGGACTCTGCAGGCTGGCTGGTAAGAAACCTCTCCCCTTCTCTCTCCGTACTGCTACCGTTCCTTTGTTGCAACGTGTACTGGTGAGTTCGAACCTTACTCGTCACCAGTGTAAAGTATGTGTCTATACTTAATCCCAACAATGAAGAGACAGCTTGGAAGATTCAACGTAGGTCTTTACTTAATACCAACAGGTGGGAACTGAGGGGAGATCAGTACCCACAGTACTATTTATACCCCTATAGCCAGGAGTGGTACTATGGTATCACTACGCCCTACAAAGTAGTGCCGCCCTGGCCATAGGTTTAAAGTAACATACCTATTACATACACAACACCACGGATGAAATCAAGGACGAACTGGCTTCCAGAGATTCGGTGAGTGATTTGGAGTCTCTCTTTGATATGTCCATTCGAGTGGATAATCGCCTCCGTGAGAGGCGAAGAGAACGCCGCTCCTTTTTCACCCCACTTCCGGAAACAAGAGCCTTCCCTGCTTCGAAGCCATCCGAGAGCCTCCAAGCCATCCCGAGTCCATCTTTGGCTGCTCCAGAGGAGCCCATGCAGTTGGGAGTAACTCGTCTCTCGCAGCCTGAATGTGATCGCCGAATGAGAGAGGGATCTTGCCTCTGTTGTGGGGAACCGGGCCACTTTTGCTCTTCTTGTCCAGAGTTGGTGGGAAAAGCCAGGGCTCGTCCAGGACGGAGGGTCCTGAGATGAGCGTAACCATCCCTCCCGGCCCCACTGTTTCTAGGGTCCTGCTGGCATCTTCCCTTTTCTGGGGCAATCAACAACATGATCTTAAGGCCCTGGTGGATTCTGGGGCTGATGGTAACTTCATGGATCTGGGTTTAGCTAAACAGCTCAAGATTCCCCTGACCCATCCAGATCACCCCCTCACTGTTATCGCCCTGGATGGAAGACCCCTGGACTCCGGAACTAGTCACCATCTTACTGCCCCCCTGTGTTTGGGCGTGGAAGGACAACATTTCGAGACCATCCAATTCTCCCTTATCCACTCTCTCGAGTTTCCATTAGTTCTGGGTTACCCTTGGTTGGCCTGCCATAGTCCACGCATGGATTGGGCCGCCGGCCGGCTTACGGAATGGGGCTCTGCCTGCCACACCACCTGTCTTCGCTCCAAGCCTCCTTCCCAGCCCCAGGAGCCCCCATCTCACCCTGAATTGTCCCGAGTGCCTCCCGAGTATGAGGATTTAAGAGAGGTTTTTAGTAAGCTTTGAGCCACATCACTTCCCCATCATAGGCCATATGACTGTGCCATTGACCTCCTGCCTGGGACATGCCCACCTAGGGGTAGGATCTTCTCTCTTTCTGCTCCAGAGACTGCCACCATGGAGGATTACATCCGTGACGCCCTCGCCGCTGGCTTCATCCGTCTGTCCACTTCTCCGGCTGGTGCCGGTTTTTTCTTCGTGAGTAAAAAAGATGGAGGTCTCTGCCCCTGCATCGATTACCGTGGCCTTAACAAGATTACTATAAAGAACCGTTATCCTCTTCCGCTCATGTCGACGGCCTTCAAGCTACTACAGGGAGCCACAGTTTTCACAAAATTGGATCTCCGCAACGCCTACAACCTCATCCGTGTCCGCGAAGGGGACGAGTGGAAGACGGCATTCAACACACCTACTGGGCACTATGAGAACCTGGTCATGCCCTTTGGATTGACCAACGCCCCTGCTGTGTTCCAGGCACTCATCAACGACGTCCTCCGAGACATGCTGAATCGCTTTGTCTTTGTCTACCTGGATGACATTCTCATTTTCTCAAACTCTTCACAATCATGTCCAGCATGTAAGGCAAGTCCTGCAATGTCTGCTTAACAACCTCTTGTTTGTCAAGGCTGAGAAGTGTGAGTTTCACGTTTCCACGGTTTCATTCCTGGGCTTCATCATCTCCAGCGGCAATATCCAAATGGACCCTGGCAAGACCCAAGCTGTCCGAGATTGGCCACCACCCACCTCTCTCAAACAGGTGCAACGTTTCTTGGGGTTTGCTAATTTCTATCGGAGATTCATCAGGAACTTCGGCACCATTGCTGCCCCTCTCAACGCCCTCACCAAAACCGCTTCCACCCGGTTCAGTTGGTCCGCTGAGGCTGCGCAGGCTTTTGAGGATCTCAAGCGGCGCTTCACGTCTGCTCCTGTCCTCGTGATTCCGAATCCCTCACTCCCCTTCATTGTCGAGGTGGATGCCTCTGATATAGGAGTGGGTGTCGTTTTGTCCCAGCGGTCTAACGACAACAAACTGCACCCTTGCGCCTTCTTTTCTCGCCGACTCACTCCTGCAGAGCGAAACTATGATATTGGAAACAGGGAACTACTAGCAGTTAAGTTGGCACTGGAGGACTGGAGACATTGGTTGGAGGGGTCTGAACACCCGTTCATTGTCTGGACAGACCATAAGAATCTGGCCTATATCCAGGAGGCCAAACGGCTTAACGCCCGTCAAGCTCGCTGGGCATTGTTTTTCAATCGTTTCGACTTTGTCCTGTCATATCATCCAGGGTCCAAGAATCTCAAGCCTGATGCTCTCTCCAGGCAATTTGATGCACCTGAGCGGGAGAGACAACCAAAACCTATTCTTCCAACTTCTCAAATTGTAGCACCGGTTCGCTGGGGGATCGAGACGCTGGTCAGAAAGGCACAACAGAGGGAGGCAGACCCTGGCAATGGCCCACCAGGTCACCTTTTTGTTCCCAACATGACATGCTCACAAGTTCTGCAGTAGGGGCATTCGTCTCGACTCACCGGTCATCCAGGCACATCCAGGACGCTGCAGTTTCTTCGCAGAAGGTTCTGGTGGCTGTTAGATCCGTGGTTCAGTGGATAAATAATCACACGGATGCTGTACATTAACAAATAACAGGTCTTTACTGGAGGAGAGTAATCTCTAGACTGGGGTACAGAGGCATGCGCACAGCTTATATACCAGTGTGGTCACTGCCGGTACTACAGTATACAGGAGCTGTAAAAAGTAGTTTTGACTTAAAGGCACATACACTACAATTCCTCCCTTTTTAGATTAATAATACTCCCTTAATATTCAAATAACAATTACATTTTTAAATGTACATTCAATAACAAAAGTCCATTTATAGATTCAGTCTTTGGTGCGTCTTCCTGACCCTTTCGGGATAGCGCCTTTCCAGAGGTTCTTGTTCTTGGTGCAGAGGCGATTCTGACCACTTTTCATCGGGTAGTTCATCGGGTTCCACTGCTACTGGGTCTGAAGTAGATGCTACAGGTATGTCGGGTTCATCCCCGGGTACTCGAGACGTGGGGTTGACGCATTCCTGTGATGCTAAGATCTGATCGACGTGGTGTCTCACAATGTTCTCCCCGACATCCACTGTGTACATTAATGGCCCCTGCCTTGTACATATCGTTCCGGGTTGCCACTTCTCTGTTCGATAGTCCCGGGCCAAGACTGGTTGCCCTACATTGAAGCTCCTTGTCGGCTTCTCGTTGATGTGCTGGAATTGTTTGTCCTCAACATTTCTTCGCACATTTGGTCTGAGCAAGTCCAGATGAGATCTCAACCTTCGGTTAAAGAACATCATGGCCGGGGTCTGATTGCTAACTGCATGTGTTGCGTTTCGGTAGGCTAATGAGAAATTGTCCAGCTTATGCTGTAGTGGAATTTCTTCGTCGCACATGGCCTTTATCGCCTTCTTAAAGGTTTGTACGAACCTCTCAGCCAATCCATTGGTGGCTGGATGATACGGGGCGGATGTGTAATGCCTTACCCCATTCTTTTTCATGAATCTTTGGAACTCGTCGGACACAAACTGTGGTCCATTATCAGAGCAGATCTGCTCTGGCAAACCATTTCTGGCAAATATGGTCCGTAGGGCTGCAATCGTTTTCTCTGCAGTGGTTGGAGACATCTTTATCACCTCAGGCCACTTTGAATGAGCATCCACTGCTATTAAGAATCTTGAGTCCATGAATGGACCAGCGAAATCAATGTGCACCCATTGCCATGGAGAGGAGGGCCACTCCCATGGGTGTACAGGGGCATGTGGTGGTGCATTTTGGACCTTCTGGCATCCTAAGCAGCTCTTAGTTAGGCCTTCGATTTGTTGATCGATTCCCGGCCACCACACATAAGCCCTAGCAAGGCTTTTCATTTTCACTCCCCCCAGATGACCTTCATATAGCTCATTTAGCACTCTCTCCCTTAACTTGGGTGGAATCACCACTCTAGATCCACACATCACTGTCCCCTGGCATACTGACAGCTGTTCTCTTCTGGATGAGAATACTGGCAACAGTGAGTCGCCATGTGTTGGCCATCCCCTCACCGTCAATTCATATACCCGTGACAGCGTCGGATCATTGCGGGTCTCCTTCTCTATATCTGCATTTGTTACTGGCAATCGTTCAATTATCGACGAGTAAAATATCTCTATAGGGTCCACTGCTGGTGCTTCCTCCACCGTAGGCAGTGGCAGGCGCGGTAGCCCATCAGCGTTCCCATGCTGTTTCGTGCCTTTATATCCTATTTCATATTGATTCGCCCCTAGAAACAGGGACCATCTTTGTAACCGCTGTGCAGTCATTACTGGCACGCCCTTCTTAGGATTAAAGATGGAGACAAGTGGTTGGTGGTCAGTCAGCAAGGTGAACTTCTGCCCATGCAGATAGTGGTTGAATTTTTTTACTCCCCATACTAGGCTGAGGGCCTCCCTGTCAATCTGGGCGTAGTTGCGCTCGGCTGAGGTTAGTGACCGAGACGCAAAGGCTACTGGCCTCTCCAACCCGTCTGGGAATTTGTGCGACAGCACCGCTCCAATGCCGTAGGGTGATGCATCACATGCCAAACGAATTGGTAGTGCTGGGTTGAAATGGGCCAACTCCTCTTTTGATGTGATCAATTCTTTACACTTCTGGAAAGCTCGTCTACGTTCGTCATCCCACTTCCATGGTACCCCTGTTTGCAGTAGGGTGTTCAGCGGGTGTAATACCATAGACAAATTTGGTAAGAACTTGTGGTAATAGTTTACCAGCCCGAGGAACGACCTCAGTTGTGACACATTTTCCGGTGCTGGAGCCTTGGCTACTGCCTCAATCTTGTCAGGGGACTTGTGTAACCCCTCTTCATCGATGACGTGGCCGCACTTGTGGCGATTAGCTCGTAGCCCGTATTCCTTTAATCTGGCGAGCACCTTCTCCAAGTTAGCGAGGTGATCACCGTCATTTTCGCCCGTGATCAAGATGTTGTCCAAATAACACTGGGTCCCTGGAATCCCTTGCAGGACCTGATCCATCGCCCTTTGCCAGATAGCCGGAGCCGAGGCTACTCCAAACACCAGCCGGTTGTATTGATAGAGACCTTTATGGGTGTTGATCGTAAGGTAATGTTTCGAAGCTTCTTCTACCTCCATTTGCAAGTACGCCTGGGCTAGATCAATTTTTGTGAAGCGTTTACGAAAAAGCGAGGCGAAAATATCCTCAATTCGTGGAAGCGGATATTGCACCGTGTGAAGGACTGTGTTCACTGTCACCTTAAAATCCCCACAGATGCAGACCTTCTTTGGTTCCCCAGGCGTATTACTCAACGACCTCTTCATTACAGGAACGATGGGTGTAGCCCACTCGCTCCAGTCCACTTTGGACAGTACTCCTGAACCTTCCAACCCTTCCAGCTCTGCTTCCACCGCTGGTCTGATCGCATAAGGCACTGGTCTGGCCTTCAGAAACTTTGAGCTTGCATTTTCCTCTATTTTAATTGTTGCTGTTATTCCTTTTAGTGTTCCTAGTCCCTCCTGGAACACTTCTTTTGTGTCAGTTAGCATTTTTGACAGTCATCCAGGTGTGACGTCGTCATCCTTTTTGGCCTCAACCTTCAGTGCCTGTATGGAATGCCAATCTATTTGTATCTTTCGGATCCATTCACGTCCTAGCAGTGGTGGTCTGATGCACTATCAATTGCTACAAAAGACTGGAGATTGAGAAAGTAATAAACAGGCTTTTATTACCAAAGAACAGAGCATGCCTCTTGTGGTTGCCTGGTATCCAAAAGGGCCGGAGGCTTCTGAGCAGCGACCTTTATACCCAGCCATGAGGGTGGAGCCAGGGGCGGAGTCAGCTGAGGCATGCACAGACAAGTACAACAATATGCAAGAGTGAACAACAGTACTAACAGTGAACAACAATACTAACAACAGTGGTTTACCACATTCACCCCTTGTTTAGAATTGAGTCCGGCGGGGTGAAGTGCACTAAAAATTCGTGTACTGAAGTCTATCAGGAGGCCTTGTAAGCCGTCCTGAGCGTCGCAGCAGCGGCGGTGATGGTGCAGCATCCAACGGTGAACCCGGTGTCTCGTTCAGAGGAGGTGTAGCAGGTGGCGGACCCTGGGGCGATGAGGGGAAAAAGCGTCCATATTTCTGTGGGCCGCGTCGAGCGAGAGCGCGAGGGACACTGCCTTTGTCAGGTCTATTTCACCCTTCTCCAGCAGCCTCTGCCGAGAGTAGTCGGACCTTAGACCCGCAACGAAAGCGTCTCGTATCAGTCCCTCCGCATGTGCCGCGGCCGATACTTCCTTGCAGTCGCAGCCGCGTCCGAGTACCCGCAGTGCCCGTAGGAAGGCTTCCACCGATTCCCCGGGCTGCTGTCTGCGAGATCTTAAAAGGTGCCTGGCATAGACCGTGTTAACCGGGCGTGCATACTGCCCTTTCAGTAGGTCGATAGCCGCCGCGTAGGTCGTCGCATCTTGGATTAAAGTATAGACTTGGTGGCTCACCTTCGAGGCCAGGATTTTCAGTTTATTTTCATCAAGAGTCACGGTCGAGGCTTCCAGATACGCCTCAAAGCAACGCAGCCATTGTGCGAATTTAGTCGACGAACCCGCTTCTTGGGGGTCTAGGTCCAGGCATGTTGGTCTGAGGGCTCGCAGCAGCGCCTGCTGCTCAGCGTTTTGCGCCATCGGTTGATCAGCATCCGCAGCCAACATTTAACTTTGGTAATAAAATTGATGCACTATCAATTGCTACAAAAGACTGGAGATTGAGAAAGTAATAAACAGGCTTTTATTACCAAAGAACAGAGCATGCCTCTTGTGGTTGCCTGGTATCCAAAAGGGCCGGAGGCTTCTGAGCAGCGACCTTTATACCCAGCCATGAGGGTGGAGCCAGGGGCGGAGTCAGCTGAGGCATGCACAGACAAGTACAACAATATGCAAGAGTGAACAACAGTACTAACAGTGAACAACAATACTAACAACAGTGGTTTACCACATGGTCCTCCATTTGGCAATACATATATATCCATTTTAGGTATTTCCTGACCTTAATATGTCACTTTCACCCTTATTTTCCCTTTGGGGTAGACTTTTTGACCCGTATACGTCTTCAAGACAATCTCTGTAGCTTTCAAGGGTATGTGTGAAAATAGCCGCTTGTAGTCTCTTTGATTTATGACTGTTAGAGCTGACCCTGTGTCCAATTCCATTTCCACTTGGACTCCATCTATCTTGAGTGTAACCCAGATAGTCTGGTGATCCTCCATTTCGGTTACATTATGTAGTTTCAGACAACCCAGCTCCTTGCTTCCGGAGTCTGTGTCACTTTTCTGTTCGTCTGAACCACTGTCCATCACCTGGTGTACCTTTTTGTACTTCTCCTGTGGAGATTTCTTACTGTTGGTTTTCTTCCCAGACCTGCAGACTCTTGCTATGTGTCCTGCTTTCCCACACTGTCTGCACACTTGGTCCTTGAACCAACAATCTTTCTGGTCATGTGTTGTTCTGCCGCAGCGATAGCACTTCCCTGTTCCATAGGTCGTTTCGTTGGTGCCATATTCTTGCGGTCTTCGTTGTATCTCTGCAGCGCCCCTTGCGGCTGCTTCGTGTGATACTGCCATACTGAAAGCTTTGTCCAGCGTAAGGTCCTTTTCTGATAGAAGCCGTTTCTGGGTTCCTTCACTTTGTAGCCCACACACAAACTTGTCCCTTAACGTGTCTGCTAGTCCCGCTCCAAACTGGCAGTATTTCGATAGCTTGCGCAGTTCCGTTAGGTACTCAGCATTGCTTTCGTCTTTGTGTTGGTTCCTTTTATGGAACTTAAATCGTTCTGCTATCAGCAGCGGTGTGGGGTTTAAGTGGTCCTGTAGGATTTCTACTATGCTTTCAAAATTCTTGTTTACCGGCTTCTCTGGGGTTATTAGATTTCGCAGTAACCCATAAGTTTTTGCACCCATGGAATTTAACAGAACCAGTGCTTTATTAGCATCTGGCACTTCATTCGCCCTGCAGTACACCTCAATACGTTCCACATATGTCGCCCAATCTTCAACTTCATTGTCGAACGTAGAGATACTGCCACTCTTCGGCATCCTTGGTTGTGCGTTAACTATCACCAATGGTGCCTCCCGTGCTTCCCCTTCTTCTCCGCTGGCACAAAATGGCATCTCCTGCGCTTTCCTTCCTTCCCGCGCTCACCCGTCTTCTCCGCTGCGGCTTCGCAAAATGGCGTCTCCCGCGCTCTTCCTTCTTCTCCGCGGCTCAATGGCGCCTCCCGCGCTATCCCTGCTTCTCCGCGGCTCAATGGCGTCTCCCGCGCTCTCCCTGCTTCTCCGCGGCTCAATGGTGTCTCCCCTTGCTTCGCCCTGCGGACCCCGATCAGCCCGTGATCCCTGGCTGTGCTCTGCGCGTTCTTCTCTTGATATTTGTCGATGCCGCTCAGTCTAGAACCCGGCTTATTCTTACCCTCTCTCTCTCCGGTTTGCAGTATTTTTCCTCGACGCCGCTCGGTGATCAACCCCCGGTTGTGCCTTTCTCTCTTCACCCTCTTTGTTACCCCGTCGACGCTGCTCGGCTCTCTCTCTGCCGTCGGTCGGCTCCAGCCGCCGCTGCTCGGGAAGGGTCTGCTCTGGACCTGTCGTCGGTCTCTTACTGCTCGTTGTGGCTGGGGAACCAAGCCCGGCTCTCCACAGCCTCCCCAGCGAAGTTGGATCTCTGCCTGACTGCTGGGCGGTTGCTCGAGGTAGACGCCCGTGTTCCTGGACTCGACTATATATTTTTTTTTTATGTTGCAGGTAGATTCGAATCGACACTCGTCGCCACTGTTAGATCCATGGTTCAGTGGATAATTAATCACACGGATGCTGTACATTAACAAATAACAGGTCTTTACTGGAGGAGGGTAATCTCTAGACTGGGGTACAGAGGCATGCGCACAGCTTATATACTGGTGTGGTCACTGCCGGTACTACAGTATACAGGAGCTGTAAAAAGTAGTTCTGACTTAAAGGCACATACACTACAGTGGCCCACCATGGAGAGGGACGTAAAGGCATTCGTGGCAGCTTGTGCTACTTGTGCACGAAACAAGAATCCTCGATCCCGCCCCCAGGGTTTTCTGCATCCTCTCCCCATTCCCACCCGCCCCTGGTCACACCTCTCTGTGGATTTCATCACAGGCCTTCCACCATCTCAAGGCAACACTGTCATTCTGGTCATCGTGGATCGCTTCTCAAAAGACTGTCGCTTTCTGCCCTTGCCCAAGCTTCCCTCAGCCCAAGAGACAGCCGAGCTCATGGTCCAGCATGTTTTCAGGTTGTTCGGTTTGCCTCTTGACATCGTCTCTGACCGTGGTCCACAATTCGCCTCCTGGTTTTGGAGAGCTTTCTATAAGCTCATTGGAGCTACTGTCAGCCTTTCCTCGGGTTTCCACCCTCAGTCTAATGGTCAAACGGAACAGATCAATCAAGACCTGGAGACGACCCTGAGGTGTCTCGTGTCCGCTAACCCTGCGACCTGGAGCCGTCACATCATCTGGGCTGAGTACGCGCACAACACCTTGCGCTGCTCCTCCACATGAATGTCGCCATTCGAGTGCCAGTTCGGTTTTCAGCCTCCACTGTTCCAGGAGCAGGAGCTCGAGGTGGGGGTTCCCTCCATGGAGAAGTTTGTCCAGCGCTGTCGATGGACCTGGAGGAGAACGCGGCTGGCTTTACAATGAGCTTCTCGGCAACGACGGATCCAGGCCAACAAGCGGCGCAGACCGGCTCCTTCATTCCATCCTGGTCAGAGGGTCTGGCTTTCTACTCAGGATCTCCCGCTGTGGGTGGAGTCCCGTAAGCTGGCGCCCCGTTTCATCGGCCCCTTCACGGTGTTGAAGAAGGTCAACCCGGTGTCCTACCGACTCCAGCTGCCTCGCTCCATGCGGATTCATCCCACCTTCCACGTCTCCCGGCTCCGGCCAGTGGCCATCAGTTCCCTGGCGCCCGCCACGAGGCCTCCCCCTGCTCCCCGCATCATCGACAGCCAGCCTGCCTACACAGTCCGTCACCTGATGGACTCTCGCCGGGTTCGCGGGGGCCTCCAGTTCCTGATGGACTGGGAGGGGTATGGTCCGGAGGAACGCTCCTGGGTCCCGGACCGGAACATCCTGGATCGCGACTTGGTGCAGGGCTTTCTTCGTTGTCGCCATGGACCTTCTGGGGGCACGTCGGGGGCCGTTCCTAGGAGGGGGGTCCTGTCAGGAATGACCCAGGTTCTGCCTCACCTCGCCACCAGAGGGCACCATGAACTCTTAATTGTTTCCTTCTTTCTTCCTAATCGTACTCACCAGTGCATGGTTATATGCCTGCTATTTAAGTGGTGCTTAGTTTTATGTCCGGTGCTCAGTCTTGAGTTTCACACTGCCTTGTGATCCTCTTGCCGGCCTGCTAGCCTGTATCTGTGCTGTTGTTACTTTGTTTGTTTCTAGTAAAGTCTATCTTTGTGTTTGCAACCTATCCTCTGCCTGAGTTTGCCTTCCTACAGTTGGGTTCACCCAGTGCCACTCATCACACATCCTCCCTGCATCCAGTCTGTCTAGCCCTGTCAGAATTTTATACATTTCAGTGAGATCCCCTCTTATTCTTCTAAACTCTAGCGAATAGAAGCCTAGTCGACCCAATCTCTCCTCACACGACAGTCCTGCCATCCCAGGAATCAGTCTGGTGAACCTTTGCTGCACTCCCTCTATGGCAAGTATATCCTTTCTTAGGTAAGGAGACCAAAACTGCACACAGTACTCCAGGTGTGGTCTCACCAAGGCCCTGTATAACTGTAGTAAGACATCCTTGCTCCTGTACTCAAATCCTCTTGCAATGAAGGTATACATACCATTTGCCTTCCTAACTGCTTGCTGCACCTGCATATTTGCTTTCAGTGACTGGTGTACAAGGACACCCAGGTCCCTTTGTACATCAACATTTCCCAATCTTTCACCATTTAAATAATACTCTGCCTTTCTGTTTTTCCTACTGAAGTGGATAACTTCACATTTATCCATGTTATACTGTATCTGCCATGTATATGCCCACACACTGAAATTGTCTAAATCGCTTTGAAGCCTCTTTGCATCCTCCTCACAACTCACAATCCCACCTAGTTTCATGTCGTCAGCAAACTTCAAAATATTACATTTGGCTCCCTCATCCAAATCATTGATATATATTGTGAATAGCTGGGACCCAAGCACTGATTCCTGTGGTACCCCACTAGTCACTGCCTGCCACCCCAAAAAAGACCCATTTATTCCTACTCTCTGTTTCCTGTCTGTTAACCAACTTTCAATCCATGCCAGTATATCACAAGCAAATCTCCATGTGACCTTTTAGAAAGCCTCCACATCTATTCTGTGTAGCAGTACATCATTTAGGAGTAGTACATTGAAAAGAACATGACACACTAACACGCATAGTGAAAACACAGCAGCAAATCATGTTAAGGAAACACTAAATATTCACTATTACAGAAATTTAAAAAAAAAAACACACCTTTAACATTGAAAAGTTTGGGGTTTTTTTCAATTAATTTTTTCCAGAAAAGAAATGAGAAAATAACATAAAATTAAACATAAAGGCAGATCTCAAGAAAATAATTCCTCAATCTGATCCTAGTGAAACCGTGCTGTTTCTGCTTTATGTTCCTACTCCATCTCTTGTGTCATAATTTGTTGCTGCTCCTTATCCACAAACAGGCCTTTTTCAACAATTATATTGTACTACAAGTGACCACACCACCACCAATCTGCTAACTCTGGGGCATACTGTAGGTCATCCCCGGTAAGATGTCATGGTCCATTTTAACCCAATTTCCAGATGGAAATCGAACAGTTGGGCACTTAAAAATGAGCCGATTACTTACCCGCTCAGATCCCGACGTCTGCGATGTTAACCTGCAGGGTTATGCAGGCTGACGAGGCATCCACCTAAAGCAAGGCGGAGCCTCATAAATTTATGCAAATTTGGGTCTTATTATGACAATAGGACCCCAATGCAGTTCTAACCAGGGCCTGAGTCAGGAAGCTGTCACAGCTTTCCCGCTAGGCAGAAGCAGATCTGCACTTAGTTTGAAGACAGAAGAGCCCTTTAATATGTCTGGGAAAAAAATCCAGGGCGGAAATGAAAATAATTTTTTTAACACAGTGTGTTGTTACGATCTGGAATGCATTACCCGAAAGAGTGGTGGAAGCAGATTCAATAGTAACTTTCAAAAGGGAGTTGGATAAATACTTAAAGGAAAAATTTGCAGGGCAATGAGGAAAGAGCAGGAGAGCGAGACTAACTGGATAGCACTTTCAAAGAACCAGCGCTGGCACGATGGCCGAATGGGCTCCTGTTAGATCCGTGTGTTAATGGAGACACGGAATGCAGGAGTTGATTTAACAAGTGTTTACTGAACAAAGTCTGGAGGTGAACTAACAACACAAGACGCTACACAGGCTTATATACCCGAGTGGTCACTACTGGTACTACAGTATACAGGGGCTTCAAAAACATAGTTCCTCTTAAAGGTACATACACTACACCTCCTGTGCTGTATGATTCTATGAAATCATTCCTTTATGGGGCCAGGAGGAGCCTCCTATGAGACTGTCCTGAAACCCCGCTCTGCCACTTACCTGGAAGCCAGCCAAAGGCCAGCCGATCGTTGCCTGATGGCAGCTCTTTTGTGGCTGTTCTGGGCTGGAAGTGGACCGGTGGCATCACTGCCTTCTGCTGCCTCTGTCGGGCGGGAAATCAACTTGCTGGAGGTATTTCCCGCTGGAAACCCACTCCGAGTTATAATCCACCCCAATGATTCTGATGTTTCTGCTGGGCAAGTAGGGTTAAAATTGACCCCATTGTTTCAGCATGCTAAATCTCTGATTGATGCGTTTCCTGCTTCTTGGCTGAAGGTTAACCACATTTTGAGTGGGTCACCATATCTCTGAGGAGCCAATTGTTCAACATGGAATAGGTAAGGATTGTGTTACGACATCGGTGTTAGGTAGTGGTCATACACTATTTTTGGGCATTCATTGAACGTCGATGGTAGCTATGGGATGTCATATGAATGCTAGAATGGCCACAAGAAGGTAGTTGATGGCACCTGCAACCTGGAATGCCACATCCTTCATAATTCACGGTCAGCTTCTCCTGCTACAGTGCTGAATTTCATGTAGTCACCAGCATGCTGAAATGGGGGGATCGATTTTAGTTCAGGTGCGGGGAATTGGCGGTTTCCCCGAATTTAGTGATTCCGACACGATTGTAAATGGGTCTGTGAGATTAATACAAATTTAACACAATTGGCCAATTGATTTCCAGCGTGTGGAAAGCCTTGGCAATTGAGTATTTCCAGTCAGAAAGTCGCAGAATATGACGTCATCATTGCTGCTGGTCTTAAGGTTCACAGCAAGCCTTGCTTCCTCTGCAGGCTTCCAACCTTCAACATTAAGATGGCACAGGAGCCTGCAGGAGGAACGGCCAGCGGGAGGGCCAGATCTGCGCCCAAGTTTGATGAGGCTTCACTACAGGCATTACTGGATGGTGCTAGGGCCCACAGGGAGGTCCTCTTACCCATCTTCAGGGAGGAAGAGGCCTCCCAACCAGACCAAGGCTGTGTGGCTAGAGGTGGCAGGTCAAGTCAACTGCTTGGGGCTCACACGAAGAACGTGGTTGCAGTGCAGGAAAAGATTCCATGACCTTCTTCGCACTGGAAAAGTAAGTACTGTAAGATGTTTCCATCACCCTCAATCTGATCCCCATTGCCTTTCCTCAGCAGCACTCAGCTTCAGTAATCTCTTCCTGCACATCCCACTAGACACTCATATCTATGCACCCTTACCCATTCCCTCTCTCTCTATGCTCACATTCATAGAACTATGCCACCATGCAGCCCTCACACTCCCTCTCACTATGATGCTTTGAACACAACTGACAACACACAGGGAGGGCCCTTGGTCTTGCAACCTCACTCCATCTTTGTCTCCTTCTAAGTATCTATGCTATGCAATCTCTGCACTCACTCCTTCATTCTCACTCAACCTCCACTTGTCTCCCTCATTGCAGGAAAAGAGAGCTCACAACAGGAGAGAGCGAGCCAGGACAGGAGGAGGGCCGCCCTCATTAGCCCAGTGTGATGAAATATTCCATTCACCACTGCCTGTGACTGAGATCGGTTTCAGTGTCATTTCCCTTCCCCCAGACCTCATTGTATTGTGTACTGGAATGTGCTGTATTGTATACTGGAATGTGCTGGAATGTGCTGTGTGTAGGGCTCCACCCATACCTGGCCCCGTTTGTAAGCTAGCTTCAGTCTGGCCTCAGTCTCCAGAAGGAAGACATCTCTCTCTCTTACGTGTTACTTTCTAAGTTAATAAAAGCCTTGTTTTTGTTCTGCTAACTTCGAGTCTCGGAATTATTGAGGCACATCAATTTTATTAACTTATTTTTCAACACTATGGATCAACTCCTGAAACCCGAACGTTTGGATTTGGATCAACATGCTCCGGACGCATCAGCACGTTTCGGACACTGGTTTGAGTGTATGGAATTCTTCCTGGACAATTCCGCAGCCGTCAAAGACGCTACGGACGCTGCGAGGATGAGACTCGGAATTCTGCGGAATTGGGTAAGCCACCGGGTTTACTCCCTCATCCAAGACGCCGAGATGTACCTGGCCGCCTGCGACATCTTAAAGGCGCATTACCAGCAGCCTACGAATGAGGTGTATGCTAGGCACCTGCTCGCTACCCGCGCACAGCGACCTGGGGAATCGGTGGAGGAGTTCCTAAGCACCCTGAAAATGCTTGGCAAAGACTGCAAGTGCCGAGATGTAAAAGCCGCAGTGTACACTGACGAGCTTGTTCG
Organism: Somniosus microcephalus; assembly: GCF_052327205.1. Lineage (NCBI taxonomy): Eukaryota > Metazoa > Chordata > Chondrichthyes > Squaliformes > Somniosidae > Somniosus > Somniosus microcephalus. The sequence continues at coordinate 109,123,261 of NC_140993.1, forward strand.
CGATGCCTTCATCACAGGCCTCAGCTCCACTTACATCCGGCAAAGACTGCTGGAAAAAACGGGGTTGGACCTGAAACAGGCTGCGGACACCGCGCGATCCCTGGATGTGGCCCAGAGAAACTCGGACGCCTACTCTTCAGCCCGCACTGTCCACGCCGCCACGTGTGCACCGAGAGCGCCGCCATCTTGGAAGGCATCTTCCCCGCCCGACAGCTCGACACCGGCTGGGCCCCGCTCTCCCCCCAGAAGCCCTACGACAGCCGCGACGCGTCAGGGACCCAACTGCTACTTCTGCGGGCAGCCAAAGCACACCAGAAACCTGTGCCCGGCGAAAGGCACCACCTGCTTTAAGTGCGGTAAGAAGGGGCACTTCGGGAAGGTGTGCAGAGGGAACCCCGCTGGAAAACCAACCGCCGGAAAACCCGCCACCGCCGCGTGTGCGCCGTGGGAGCGGCCATCTTGGACGCCATCTTGCCCGACCTCGTGGGGTCCGCCATCTTGTGAGCAGACAGCGTGGACGCCATCTTGTATCGATCAGGGCCCTACAGTGGCATCGGTCACAGTGGACCAGACCAGGCCGCACCCGCTATCCAGATCAATGGTGGACATTGAGGTAAACGGGTGCCGGGTTAAATGCTTAATTGACAGTGGAAGCACGGAGAGCTTTATCCACCCAGAACTGGCACAACAGCTCTCCCTAAAGGTGGTCCCTACTCAGGGTACCATCTCTATGGCTGATAAAACCCAGACATCGACCATTCTGGGTTAGTGCACGGTACAATTGTGCGTTAACGGAACTGTATATGATAATTTTAAAGTATTAATCATGAAGAACCTATGTGCGAGCGTAATCTTGGGCCTGGATTTCCAGTGCAACCACCAAAGCATCACGCTCAAGTACGGTGGGTCCCAGCCGCCCCTCAAAGGGCCCCCTCCCGTCCGTCGACCGCAATGTTTACTTCCTGAACATTGTGGACGAATACTCCCGGTTCCCATTCGCCTTCCCCTGCCCAGACATGACCAGCGCCACGGTCATTAAATGCCTCAACAGCCTGTTCTGCCTGTTCGGTATGCCGAGCTACATCCATACGGATAGGGGGGCGTCCTTCATGAGTGAAGAGCTACGCCAGTACATGCTGTCCAAGGGGATCGCCACGAGCCGTACCACCAGCTACAACCCCCGGGGTAACGGCCAAGTAGAGCGAGAGAACGGGACAGTATGGAAAGCAGTCACTCTAGCTCTAAGGACCAAGGGCCTCCCTATCTCCCGCTGGCAGGAAGTCCTCTCGGATGTGCTCCATTTGATACGGTCGCTATTGTGTACGGCCACTAATACCACGCCTCATGAACGAATGTTTGTCTTTCCCCGGAAATCCAACTCAGGCGTATCCATGCCGTCATGGCTCTCCACCCCAGGTCCGGTACTCGTGCGAAGGCATATGAGGGGCCACAAGACGGACCCTCTCGTGGAGCCAGTACACCTACTCCACGCCAACCCCCAATACGCATATGTCCGGCACACCGACGGAAGGGAGGACACCGTGTCCATAAAAGACGTCGCCCCAGCCGGCATCGACAACAACCACGGCAATAGCGGCAACGACGATCACAGCAACTCTTACCCACCCACTACTCTTTCATCACCCCCGGAAGAACACCGACCAACGGCACCCCCACCAACTACCCCTCCAACAACCCTGGCGGCACCCCCGGCAGAGACCCAGGAGGCTACCGGGGACACCCAGCCGACACCCACGGCACCGCAACAGCCACGTCAGTCGCAGAGGACTATCAAACCCCCGAACAGACTAAATCTATAGAAGGGGTGAATGTGATGAAATATTCCATTCACCACTGCCTGTGACTGAGATCGGTTTCAGTGTCATTTCCCTTCCCCCAGACCTCATTGTATTGTGTACTGGAATGTGCTGTATTGTATACTGGAATGTGCTGGAATGTGCTGTGTGTAGGGCTCCGCCCATACCTGGCCCCGTTTGTAAGCTAGCTTCAGTCTGGCCTCAGTCTCCAGAAGGAAGACATCTCTCTCTCTTACGTGTTACTTTCTAAGTTAATAAAAGCCTTGTTTTTGTTCTGCTAACTTCGAGTCTCGGAATTATTGAGGCACATCACCCAGCTCACCCCCCAGGAGGAAGGCGTCCTGGAGATTGTCGGGGCTGACATAGATGCGGAAGTTGGGAAAGGAGAGACAGGTGCATCCCCGCAAGCTGGTGACAGAATAGTTTTCCATCTCTCTCATTGGGATTGCATGAGTTGCTGATAATGATTCTGAAGCTACATCATATGGACTTATGATCATCTGCAAAATGCAATGTGCATGTAACCTTGGCATCACATCTCTAACTTTTTCCTTGACTCCCCCACAGGACCATCGAGAGCCCCCGTCCCCATGGTACAGGAGAAAGAGCCTGAGCAGCCGGACTCCTCAGAGGAATCTGCAACCTCTGAGGGCGCAGCGTCATCAGAAATAAGTGCACCCAGCACCAGCGCAGACACTCACACCTCGGTGGGACCTTCGGGACATAGAGTAGAGTTGTCACCTGGTGTATCACAGCTCACAAGTGAGCATCAGCAGATTGTGGAGACAGGGACAGCAGTGGAGAGTCCTCGTCGGAGGGCGCAGGACTCTGCCAGCTTGGCTCAGCTGCATGTCGACCCTTTGCCTCTGGGTCCATCCGTAAGATCAGAGGTGATGGAGCTCCAGGCACAGATGCAGGAGTCTCTGGCAGGTTTTGTCTCTAGGGTCGCTGCGAGTGTGGAGCGAATGGAGGAGTCCATTGCGAACATGAGCAGAGCCTTTGTGGAGTCATTGGCGCATGAACACATCAACACGGAAAGGATGGTTACCTACGTGGAAATGATTGCTGCCTCCGTGGTAAGGTTGGCTACGGTAGAGGAGAGGAGGGCTACGGCCATGGAGCAGGTTAGTCGCCAGGGTACGGAAATCATGGTGAGTGTTCAGAATAGAATGACATCTCTTGAGGAGCGATGGGCATCTATTGAACAGAGAAACCAGACCTTCATGGAAGTCCTTCTGAGTAGGACTGCCATTGCAGACATATGTTCCCTTGGCCCCCCTGATGTGCAGTAAGGTGCTCTCAAGCCAATTGCAGGCACTGAGGGGGAACTGACCCATGAGAGGGAGGTTGGTGGCAGACCTCAAGGAAGTGGGGGCTCCTCTCCAAGCGCTCACACTTCCATGCCACTGTAGAGCCCTCGGTCAGAGCCCCGCCGAAGTCCACACCCAACGGAGATAGAGGTCTCAACCCCTGCACAGCCGCAGGAGCAGCAGACTGCTGACGAGCCCTAACAGGCTTGCCACCCCAGAGGACGCCCGCCAAAGGTGTCGAGACAGGAGCAGCAGGAAAGTGAGCAAGGGGTCTCCACATCTGCTGAAGCCACAGGGGAACCACTACGTAGGAGCATGTGTAAGAGGAAAATAAAGCACAAATAGTCACAAGGGTAGTCACTTGGGTGAAATGCTGTGTATTTTGTGGAATTGCCATCAGTTGTGTGTTTTTCTAAAAATTCTGATGGCAACTTCTGCAGTTGTGGCGTGTGTCATTTTGCGAATGGGGCTGGAGGTCCTCTAATGCCAAGAGGGGAAGGAAAAAAAGGCCTCCCATGCTTCTGGTAGGTGCCTCAGTTGAGGAAGCGCTGAGTGAGGGTGGCAAGAGGGGTCTCGTAGGAGGTCACACTGGAGATGGGTGTCAGGCTCTAAACTTCCACAGCTGTGGTTATGCCTTCTAAAAGTTCCCCCAGACCTGAGACAACAAAGTCCTGCCACCTGCAAATGATGACTGATCAAATATCCTCTTTAATGTTGGACCTGCAGCTGATAGTCAGCAAGCCAATAGTGTTCATGCCAGGTTTCACAGGCGTCATTCCCACCAGGCGCGTTTTACATGGGAAAAGGGTTAAACAGGCAAGGGCCTGTTAAAATGGGATTATAAAGGCCAACCAGTGCTGTTTAAGGGCCCTAAAGACCAGTCCCACCTGTTGCAGGCGGGACTGATTCGGGTCAATCAGACACACCTAGGTTAAAATGGCGTGGAGGCGGGAACCAGGCGGGGGGGGGTCGTGATCCCTAGGTTTTGCGATTTTAATCCCCCGCACGCCTAAAAGCCTGCCTCACGGCACAATGAAAATCGAAGCCGGGGTATCTGATAAGGCACAGGTAAAATCCAAGCTCTCCTTGATAACAGTCCTGCTGCTCTCTGAAAGGACCCTGTGGCAAAACATTTGAGTGCACCATTTTTACTGTTACTGGTAATTCAGAGCTGATGTTGCTCCTTGGCTGCAGCCTAGTTCTGGGAGTTGGCACAATTCACATATGGTTTCGTTGTTGATGTGTAGCTTGCTCAGTCAGATTTAGGTAGCTCTATTAGATGTGACAGTCACATTGACTGGGGCAATGGTCCTTGTGGTCCTTCTTCAATGGCCTCTGATTTCCCTGACCCTCCTTCTTCCCTCCTCTAACATGTCCAGCAAACTGAAGCTTCTGGTAAACCCATGTTGCAGTGTGGACTGCTCTGTTCTGTACCACTGCATTAATGCCAACTTTTGTGCTGCCATACTTAAAACAATGGGTGGAACTTTTAACTTCGGCGGGGTGTAAAACTGCCGATATTGGATCGGCTGCACTTGATAAACCCCACCTGATTTTCCTGTCCATTGACTTCAATGGAAAGAAAAATCGGGTGGAGCATATATCATGTAGCTGATCTGATATTGCCCATTTTACAGCCCACCAACATTGACATTTCTGGCCAATGTGTGTTTAAAGGCAACCATAAGAAAATTTGCACATCCTCTATAATTTCTAACATGCATTAAGCTAGTTTACTCCCAGAGCACGTTTAGGAGCGTGTGGAAAAATTTGACACCACACTGTTGATGCTAATCACAAAATTACTACATCTTAAAACAGGCTGTGTATCTACTAGCTCTGACACAGGGGAGTTACACCCGTCCTCACCACCTGAGATAATACCTTATCTGTCAGAGGGTTAAGTTTAGAATTGACTAAGATAGTTAAGGAGTTTCAAACTGTCATTGTTTTATTATTTTTTATTGTTTTTGCCCCTGTTCAGTTGGCAAATGTACTGCCCAATGTGAAACTGAACAATACAAATCAGGAAGATCCCAAGTCTAATTCCCTAGTTAGCTGATTTCAGTCTAAGAGAGAAGAGGGTCACAGCTGTGGGACTAAAATTGGCCTCGGTGTTCCTGCTCCAGGAAATGATCATTCAGTCAGGTTCTCCTGCTCCAGATTATTGCCCCTTGACGCCTGTCAGAAAGTGTGCTCAATGGACTTCAGATGGGGACACAGGAGCTCAGGTGTGTTGGTCTCCACGGTCAGATAGGCTACCAACACTCATTGTTGGGCTCACACATGAAGAATGGCCACATGGGTAAGGTGCTGGATGGCAGCCGGTGCCCGTTGAACTATACCCAACATGTTCCAGAAAGAAATTAAATTGGAGCAGGAGGAAAATGTTCTCCCGGAGCAGTAGGATCATCAGAGTGTTCAGCTTCCCAGTAACACAGGTCTAAGCATTCATTTACAATCAGCATTTTGTTTTCATTCCTATTGCCTACATAAAATCTGAATCTGGGACTGGCTGAAATTTGCATATATCTAGATAATGTGAAGAATTTGCTTATGGATTGTTTTTATGTACACTCGAATGAGATTTAAAAACACTATTTTTTTACTTTAGGAAATGGGTATCTAAGGGTTGCACATAAAATATGACAGATGTTCCACTCAATGTGAGTAGAGGAAGTCATAATCACAGTACAGAACCAGTGCCAACTCTTGCAAAATGATTTGTTCCCTCCATATTATGTGACACCAGGCAGAATTGATGCACATCAAACTGGAAGAGTAACTCAGGCCTATGTATGGTAACTGCTCAGAATGATTTTTCCTGGAATGCTGTTTATTGTACTTAATTTTTTTAATGAAGGGTTTAATAAAAAAAAGTAATTTCATTCACAGACTAAAACAAATCAATGACAGGAACACCGAAGTGAAGAAAATAATTTAAAACACTCTTATTTCTGTAAAACAATATGATTTCATGGACAGTACATGCCCAATTTCAAAAAAACATAATACAGTACATGCTCATGTTACATCAAGCACTGAATTAAATACATTGGCGTAATGGAGTCCTTTACTTCAGTTGTGCAGTCTAAAATCTAGTTACAGTACTACATGACGGCACTCTTTTAGGTACTATTCATTAAAATATTGTTTTCAATCCTGCAATGTACTGTACTAGACAGTTGCAACAGGATCCTGGTTACTGCACTGAGCAAAAGCTTAAGTTGTGGGTTTAACTGCTATTTAAATGTTGTTTCACCCGTTTTGCGTAAGAGCGAGGTTTTTTTGCTAACATCAAATTTTAGTTGTGTTCCAAGAACTCAGATCAACAAAATGCCAGCGAGTGTATTTGCAATGCTGCCCCATGGAACGAAATGCCATGAGATTTACATTTTAATGTACATATACGAGATCCCATGAGATGTAACATTTTGCAAGATGGCCATTACACTGGAGTGTTCAGGTACCCAGAACTCCATGGGCTGTAATGATATGGTTCCACTGCAAATATTTATTGATCTACAAAATGAAAGATGTTTGAATTCTGCCTTTAATTCTGTTTGGTACTACACGCTTCCATCAGACACACAGCTTGACATTTTAAGTACTGCAATTGGAGCATATGTAGATTTTCTTTTAGATATAATGCACATAAAATTAGATTTTGATGTTGTGTTAGCAGAGAATATAATATATTGCATTTTGTATATGGAAGCCTAACCCACAGAAAAGTACACTCTAATAATGAAATAAGGGAGTTTGATAAGGGAGGAAGTGAGCTCTGCTGCCTTGTATGTCTTTTCTTCTCACTCCCATTTTCTGCTCCAGCATGTTGCACCCCATAGTACATTTCGGTTTGCAGGGATTCAATTCCCATTTCCTTCAGTGGTAATGATAGTGTGCTCTCATTTCATTCCCATTTCTGATTGTATCCTTTCTTCCCCCGTCTTTTGATGAGCAGTGAGTGGAATTCTTACTCGCCATATTTGTGTTCGGAATTTCTGGTTGAAGTGAACGGGAAGTGTGGATTTCACAGTTTTTGCTGAGCTGGGGGTATGGTGATCCTACAGTAAATGCACAATTCCATGCACCGTGGGCCGTAATATTACATTACCATGTTCATTGTTCCAGCATTTTCTGCTGGGTGTCTATTCCAGTGTACAGGCATTGGTTTCGCTGATCTCTGGTGCCCTCTATCGTACATTTTTTTGGAAGCATTTTTGTAATTTCAGGTATCATGTCATATAATTTTAGAGAATTTATTTCAATTCTTCATTATTAATTGCAGAATTTTTCAATCACAAACTTATAAATGCAATATAATTAATTTGTTTAATGCAGCGGCCTGTAATAAGCATCGTAAAGGAACAATGAATACAATATTGAACCAAATAGATGTCAGCGGCAGTGTAAACTATTAAATGCTTACATATTAGAAAATTGAATTCAGTTTAAGCACTTTATAATTTTCTGAGCACTGTGTGAGAATATTGAATTGAGGTAATAATAGTAAAGTTTGCATTTTTAATGAGAATCTTCATTTTTCAATTTTAATGCAGAATAAATTACTGGTAAATCTTCTTCTGAGTAAAATTGAAAATACAACTGTTCCCAACATTAGTATCTCTGGTAATTATACTTCAGCATTGTTCTCTTTATTGGCCTACAGGACTTCGTCAGTCAATTATTCTATAGATCACCCATGATCTAACAGAATGGCAGAACAGGCTCAAGGGGCTGAATGGCCTACTCCTGTTCCGATGTTTTTGTGCCAGGTTTTCCAGTCGCCCCTCATAAGGCAAATGGCAGGCAGTGAGCAGGAATTACCATGGGCTGGTTTTAACTAGCCAAAATCAGCATTACTGGGGTGGTAAAAACCTCAAAATGAGGTTGGTAGACTTAAAACTGACGCTGCAGCCACCGACATTTTTAAAGAGACCTCCCCAATTTCAAATTTTAGGGACAGATAGGAGGAGCTCGCGCCACGCATCCTGACATCGAGCAGCCTAAGAGCGGTCCTTAAAGGGACCACTGATGACAGCGCCAAAAAAGGCTCCAGAACATTTTCCAAGTAATATTTTGGTAGAGCATTTTGTAGAGTATTTTTGCTGCTGGCCTGGGCTTGTTCCCCTTGGCCTTGCCTCCCCTCCGCACCCCAGGCCCTATCTGCAAGCCAGAGTCTGAGCCACCTGATATTGTGCTGGCCCGAAGCTGGCGAGCTGCAGCGGGACTCCTATTCAGCTGCATTTGTAAATACTTGCAAAAATTTGTTGATAAAAATTGCTTTATTATCAAATACTTAAAAGTATCTGTATATATATAAAACCTTCATCTCCATCTGAACACAGGAGTGTTATTCATTCACCTGTCAGTGCGAGTACAGAGGACAACCAGTAAACTAAGAAAAAAATATATATAAACAATGCGAATGTATATTTATACACTCAGGGATATACCTGTTTATACACTGTATGAATAGAACTGCGTTTATGTGCTAAACCATAAATGTATTTTGATGCTTTGGCAACATAAGATGTAACTTATCATGCCAATAAAGCGATTTAAATTGTAAAAAAAATTGTCTCAGTGATTCTATCGACTATCTCCTTCATGTCCTGCTCTGCAAAGCAGCCTTCTTGAATGCAGCAGACAGCCATAAAGACAAAACCTGGAGGCATAATTTTGCCCTGAGTTACGTTGGATTTCTGGACAGTTACGGAAAATTGGGCAGGGGCCCATTCCTCCAGATTCCTTATGATTTGTATTGTCGTACGGTTCCTGGAGTGTTATTTCCACCAGATACTGGAAACGACCACCTTAATTCAGACGGGCATTTTGACATAATGATAACAACAACTTGCATTTATTTAGTGCCTTTAACATAGTAAAATGTCCCTAGGCCGTTCACAGGAGCGATTATCAAACCGAGCTACATAAGGAGATATTAGAACAGCTTGGTCAAAGGGGTAGGTTTTAAGCAGCATCTTAAAGGAGGAGAGAGAGGTAGAGAGGCAGAAAGGTTTAGGGAGAGAAATCCAGAGCTTAGCGCCTAGGCAGCTGAAGGCACGGCCGCCAATGGTGGAGAGATTAAAATCGGGGATGCTCAAGAGGCCAGTATTGGAGGAGCGCAGAGGTCTCAGAGGGTTGTAGGGATGGAGGAGGTTACAGAGATAGAGAGGGGTGAGGCCATGGAGGGATTTGAAAACAAGTATGAGAATTTTAAAATCAAGGATTTGCCAGACCGGGAGCCAATGTAGGTCAGCGAGCATAGGGCTGATGGTTGAACTGTAATGTATATACCTTTAAGGGGGGAACTATCTTTTACAGCTCATGTATACTGCAGTACCGGCAGTGACCACACCTGTATATAGCACTGAGTAGTAATCTGTTCAGTTCCCGTGTGAGCCACGTTGAGTAAACGCCTGTTGTACCGTTCTCCGCAGTCTGTGTCTTATTATACACGGACACAACATTGGCGACAAGGCAAGTTCGAACCTACCTGCAACTCTGCATCACCTCCCGGGGATTCATTCCTAGAGATCAGTGGATTGGAGGTCAAGGCCAGAGACTCGGGCGTCGACCACGGGCAACCGCCCAGTCATCCAGCAGAGACTCGAGAATTGCAGGGGAGGCTGTCGAGAGCCAGGCTTGGCTTTCCAGTTGAGGTGGTCCAGCGAAATGGACTGGCAACAGGTAGTGCGCAGACCCTTCCCGGACAGCGGTGGGCTAGAGCCCGACCGAGCGGCACAGCAAAGGGCCGAGCAGCGTCGACGGGGGAGAGAGAGAGAGGGCAGAGCGCACATGGCGCAGCCGGTGTTCAGGGGCCAAGCAGCGTCGAAGAGAGGGAGAGAGAGACGCGCAGAAACCTGCGAGGTGACACCATTGCCACGAGGACTGCCGAGAGCGGCGTTGGCAGCAGCGCAGGAGAAGCGCGTGAAACCTACAGGGCGCCGCCATTGCCACAAGGACCGCCGAGAGTGGCGTTTGCAGCAGCGCAGGAGAAGCGCGCGAAACCTACAGGGCGCCGCCATTGCCACGAGAACCGCCGGGAGCGGCGTTGGCAGCAGCGGGGGAGGAAGGAAATTACGGGAGATGCCATTTTAAGCCATTGGGAGATGCCATTTTAAACCACACCCAAAATGCCGAAGAGTGGCAGTATCACCGCATTTGACAGTGAAGTCGAAGATTGGACTACATATGTCGAATGAATAGAGGTATACTGCAAGGCAAATGAGGTGTCAGATGACAAGAAAGCGTCGGTATTGTTAAATTTAATGGGTGCAAAGACGTATGGGTTATTACGAAATCTAGTAACCCCAACGAAGCCAATGGAAAAGAGTTTTGAAGACATAGTAATGATACTACAGGAACATTTAAACCCCACACCGCTGCTGATAGCAGAAAGATTCAAGTTTCACAAACGGAACCAGCATAAGGGTGAAAGCAATGCTGATTATTTAACAGAACTGCGCAAACTATCGAAACACTGCCAGTTTGGAGCGGGACTGGCAGATACATAAAAACATAGAAACATAGAAGATAGGAGCAGGAGTAGGCCATTCGGCCCTTCGAGCCTGCTCTGCCATTCAATGAGATCATGGCTGATCAATCAAATTCAGTACCCTGTCCCTGCCTTCTCCCCATATCCCTTGATCCCTTTAGCCTTAAGAAATATATCCAACTCTTTCTTGAATATATTTAATGAACTGGCCTCCACCACCCTCTGTGGCAGAGAATTCCACAGGTTCACCACTCTTTGGGTGAAGAAATTCCTCCTCATTTCAGTCCTAAATGTCCTACCCCTTATCCTTAGACTATGACCCCTGGTTCTGGACTCCCCGACCATCGGGAACATCCTTCCAGCATCTAGTCTGTCCAGGCCTGACAGAATTTTATAGGTTTCGATGAGATCCCCTCTCAATCTTCTAAACTCCAGTGAGTATAAGCCCAATCGACGCAATCTCTCCTCATACGTCATTCCTGCCATCCCAGGTATCAGCCTGGTGAATCTTCGCTGCACTCCTTCCATGGCAAGAACGTCCTTCCTCAGATAAAGCGACCAAAACTGCACACAATACTCAAGGTGTGGTCTCACCAAGGCCCTGTATAACTGTAGCAAGACATCCTTGTTGCTGTACTCGAACCCTCTTGCTACGAAGGCCAACATACCATTTGCCTTCTTAACCGCCTGCTGCACCAGCATGCTTACCTTCAGCGACTGGTGCACAAGAACACCCAGGTCTCTTTGCACTTCACCTTCTCCCAATCTATTGCCATTCAAATAATAATCTGCCTTCCTGTTTTTGCCACCAAAGTGGATAACCTCACATTTATCCACATTATAGTGCATTTGCCATGTTTCTGCCCAATCATCTAACCTGTCCAAATCGTACTGGAGTTTCATGACATCCTCCTCACAGCATACCCTCCCACCCAGCTTTGTGTCATCTGCAAATTTGGAGATATTACATCCAATTCCCTCATCCAGATCATTAATATATATTGCGAACAGCTTAAGGGACAAGTTTGTGTGTGGGCTTCAAAGTGAAGGAACCCAGAAACGGCTTTTATCTGAAAAGGACCTTACGCTGGAAAAGGCTTTCAGCATTGCGGTATCATATGAAGCAGCAGCACGGGGCGCTGCAGAGATACAACAGAGACCGCAAGAATATGGCACAAACGAAACGTCATATAGAACAGAGACGTGCTATCGCTGCGGCAGAACAACACACGACCAGAATGATTGCTGGTTCAAAGACGAAGTGTGCAGACAGTGTGGAAAAGTAGGACACATAGCACGAGTCTGCAGGTCGGGAAAGAAAACCAGCAATAAGAAACCTACCAAAGAAAAGTACAAGAAGGTACATAAGATGACGGAGAATAGTTCAGACGAACAAATGAGTGATAACGACTCCGAAAGCAGGGAACTGAGTTGTCTGAAACTACATAATGTGATCACAACGGAGGATCACCGAACCATTTGGGTCACTCTCAAGATAGCAGGAGTCCAGGTAAAGATGGAATAGGACACAGGATCAGCCCTAACAGTGATGAAAACGGGACTACGAGTGGCTATTCTCACACATACACTTGAGAGACACAAAAATTATTTTGAAGACATACATGGGGCAAAAAGTCTACCCCAAAGGAAAAATAAGGGTGACCGTTATATATAACGGTAAGGAAACACCAAAACTGGACATGTATGTATTGCAAGATGGAGGACCACTATTACTGGGATGTGAATGGATCCGGAAAATACAACTGGATTGGCATTCCATACAGGCACTGACTGTGGCTGACAAAAAGGATGACGACGTCACACCTGGGCGACTGTCAAAGATCCTAACTGACGCGAAAGAAGTGTTCCAGCAAGGACTCGGAACACTAAAAGGCATGACAGCGATGATTAAAATTGAAGAAAACGCAAGCCCAAAATTTTTTAAGGCCAGACCGGTACCTTATGCGATCCGCCCAGCCGTCGAAGCAGAGCTGGAGAGTCTGGAACGTTCAGGTGTACTGTCCAAGGTAGACTGGAGCGAGTGGGCTACACCCATCGTCCCTGTGATGAAAAAGTCGTTGAGCAGCACGCCTGGAGAACCAAGGAAGGTTCGCATCTGTGGGGACTTTAAGGTAACAGTGAACCCGGTCCTTCACACCGTACAATATCCACTTCCGCGGATTGAAGATATTTTCGCCTCGCTATCTGGAGGGAAACGCTTCACTAAGATTGATCTGGCCCAGGCGTATCTGCAAATGGAGGTAGAAGAAGCATCAAAAAAATACCTCACAATCAACACCCATAAAGGTCTCTACCAATACAACCGGCTGGTATTCGGGGTAGCATCAGCTCCGGCTATTTGGCAGAGGGCAATGGAACAAGTCCTGCAAGGGATCCCAGGGACCCAGTGTTATTTGGACGACATCCTGGTCACGGGCGAAAATGACAGTGATCACCTTGCCAAACTGGAGCAGATGCTCACTAGATTGCAGGAATATGGGCTCCGAGCTAACCGCCCCAAATGCGAGTTTTTTAGAAAACAGATCTCGTATTGTGGCCACGTTATCGATAAAGAGGGGTTACATAAGTCCCCAGAGAAGATTGAGGCAGTAGTCAAGGCTCCAGCACCGGAAAATGTGTCACAACTGAGGTTGTTCCTCGGGCTGGTAAACTACTACCATAAGTTCTTGCCAAATTTGTCTCCAATACTACACCCACTGAACACCCTACTGCAAACTGGGGTGCCATGGAAGTGGAGTGACGAATGTAGACGAGCTTTCCAGAAGAGCAAAACACTAATCACATCAAAAGAGGTATTGGCCCATTACAACCCGGCATTACCAATTCGGTTGGCATGTGATGCGTCACCCTACGGCATTGGAGCGGTGCTGTCGCACAAATTCTCGGACGGCTCAGAGAGGCCAATAGCCTTTGCGTCACGATCACTAACCTCAGCCGAGCGTAACTATGCCCAGATTGACAGGGAGGCCCTCAGCCTAGTGTGGGGAGTGAAAAAGTTCAATCACTATCTGCACGGGCAGAAATTCACCTTGCTGACTGATCACCAGCCTCTTGTCTCCATTTTTAATCCGAAGAAGGGTGTTCCGGTGATGACTGCGCAACAACTACAAAGACGGTCACTTTTTCTAGGGGCGCACCACTATGAGATTGAATATAAGGGCACGAAACAGCATGGAAATGCTGATGGGCTATCACGCCTGCCACTGCCTACTGCGGAGGAAGCACCAGCAGTGGATCCTGTCGAAATATTCCATTCGACTATAGTTGAATACCTACCGGTAACTAACGCTTGTATCGAAAAGGAAACCTGAAATGACCCGACACTGTCTCGGGTATATGATTTGACGGTGAAGGGATGGCCAGCACATGGCGACTCACTGTTGCCAGCATTCTCGACAAGGAGAGAACAGCTGTCAGTGTGCCGGGGGACCTTGATGTGTGGATCCCGAGTGGTAATTCCACCCAAGTTAAGGGATAGAGTGCTCAATGTGCTTCATGAGGGTCATCTGGGAGGGGTAAAAATGAAAAACCTGGCCAGGGCTTATGTGTGGTGGCCGGGAATCGATAAACAAATCGAGGACCTGACCAAGAGCTGCTCAGGATGCCAGAAAGTCCAAAATGCACCACCACAGGCACCTCTACACCCATGGGAGTGGCCCTCATCTCCATGGCAACGGGTGCACATTGATTTTGCTGGTCCATTCATGGACTCAATGTTTTTAATAGCCGTGGATGTGCACTCGAAATTGCCTGAGGTCATCAAAATGTCCTCCACCACCACGGAGAAAACTATTGCAGTCCTACGGACCATTTTTGCCAGGAATAGCTTGCCAGAACAGATTTGCTCCGACAACGGACCACAGTTTGTGTCCGAAGAGTTCCGGAGGTTCTTGAAAAAGAATGGGGTAAGGCATTACACATCCGCCCCGTATCATCCAGCCACAAATGGATTGGCTGAGAGGTTCATACAAACCTTTAAGAAGGCAATAAAAGCTATGTACAATGACAACATTCCGCTGCAGCACAAGGTGGACAATTTCCTGTTCGCCTACTGGAATGCGACACATGCAGTCACCAACCAGGCCCCAGCCATGATGTTCTTTAACCGAAGGTTAAGGTCTCGCCTGGATTTGCTCAGACCAAACGTACGAAGAGATGTTGAGAGTAAGCAATTCCAGCACATCCATGAGAAGCCAACAAGGAGCTTCAATGCAGGGCAACCAGTCTTGGCCCGCGACTACCGAACAGAAAAATGGCAGCCAGGAACGATATGCACACGGCAGGGCCCACTAATGTACACAGTGGACGTTGGGGAGAGCATCGTGAGACGCCATGCTGACCAGATCCTAGAGTCACAGGAACAAGTCAACCCCATGCCTCACCCATACGTACCTGGTGATGAACCTGACGTACAGGTCGCATCTACCCCAGAAACAGTAGCATCGGAAGCTGATGAACCAACCGACGACAGGGGGCCAGAATCGCCTCCGCACCAAGTGCAAGACACTCGGGAAAGGCACTATCCAGAAAGGATCAGGAAGCCTCCCCAAAGACTGAATATATAAATAGACTATTTTCAGCTAATGTTGCATGTTAAAAGTGTTAATTGTAATTAGTTTGATATTTAATTGTTAAATGAGTGTTATGGTACTGTTAATCTAAAAGGGGAGGAATTGTAATGTATATACCTTTAAGGGGGGAACTATCTTTTACAGCTCATGTATACTGCAGTACCGGCAGTGACCACACCTGTATATAGCACTGAGTAGTAATCTGTACAGATCAGTTCCCGTGTGAGCCACGTTGAGTAAACACCTGTTGTACCGTTTCTCCTGCAGTCTGTGTCTTATTATACACGGACACAACATGAACAGGGCTTGGTACGACTTAGGATACGGGCAGCAGAGTTTTGGGTGAACTTAAGTTTATGAAGGGTGGAAGATGGGAGGCCGGCCAGGGGAGCATTAGAATAGTCAAGTCTAGCGATAACAAAAGCATGGATGAGGGTTTCAGTGGCAAATGAGCAGAAGCAGGGGCGGAGTCGGGCAATGTTATGAAGGTGGTTGTAGGCAGATTGGTCATGGAATGGATATGTGGTCAGAAGCTCATCTCTGGGTCAAATATGACACCATGGTTGCGAATGGTCTGATTCAGCTTCAGACAGTTGCCAGGGAGAAGGATGGAGTTGGTGGCTAGGGAACAGTTTGTGGCAGGGACTGAAGGCAATGGCTTCAGTCTTCCCAATAATTAGTTGGAGGAAATTTCTGCTTATCCAGCACTGGATATCGGACAAGCAGAGTGACAAATCAGAGACAGTGGAGGGATCGAGAGAAGTGGTGGTGAGGTAGAGCTGGGTGTCGTCAGTGTACATATGGAACCTGACATTGTGTTTTCTGATGATGTCACCGAAGGGCAGCGTGTAGATGAGAAATAGAAGGGGGCCAAGGATAGATCCTTGGGGGTCTCCAGAGGTAACAGTGTGGGAGTGGGAAGAGAAGTCTTTGTAGGTGATTCTCTGTCTACAACTGGATAGGTAAGAATGGAACCAGGTGAGGGCAGTCCCATCCAGCTGGGTGACGAAGGCGAGGTGTTGCAGGAGGATGGAGTGGTCAACCGTGTCAAAGGCTGCAGACAGGTCAAGAGGACAAGGAGGCATAGTTTACCACGATCTCATAACAATGGAATGGCATCATACATCACATTTTCTGTCATTATTGCCTTTGTAACATTGGATGTTACTTATGGCTATGTTTATAAGGCACCCAATGTTGCTACGGGAGGCAGAATTGCAATATGAATTTAAGGCAGAACAATATAATGGACTTAGGTACAATGGATTGGTAACTCTACAGCAGTAGATTTTGCCAATTCATTGTTGCCTGAGGGAAAAAAATCTTCACAGCTGCCAGCCCCTGTTGCAGTGGCCATTTCCTGTCTCCCAGTAACAACTCACCCCATTCTCCCGTCTCCTCCCAAAGGTGGGAATCCTGGTTGGAGCTTGCTGTGAAAATTAAAATAAGGATGATAACAGAAACCTTGCTGGAGTCAGTGGCAGCTTAGTCGGCCATGTGCAAAGTCACCCACTGCACTATTGCCATGGATCACACTGCAGAGCAGAATCCACACTTTCCACATTTATACTCTTTAACAGGCAGTGTGAAACCATCATTATTACAGGTGGCATGATTGGCTGGTTTTCTGCTGTTCCCCACTATCTACTTGTTTTTTATGAATTCAACAGAAGAAATATCGCTACTATCCATCATTTTGATTGGCAGCTGTTTATAGCTAGAAAAATACTTTCTGAAAACTTTTCAACTTAAAAGAGCAAAAATTTCCTGCATTTTAAATATAATACCTTGGGAAATATAAAATATTAAAATTCAGAACTTGAGCTCAGAGGAAGTGTTGAGAAATTAGATGTTAATATGTTTGATGTATGATGCTTGGTTCAGCTGGGATGGTGGTTCATGAGGAAATCTACTGTGCTCACAAAAACTTGTGCAGAGCGATTTGAAGAAAAGGGGAGTTTTCCAGCCAAGTACTCTTGTGGGGAAAGATTTCCTCAGTGTACTATGTGTAATAAAACCCATTTCTGAAGAATAGGTTCATCATATTGTTACATATAGCACACAGAGGAAATCTTCCACCATTATTCCAACTTTCTGGGTATCCAAATGGCATTATATGCTCCATCTTTGTTTCGTTTGCACTGCTCCCTTTTCTCATCTGTATAAAACAGGTATCCAGGTTTGCTAGGTGCTGGAGCACAGGCCGAAGAGAATGTAATGAGCACAAGTTTGTTAGCATCAGTTTAAAGTTGGGTTGCCAACTCTGGTTGGATGGCTTCCTGGAGGTTTGCTCATGTGATGTTTGGTCACATGACATTTTATCATGCAGGGGGGAATTTTAACCTAAAAAAAAGGGTGGGTTTGGAGTGTTGGGGTAGTTAAATTGTTAGAAACGGGTTTCCCGACCTGAACCCGCTTCCAACCCATCCACCTCCGGTTTTAACGGAGGTGACGGGGGCGGGCGACCAACCATCTCCCAGGGGGCAGAACGTCAATTTTAATATTATAATGAGGCTGGAAGCCTCTTTTTTAACCTCCATTTTGTTTTTAACTGCATGTGGACAGGTTTAACACATTTCATGAAAACTGGCAGTTAAAGCAAGGCGGGGACTGCTGGATCCAGGAGGTAAAGTGGTTTTAACCTCCCTGCTTAGCCCACCCGCCACGTTCGGAGACCCCCTCATGAGGCCTCTGATCACCTCCGAGCCCTCTCCCGGCTCCTGATCCCCGGTCATGGCTCCCCCCACCACACCCCCCACGCCCGATCGTTGCCCCGGCCCCCGAACCCCGGTCCTTGCTCCTCCCTTCCCCCCAATCCTTTCCCCGGCCCCGATCTGCAGTCCTCCCTTCCCCCCCTGCCCCCACCCCCTCTCAGATCCACTGCCCAGCTCCGATCCCCAGTCTGCTCTTCCCATCCCGATCCATTGCCTGGCCCCGATCCCCGGTCCTCTCTCCCCATCCCGATCCACTGCCTGACCCCGACCCCTGCTCCTCTCTCCCTCACACCGATCCACTGCCTGGCCCTGATCCCCGGTCCTCTCTCCCCACTCCGATCCACTGCCTGGCCCCGATCCCCAGTCCTCTCTCCCCACTCCGATCCACTGCCTGGCCCCGATCCCAGATCCCCTCTCCACCCCGATTCATTGCCCGGCCCCGATCCCGATCCCCGGTCCTCTCTCCCCACTCCGATCCACAGCCCGGCCCCAATCCCCGGTCCTCTCTCCCCAACCACAATCCACTGCCTGGCCACGATCACCGGTCCTCTCTTCCCACTCCGATCCACTGCCTGGCCCCGATCCCAGATCCCTTCTCCACCCCGATTCATTGCCCGGCCCCGATCCCCGCTCCTCTCTCCCCATCCCGATCCACGGCCCGGCCCCGATCCCCGGTCCTCTCTCCCCCACCACGATCCACTGCCCGGCCACGATCATCGGTCCTCTCTCCCCCACCCCGATCCACGGCCCGACCCCGATCCCCGGTCCTCTCTCCCCCACCCCGATACACTGCCTGGGCCCAATCCCTGATCCTCTCTCCCCCACCCTGATCCACTGCCCGGCCACGATCCCCGGTCTTCTCTTCACCCCCTCCTCAAATCCATTTAACAGCCCGGCCCTCACGTGAACCCTCTCTCCTCCATATGGCCGCAGGCCTACCCACCTGCAGCCAGCCAGCCTCTCAATCTGGCTGGCTGCGGGCGGGAAACTGAGGCCTCGGATGCAAATCAGGCCCTGCCATTAAAGTCGACAGGGCCTGCAGGAAACCCGGCCTCCCAGGTTTCCTGACTGCATCGGAGCCTGCCCGCCCCCAACCCACCTTCCTCCAGATAAGTCCAGCAGCAATGTTTCATCATGGGGCATTTGATCACGTGACATTTGGGATGGGGAGTAAGGAGCGTAAGAGACCAAACTCTTATGACTTACAGTTTGGGAGCGGAAAACAATAAACACTGAAGTAAGAACAGAAGCCCGAAAATCAATGATGTTGCAAAGGGTTCTGGAATAAAAGTCTTATTCTGTACCAGTAATAAATGTTAGCAACTTATTAGCAAATCACCAAACCTAGAATCTACGTAGAGAAGACCAAAATTTAAATATATTGAGGTTTTACTTCATAGTATCCTGTTTTGCTGCAGCCAAATAGGGTAGTAATAGAACAACTCCAAACACCACCACTCCCCCAAAATGAGAGCACCATTAATAATAAAAAAAAACAGATGGCCTGTCAAATTAAAACTCTATGACAGTAATTTAAGTGGTAATTTGGAAATTTAGCTCAAGTAAACAATCAATGTACTTAAATTATGTTGGACTCATTAGTTTGATTACCATTCCTGTCTCTACGCTTCCTGCTCTTGATGCCAGTCAGTGAGCAGCACCTGTGACTGCTGGAGCTGTTCAAGCCACCACTAGCCAATGATGGAGGGGTTAGCATGAAGAGCCGCACTACAACCAAACAAGTTGAAAGGGGAAAGAGAGCTGCACTTCATCAACAGAAGAGTCTCGTGGTTTATAGGGTGTTGATTGGTCACCTATTTATTGGACGATTTAAAGAGCTTGTGTTGACTGGTTCATCCTTAGCCAGCCACAGCTATTCTGTACAAAAACATGTTGTGTAGTAACTGTATTCTTTGAGACATCTTAGCTTTCCCTAAAACAGCAACAGGGTAGAATTACACAAAATTGATTTTGGACACTAGAATTTTTAACTGTCCTATAAATTTGTATACACACTGAATACACATTGAATGCTAAAATGATACTTTTAGAATTGCCTTGTGTGGTCAAGAATTTCCTCGTAGCTGGTCCCACTCTCCCACCGGAGTGGTGGCAGAACTGCACTTCTGAGGAAGTAACAGTGGCGAGGTGCGACCAGCTACAAGTAAATTTCAGGCCATTTCTTGAAATGGGAGGCAAAGAATGGCTAGGATTCTGTCAACAGAAGACAGACATCTGTAAATTGCGCTTGTATGCAGATCCTCGAACCTCATGGAGGTCGGTACGATGGTATTTGATGACCGGAAAATAGCCGGCAAGCAGGCAAAGAAAGTACACAGGCGCAAATCACTGACGTTAGCCGGAAAGTGCGAACTTTATTTTTCTTCTGGGTTACTAGCAGCAGTACCCGAGAGATTAATCTTTCATTCCTGGAGACTCCCGGGCAATCCGGGAGTGTTGGACACCCTAGTTTAAAGCTTATTTCTAACTCATTTTCTTTTTTTTTATTCGCTTATGGGATCTGGGTGTCGCTGGCAAGGCCAGCACTTATTGCTCATCCCTAGTTGCCCTTGAGAAGGTGGTGGTGAGCCGCCGCCTTCAACCACTGCAGTCCGTGTGTTGAAGGTACTCCCACAGTGCTGTTAGGTAGGGAGTTCCAGGATTTTGACCCAGCGACGATGAAGGATCGGCGATATACTTCTAAGTCAGGATGGTGTGTGACTTGAAGGGGAACTTGGAGGTGGTGGTGTTCCCATGCGCCTGCTTCCCTTGTCCTTCTAGGTGGAAGAGGTCATGGGTTTGGGAGGCGCTGCCGAAGAAGCCTTGGCGAGTTGCTGCAGTGGATCTTGTAGATGGTACACACTGCAGCCACGGTACACTGGTGATGGAGGGAGCGAATGTTTAAGGTGGTGGATGGGGTGCCAGTCAAATGGACTGCTTACTCCTGGATAGTGTCGAGCTTCTTGAGTGCTGTTGGAGCTGCACTCATCCAGGCAAGTGGAGAGTATTCCATCACACTCCTTACTTGTGCCTTGTAGATGGTGGAAAGGCTTTGGGGAGTCTGGAGGTGAGACACTCGCTGCAGAATACCTAGCCTCTGAACTGCTCTTGTTCCCACAGTATTTATGTGGCTGGTCCAGTTAAGTTTCTGGTCAATGGTGACCCCTAGGATGTTGATGGTGGGGGATTCAGCGTTGGTAATGCTGTTGAATGTTAAGGGGCAGTGGTTAGACTCTCGCTTGTTGGAGATAGTCATTGCCTGGCATTTCTGTGGCACGAATATTACCTGCCACTTATCAGCCCAAGCCTGAACGTCATCCAGGTCTTGTTGCATGCGGGCGTGGACTGCTTCATTATCTGAGGAGTTGTGAATGGCACTGAACACTGTGCAGTCATCAGCCAACATCCCCATGTCTGACCTTATGTTGGAGGGAAGGTCATTGATGAAGCAGCTGAAGATGGTTGGGCCTAGGACACTGCCCTGAGGAACTCCTGCAGCGATGTCCTGGGGCTGTGATGATTGACCTTCAACCACCGCAACCATCTTCCTTTGTGCTAGGTATGACTCCAGCCAGTGGAATATTTTTCCCCTGATTCCCATTGACTTCAGTTTTACTAGGGCTCTTTGATGCCACACTCGCTCAAATGTTGCCTTGATGTCAAGGACAGTCACTCTCACCTCACTTCTGGAATTCAGCTCCTTTATCCATGTTTGGACCAAGGCTGTAATGAGGCCGGGAGCCAAGTGGTCTTGGTGGAACCCAAACTGGGCATCAGTGAGCAGGTTATTGGTGAGTGTCGCTTGATAGCACTGTCGATGACACCTTGCATCGCTGTGCTGATGATTGAGAGTAGACTGATGGGGCGGTAATTGGCCGGATTGGATTTGTCCTGCTTTTTGTGGACAGGACATACCTGGGCAGTTTTCCACATTGTCAGAAGGATGCCAGTGTTGTAGCTGTACTGGAACAGCTTGGCTAGAGGCTTGGTTACTTCTGGAGCACAAGTCTGAAGCTTTTTTATTTTTGTTTTTCTTTGCTATTGCCAACTAATTTTAAAATCTGTCATTGTGCCATTTTGCATGGGCCTGCTCCTTGCCTGCACCCCTTATTCTGGCCTATTTGCTGAGGTCAGAGCCATTTACATATGTAGGGCTGGCACCAGGCCCATCTACACCACTGTCTGGAGATTCAAAAACATTTTAGAAACATAGAAACATAGAAGATAGGAGCAGGAATAGGCCATTCGGCCCATCGAGCCTGTTCCGCCATTTAATGAGATCATGGCTGATCATCCAAATTTAGTACCCTGTCCCTGCTTTCTCCCCATATCCCTGGATCCCTTTAGCCTTAAGAAATATATCTAACGCCTTCTTGAATATATTTAATGAATTGGCCTCAACTGCCTTCTGTGGTAGAAAATTCTACAGGTTCACCACTCTCTGGGTGAAGAAATTCCTCCTCATCTCAGTCCTAAATGGCTTACCCTTATCCTTAGACTGTGACCCCTGGTTCTGGACTCCCCGCCATCGGGAACATCCTTCCTGCATCTAGTCTGTCTAGTCCTGTTAGAATTTTATAAGTTTCAATGAGATCCCCTCTCATTCTTCTAAACTCTAGCAATACAAGCCCAATCAACCCAATCTCTCTTCATACGTCATTCCTGCCATCCCAAGTATCAGTCTGGTGAATCTTCGCTGCACTCCCTCCATGGCAAGAACATCCTTCCTCAGATAAGGCGACCAAAACTGCACACAATACTCAAGGTGTGGTGTCACCAAGGCCCTGTACAACTGCAGCAAGACATCCTTGCTCCTGTACTCGAATCCTCTCGCTATGAAGGCCAACATTTACCTTCTTAACCGCCTGCTGCACCTGCATGCTTACCTTCAGCGACTGGTGCACAAGGACACCCAGGCCTTGTTGCACTTCCCCTTTTCCCACTCTATTGTCATTCAGATAATAATCTGCCTTCCTGTTTTTGCCACCAAAGTGGATAACCTCGCATTTATCCATATTATACTGTATCTGCCATGCATCTGCCCAATCACCCAACCTGTCCAAATCATACTGGAGTTTCTCTGCATCCTCCTGACAGCACACACGCACACCCAGCTTTGTGTCGTCTGCAAACTTGGAGATATTACATCTAGTTCCCTCGTCTAGATCATTAATATATATTTTAAGCCTTTTTTCTTTGAAATTACCACTGTGATTTCCTTAACCAAAGTGCCTGCAGCAGTGAAGTAGGGATGACTACACATGAGCCAGTTTTGCTAGAGGAGCCCATTTAAAAATATAATTAAATTCCATAGGTCATGAAGTGAATTGCTCGTCCCGCAATTGACTCAATGCCTGCATGGGGATTTAAATTTTGAAAGGCCTTCTACCGGCCTTTAACAGGCTAAATGTCAGTATAATGCTGATGTTACTGCCATGCATGTTGCTAGTGGTGGTAATGACAGATATGATGTACAAAGTCACTTTGCCATTGGCACCTCCTTTAACTATGCCTACCTATATTTGGGTGGGTTTATTCACTGTCCGCTGCCACTTCCAGCAAAGAATCCCAGAAGTCGCAGTGATCGGCAGGGAGTTGGTGAATGGTTCTCCCGGCAATTTTCTGTTCCTGCCCATCCCATTAACACCACCAAAGCAACATAATTGTGGATGAAAATCCAGCCCAGTAAGAGCCAGTTTTACACTGGAGGTTGGTGCACTGAGAAAGTTGATGCATGTTGGACTCCAGAAAAGGTTGATTGGATCCCACTGGAGAAGTCTAGGTTAGGGAAGCAAAGAAACGGTCTTTTTTTAAGAAAAAATTGAATTGTGCCTCTTATACAAGGAGCCTTAAAGGTGTCTTTGGGGGAGTGGAGATACTTGGACATATCCTGCCCCAAAGATCAGCATCATCAGAGTTTTGTCTGCATGGGAATGGCAGGTACCAGAGATGTTCCCGTAGTGATGCTGGAGCCCTCTGGCCGTATGCAATTGAGGTGCTCTCCCACTGGCCCTGCCAACCGCTGGAATCACAGTTCACTGATTTTCCAGGCCAGTATATTTTTTTTAAATTCTGAAGCTGAAATAGAATTTACTGGAGGGCAAACTGCAGTCCAATGCCACAAGAGGTTCAGTGACCTGACCAGGCCAAGCAAGTGAACACATCAGCCATTCTCCATTTTCTTACTTGGACACACTGGACCTCAGCACACTCTTTAAAATTAAGAGCTTTACAACTAATAGCTTTACACTAGTTAAAAGAGGATTTTACAGGCTGTGTTGCCATTTCCCCTAACAGCACGTGCTTGCAAGCAGAACCTTGAAACCCCTTCCTCTACTTTAACATGGTGATCTCTTACATCAGCTGTCTGATGTTACCTGGGAGACAGTCCTCAATAACTAACCATCACCTAAGTTACTCAATCTTGTTGCAGGAGAAACTTGTACACAATGCCCACTACAGAATGGGCACTGGTAGGGGCATCGATGACATTAAGGAGCTCACCCCTATGAGGAGTTGGCCATGGAGGTGTTGGAGAGGCACTCTGCTCTTGCTGTTTTGGTGGCAGTAGGGGAAAGATTAGACAACGCTATGCATATAAGCTTCCAGACCCTGGGGGCCAGAATGCAGGCCACTATCTCTCAGGCTTTCAGGATCTGATATCTGTCACCAGAGCAGCCACCCCACTGATTATTGAGGACAGAGATCCAGGCCCCAGTGGAATGATGGTGGGTCGAGGCAACCTACTTGACTCAGGACATTAGTGCAAGCCAGGTAGCTAACCTTCCCCCTCAGAGTACCACACCAATAATAGATGCATAGGAGGTAACACCAGGCTGTCCAGGCACAAACTCCAGAGATACAGCCAGCAGTAGCTCCCTCCTAGGAGCAAGATGCCATGATAGGACACCCAACTCAGTTACAAAAGCAGCATACCACATCTTGTAATACTGGCCTTCAGGTTGAACTTAGGAGAAGCACTGCAATAAAGGAAAGAAAGGCATATTAACCAGCCCAAAGTACACGGTGTTAGGAAATAATAGGTTCACAGGTGTTTACTTTGGACTTTGTATTAAAATAGAATATGTATTTATGTAGTGTTTTGCTATTCATGGTGTTAGAGTGATACTTGTTTTGTGCTTACTTATTAAATCAGGTGATTATCATTTCTTTAGTCATGTAGGGACAAAGATGTATTGCAATGTTCTAGGATTGATACTGGATTGAGGAATTGGTTCTT
Organism: Somniosus microcephalus; assembly: GCF_052327205.1. Lineage (NCBI taxonomy): Eukaryota > Metazoa > Chordata > Chondrichthyes > Squaliformes > Somniosidae > Somniosus > Somniosus microcephalus. The sequence continues at coordinate 109,148,438 of NC_140993.1, forward strand.
TATTTGAAAGTGGGAGAAGAAATAAAGGCACTGGTATCATAGGTAGACTATGTTAAATAGAACAGCAGACTTCAATTATCAGTTGTGCTCTGATGCCCCGTGCAGCAGTCACTGAGGAGGTCTTTGAATGATGATCATCATGATGCTCTTTTCCATTTACTTCCACTCCCCAGTGACTTGCAGGATCCTTTGCATGTTTCAGGGAGTGGAAACCCTTTCTGCTGAGGAAGTTGAGGGGTTTGACTATAGGAACTCACTGTGGTAAACCACTGTATTGTATATTGCCACCTCTGGGTGGCGCTGTGTATGGAGGCATGCCTCAGCTGACTCCACCCACCACTGTGTGGGTTTCGTTCAGACTTGTTCAGTCACTCACGAAGAAGCATGGTCTCTTCTTAGCTAATAAAAGCCTTATTCATCTCTTCTTTCGACTCATCATCTCTTCTTCGACTCATCACCTTTTATGAAGTAATTGATAAGCGTATCAATTTTATTAGCTAAAAGTTAAATGGCGACACCTGAGGAGCAACAACAGCAACGGATACAGCAGACATTGCTGAGAGCCCTCAGACCACCACGCCTGGACCTCGACCCTCAAGATGTGGGTGCATCAGCCAAGTTTGAACACTGGCTGAGCTGCTTTGAATCCTTCCTCGCAATCTCACAGGTTACAGAGGAGGATCACAAACTGAAAATTTTAACCGCCCAGGTGAGCCATCAAGTATATATGCTAATCCGGGACTCTAATACGTACGTGGCGGCCCTCGAGCTACTAAAAGGGCAATATACGCGCCCAGTGAACACAATTTACGCCCGACACCTCTTGGGATCCCGCAGGCAGCAACCGGGAGAATCGGTAGGGGCATTTGCACGGGCGCTACTGGCACTCTGCAGAGACTGCGATTGTAAAGCGGTAACGGCTGTGGAGCACGCGCAGGGACTCGCCTGTGATGCCTTCGTCAGGGGCCTCCAGTCAGACCACACCCGGCAGAGACTGCTAGAAAGCAAGGAACCCGACCTGAAGACGGCCATTGCCCTTGCGCTCTCGTTAGAGGAGGCCCACCGAAACCTCGAGGCATACCCCCGTAACGGCGCCGAGACATGGCAATCAAAACCGTGGGACACGGGACCGCCGCCCCCGGCACCAACCGCTGCAGCGACCCAACCGAGACAGCAGCCTCCGGTAAGAACTGCTTCGATGCCCAGTAACCAGGCCCAAAAATGCTATTTCTGTGGCCAGTTAAAACATCCCAGAGCGCACTGCCCAGCTAAGACAGCTACCTGCTCGGGCTGCGGGAAGAAAGGCCATTACGCTAACGCCTGCAAGGGGAAGCCAGCCAGCAGCGCAGCGTGCGGGCCGTGGGAGCAGCCATCTTATCCGCCATTTTGTGTACCCCCGGCCGCATGGCATCCGCCGCCATCGTATCCAACGCACTCAACCGCCATTTCGTCACCGGAACCGACCACCGTCTCGGCGGATGACTATAGTGACTCACTAAGCCACATACTGGCCTCCGTGACGCTGGATCAAGGCCACCCTCACCATCTATCCAGCTCCATGATGGATATCGCGGTAAACGGCCGCGCCACCAGTTGCCTGATCGACAGCGGGAGCACAGAGAGTTTCGTCCACCCCGACACGGTACGTAGCCACTCCCTCACGATTCTGCCAACGCACCATCGCATTTCTATGGCGTCCAAGTCCCAGTCAATGGACATCAGCGGCTACTGTGTGGTGACCCTGTCAGTAGGGGGCACTGAATATCAAAAATTTAAACTGCTAGTCCTGCCCCGTCTTTGCGCTGCCGTCCTGCTAGGGTTGGATTTTCAGTGCCACCTTAAGAGTGTCACACTAGCATACGGTGGACCCCTCCCCCCACTCACAGTCTGCAACCAACAACTTTTAAATCGCCCGCTGCAAACCACCTGCAGCCTTTCCACATTAAAAGTCCCCCCCCCTCCCCTGTTCGCTAACCTCACCCGCGACTGTAAACCCATCGCTACCAAAAGCAGGCGGTACAGTGCCGGGGACAGAGCTTTTATCAGCTCTGAGGTGGAGCGGCTCTTGAAGGAGGGCATTATCGAAGGTAGCACTAGCCCCTGGCGAGCCCAGGTTGTAGTCGTTAAAACCACTGCAAAACGCCGCATGGTAATCGACTACAGCCAAACCATAAACCGGTACACCCAGCTGGACGCGTACCCCCTCCCTCGCATATCTGATATGGTCAATCAGATTGCGCAATACAAAGTATTCTCCACCATCGACCTTAAGTCAGCGTACCACCAGCTGCCCATCCGCCATGAGGACCGCCAGTATACTGCCTTCGAGGCAAACGGCCGCCTCTACCACTTCCTTAGGGTCCCCTTCGGCGTCACCAACGGGGTTTCGGTCTTCCAAAGGGAGATGGACCGAATGGTTGACCAGAACGCGCTGCGGGCAACCTTCCCCTATTTGGATAACGTCACCATCTGCGGCCACGACCAGCAGGACCACGACGTTAATCTAGCAAATTTCCTCCGTACGGCCCAACGGCTGAACCTAACGTACAATAAGGAAAAATGTATGTTTCACACCAAGCGCCTGGCCATCCTCGGCTGCGTGGTGGAGAACGGAGTCATCGGGCCCGACCCCGACAGAATGCGCCCCCTAATGGAGCTACCCCTTCCCCACTGCCAAAAAGCACTGAAGAGATGCCTGGGGTTTTTCTCCTACTACGCCCAGTGGGTGCCCCTCTATGCAGACAAAGCCAGGCCCCTCATCAAAGCCACCTCCTTCCCCCTGACACCAGAGGCGTGTGCAGCCTTCACTCTTATCAAGAACGATATCGCGAAGGCCGCAATGCACGCGGTGGATGAGTCCATCCCCTTCCAAGTGGAGAGCGATGCCTCCGACTTCGCCCTAGCCGCGACCCTTAACCAGGCGGGCAGACCCGTGGCCTTTTTCTCAAGGACCCTCCAGGGCCCCGAGACGAGACACTCCTCCGTCGAAAAGGAGGCCCAGGCTATTGTAGAAGCGGTGCGTCACTGGAGGCATTACCTGGCCGGGAAACGATTTACCCTGCTCACTGACCAGCGTTCAGTAGCTTTTATGTTTAATAATAAGCAGAGGGGTAAAGTCAAGAACGACAAGATCTTGAGGTGGAGAATCGAACTCTTCACCTACAATTATGATATCTTGTATCGGCCAGGGAAACTCAATGAGCCCCCAGATGCCCTATCACGTGGTACATGTGCCAACGCGCAGAGTGATAGGCTGCAGTCCCTCCACAATGACCTCTGCCACCCGGGGGTCACCAGGTTTTTCCATTTTATCAAATCCCGTAACCTGCCCTACTCCATCGAGGAGGTCAGGACCATGACCAAGAGCTGCCAAATCTGCGCCGAGTGCAAACCGCACTTCTATAGGCCGGACAGAGCAAGCCTGATCAAGGCCACCCGCCCCTTCGAACGCCTGAGCGTCGATTTTAAAGGGCCCCTCCCCTCCGCTGACCGCAATGTGTACTTCCTCAACATAGTTGATGAGTACTCCCGTTTCCCCTTTGCCATCCCTTGCCCAGACATGACCAGTACCACGGTCATCAAGTGTCTGAATGACATCTTCGCTCTGTTCGGGTTCCCCAGCTATATACATAGCGACAGGGGCTCATCGTTCATGAGCGACGAACTTCGGCAGTACCTGCTAACAAGAGGTATCGCCACGAGCAGGACCACCAGTTACAACCCCCGGGGGAACGGCCAGGTGGAAAGGGAGAACGCGACGGTTTGGAAGGCAGTCCTCTTAGCACTAAAATCTAAGGGCCTTCCGACCTCCCGCTGGCAGGAGGTCCTCCCTGCAGCGCTTCACTCCATTCGGTCACTGCTTTGTACTGCCACTAATGCGACCCCTCATGAGAAAATGTTCGTTTTCCCCCGGAAGTCTACATCGGGAACCTCGCTACCGGCATGGTTGACTTCTCCTGGGCCCGTCCTACTGCGGAGGCACGTGCGGACGCATAAAACGGACCCCCTGGTTGAGCGGGTGCACCTCCTACACGCCAACCCCCAGTATGCCTGGGTGACATACCCAGACGGGCGGGAGGACACGGTCTCCATACGAGATCTCGCACCCTCGGGTACCCCTGAATTACCACCGTTATCCCCCTTACCACCGTTATCCCCCTTACCACTGTTATCCCCCACCACCCCTCCCAACCCAACCCCTGCAGACGGCATGCCAAAGCCCCAGGAATCTTCGCCAACCACCCAGACACCAGACCCGACGTCGGATGCTGCAACACCACCGCCGCCACCACGACGATCAGGACGTCAGACAAGGCCTCCTGATAGACTTAACTTGTAGTACCCTTCACCCCGCCGGACTTCACATTAAACAAGGGGTGAATGTGGTAAACCACTGTATTGTATATTGCCACCTCTGGGTGGCGCTGTGTATGGAGGCATGCCTCAGCTGACTCCACCCACCACTGTGTGGGTTTCGTTCAGACTTGTTCAGTCACTCACGAAGAAGCATGGTCTCTTCTTAGCTAATAAAAGCCTTATTCATCTCTTCTTTCGACTCATCATCTCTTCTTCGACTCATCACCTTTTATGAAGTAATTGATAAGCGTATCACTCACAAAGCAACTTTGGTGTCATTTATTGCACCCTGGACTTTGGAAAAGTCATAAACCCTGTAAAAATGGATGGCCCCACCTCATGCCCTGCTGTGATGTTAAAGGTGATGAATTCCCCAGCTCTCCTGAAAAATGCATAAATCACCTGATGAATACATGAGTACTAAACTCTGGCCAATATTACCAGAACCCACATGGCTGCCTGAAATGACCCAGTGTCATAAAGGCTGAGTATGTTCATCAGACAGAGAAATGTGGACAGATGATCGTGGCTGCAGGCAGTAGCTGTCACAGGTCTCCTATTGTCTTTTTGGGAATACACATAATTTCACAAATGTCCTCATAGCTCCTGCATTGCCTATTATTATCCTTTGAATTCTCCTTGAATGCAGCCTCACTCTCCATTCCTCCATTCTCTCCTCTGCCGCCATGATAATAGCATCCAAAGAAATGCTCATAGGGAATGACATACCTGCACCGGAGAAGCCCTCACTGTGGGTGGGGAGATCAAAAGCTCCTGGTGATCTCACATTTTCACAGACAGTAAGAAACAAGCCTAAGAAGGCCAAAAAAAATCATTCTAAAATGTTCTTTCCAGTTGCAGTAATCACTTCTGAAACATTCAGTACTCTCAGGCTCTAAAGCCTTTCACTTCCACTGACTGTGACAACAGATCCATCTTATATTTCGTATTCAAACTTACTTCTGGACATAATTTTCAACTTACCGCTGGAGCATAAACCAGTGTTGCGGATTGGATGCCTGTTATAGAAACTGGCCCATTCTCCTTTCCATTGAAGTAAATAGAACAGAAAATCACAGGGTTTCTATAACGGGTGCCTGACCATCAATTATATGCTCCAGCTGTAAGTTAATAAATGGACCCGCCCCCCAAGTGTATTGCGAGTGTAAAACCAGGAAGTTCAGAAATGCAGTGCCACTGGCTCAGATTTAAAAATATTTTAAATTAGGTGGCTGGGGATTCAGCAGGCAGATAGTGGGAAGGGCCAAATCATTTTTGGAAATTTGGAGATTTCCTTTTACGGTGGAAATTACTCCTGCCCTAATTTGCTGCACACACTGAAAAATTTTGCATCGGGCCCTATGTTCTGATCTATTAAAGCTAGTTCAAATTTGATGTGGGATGTGTGAAATTTCAGCAACTATTATGAATTTTGCCTGCAGAAATCACCTAGTAATAATATCATATTAAGAATGACATTGACGAGAGATTTGTGAAGTACGCTTTGCTTTACTGTAAAAATGGCTCCTCAGTGAACATGTTGGATTAAAACCTACTGCTCCCCAATTGTATTGAAAATGCAGAAAACTATTTTTCTATTCCATAACATTGTATAATCATGTAATTAAGTGGTATGTGCATTATCTTAATGGTACACTGTCTAGGAAGTCAATTTATCTAATTTAGACACAGTGCATTCTTCAGGTTTTCTGATGATAAAGAATGCTGATCAGTCTTTGACTGCAGCTTGGCCATGTGCCACATTGTAAATGAAATGTGATTCTGATTCAGCCTGATGGATGGTTGCCACGACAGTTCATTTTCCCTGGAGTCTTCTGTTTTTACCAGCCAGCTTTGCATTCTGCTGCAGTAACCAATCCTTTGGATATGGTAAATCACAGGAAAACAAAAAGAAATGTTACTGTCCATTACCAAAAAATGACAAGGCTATAATCTTTCACTTTCAGAGACCATACACATAAATAAAAAATATAACATTGTCCATTTCAATGTTGTTCCTGTTTTGTGGGCGAAAATGTAGCCCAACAGAATATCCCTGAGAGCTATGGTGCGATTAAATGACTCGACTGAAATAGCCTGAATAATAAAAGAAACTTTAAACAAATATTCAAGATCAAAACTTGTTCATGAGTCAAACTCAGCACAGGATCTATGATGTAGAGAAAAGTATTACAAAATTTTAGGTATCAAAGTACCTTGTGTAACGAAGTAGATCTGAATACGTTGGGCTCATGGCAGGCAAATGATGTTTAACTTAGAAAAGTACATAGTTATGCATGTGGGCAAGGCGAATGCTGAACATATGTACACTCTTATTTACACTCGGCTTTTTTTTTTTTAATTCGTTTTTATGGGATGTGGGCGTCAGTGGCAAGGCCAGCAATTATTGCCCACCCCTAATTGTCCTTGAGAAGGTGGTGGTGAGCCGCCTTCTTGAACCGCTGCAGCCCGTGTGGTGAAGGTACTCCCACAGTGCTGTTAGGGAGGGAATTCCAGGATTTTGACCATGCGACGATGAAGGATCGGCGGTATACTTCTAAGTCAGGATGGTGTGTGACTTGGAGGGGAACTTGGAAGTGGTGGTGTTCCCATGCGCCTGCTGCCCTTGTCCTTCTAGGTGGAAGAAGTCGCGGGTTTGGGAGGTGCTGCCAAAGAAGCCTTGGTGAGTTGCTGCAGTGCATTTTGTAGATGGTACACACTGTAGCTATGGTGCGCCGGTGGTGAAGTGAGTGAATGTTTAAGGTGGTGGATAGGGTGCCAATCAAGCAGGCTGCTTTGTCCTGGGTGGTGTTGAGCTTTGTGAGTGTTGTTGGAGCTGCACTCATCCAGGCAAGTGGAGAGTATTCCATCACGCTCCTTACTTGTGCCTTGTAGATGGTGGAAAGGTTTTGGGGAGTCAGGAGGTGAGAGAGTCACCGCAGAATACCTAGGGGGAGAAATTGGGTATGTAGCGCCACCTGTTAGCGCCTAAAGAGGGCAGTCAGTGGCTGCAGCGCCACTGGCTGCGCCTCCCGCGATATTCAGCGGGGGCGCTAATGGTGGCGTTAGCCTGTTGCGCTGCGCCGCCACCGATGACGTCATCGGTGTGCGCAGCGCCCCATTAGCGCCCCGATCACGATATTTGGTCGCGAACGCCGCTGTAGCGCCGTTCGCTACCCGCGCCCGGTTCACGGGGCCTTGCTGTGCCGGCAGTGGCGCAAGTTAAGGTGGAGGTGCAGGGCGGCCGCTTTTTTCGGCGGCCGCCTGCCAGCACCTCCATCCCCGGCCTCCTGATCCCCCCCCCCCCGCGGCATTGCCGGCTGTTTCCCGAGAGCCCGGCACTTCTCCTCGGTGCCGGGCTCTTTTGCCGGCAGTCACGATCGGGGATCGTGCTGTTGCAGGCCCCTCCCCCTTAACAATGGGAGGAAGGCCTGCAGTACCGCAGCGCGCTGTGCCGCAGCGTGTGGCGCTGCGGCACGTTGCGCTGCGATATTCAGTTTCAACGCCCTAAGAGGGATGCGGAGCGCCTCGAGCCTCGCCCTGTCTCCCTCGAGGGGTGCTGAAACTGAATTTCTGGCGATCGGTATTACTCCGAACGCTGCGCAAAAATCAGCGCCCAGGAGAACTTGGCACCACTTTGGCGCCTCAACCGAATTTCTAGGCCCTAGTATTTATGTGGCTGGTCCAGTTAAGTTTGTGGCCAATGGTGACCCCCCCCAGGATGTTGTTGGTGGGGGTTTTGACGATGGTAATACCGTTGAATGTCAAGGGGAGGTGGTTAGACTCTCGCTTGTTGGAGATAGTCATTGCCTGGCACTTCTGTGGCACGAATGTTACCTGTCACTTATCAGCCCAAGCCTGAACGTCGTCCAGGTCTTGTTGCATGCGGGCATGGACTGCTTCATTATCTGAGGAGTTGTGAATGGCGCTGAACACTGCAGTCATCAGCAAATATCCCCATTTCTGACCTTATGTTGGAAGGAAGGTCATTGATGAAGCAGCTGAAGATGGTTGGGTCTTGGACACTGCCCTGAGGAACTCCTGCAGCAATGTCCTGGGGCTGTGATGATTGACCTTCAACCACCACAACCATCTTCCTTTGTGCTAGGTATGACTCCAGGCAGTGGAGCGTTCCCCCCCCCTCCGATTCCCATTGACTTCAGATTTACTAGGGCTCCTTGATGCCACACTCGGTCAAATGCTGCCTTGATGTCAAGGGCAGTCACTCTCACCTTACCTCTGGAATTCAGCTCCTTTGTCTATGTTTGGACCAAGGTTGTAATGAGGTCGGGAGCAGAGTGGTCTTGGCGGAACCCAAACTGGGCATCTGTGAGCAGGTTATTGGTGAGCAAGTGCCGCTTGATAGCACTTTCGATGACACCTTCCATCACTTTGCTGATGATTGAGAGTAGATTGATGGGGCGGTAATTGGCCGGGTTGGATTTGTCCTGCCTTTTGTGGACAGGACATACCTGGGCAGTTTTCCACATTGTCGGATAGATGCCCGTGCTGTAGCTGTACTGGAACAGCTTGGCTAGAGGTGTGGCCAGTTCTGGAGCACAAGTCTTCCGCATGACAGCCGGGATGTTGTCGGGGCCCATAGCCTTTGCTCTATCCAGTGCACTCAGCCGTTACTTGATATCATGTGGAGTGAATTGAATTGGCTGAAGACTGGCTTCTGTGATGGTGGGGACCTCAGGAGCAGGCCAATATGGATTATCCACTCGGCACTCCTGGCTGAAGATAGTTGCAAATAAAATGCACGTGTAACTGGGGCTCCCCGGGTACCCGCGGGTAGAGGCTCACGTATCGCAGGAGCGCATGCCATTCACGAGTGCCCCATGGATCACGTGGGCCAGACCAACGAATGACAGAGGGGAATCCCCATTCATACTTATCGGGATTCCGTATGCACGGAATGCCTGTAAGTATGAATGGGAATACCCCAAAAAGTACACCTAGACACCAAATAAATTTTTGGCATTCAATTAAATATTTAAAACAAAAATGTAATTTTTTGAAAAATAAATGTAGAAGTTTTAAAGGGGCTAAAAATAAGCTTACCTTATTTAACAAGATTTTAAATGTATAAATTATAGATAACATTTTATTTTTCTGTTTTTTTACCTGCTTTTACCAGGCGTAAGAATTTCACGGACATTCGTTGGAGAAAATTCTTGACAGATCGCAACTTCCAGGTTTCAGCGCATGCCTAAACCTGGAACTTGTGGGGCCCCTATGGGCACGTACACACCTTGTACACACCCGTAGAGACCGCAAATTACGGCCCGATATTTATTAACGATTTAGGCGATGGGATAGAAAGCCACATATCCAAGTTTGATGACGACACAAAGGTAGGCAGCATTGTCAGCCGTGTAAATGGAAGCACAATGTGCAGATGGAAGCATAAAATTACAAAGAGATATTAATAGATTAACTGAATAGGCAAAATTGTGGCAAATGAATTTCAATGTAGGAAAAAGTAAAGTCATCCACTTTGGACCTAAAAAGCATAGAAGAGTACTTTCTAAATGGTGAAAAGCTAGAAAAAGTGGAGGTCCAAAGATACATAAGAACCTAAGAAATAGGAGCAAGAGTAGGCCATTTGGCCCTTTGAGCCTGCTCCACTATTCAGTAAGATCATGGCTGATCTTCTACCTCATCTCCACTTTCCTGCACTATCCCCATATCCCTTGATTCCCTTAATATTCAAAAATCTATCGATCTCAACGACTGAGCCTCCACAGCCCTCTGGGGTAGAGAATTCCAAAGATTCACCACCCTCTGAGTGGAGGTTTCTCCTCATCTCAGTCTTAAATGGCCGACCCCTTATTCTGAGATTGTGACCCTTGGTTCTAGACTTCCCAGCCAGGGGAAATATCCTCTCTGCATATACCCTGTCAAGCCCTGTAAGAATTTTGTATGTTTCAATGAGATCACCTCTCATTCTTCTAAACTCTAGAGAATATAGGCCTAGTCTACTCAATCTCTCCTCATAGGACAATCCCCCCATCCCAGGAATCAGTCTGGTGAACCTTCATTGCAAGTATATCCTTCCTTAGGTAAGGAGATCAGAACAGTACACAATAGTCCAGGTGTGGTCTCACCAGGACCCTCTATAATTGCAGTAAGACTTCTTTACTCTTATACTCAAATCCTCTTGTAATGAAGGCCAACATACCATTTGCTTTCCTAATTGCTTGCTGTACCTGCATGTTAACTTTCAGTGATTCATGTACAAGGACACCCAGGTCCCTCTGAACACCAACATTTCCCAATCTCTCACCATTTAAAAAAATACTCTGCTTTTCTATTTTTCCTACCAAAGTGGATAACTTCCCATTTCTCCACATTACATTCCATTTGCCATGTTCTTGCCCACTCACTTAGCTTGTCTATATCCTCTTGAAGCCTCTTTGCATCCTCCTCACAACTTACATTCCCACCCAGCTTTGTATCATCAGCAAACTTGGATATATTACATTTGGTCCCCTCATCCAAATCATTGATGTAGATTGTGAATAGCTGAGGCCCAAGCACTGATCTTTGCGGTACCCCTCTAATTACAGCCTGCCAACCCGAAAATGACCCGTTTATTCCTACTCTCTGTTTTCTGTCCATTACCCAGTCCTCAATCCATGCTATTATATTACCCCCAATCTCATGAGCCCTAATTTTTTTTAATACCCTCTTGTGTGGCACCTTATCAAATGCCTTCGGAAAATCCAAATACACATAACCACTGGATGCCCCTTATCTATTCTGCTAGTAACAACCTCAAAAAACTCTAACAGATTTGTCAAACACAATTTCCATTTCATAAATCCGTGTTGACTCTGCCCAATCCTATTATGATTTTCTAAGTGCCCTGTTACCACATCCTTAATAATGGGCCAGAAATTCCAGGCCAGAAGCGTGAGTACGGTCGGGTTACTCACGCATCTGGCCGTTGGAAATGCCGGCGTTCAGCAGGAACAGCGCATGCGGGGAACGCCGGCATTTCCAGACCCGAGGTCTATTCACAGCGCGTGCGACTGCACAGGCAGCGCTTGCGCAGTGAACTTTGTAGATTTCACTGATGGATTCAGTGAGGGTAAGTCCCTAGAACTTGCACTTAAAAAAAGCAAGTGTAAAGTTGTTCATTGGCTGGGGAAGGAGATATATTTTATGGAGGAGCTTATGAAATGCAATATTTAGGTTTGGGAAAGGGAGGGAAGTTATTTTAAGAAATTTTAACTAAGTTTTAAACTTTAATTTTTTTTTTTTTATAAACGGGTTTTCAGAACGGTAGGTAGAAGGAGCAATTGTGGCTGTGTGAATGGAATGTGAGAATGAGTTATGTATGTATGTCCACATATATTCCTTTACGTATATGTATGTATGTTTTATATTCCTTTACTAATGTGTATGAATGTATATTTTTAATTATGATTTTCCAATAAGTTACTTTCTCTGAAAGTCATAATTAAATAATACATTCATACACATAAGTAAAGGAATATATACATAACACGCAAAGGAATATATACAGACATACATACTTTCAGAAGCTCCACGATAAGAAATATCTTCCTCCGCAGCCTCTGGAGCAACTGTACCCATGCTTTTTTCATGTGTAAGTTGTAATGACTGGACCTCACTGAAAGCATTAATGAAAGCGGCGAATTATACTGCGCACGCGCTGCCTGTGCAGTTGCACGCGTTCTGCCTCTGAACCCCTTCGTTCAGAGGACAGGAAATGCCGGTTTTCCCCACATGCACTGTGCATGCTGAAAACCGGCATTTCATCCGGCCAGATGCGTAAGTACCCCGACCGTACTAGCGCATTTGGAAGGGAATTACTGGGCCAACATTTTACATGTCAATAAAATAAAAAATTTAACAATTGCACAACTTGCCCCCTCGCATCTGCGACTGAGGGTCCAAGGAGGTGCATTGCGCAAGAGGTCATCATCGTACATATCCTCACACTGTTCCCTTTGGGGAACTGTATGAAGTGGTGGAAGGATTTATGGCCGTGATTAACGTTCATTCCGTGACCGTAACCATCTTTGAACCAGCCATTAGGGTGGTTAGTCCTATGGCGGGCGGGTTTTACGGGCTCCCACAACCCATCTGAGGGGGGGGGGGCCACCAACACCCACGGACACAAGCATCCCGCTGGATGTCCACCCAGAATTTAAAGTTGGAGCTCCGACTCCACTTGCCGGGACTGTCTGGAGTAGGGTTCAAAACCCTACTCCTTCTGGCCCAGTGGCGGGGATGCTTACTGCTACGCAAAAGGCCCACTCCGCACAAAAGGTGACACCCATACGTTTCCTGCGCCTTTTCCCTCCCCGTGACTGGAGCCCTATGCTGCCATTTCACGTTGCTAATTGGATTGGGCCTTTGTCATAGCAGTAGGATCCCCGCCGCTGGGCCAGATCAGGGTAGGGTTTCGAACCCCGCTCCAGACAGTCCCGGCAAGTGGAGTCGGAGCTCCGGCTCTAAATTCTGGGTTGACATCCAGTGGGATATTTGCGTCTGTGGGTGTGGGTGGCCCCCCCTCCTTGTATAGCTTGTGGGAGCCCGTAAAACCCTCCCGCCATAGGACTAACCGCCCTAATGGCTGGTTCAAAGATGGTTACGGTCACGGAATGAGCATTAATCATGGCCATAAATCCTTCCACCACTTCATACAGTTCCCCAAAGGGAACAGTGTGAAGACACGTATGACGACGACATTGCTAAATAAATAAATGGAATTAAAAAAATTCTTTTAGGGCTTTTAAAAGTCTTTAAATTGCTTTAATTCTCTTTAAAACTACTTCAGATTACTCAAAATAATGTAAACATTTTAAAAAGTTTATGAAAGTTACCAAAATCTTCAAAAAACTTCCAAAAACCTATTTAAACTGCTGCTTTGCATGTAAAAATGGTTAGCAGCTTGACAGAAACATTGGGGGCGTGTCCAGTGAAACTGAGACCTCAAGGGGCGTGTCTCACTTGCACTGCACGCTCCTGACTTCGCGCTGGCTGCACTCCTGGGCGGCGTGACGTCATACGCTGCCCGGGATTCTTCTTCTGGAAACACCAATTCCAGGCGTCCCTGGAGCTGATCGGCAGTAGCGCGGGGTAAGTGTAAATATGGGGCTTGCACGCGCTGCAAGCCCCGTTCTGGAATTTCTGGGCCAATAGATTCTAGCATTTTCCCTACTACTGATGTCAGGCTAACTGGTCTGTAGTTCCCTGTTTTCTCTCTCCCTCCTTTCTTAAATAGTGGGATTACATTCACTACCTTCCAATCCACGGGAACATTCCAGAATCTATGGAATTTTGGAGAATGACAACCAATGCATCCACTATCTCTATAGCCACCTCTTTCAAAACCTTAGGATGTAGGCCATCAGGTCCAGGGGATTTATCAGCTTTCAGTCCCATTAATTTCTCCAGTGCTATTTTTTTACTAATACTAATTTCTTTCAATTCCTCATTCTCGCTAGACCCTTGGTTCTCCACTATTTCCGGGAAGTTTTCTGCGTCTTCTTCCATGAAGTCAAACAGTATTTGTTTAGTTTAATTTCTCAGCCATTTCCTTATTCCCCATTATAATTTCTCCTGTTTCGGCTTGTAAGGGACCCACATTTACTCTTGCTAATCTTTTCCTTTTTGCATACCTATAGAAGCTTTTACAGTCTGTTTTTATGTCTCTTGCTAGTTTACTCTCATATTCTATTTTCCCTTTCTTTATCAATTTCTTGGTCCTGCTTTGCTGAATTCTAATATCCTCCCAGTCCTCAGGCTTACTATTCTTTTTGGCAACACTTCCTTTGATCTAATACTATCTTCAACTGCTCTTGTTAGCCACGGTTGGACCACTTTTCCTGTGGGGTTTTTGTGCCTTAAAGGAATGTATATTTGTTGTAAATTATGTATTAATTCTTTAAATGCTAGCCATTGCTTATCTACCATCATACCTTTTAATGTAGTTTCCCAATCTACCATAGCTCTTACCCCTCATACCTATGTAGTTTGCTTTGTTTAGATTTAAGACCCTAGTTTCGAATTTAACAAAATCACTTTCAAACTCAATATAAAATTCTATCATATTATGGTTACTCTTCCCTAAAGGCCCTTTACTACAAGGTTATTAATTAACCCTTTCTCATTGCATAATACTAGATCTAAAATAGCCTGTTCCCTAGTTGGTTCCTCAACATACTGATCTAGAAAACTATCTTGCATACATTCCATGAATTCGTCCTCCACACTATTACTGCAAATGTGGTTTGTCCAGTCTATATGTAGATTAAAGTCCCCCATGATTACTGTATTACCCTTGTTACATGCGCCTCTAATTTCCTGATTTATACTCTGCCCTACATTACAACTACTGTTTGAGGGCCTATAAACAAATCCCACCAATGTTTTCTGCCCCTTGCTGTTTCTTAGTTCCATCCAAACTGATTCTACTTCTTGATTTTCAGAGCTAAGATCCTTTCTCTCTACTGTCTTTATCCCATCCTTTATTATCAGGGCTTCCCCTCCTCCTTTTCCATTTTGTCTATCTCTTCTGGAATATTTAGTTCCCAATCTTGGCCACTTTGCAACCACGTCTCCGTTATGGCTATTAGATCAAACCTGTTCATTTCTATCTGCGCGAAGCATTCGCAACATTAATAGCGCATTCAGATATAGTGCCTTTAGCTTTGACTTATTTCTATTTTTCCCTGATGTCACATTAGTCACTAATGCCCTATTACCTTTGTTACTCTCTCTGTCCCTTCCTGACCCACTCTGCTTATTTTTACCCAAAACTCTACTCTGTTCTAGAGCCTTGACATTTCTCTCACTGCTTTTAAATTTACTCTTTCCTGAATCCTCCCACCCCACCTTTATTATTTTAAAGCCCTGTCTACTGCCCTCGTTATTCAGTTCGCCAGGATACTGGTCCCAGCCGGTTTAAGTGGAGCCCGTCCTAACGGAACAGCTCCCTCTTTGCCCAGTACTGGTGCCAGTGCCCCATGAACTGAAACACCTTCCTCCCACACCACTCTTTGAGCCACACATTTAAACCTCTAATCTGTTTGTCCCTATGCCAGATGGATGGTGTGTGGAGATTTCATTCACTCTGGTGCTGTTTGTAAACTATGTGGTCCAATGAATGTATTACCTGCATCTTCTGAAGTTCCATGTAAAAAGTAAAATGGAAGATTTAACTTCCAAATCTCCTAGAGCACCTCTGCTAGGATTTCATTGCTATCTAGCCGAATGCCTTTTCCTCAGCAACTAGTGAATCTCGGGGACTTCTACTGTTGGAATAAGTAAGGACTTTTTCCCTCTACTTTACCACCTGAAATCAGGTGATGTATTGGAGGAAAATCAAAAGAAAATCAAGGGAAATTGAGTGGCAACGCCAGCCACTGCATCCTCACCCTGACTTGGATTTTCTTCCCCCTGTCATGACCCACCTTCGGAGGGACGAGGGAAATGCAGCCCTAATTGACTCTGGCAACCTTGTCGTACGTAATACTGAAATGAAATAGTGAGTTCAAATCCCACCATGGCCGCTGGGAAATTTAAATTCAGTTAATTAAATAAATCTGGAATAAAAAGCTAGTATCAGTAATGGTGACCCTGAAACTGCCGGATTGTCGTAAAAACCCATCTGGTTCACTAATGTCCTTTAGGGAAGGAAATCTGTAATCCTTACCTGGTCTGGCCTGTACATGACTCCATACCCACAACAATGTGGTTGACTCTTAACTGCCCTCTGAAATGGTCTAGCAAGCAACTCATTTGTACAAAGCCGCTACGAGAAACAATAATAAGATTAAGACTGGACGGAGCACTTGGCATTGACCTAGGCACCAGCTTTGTACACAAAAAAGACCCAGCCCTGTCGACCCTGCAAAGTCCTCCTCACTAACATCTGTGGCCTTGTACCAAAATTGGGAGAGCTGTTCCAAAGATTAGTCAAGCAACAGCTTAACAGAATCATACCTTTCAACCAACATCACAGACTCCGCCATCACCATCCCTGGGTATGTCCTGTCTCATCGGCAGGACAGACCCACCAGAGCTGGTGGCACGGCGGTATACAGTTGGGAGGGAGTGGCCCTGGGAGTTCACAACAATGACTCCGGATCCCATAAAATCTCATGGCTTCAGGTCAAGCATGGGCAAGGAAACCTCCTGCTGATTACCACCTACTGCCTTCCCTCAGCTAATGAATCCATACTCCTCCGTGTTGGACACCAGTTGGAAGAAGCACTGGGGGTAGCAAGGGCACAAAATGTACTCTGTGTGGGGTCATCAATGTTCATCACCAAGAGTGGCTCGGTAGCACTACTGACCAAGTTGGCCGAGTCCTGAAGGATATAGCTGCCAGACTGGGCCTGCGGCAGGTGGTGAGAGAACCAATACGAGGGGAAAACCTATTTGACCTCGTTAGCAGTGACCATGGCACAGACCTTGTGGAGGTGAAGTCCCGTCTTCACACTGAGGACACCCTCCATCATGTTGTGTGGCACTACCACTGTGCTAAATGGGATAGATACAGAACAAGTCTAGCAGCTCAAAACTGAGCATCCATGAGGCGCTGTGGGCCATCAGCAGCAGCAGAATTGTATTCCACCAGAATCTGTAACCTCATGACCTGGCATATCCCTCACTCTACCATCATCATCAAGCCAGGGGACCAACCCTGGTTTAATGAGGAGTGTAGAAGTGCATGCCAGGAGCAGCACCAGGTGACATGAATCTTGTCATTCATGTGGAAATGACTTATGAAATGATACTGGGCGGCCTGCTGGTGGCGCTGTCCAGGGAGAGTATAAATACTCGGGCATGGGCCCAGCTTGCTCAGGACATTCTTTAACAGGAACTAGCGAAGGACACAACTAGATCTCCATGTTGAAAAACAGTTGATTAAAGCCTTGGTTAATACTCAGACCAAGTGCCTAGTAGTTTTCTTACATCACCAGGTGTACCTAAAAATGAGATGCCAATCTGGTGAAGCTGCAACACAGGACTACATGCATGCTAAATAGTGGAAGCATCATGCTATAGACAGAGCTAAGCAATCCCACAACCAACAGTTCAGATCAAAGCTCTGCAGTCCAGCCACATCAGTCGTGAATGGTGGTGGACAGTTAAACAACTAATGGGAGGAGGAGGCTCCATGAACATCCTGATCCTCAATGATGGCGGAGCCCAGCACACAAGTGCAAAAGGTAAGGCTGAACTGTTTGCAACCATCTTCAGTCAGAAGTGCCAAGTGGATGATCCATCTCAGCCTCCTCCTGAGGTTCCCACCATCACAGAAGCCAGTCTTCAGCCAATTTGATTCATTCCACGTGATATCAAGAAATGGCTGAGCATACTGGATACAGCAAAGGCTATGGGCCCCGACTACATCCCGGCTGTCGTGCTGAAGACTTGTGTTCCAGAACTAGCTGCACCTCCAGCCAAGCTGTTCCAGTACAGCTACAACACTGGCATCTACCTGACAATGTGGAAAACTGCCCAGGTTTGTCCTGTCCACAAAAAGCAGGAAAAATCCAATCCGGCCAATTACCGCCCCATCAGCCGACTCTCAATCATCAGCAAAGTGATGGAAGGTGCCGTCGACAGTGCTATCAAGTGGCACTTACTCACCAATAACCTGCTCACTGTTGCTCAGTTTGGTTTCTGCCAGGACTACTCGGCTCCAGACTTCAGTACAGCCTTGGTCCAAATATAGACAAAAGAGCTGAATTCCAGAGGTGAGGTGAGAGTGACTGTTGTTGACATCAAGGCAGCATTTGACCAAGTGTGGCATCAAGGAGCCCTAGTAAAATTGAAGTCAATGGGAACCAGGGGGAAAACTCTTCACTGGATGGAGTCATACCGAACACAAAGGAAGATGGTTGTGGTTGTTGGAGGCCAATCATCACAGCCCCAGGACATCGCTGCAGTCACTGCTGGATTACCAGACGGCCAGTGAACTCAAAAACTCCATGGGACTCATTCCTTCCACCCTCCCTCCACCCCTAATTTGTAAACTTAATATAACATTTCTTGACACATTACAGTTTCATGGAGTCCAGACGCTGAATTAAATAAAGACTTGTTCAAAATTATGAGGAATTTGGATAAGGTAAGTAGGAAACAACTATTTCCATTGGTCAGTGAATTGGACAAAAATTTCATATCTTCACCAAAAGAACAAAAGGGGAGATTAGGAGAAATATTTTTACACTGAGGGTTGATAGGACATAGAATGACTTACCAGAAAGTTGGAGTTGTAAAATTCTGTGATTCTCTAAGAAATTCATTTTTTATTTTTGAACTTAAAATTAGCTTCGTGTAGAGATAAATCCCAGTTGCATTTGGTCTTACTTCCACTGCAGATACATTCTGCATTAACGGAAGCCAAAAATGTTTTTCAATGCACCAAAAATATTATTCTGCCAATACGTGGAGGGATTCCTCTCTCCTGAGTCCTGATGGTATCTTCCAATTGCTGGTATGGAAAGGAGAATTCAACTGTGGATGCATTGAGGTTTAAGGGTTAGTGTTGACAGCAAAAGCTATTGTCACAACTCTATAGAATTCAGTGTGTTACAGTTTCATCTACTAAGAGATTTTGGGCTACTTCAAAAAGACCTTATTTTGACCTCCACAAAAGTCAGATTTCATAGGCAAGCCCATGCTTCTTATGAAATGAAATTTGACTGTATGCAGAAAATATCTGGAATAGTAGACTGCAGGGTGAACAATGAGCTCTGAGATTGCAGAAGAAATAGTACAGGGTATCATCATTGTATATATGTGGAACTGGATTTCCTTATTCGCTCTGTTAGATAATCCTGCACCGTGTCTTTAAATATAATCTGGGTTCAGGCCTGTCGAATCAGGCCACACCATCCTCCTCCAATACGCCTCCTCCGTTGTCCAACTGGGTGTGACTTCCCTTACCTGGTTCCATTCTTATTTATCCAGTCGTAGCCAGAGAATCACCTGCAATGGCTACTCTTCCTGCTCCCGCACTGTTACCTCTGGGGTCCCCCAAGGATTTATCCTTGGCCCACTCCTATTTCTCATCTACATGCTGCCCCTTGGTGACATCATCCAAAAACACAATGTCAGGTTCCACATGTACGCTGATGACACGCAGCTCTACCTCACCACCACCTCTCTTGACCCTCCACTGTCTCTGATTTGTCACTCTGCTTGTCCGACATCCAGTACTCGATGAGCAGAAGTTTCCTCAAACTAAATATTGGGAAGACCAAAGCCATTGTCTTCGGACCCTACCACAAACTCTGTTCCCTAGCCACCAACTCCATCCCTCTCCCTGACCACTGTCTGAGGCTGAACCAGTCCGTTCGCAACCTTGGTGTCGCATTTGACCCCGAGATTAGCTTCCGACCACATATCCGCTCCATCTCCAAGACTGCCTACTTCCCCCTCCGTAACATCGCTCCTCTACCACCCCACCCCGGCTCAGCTCATCTACTGCTGAAACCTTGGTTGCCGCTAAATGTTCTCCTGGATGGCCTCCCATCTTCCACCCTCCATAAACTTGAGCTCATCCAAAACTCCGTTGCCTATATCCTAACTCACACCAAGTCCCGTTCACCCATAACCCCTGTGCTTGCTTACCTACATTGGCTCCAGGTCCAGCATAGCCTCAATTTTAACAAGCTCATCCTTGTTTTCAAATCCCTCCACGGCCTCGTCTCTCCCTATCTAATGTAACCTCCTCCAGCCTTACAACCCTCCGAGATTTCTGCGCTCCTCCAATTCTGACCTCTTGTGCATTCCCAATTTTAATTGCTCCACCATTGGTGGCCATGCCTAGGCCCAAAGCTCTGGAATTCCCTCCCTAAACTTTTCTGCCTCTCCACCTCTCTCTCCTCCTTTAAGACGCTCCTTAAAACCTATCTCTTTGACCAAGCTTTTGGTCATCTGCCCTAATACAGTATCTCCTTATGTGGCTCGTGTCAAATATTGTTTGATAATGCTCCCGTGAAGCACCCTGGGACATTTTACTACATTAAAGGCGCTATATAAATTCAAGTAGTTGTTGTTGCTGCTGTTTATATATATTTATTTATTGTAAATATCAATTTAACCATCATTTATGATGGACTTCATGTACACTAACAAAGCATGTAACATTGCCCAAAGTAGTAAGATGACATTACATTGTATTCTGCTATGAGGCAACCCTCACTATCAGGACACAGTGATTATCTCTGTCTTGGGAGCATAGCCAGCCAAATTCTTTCTTTTGTGGAGGATTCACTGCAGCTCCCAGTCTAGATGAAGAGCCTCTCTCTTTATACCTTTTCTTGTCACTGTTCATAACACCCATCAGCAACTTCCCTTTGTCTTCTAGGCTTTCCATAAACTTAATTATATGAAGTAAGGGTGTCATATTGAAGGAAGTGGTTCACTTTTGCAGAATGAACACCCTGGTAACTTTGCAATTTGTATCAGTAAGTGCCCTACAGCACTGTGTATTCTACCTGCAGCCAATTGTTGTTCAACCATATGGATCTAGTCACCATTATTCAGGTTAACTCTCATTCATTGGAACCTGTCAACTTTCATGTCTGTCTGTTTTATCCTGTCGTGCAATATTTCATAGCAAAACAATACTGAGACCAAATAAAAATGACAAATTGCATTCAATTAGAGAATGGGCAGGCAGTGCTGGATTGCCAGATGGCCAGTGCATTCAAAAACTCAATGTGACTCATTCCATCCCACCACCGCCCCCGCCACACGCACACTTTTCAATTAATTTGTAAAAATAATATAACATTTCTTGACTCTTGACACTTCCATGGAGTCCAGACACTGCAGAAAATAAAGAGGTGTTCAAAATTATTAAGGATTTTGATAAGGTAAAATCCCTACTTGTTTTTCCAACCTCAACATTCTTATCATCCCCAGCCACAAATTCCACCTCCTTATTCATTCATTCACTTAAAAACCATCTGTTTAAGTTCTTTTGATGTTTAAAAAAAGATTAAATAATCTTTTAATCTTGATTTTAAATGAACTATATTTTCTTAATTTATTTAAACCATTTCCTTACACACAACTGCAGAACAGTAATTAGGTACTGATTAATTACTTTAAGATATAGTAGCTTAAGGGTCATATTATCATGTTTGAGAAATTAAAACCAAAATTTACACATATAAAACAAAGCATCACAATGCTAAACTAGCTCAATCAAGTTATCCACAGGATCTCTGCTGCTGCCCTGATTAACCCTTTCCCTGCTGGTCTATTATCCATCAGCTCCTATTGGATTGGATTAGGACTTCCACCTGCCACTCTGTCCGCATTATGATTCCCACCAGCAAGTGGAAGCCTGGTATCATTCACTAGAATGATACCAGGGCTTAAAGGGTTAAATTATGAAGACATGTTGCATAAACTTGGTTTGTATTCCCTTGAGTTTAGAAGGCTGAGGGCTGATTTAATTGAGGTGTTTAAAATGATAAAAGAATTTGATAGGGTAAATACAGATAAATTATTTCCCTGGTGGTGGAATCTAGAACAAGGGGGCACAATCTTAAAATTAGAACAAGGTCATTCTGGAGTGAAATCAGGAAGCACTTTTTGACACAAAGGGTAGTAGAAATCTGGAATTCCCTCCCCTAAAATATTGGCCCTGAAATTAGATCGGGGGCTTGCCGCGCGTGCAAGCCCCCGATCTGCACTCACCCTGCGCGCTGACATCTGAAGCCCGGGCCTGCTTGCATTTCCTGTCACAGGCCCGGTTCAGATGTCGGCGCGATGTGCTTACCTGATCCAGCGGCGTAGTTAGTGCGATGTGCCGGCTGGGATCAGGTGAGCACTGTGCAGCCAATCAGGGGAGGGGAACAGTAAGAGCTGTCAAACTCATGAAAAGTATGGGCTGCCAAAACACTACTTTAACTTTAAATAAAATTTTAAAAAACATCCCACTGATTATAATAACTATAAATAAGTTTTTTTAAATGTTTTAAACAATTAATCAATTTTTTGAAAATTTTTTTTTTTTTTTTAAATATTGTCTAAAACTAAACTTACCATCCTGTAAATTCTTTAAAAATAACAAACCTGTGGAAAAAAAATTTCTACACTGTACTAAAAGCCCACTTACCTGAAAAACTAAATACTTACGTCTTGTTTTTCCACGCGTAAAGACCGGAGGCCTTTACACGCGCGCAACTTTGAAAAAAAAAAAGGAATTTTACTGCGCACGCACTGCCTGTGCAGTCGCGCACGTTCTGCCTCTGAACCCCTTCGTTCAGAGGACAGGAAATGCCAGTTTTCCCCGCATGCGCTGTGCATGCTGAAAACCGGCAATTCCTTCGGCCAGACGCGTGAGTACCCCGACCGTACTCACGCGTTGGGACAGGAATTACTGGCCCATTGTGGATGCTGGGTCAATTGAAGACTCAGATCAACAGATTTTTATTTGGTGAGGATATCAAGGATTATGGATCAAAGGTGGGTAAATGGAGTTGAGGTACAGATCAGCCATGATCTAATTGAATGGCAGAATGGACACAGGGGCTGATTGGCCGACTCCTGTTCCTATGTTCCTGCTGAGGAAAATCCAGGTGGTGACTGTCACTCCAGCAGCAGAAGAGGCAGGAGGCCACTTAAAATGGTACAAGAGCCTGACTACAGTAAATCTTCTATTGAAGGCTTCAGCTGAGACCATGGCTTTCAGCAAATAAGGGATTAGGCTGAAATTAAGGGAGAAACTGCAACTATACCCTTTCCTTCCATCCGGAGACTTCAGGGCCTTCTCACCACTATTCCAGTGATCCAAAGAAGTAGAGGAAAGAGTAGTATATGGGAGGCAAATGGACCGGGAGCCCAGGCCTTGCCTTGCCACTAGAATCACGTGGCAAGGGCTGATTGAGGTAAATTAAGATCAGGGCGAGGAGGCGGCAGACGATCTCGCCACCCGCTTTTCCCTTAAAAATCTAAGCTCTCCCCGATAAAACATCATGCTTACCTATCATACAGTTCAGGCTAAATTCCAAACTCATTTTTATTGTAAGTGAAATTATACAGAAACAAGAATAAATCACAATACATTTCTTAGCTTTCATAGAACAACTTCTATTTTTATAAGTGTTTTGAAAACAAACACCAAAACCGGACACAAGAGATTAGGATCAAAACTTAGGTCAGATAAATGGGTTTTGAGGAGGTTTGTTATGGTGGAAAGAGAGGTGAATAAGTTTAGGGAGGTAGTTCCAAAGAATAGGACTGAAGTGGTTGAAGGTTCTATCATCAAGGGTGGGATGAAGGGAGGACGAGAGACACAGAAAGTCAAAGTCAAAACAATGGAGCATTCTGAAGGGGATATAGGGCTGAAAGGGATAGCAGAGATAGGATGGGGCAAGGCTATGGAGGAATTTATAGATGAAGATAAAAAAATTTAATTGAATGCTCTAGAGGATGTGGAGCCAGTTTAGATCAGTGAGGATGGGAGTGATGGGTGACCAGCATTTAGTGTGGAACAGGTTGAAATTTACAGACGGTGGAGGTTGGAGGGCCAGCAAGGGGTGCATTACAATAGTTGAGTCTGGAGGCAACAGTGGTATGTATGAGTTTAAGTGATGGAGGGATGCAGGTAGAGCAGAGGTGAGCAATGTTGTGGAGGTGGAAATAAGCAGCCTTTGTGATGGAAAGGATGTACAATCCAAGACTCATCTCTGGGTTGTATAGGACATCAAAATTGTGAATGCTTTAGTTCAGTCTGAGAGAGTTGCCAGGAAGGGCACTACAAAATATGTTCATCTGAGATAAAAAGGGGATACATCTAGGGGTAGAGTCCCATGGATAAATAGAGAGATCAAAACTTAACCGAAACTAAAAAGGTAAGTATATAATAAAACTAGGGCTAACAACACTACAGAAAGTCATGAGGAATACAGAAAGTGTAGCCAGAGTTGAACAGGAAGATTAGAAGGGCTAAATGCAACTTTAAAGCAGGCCACCAGATCATATTAAAAAAATGGAAAGGGTTTTTATAAGCATATTAAAATTAAAATAGTTAAATAGAGTGTAGGACCAATGAGAGATGAAGAGGGAAATCTTACTGTGGAGGATGAAGATATGGGAGAGATATTAAACAAATATTTTGCATCAGTTTTTCCTAATGATGATGGAAGTGAGAATGTAGATGTAATAGAAGAGGATGTGGAACAATTGTTAGAGAACTTAAGATGGATGTCATTGGGTCCTGATGGCATTCACTCCAGACTGTTGAAGGAAGTCAGAGAGGAGAGAGCAGAGTCTATGACCACAATTTTTCAATCCTCCTTAAATATTGTGGTGTAGGACTGTAGACTAGCCAATGTAACATCTCTGGTCAGGAAGGGAGAGAATGATAAATTGGGTAACTATATTCTAGTTAGTCTAATGTTAGTTGTGGGCAAACTCTTAGATTACATAATTCAAAATCACAATAGTGAGCATTTGGAGATGTATGGATTAATCATAGCCACCATGGATTTGTTAAAGACAAGTTGTGTTTGACAAATTTAGTAGAGTTTTATTTGAAGAAATGACTGATTGGAAATATAAAGGACATGCTGTAGATATCACACACATTCATTTTCAGAAGCTGTTCAATAAAGTGTCTCACAGGAGGCTTGTTGCAAAAAATCAGGCCTGTGGTATAAGAGGAAATGTAGCAACATGGATAGAAAATTCACTAACAAATAGGAAACAAAGGATTAGTGTTAATGGGTGTGTGACTAAAATCTACCTTTTTGTCTGAATTGAATTTCTTAACTTATATTTTATACGGCTTGAAACAGCATGTAAGAGGTCAACACCCAAGATCACACAAAAGCAGCTTGTCAGCAGGAAACCATCAATTCAGAGCTGACTAGTTGTTCAGTACTCAACGAGATGAAAATTTTCTATAGCCCAAACCATGTTTGTCTGAAGTAATAATTGTGTAATCAACCTGGGGCGAATACATTGAATGATAAACAATCTTGTCATTGTCAGAGGTTGCCTTCATTATTTATTGATGACTGACAATTTGTTCGAATCAAATTATGACAGCTGTAGCTTTTTGCTGGCTTTGTTTCAGGATTCTGCAGGGGTTTCCACAAGTCATCTCATCACCAATAAAAGGATAGGCCCCAGCCTAGGGCTGTGACATTATTTGACAACTGTTTCTCAGATCTTTTGAGCATGGGACAGGGCCATTAATTGGCTGGGGTTGTCAGTGATGGACAGGTTGCGATCAGAGACTGCCTCTTACCAGAATTATATTGGGAGTCCACAGACTGTGAATTTAACATAAGAACATAAGAAATAGGAGCAGGAATAGGCCAATCGGCCCCTCGAGCCTGCTCCGCCATTCAATAAGATCATGGCTGATCTGATCCTAACCGCCAATCCACTATCACAGAACCATCTCCTGAATCTAACAGAATTAGACACACGAAATAGGAGCAGGATCAGGCTACAAGGCCCCTGGGCCCGCTCCACTACCCACAGGGCCATGACCGATCCGAACCTAGACTCATGTCCAAATTCCTGCCCGCTCCCCGTAACCTTTAATTCCCTTTACTTCTAGGAAACTGTCTATTTCTGTTTTAAATTTATGTAATGATGTAGCTTCTACAGCTTTTTGGGGCAGCATATTCCATGGACCTACCACCCTCTGAGTGAAGTAGTTCCTCCTCATCTCAGTTTTGAAAGAGCAGCCCCTTATTCTAAGACTATGCCCCCTAGTTCTAGTTTCACCCATCATCAGGAACATCCTCCCCGCATCCACCCGATCCAACCCCTTCACAATCTTATATGTTTCAATAAGATCGCCTTTCATTCTTCTGAACTCCAATGAGTAGAGTCCCAATCTACTCAACCTCTCCTCATATGTCCATCCCCTCATCCCCGGGATTAACCGAGTGAACCTTCTTTGTACTGACTCGAGAGCAAGTATGTCCTTTCTTAAGTATGGACACCAAAACTGTACGCAGTATTCCAGGTGCGGTCTCACCAATACCTTGTACAACTGAAGCAATACCTCCCTATTTTTATATTCTATCCCCCTAGCAATGAAAGCCAACATTCCATTGGCCTTCTTAATCACTTGCTGCACCTGCATACTAACCTTTTGAGTTTCGTGCACCAGGACCCCCAGATCCCTTTGTACTTCAGTACTTTCCAGTTTCTTGCCATTAAGATAATAACTTGCTCTACGATTTTTCCTGCCAAAGTGCATAACCTCACACTTTCCAGTATTGTATTCCATCTGCCAAATCTCTGCCCACTTACTTAGCCTGTCGATGTCCCCTTGCAGGTTTTTTATGTCCTCCTCACTCCCTACTTTCCCTCCCATCTTAGTATCACCTAAGAGCTGCAGGTCTATTTGTTTTTATAATCAGTGGCAGTCTTGCCTGGTTAAATTAAGTTTATAGTAAGTGTGGCAGACTTATTTTTTAATGCATTTATGGATGGAAGGCAGAGAAATGTCTATTTCACTGAGTTATGCTGTTTACTATTCACTCATCTATCTTATATGTAAATAAAACCATTTGTTGGTTCAAAACCTGCATCTTGGCTTAATGAGAGTGTGTACCCCACCTGCGGTTCAAAGAGAAGAATATCTCATGACTGTACATGATACATTCCAGTAACCGATGTATAGAGTAAAGGGTTGACTGTTCCAATCCCTGGCTCATGCTATCGTTTACCTAGATCTGTCAAAAAAAGGTGAACTTCAGATTGTAAGGTGCACAGAATTCACTTACAGGAGTGACCAGTGATGCTCAACCGGAGAAAATCTCTCGCATAAAAATGCAAAAACATGACCAGACATTACTGAGATTCGAGAAGCGTTAGAAGTGGTGCAATCAAGGGGTCAGTGTTGGGACCACTTTTCTTCTGGGTATATGTAACTTTTTTGGACTTGGATTTAGGGAGCACAGCATCGACATTTGCTGACAACACAAAAGTACAGGGTTTAGCAAACTGAGGAGAAGTGTAAAAAACCTCAGGAGGACATGGACAGGTTAGCAGAATGGGTAGACATGTGGCAGCTACAACATAATATGGAGAATGTGTGGTAATGCATTATGTGAGGAAAACAGGGAGTTGGAGTATAAACGCAATAAAAAGATACTGAAGCGTGTGGATGAACAGAGAGACTGATAGACTCCAATACAGTGTAAGCCTTGACTCGGTGGTAGCACTCTCATCTCTGTCAGAAGGCCCATGGGTTCAAGCAGTCCTGAGGGAGTGCTGCACTGTTGTAGGCACAGCCTTTCGATGTAAGCCCTGTCTGCCTGTTCAGGTGAATGTAAAAGATCCCATGGCACCATGTGAAAAATGAAACCTCACTGTGTGCAAATTGGCTGATGTGTTTGATTACAAAACAGTGACTACACTTCAAAATATTCACCGGCTGTGAAGTAGTTTGGGATGTTCTGCGGACATGAAATATGTTTTAGCAGTGTTGTTCAAGAGAAATCACTGACTAGTCATAGGTGTGGCTACGATGACACCATTTTAGTCACATGCACTAATTTTTAGCAGAAAATGCCTTACATATATACACACACAATACAGGTAAATGTACTCCATACATTTTGTTAACCAAACAAACCTGTACCTTGGGGGACCTTGACGGTGAAGGTGTGTGGTGAGAAGAGAATCCATTTGCTTAGTTCATAGCTTCCAATGAAAGAAATACTTTTTTTTGTGTGTTGCAGGTACCTGAAGATGTCAAAAGTTTCCAAAGGCTCTCTGGTGCCACTGTGTGGTAGGAAGAGAAATAGTTTTATTTCCGATTGCTCCAAATCATCAGGTATTGCAGTATCTGTAGTACCGTGAGTGGACTTCACTGCCGCACGGGGAGGAGGTCTCCCTGAGGTCCTCTCCCTCCATTTCCATAAATGTGGGGCAATTTCCACTGCTATTTCAAGCCTATTGCCATGGTTTACCTGCTGTTCCCACGGAACAGTGGCACCAGGAAGTAAATTATCCAGGAACCTGTGCAGCTGCCTTTCCCCCACTGACATTTGCATGTGGTGGATGGGAAAGGGGCGGCCAGCAGTGGTCACAGCAGATGTGGGGGAGTGAAATCCAGGTCAGTGAAGTGGCAGTAGGCCTCACTGCCCAATTTTGACACTTTTTCACTGTTAGTTCACCTGATTTAGTATAGGTTCATACATGGACAATATCACCTTGAGCGAATACCAGAGGGCAGCTGTGGAACCACACTCCAGCACGAGTTGTCTTGGAGAGATGGGAATATTTTAGGCCATTCAAACCCCTACAAATCCAAATACTCATTACAAACTGCAACTTTTTACACATTTACCTCATCCCAACTACATGACAATTTGCACCTTTCTGCATTACATGATTATACCAAAAGTTAAAACATAATTCCATATAAGGAGAATCTAATTGGCCTTATCAATAAACTTAAGTTAATAGGTCGGTTTCTTTACTCATGAGCTCTTTTTTCCTGTTGGGAAAACGAGATCAGTATAACTCCCTTATCTTGT
Organism: Somniosus microcephalus; assembly: GCF_052327205.1. NCBI lineage: Eukaryota > Metazoa > Chordata > Chondrichthyes > Squaliformes > Somniosidae > Somniosus > Somniosus microcephalus. The sequence continues at coordinate 109,177,324 of NC_140993.1, forward strand.
TATCTTATCAATATGTTTGCTCTCGTTACATATAATTGCTATTCCACCAAGTGAAACCTTTAATTATAAGCATGTCTTTGATTCTGTACCATCCAATACCAGCTATTTCCCCCATTCTACAGAAATTAAAAAGATCATATTTACCTAGATGTTCTTCTTTGGCAAACTAACTTTTGTCCTTGCACCCATTATTAGTGATTACAGCTCTCTGAAATTTAGGAACCAGTAATTGCATACCTTTAATTGCATGTCCTCATTAAGTAGGTGATTACTTCACACTGAAACTTGCCAAAGCTGTAGTATCAGTCTCAGTTCAAATGTTCAGTGGTCACTACTTTAAAATTGAATCATACTTCACTTCCCTGCTTAACAAACAAAGGCTAAAAGTTAACATTACTACAATATAAAGAAAAACAATAGCACTATTACATAAACAGACTTCAAGTCAGTCTGATTAACCCTTTCCTCACATTGGGTATTACAATCTGAATCTGTGAATCAGGTTCAGGCTCACAGAGAAGTGACACATTGGGCTGGACTTTCCTTCTTTATACCACCTATTTTCAGGCAGTGTTGGGGCACTAAAGCTAGTAAAATGGGGCGTCATGGCCTACTGTTGCAACCCCTCCCCCAAAAAAGTGGCACCAACATTCTCCTCCTTAAAACCTGCCGCTCTATGGAATCGCCCACATCATTACATATAAATGGAAGAGTCCTAGGTCTCCATGTAATTTTGTCACTCCTTACCTTTATGCCAGCTACCTTACTGGCTCCAACTCCTAATCTATTACTTAAAGCATAAGAAATAGGAGTAGGAGTCGGCCATATGAGCCTGCTCCACCATTCAATAAGATCATGGCTCCACTTCTACATCAAATCTACTTTCCCGTCCCATCCCCATATCTCTTGATTCCCTTAGCGCCTCAAAATCTATTGCTACTTCTATGAGGTGCACCCTGAATGATGCGAGGTTGAGAGGTAAGTGGCTGCACTCTCACCATTCCTTACTGTGTAGGAGTCTACGTACTCCTAGCAAAAAATACTGAACTCGGAGAGGTTCAACAGGAAAGGTTTAATTGTTGAGGCTGCATGCTGAACACAAAATGGAGTCAGAGACTACACAAAGTACAACTGCCTTTCATCAGTGCCCAGCTTCGAATGCTCCTCCCCCGCTCTGGGCTTAACTATGTTGCAGATCGAGTTTCTTAAAGGTGTGATCCTTCTTAAAGGCATGACGCCTGATTTATAGTCTACGGACCGGAAAGCGGATTGTGTCCTTTCTTTGATCGGTATGCCACACAGCTCCCCCCAGAATCCGCTAGTAGGGAGTGTACGAACCGGCGTGGTGGCTTGATGGCACGGCCGGAACGGCTCTTGGCGGTTGGTGTCGGGAGCGGGGCGGTCGGACGCGTCGAGCTCTTAGGCGGTCTGCCCTGCGGTGGGGGTTGGCCCACTTGAACGGGTTCATCAAGCTCTAGGTGCATCAGCTTGAGCCGGTCGACCGACACCTTGTCAGTTCTGCCGCCCACTTCGAGGAGGAAGAACTTGTTCCCCGTCTGGAGTACCTTGTAGGGTCCATCGTATGGGGGCCGTAGAGGTCCTCGGTGGGCGTCATGGCGCACGAAAACAAATTTGGCCATGTGCAGGCTAGGTGGTACGCGGGTTGCTGGTTCGTCGTGCCGGCTGGTGGGTACCAGAGCGAACTGTTGTGCTCGGTTGGCGAAAGCGCGGCGTTGCTGGTCAGCCGACCAGGGGGTCGTGGCGGTGGGCAGGAACTCTCCGGGTACGCGCAGCGGCTGGCCATACACGAGTTCCGCCGCCGAGGCTTGCGGGTCTTCCTTGACCGCGGAGCGTAGGCCGAGTAGCACCCACGGGAGGTGGTCGATCCAAGCCTCGCCCTCGAGACTGGCACGGAGGGATGCCTTCATGGACCTGTGGAATCGCTCGCACAGTCCGTTGGCTTGGGGGTGGTAAGCTGTGGTGTGGTGAATGGCCACCCCGAGGTTTTGGGCGATGGCGGCCCACAGATCAGAGGTGAACTGCGGGCCTCTATCCTACGTCATGTCGGAGGGGACGCCGAACCGAGCGACCCAGGTACCGATGAATGCCCTCGCGATGTCGGCGGTGGTGGTGGACATCAGTGGAATGGCCTCGGGCCAGCGGGTGGTACGGTCCACGATTGTCAGCAGGTGCGTGTGACCTTGTGATGGCGGCAGGGGGCCGACGAGGTCGATGTGGATGTGGTCAAACCTTCTTTCTGGCATGGTGAACTCCTCGAGTGGGGCTTTGACGTGCTGGTGGATTTTGGCACGCTGGCAAGCTATGCAGGATCTGGACCAGACGCGCACATCTTTGCGCAGGCCGCGCCAGACAAATCGGTTGGCCACCAGTCCAATGGACGCGCGGGTACCAGGGTGTGAGAGGCCGTGGACGATGTCGAACACCCGTTTTCGCCAGGACGCCGAGACTACGGGGCGGGGTTGCGCCAAGGAGGTGTCGCATTTGACTGTGACGGCGGACGGGCCGCAGGCGACGTCGGTCAGTCGCAGCCCTGGGAGGGTTGTGGGCGTGGAGAGAAGATCGGGGTCGGTGCGTTGCTCCGCTGCCAGTTGAGCATAGTCCACTGCCAGGTGGGCGCCGTGGACGGCGGGGCGGGATAGTCAGTTGGCCACCACGTTGTCTCGACCGGAGACGTGCCGGATGTCCGTGGTGAATTCGGACACCGCGGCGAGCTGGCGTTGTTGCCTGGCTGACCACAGGTCCGCAGATTTCGCCATCGCGAATGTCAGGGGTTTGTGGTCGACAAACGCGGTGAAGGGGCGGCCCTCCAGAAGAAATCTAAAATGGCGGACTGCCAGGTACAGTGCGAGGAGCTCGCGGTCAAAGGCGCTGTATTTGGCCTCCGGGGGGCGCAGTTGGCGGCTGAAAAAGGCCAGCGGTTGCCAGGCCCCGTCGACCCACTGTTCGTACATGGCGCCGACCGCGTGGTCGGAGGCGTCCGTGGTGAGGGCCACCCTGGCGTTGGGCTGTGGGTGAGCGAGCATAGTGGCATCGGCGAGCGCCTTTTTGGTCGAGTCGAAAGCGGTCAACATGTCCGCCGGCCACTCGATCGCCATTCTGTCTTTCTTACCCCGGAGGGCTTCATATAGGGGCCGGATGAGGGAGGCCGCTCCGGGAATGAAGCGGTTGTAAAAGTTGATCATCCCCAAGAACTCCTGGAGGCCTTTGATGGTGGTAGGCCGGGGGAACTGCTGGACGGCTTGCACCTTGGCGGGCAGGGGAATGGCTCCATCCTGCGTGATGTGGTGGCCAAGGAATTTGATCCTGCTGAGGCCGAATTGGCACTTGGCTGGGCTGATGATGAGCCCGTGCTCACTGAGCCGCTGGAACAGGGTGCGGAGGTGCTCGATGTGTTCCTGCTTGGAGGAACTAGCTACCAGGATGTCATCCAGGTAGACAAAGAGGAACTTCAGGTCCCGGAGGACTGAGTCCATGAGCCGCTGGAAGGCCTGGGCCGTGTTTTTGAGGTCGAAGGGCATTCGGAGGAACTCGAATAGCCCAAAAGGGGTGATTATGGCCGTCTTGGGAACATCCGTGGGGTGGACTGGCACCTGATGGTGACCGCGCACCAGGTCGACTTTGGAGAAGACTGAGCGGCCGGCCAGTCCAGCCGAGAAGTCTTGAATGTGCGGTATGGGGTACCGATCCGGCGTGGTGGCGTCGTTTAGGCGCCGGTAGTCCCCGCAGGGGCGCCATCCCCCGTCGGGTTTGGTGACGATGTGGAGTGGGGAGGCCCAGGGGCTGTTGGAGCGGCGGATGATGCCGAGCTGGTCCATTGTGGTGAACTCGGCCCGCGCGATCTCCAGCTTGGCCGGGTCCAGCCTGCGGGCGTGGGCATACACCAGTGGGCCTGTGGTGGGGATGAAGTGTTCTATCCCGTGCTTAGCAACCTTTGCGGAGAAGGTCGGGTTGGTGAGGGCTGGGAACTCAGCCAGGAGTGCTGAGTAGTCGTCCGTTGAGCGGGCGCGGCACTGCCACGCCATTTCGGCGGGTTGGGGGGGGCCATGGCACCCGGGATAGGTGACATGGTGTTCATGTCCACGAGGCGGCGCCGAGGCATGTCGACCAACAGGCCGTGGGCGCACAGGAAATCCGCACCGAGGAGCGGGGAGAGTACCTTGGCGGTGATAAACTCCCAGTGGTAGCGGCGGCCTGCAAGGTCGATGGTGACGGTGCGGATGCCGTACGTCCGGATGTCGGTGCCATTGGCGGCAGCCAGCGCAGGGCCGCGGCCACCTCGCTGGATCTCGAGGGCGGACGCGGGGATGATGCTGCGCTGCGCGCCCGTGTCGCATAGGAAACGGCGTCCGGAGGCGTTGTCCGTAACGTACAGCAGCGCGCCTGCTTGCCCCACGGCCATCGTGTAGGCCAGTGTGGGGGCGGTAGGAAACGTGCAGGGATGGCTGCAGTGGCGTGCCCGTGTGCTGAACCGGGTATGGAAGTAGCAGTAGCCCTGGGTCGGAGGGCTTGGGGGACGTGGGGGCCTGGGGGGCCTCGTGGCCGAGCTGTGTGGTCGCGCGATAGAGAGTGGAGCGCGCGCCGACGCTGCGGAGGCCAGGTCGGGGGTGATGGCGTGGTTGGAGCTGGCGGACAGGAGCTTATCGGCTTCATCGGCCAGGGCCTCGAGGTCCGTGAGGCTGGACGCCACGATCGCCGGGCGGATGCTGGGAGGTAGTTGGCGGATAAAGAGCGTGCGAAAGAGGGAGCCGGGTGGTTTCTCGTCAGTCAGAGCAAGCATGTGTGAGAGCAAGTCTGATGGCGTGGAGTCACCGAGGCCCGGGAGGTCGAGGAGGTGGCAGTTGCGCAAGAATTGGGAGGCTGTGAATTTTTTAATGAGCGCAGCCTTGAGATGTGCGTACTTGCCTTCCTCCGAAGGGTTTTGTAGTGTTGTCCAGGCTTTCGTGATTGTGGACTGCCCGGGGAGGCGAGGAGGTAGTCGCACATCGTTGCGTCGGCGGTGATGCCGCGGAGTCGGAATTGCGATTCGGCTTGAAGGAACCAGGCGGTGGCCAGTTTCTCCTAGAACTCCGGCAGCTTCACAGAAACTGCGTTTGTGTCAGCCATGGTTATGCTTAGGAGTCGTCCTGAGCGTCGGGGTCACCAATGTAGGAGTCTACGTACTCCTAGCAAAAAATACTGAACTCGGAGAGGTTCAACAGAAAAGGTTTAATTGTTGAGGCTGCATGCTGAACACAAAATGGAGTCAGAGACTACACAAAGTACGACTGCCTTTCATCGGTGCACAGCTTCGAATGCTCCTCCCCTGCTCTGGGCTTAACTATGTTGCAGATCGAGTTTCTTAAAGGTGTGATCCTTCTTAAAGGCATGACGCCTGGTTTATAGTCTACGGACCGGAAAGCGGATTGTGTCCTTTCTGTGATCGGTACGCCACAACTGCATACATTCTGGTTGAGTGGAAGCCTAACCCTGTTGGATTCAGTAGTGTCAAATTATTTCCATAATTAGAATAAACCCCCTCATGACTTTTATATGTGCTGGTAATTGGTGATTCGCCTGGGATAGGTGGTAAAGCTGAAGTGCAGCAGCTCTTAAAGGGCTATCTTGTTTAGGTGGAGGCTGACTGCTGTTGAAAGAAGGAGACTGGAGTATATTCAAGAACTGCCCCGTTCACTGAAGAGAGCCTGGAGATCCCACTGGAAGAGGTGGCACTTAGGAATGTCGCCATTTTGAAGCTGAGCATTCGTAAGTGCTGCTGTGAGGAAAATTGGCCCTTACAAGTTTAATATCAATCTGACACAGTTTTGGATTTACACTGGTGCTAAACTTGTGGAATGCAAATTGCGTGTTAAGGCCCAAACTGACACTAAAGTGAAGTGAAATGGGACTCTCTCTACCAGGAATTCCCACTCTGCTTCACTCAGATGTCAGGTCAGGCCCTGACAGCAATTGAGGTTACATTTACTATACTGCAACATCGGTACAAAGTGAAACTGCTTCGCACAAACACTAGTTATAGAGTAAGTACAGTATACCTTTATTTTTAGAATCTTAGTTATTATGTCCGTGTGTAATTGAGACACGGACTGCAGGAGCTGGTTACAACAGGTGTTTACTGAGTGGAGACAAAACTGGAACTACTATGCAAAGTTACTACACAGGCTTATATACAGGGGTGGTCACTACTGGTACTGCAGTATACAGGGGCTGCAGAATATAGTTCCTTCTGCAAAGTACATACACTACAATTCCTCCCCTTTTAGCTAAACAGTACATAACATTCGATTAATAAGTAAATAACATATTTACAATTACAGTTGCAAGATACATTAGCTGAAGTTAAGCAATTATAAGTTCAGTCTTTGAGGAGGCTTCCTGATTCTGTCTGGATAACGCCTCTTTGGGGTATCTGGTTCTTCTGGCAAAGTTGATTCGGGATCAACGTCGTTGTTTGGTTCGTCTGCTTCCAATATCACCGATTCTGAAGTAGATGCAATTGGTACTTCAGTTTCATCACCAGGTGTATCGGATCGTGGTGTGGAATTGACGTTTTCCAGTGACTCTAGAATCTGGTTAGCATGGCGTCTTACAATGCTCTCTCCAACGTCCACGGTATACATTAGAGGTCCTTGCCGTGTGCAGATCGTTCCTGGCTGCCATTTCTCTGTGCGGTAGTCCCGGGCCAAAACTGGTTGACCAATCTTGAAACTCCTGGTTGGCCTTTCATTCATATTCTGAAACTGCCTGTTCTCCACATCTCTTCTGATGTTTGGCTTAACCAAGTCCAAGCGGCATCTTAGTCTTCGATTGAAGAACATCATGGCTGGAGTTTGGTTGGTAACCGCGTGTGTCGCATTCCGGTAGGCAAACAAGAAGTTATCCACCTTGTGTTGTAGGGGTATGTCTTCATTACACATTGCCTTGATAGCCTTCTTGAATGTTTGAACAAATCTCTCAGCCAATCCATTGGTGGCTGGATGTTATGGGGCGGATGTGTAATGCTTAACACCATTGTTCTTTAAGAACCTCCGGAACTCTTCAGACATAAACTGTGGTCCATTGTCGGAGCAAATCTGTTCAGGCAGCCCATTTCTGGCGAATATGGTTCGTAAGACTGTGATAGTTTTTTCTGTGGTGGTTGAGGACATTTTTATTACCTCTGGCCACTTTGAATGTGCATCCACCGCAATTAAAAACATCAAGTCCATAAATGGACCAGCAAAATCAATGTGCACCCTTTGCCATGGAGATGAGGGCCACTCCCATGGATGTAGAGGGGCTTGTTGATATACCTATCAATTCGTCCAATAAAAAGCGACGAGTTAGGAACGTAACTAAAGGTTTTTATTGACTAAATAACAGAGCCCACCCTCGTGGGTGATCGGGTCCAACAAGGAGGAATACCAGCCAGTCGACTACCTTTATACCTGGGCAGGTAGGTGGAGCCATGGGCGGAGTCGGAGGTGGTCAGCCCAGGTATAACAGCGCGACAAGAGGCGACCTCGTATCGTGATACAACAGTGATAACGGTGATAACAATACAACAGTGATAACTATAGTGTAACGATAAAAGTGGTTTACCACATTCACCCCTTGTTTAGATTTGAGTCCGGCGGGGTGAAGTGTACTACCAGTTCTGGTATGTCAGTCTGTCCGGAGGCCTCGTAAGCCTCTCCGATCGTCGCAGCGGCGGTGCTGCATTATCCGGTGTTAGTGCTGGTGTCTGCGTGGTCGGCGAAGGCTCGTGGGGTTCCGGCATGCCGTCTACCTGGGCTGGAATTGGGGGGGTGGTGGGGGGGGGTAAAGGTGGTGTCTCCGGAGTGCCCGAGGGTGCGAGGTCTCGTAAGGAGACAGTGTCCTCCCGCCCGTCTGGGTAAGCCACGTAGGCGTACTGGGGGTTGGCGTGCAGGAGGTTCACCCTCTCGACCAGGGGGTCTGTTTTATGGGCCCTCACGTGCTTTCGCAGCAAGACGGGCCCCGGAGAGGTCAGCCAGGTTGGTAGAGTGGTTCCCGTAGTCGACTTCCTGGGGAAAACAAACATTCGTTCATGGGGGGTGGCGTTAACGGCAGTGCAAAGTAGTGACCGGATGGAGTGCAGCGCTGTCGGGGGGACTTCCTGCCAGCGGGAGGTTGGGAGGCCCTTAGACTTTAAGGCTAAGAGGACGGCCTTCCATACCGTCGCGTTCTCTCTTTCCACCTGGCCGTTCCCTCGGGGGTTGTAGCTGGTGGTCCTACTTGCTGCAATACCTCTCGCTAGTAGGAACTGACGGAGTTCCTCGCTCATGAAAGAGGAGCCCCGGTCACTATGTATATAGTTTGGGAACCCGAACAAGGCGAAGAGGTCGTTCAGGCATTTAATGACCGTGGTACTGGTCATGTCTGGGCAGGGGAAGGCAAAGGGGAAACGGGAGTACTCATCAACAATGTTGAGGAAGTACACGTTACGGTCAGAGGACGGGAGGGGCCCCTTAAAGTCGATGCTCAGGCGCTCGAAGGGGCGGGTGGCCTTGATCAGGCTTGCTCTGTCTGGCCTAAAGAAGTGCGGTTTGCACTCGGCACAGGTCTGGCAGTTCCTGGTTATGGTCCTGACCTCCTCGATGGAGTAGGGCAGGTTGCGGGCCTTAATGAAGTGGTAAAGTCTGGTGACCCCGGGGTGGCAGAGGTCGTTGTGGAGGGTCTGAAGTCTATCACTTTGCGCGCTGGCGCATGTAATTCGTGACAGAGCATCGGGGGTTCGTTCAGCTTACCTGGCCGGTACAAGATATCATAATCGTAGGTGGAGAGCTCGATTCTCCACCTCAAGATCTTGTCATTCTTGATTTTGCCCCTCAGCTTGTTATTAAACATAAAAGCGACCGAACGTTGGTCGGTAAGGAGGGTAAATCGTTTGCCTGCCAGGTAGTGCCTCCAGCGTCGTACCGCCTCCACAATCGCCTGGGCCTCCTTCTCGACCGACGAGTGTCGGATCTCAGGGCCCTGTAGGGTCCTTGAGAAGAAGGCCACCGGTCTCCCCTCCTGGTTAAGGGTGGCGGCTAGGGCGAAGTCGGATGCATCGCTCTCGACTTGGAAGGGGATGGACTCATCCACTGCGTGCATAGTGGCCTTGGCAATGTCTCCCTTAATGAGGGAGAAGGCTGCGCACGCTTCCTCCGTAAGGGGGAAGGATGTGGACTTCATGAGGGGTCTGGCTTTGTCCGCATAATTGGGCACCCATTGGGCATAGTAGGCGAAGAGCCCCAGGGTTCTCTTAAGTGCCTTAGGGCAGTGGGGGAGGGGTAGCTCCATGAGGGGGCGCATTCTTTCGGGGTCGGGGCCGATGAGTCCGTTCTCTACTACACAGCCAAGGATGGCAAGGCGCGAGGTGTTAAACACACATTTCTCCTTATTGTAGGTGAGGTTCAGCCGTTGGGCTGTACGGAGGAATTTCTCCAGATTCACGTCGTGGTCCTGCCGGTCACGGCCGCAGATGGTGACGTTATCTAGGTAGGGGAATGTGGCCTGCAGTCCGTTCTGGTCAACCATCCGGTCCATCTCCCTTTGGAAGACCGAGACCCCGTTGGTGACACCGAAGGGGACCCTAAGGAAGTGGTATAGGCGCCCATTCGCCTCGAAGGCGGTGTACTGGCGGTCCTCGGGGTGGATAGGGAGTTGGTGGTAGGCCGACTTAAGGTCGATGGTCGAGAATACGCGGTATTGTGCAATCTGATTGACCATGTCAGATATGCGGGGAAGGGGGTATGCGTCCAGCTGGGTGTATCTGTTTATGGTCTGGCTGTAGTCGATGACCAGGCGATTTTTATCGCCGGTCTTAACGACCATGACCTGGGCACGCCAGGGGCTGTTGCTCCCCTCGATGATGCCCTCCTTCAGGAGACGCTGCACCTCAGAGCTAATGAAAGCTCTGTCCCCAGCGCTGTACCGCCTGCTCTTGGTAGCGACGGGTTTGCAGTCGGGGGTGAGGTTAGCGAACAGGGAAGGTGGCGGCACCTTGAGGGTGGATAGGCTGCAGGTGTTACGCGGTGGGCGGTTTAACCTTCGCTGGTTGTCGACTGTGAGTGGGGGGAGGGGTCCACCGTATGCTAGGGTTACACTTTGGAGGTGGGATTGGAAGTCCAGCCCTAGTAGGACGGCAGCGCAGAGCTGGGGGAGGACGAGGAGTTTAAAGTTTTTATACTCTGTACCCTTAACCGACAAGGTCACAGCACAGTAGCCGCTAATGTCCGTGGCGTGGGACCTCGATGCCATCGAGATTCGGTTGCGCGTTGGCAGGACAGGGAGGGAGTAGTGGCTCACCGTGTCTGGGTGGATGAAGCTCTCCGTGCTTCCGCTGTCGAACAGGCAGGTCGTGGCGTGGCCGTTTACTTTGATGTCCATCATCGACTTGGACAGGTGGTGTGGGCGGGCTTGATCCAGAGTGACGGAGGCTAGCGTGTAGGTAAGCGAGTCGTTGTCGTCTGCGGGCGAGGCGGTCGTCGGGTCCGGGGGCCCGGTGGCAGTCGGGCGTGGTGGGTAAAATGGCGTCTCCCACGAGGTAGGACAAAATGGCGGAGAAGATGGCTGCCCCCATAACTCACATGAGGCACTATTGGGGTCGGTTGCCTTGATCAAAGATGGCCGCCCCCATGACTCACGTGTGGGGATACTGGCCTCAGTTGCCGTCAAAGAAGATGGCCGCCCCCACAGTTCGCATGAGGCACTGCTGGCCTCTGAAGATCCGCTCCTGCAGGCCTTAGAGAAGTGGCCTTTCTTCCTGCAGGTTGCGCAGGTAGAGTTCCTGGCTGGGCAGCGCGACCTCGGGTGCTTCTCCTGGCCGCAAAAGAAGCAGCCGGCGGCCCGATCGCGGGTGCCCGATGTCGGAGCCGGTACCGGGGGTGGCGGGCCCGGTCGGGTCCGGGACGCCGACGCTGAGGTAGGTCCCGGGGGCGGCGCTGCGAAGGGTATTGCGGTAGGGGTCGGGCCCGAGTCCCAGGGTCGCGAGCAGTACCTGGAAAACGCCTCCTGGTCCTGATGGGCCACCTCCAGGGAGAGAGCGAGGGCTTCAGCTTTGTCCAGGTCGAGGTCTTTAGCTTCAAGCAGTCTTTGCCGTGAGTAGTCGGACCGTAGGCCTTTCACAAAGGCATCGCGGATATTATCTTCCGTATTTTCAACAGCCGTCACCGCTTTAAAGTCACAGTTCCTGCCGAGTGCTCTTAGCGCCCGTAAAAATTCAGCTACAGACTCTCCTGGCTGTTGCGGGCGGGATCTTAGGAGGTGCCTGGTGTACATGTAATTTACCGGGCTGCGGTACTGCTGTTTCAGTAGGTTGATAGCGGCCTCGTACGTAGTCGTGTCCTGGATGAGTGCGTATACTCTCGGGCTCACTTGGGCGTTCAGAAGTCTTAGTTTGGATCTCTGCGGGGCGCCGGATTCTTCCAGGTAGGATTCGAAGCAGTCCAGCCAGTGTTTGAAGTTGAGGGCTGCGTTTGCTGCCTGTGGGTTTAGATCCAGGTACGGTGGTTTGAGGGCTTGCAGCCAAGCCGGCTGGTGTGGCTGTGCTTCTGGGAGGGCTTCTGGCTGGCCAGTAGTAGACATCTTTAAAATTTAGTCAATAAAATTGATATACCTATCAATTCGTCCAATAAAAAGCGACGAGTTAGGAACGTAACTAAAGGTTTTTATTGACTAAATAACAGAGCCCACCCTCGTGGGTGATCGGGTCCAACAAGGAGGAATACCAGCCAGTCGACTACCTTTATACCTGGGCAGGTAGGTGGAGCCATGGGCGGAGTCGGAGGTGGTCAGCCCAGGTATAACAGCGCGACAAGAGGCGACCTCGTATCGTGATACAACAGTGATAACGGTGATAACAATACAACAGTGATAACTATAGTGTAACGATAAAAGTGGTTTACCACACTTGTGGCGGGGCGTTTTGGACCTTCTGGCATCCTGTACAGCTCTTGGTCATCTCTTCGATTTCTCTATCGATTCCCGGCCACCACACAAACGCTCTGGCTAAGTTCTTCATTTTTACCACTCCCAGATGACCCTCATGAAGCTCATTGAGCACTCTATCCTTCAATTTGGTTGGAATTACTACTCTGGATCCACACATCAAGGTTCCTCTGCACACTGACAGCTGTTCTCTTCTCGGCGAGAATGCTGGCAACAGTGGTTCGCCATGTGCTGGCCATCCCTTCACCGTTAAATCATAGACCCTGGAGAGTGTTGGGTCATTTCGTGTTTCCTTTTCTATGTTTGCATTCGTCACAGGTAGACATTCGACTATGGTCGAGTGGAATATCTCCACAGGATCCACTGCAGGTGCTTCTTCCACCGTCGGCAACGGTAGGCGCGACAATCCATCAGCATTCCCATGCTGTTTAGTTCCTTTGTACTCGATGTCATATTGGTGTGCCCCTAGGAAAAGGGACCACCTCTGTAGCCGTTGTGCTGTCATTATCGGGACGCCCTTCTGAGGGTTGAAAATGGAGACAAGAGGTTGATGATCAGTTAGTAGAGTAAATTTCTGACCGTGCAGGTAATGATTGAACTTCTTCACCCCCCACACCAGGCTGAGGGCCTCTCTGTCAATCTGGGTGTAGTTACGCTCGGCTGAAGTTAACGAGCGTGACGCAAAAGCTATCGGCCTCTCTGAACCATCAAGGAGTTTATGTGACAGTACCGTTCCAATGCCGTAGGGAGACGCATCACACGCCAGTCTTATCGGTAGTGATGGATTGTAGTGAGCCAATACTTCTCTCGAAGTGATTAGGTCTTTACTCTTCTGAAAGGCCCGCTTACATTCATCGCTCCATTTCCAAGCTACTCCAGTTTGTAGTAGGGCGTTCAGTGGGTGCAGAATTGTGGACAAATTCGGCAAAAACTTATGGTAGCAATTCACCAATCCTAGGAATGAGCTCAGTTGCGACACATTTTCAGGCGCTGGAGCCTTAACTACCGCTTCAATTTTGTCTGGGGACTTATGTAACCCCTCTTCGTCAATCACGTGGCCAAAATACGATATCTGTTTCTTAAAAAACTCGCACTTGGGGTGATTGGCTCATAGCCCGTGTTCTCTTAGCCTAGTGAGCACCTACTCTAGGTTGGCAAGGTGTTCACTGTCATTTTCACCTGTCACTAGGATGTCGTCCAAGTAACACTGGGTCCCCGGAATCCCTTGCAGGACTTGTTCCATCGCTCTTTGCCATATCGCCGGAGCTGATGCTACTCCGAATACCAGTCGATTATACTGGTAAAGACCTTTGTGAGTGTTTATCGTGAGATACTTCCTAGAGGATTCTTCAACCTCCATCTGCAAATATGCTTGTGCTAGGTCAATATTTGTAAAAAGCTTCCCTCCAGATAGTGAGGCGAAAATATCTTCTATCCTCGGAAGAGGATACTGTACTGTGTGAAGGACTGGGTTCACCGTCACCTTGAAGTCCCCACAGATGCGAACCTTCCTTGGCTCCTCAGACTTATTGTTTAACGCTTTTTTCATGACAGGAATGATGGGTGTCGCCCACTCGCTCCAGTCTACTTTAGTTAACACGCCTGCATTCTCCAGATTCTCCAGCTCTGCCTCGACAGCTGGGCGAATTGCATACGGTACCGGTCTTGCTTTGAAAAACTTGGGGATTGCATTCTCTTCTATTTTTATTGAGGCGGTTACGCCTTTAAGAGTTCCCAGTTCTTGATGAAATACCTCTTTAGCGTTAGCTAAGATTTTTGGGGTATACTTTCTGCCCCGTATACGTCTTCAAGACAATGGATGTCTCTTTCAAGGGTATGTGTGAGAATAGCCGCTCGTAGTCTCGTCGATTCATGACGGTCAGGGCTGATCCTGTATCCAATTCCATTTTGACTTGGGACCCTGCTATCGTGAGGGTGACCCAAATGGTTCGGTGATCCTCTTTCGCAATTACGTTGTGAAGTTTGAGACAGCTTAGTCTCTTGTTCCCGGATTCACTATCACTCTTCTGGTCTTTGGAACTACTGTCCGTCATCTTTTGTACTTTCCTGTACTGTTCCTTAGTAGCCTTTTTGTTGTCGTTAGTCTTCTTTCCAGACCTGCAAACTCGTGCAATGTGTCCCATCTTTCCGCATTGCCTGCATATTTTGTCCTTGGACCAGCAGTCCTTCTGGTCATGGGTTGTTCTGCCGCAGCGATAACATTTTTCAAATCCCCGTGTCATTTCATGGGTGCCGTATTCCTGTGGCTTTTGTTGTATTTCCGCAGCTCCCCTTGCTGCTGCTTTGTACGATACTGCCAAGCTGAAAGCCTTATCCAGCGTCAGCTCTTTCTCTGAGAGTAACCTCTTCTGGGTTCCTTCACTCAGGAGTCCACAGACAAATTTGTCCCGTAGAGTGTCTGTCAGTCCTGCTCCGAACTGGCAGTGCCTTGATAGCTTGCGTAGTTCCGTAAGGTAATCAGCATTGCTCTCATCTTTATGCTGATTTCTCCTGTGGAATTTAAATCTTTCTGCTATCAGCAGCGGTGTAGGATTTAGGTGTTCCTGTAGGATATCAACAATTTTGTTAAAACTCTTCGCCATCAGTTTGGCTGGAGTGATCTGGTTCCACAATAGGCCGTACGTTCTTGCGCCCATTAAGTTTAGTAGTACCGATGCCTTTTTCTCATCGGCTACTTCGTTTGCCTTGCAATATACTTCGACTCTTTCCACATACGTGGTCCAGTCTTCTATTGCATTATCGAAGGCAGTGATATTGCCAGTCTTCGGCATCTTGGAAATCTAAGATGGCGCCTCCCGTGCTTTGCCTTCTTCCCCGATTTAACAAAATGGCGCCTCCCGCGCTTTGCCTTCTTCCCCGCTGGATTAAGATGGCGCCTCCCGCGCTTTCTGTCTTCTCCGCTGCTGCTAGCGCTGTTGCTGGCGTTTTTATGCCTTGATGGCGACGCCCTATGGTCTTCGCGCACTTCCCCCCCGCGCTGCTGCTACCGCCGCTCTCCGCGGTCCCCGTGGCAAACTGCAGCTCCTCGCGGCTTTCTGCGCTTCTAATTTCTTTTATTTTCCCATCGTCAGAGCAAACCCTACGGGACACTTTCCTCCCTCTTCTCGGGTCTGTACGCTGCCCGGTTTCGTAGCACCGGCCGCGCCCTGTGTGCTCCACCCTCTCTCTCTCTCTCTCTCCTCTTCCCGACAACGCTGCTCGGCCCCGTTGAAAAGCCACCCGATCGAGCTCTAGCCCGCCGCAGCCCAGGAAGGGTCAGTGTACTACCTGCCACCAGCCCGATTAGCTGGAACACCATAGACAGGATAACCAAGCCCCGCTCTTGACAGCCTCTCCTGCAATCTTCAAATCCGATGAATCAGAGGCGGTTGCCCACGGTCGACGCCCGTTTCTTCCGTTCGTTTTTTTTTTTTTTTTTTCCGTTCCTTCTTCCTTCTGGCCTCGACCTCTGACAACTTCGCTTCAGTGATGGATCCCCATGAGGTGGTGCAGACTGTAGGTAAGTTCGGATCTGCTCGTCGCCAGTATTATGTCCGTGTGTAATTGAGACACGGACTGCAGGAGCTGGTTACAACAGGTGTTTACTGAGTGGAGACAAAACTGGAACTACTATGCAAAGTTACTTCACAGGCTTATATACAGGGGTGGTCACTACTGGTACTGCAGTATACAGGGGCTGCAGAATA